>NC_137325.1:96607796-97290562 GCF_965287045.1 Carcharhinus amblyrhynchos
GATTGTAACCCAGGCAATGAAAAAATGGAATTGCAAATTCTGCAATCTCTTGCATGGACTATATGCAAAGAATTCAATGCAGCAACTTAAGGTATTTCAGATTTTAATACTGGAAGTTATGCTTACTTCATTTGCAACACACACATTATTGTGCAACAGTGATCGAATTAATGCACTGTTTTCAAAAAAGTTGTTTTAACACATTGGTATCCTATGATAATACATAGAAAAAAACTAATGCAACACTAATAATAGTTTAACTCAATGGATCCTGTCATTAAATTGTTTTAAGAGGGCACATTGAGCAATAGGGTCCCCAACAGCACTGGAACAGAACCAACACAATAAAGCCCCTGACAATCCTGGAATAATTAATGTTGACCTTCATTGACATAGAGGCATTCAAGGTCACTTCTCTTCAGGAGGCAGGAGGGAGGCACATACCAGCTTGTATGTAAAAGAGTCATGCTATATTTGCAGAACAGGTAAGGTGAATGTGAGAGGCACTCATGTAAAACACCACAGTTTTGCAGATTATTTCTGAACACTCAAAAGCAATAGGGAATTGGTTCATACCTTCTGCTCTCTTTATAGATGATGATGCAAAAATGCAGGGATCTAGAATGAGGTTCATACCAGAAAGTAGACTGGAGCACAAGTATCATGATATATACTAAACTCCAGGACAGAAGATAACATTTTGGAATTAACAAAGAGCAATGGGCATGAGGAAGAACTTGGTGTCATAAAGATGGAGTAAGATGTGGCAGAAGAAATGGGACAGATCAGGGGCCGGTGAAGTTTAACTTGGGAAGCAACAATAATGACTGTGCCTGTTCTCAGGCTGGAGTATTTTGACTACTTGATCAGTGTGGAGATTCATGTAGATATTAAGTAAGTTTTAGGCATAATTGTTATGTTATATTAAACAGTAATTAATAAAGTAACAACCACACATTGAAGTTTCTGTAGGAATCATTGTGAGCTGTTGTGAGTTGCTGATTCAAAAACCACTTGGCCTTCGGACAGAAAGGCCCATTTTGCTCCAAACTGTCACTAATAAGATATAGCCAAACTGCAACAAGGCAAACATGTCAGTGTGAAATGGACCTTTGCTTTGTACTGCAACAAATATGGAGAAGGTGAAATTATTGCAGCTAAATTATAAATATGTTCCTCATATACATTTGTGACTTTATTACATATAACAAATGAAGGAAATCTTAACAGCATTTCAGGATTATAGAGAACTTTTGAGAGGTAGAGACCAAGAAAGAATAATATTTCTCACACCATACACTCTTAGATGGTATTTCTATGAGGAATTCAGAATTACATTTAGATGGGCACAAGTGAGTTCCATGATGGATATGCCGGAAATCTCTTGATATCTTCTGCCTTACTGTTTTGTTGCTAATTGTCCCACACACTTAGAGAAGAATGATGCAGGCTGGGAAACTATTGTTGAATGCATGCAGACTACTAACTTCTGTTTGTCTCACCAATTCAAGTTGCAGTATCACAACATACTGTCAAAACTAAATTTATGTAGTTAATATTTGAGGTGAAATGGACCAGAGACTTTGTAGCATTTGATCGCATATGGCTTGAGTCTAAGAACATCTCCCACTGGGATCTTACTGATCTGGCCTTCTGCATATTATATTATCTTTGGCAATCTCTCAAATATTTTTATTTCACAAATTTAGCTTCTTTTACATTTATTAGGTTCTAAGAGATTTCCATGCAAGTATTTAGTGGGGAAGGTTTATGATGATGATCTCATCTGGGCTCAATAGCACATATTATGTTAAGGATTTGTAGATTCTTTCCACATACCTTAGCCATTAGAAGAACTGTAACTAGTTCCTTATGGTAACACATACTCTTGTACAAGAGTTTGCGACAAATTGCAAAAATGTTCTTTAAGCAACACTACCACCAATCTTTTAGCAGCAAAATAGTTGGAATGGATTAAGAAATGCAGAGAACTAGTGTGGTGGGAAAAGGAGACAACAGTGGTTTTGGAATAGAGATGCAGGAGAATACATCAAGTGCACATCTCAATAATTTTCCTATTTTTAATTCTACTTAATTTCTGTCACTGCAAATACTAGCAGCAATTCTTCAGTTGGTTTTGTCAGCGCATTACAAGTCTAGGTATTCCAATCAGGTTAAAGTTTATATTATCAGCAGTTAATTTCTCATCCCATAGTGCATATCAATATGCAAAACTTTGCTATATGAAAGATAATATGCATTAGTTATTCTAGAGACCTAGCTCACTCCTGAACATGATTGGGAGTTAAATATTCCAGGTTTCAGCATTTTTAGAAAGGACAGGGAAATTGAGAAAAGACGACAGTACGATGGCACAGTGGTTAGCACTGCTGCCTCACAGTGCCAGGGCCCCAGGTTTGATTCCATCCTTGGGTAACAGTCAGTGCGAAGTTTGCACATTCTCCCCATGTCTGAGTGGGTTTCCCTGGTTGCTCCGGTTTCCACCTACAGTCCAAAGAGGCGCAGGTTAGGTGGATTAGCCATGCTAAATTGCTGCTTAGTGTTCCAAGATGTGTTGGTTATGGGGATTAGTGGGGTTATTACGTGGGATTACAGGGATAAGGTCTGGGCAAGATGCTCTGTCAGAGAGTCGGTGCAGACTCGCTGGGCTGAATGGCCTCCTTCTGCACTGTAGTGAGTAAGCATGGTCAACAAGTGAGGCAAGAGACACTATCAAGTTAAAAGAAAAGACTTGCAGAAATGCAAGGAAAAGTGGTAATCCAGCAAGCTGGGAAAGCTATCAATGCAACAAGGGGGCACAAAGAAAGCAATAAGAGATACTAGGTGGAAATGTGGAAAGAAATTTGAGCATTTGATATGGTGCCTCACAACAGACTTGTGAACAAAGTTAGAGCTCATGGGATAAAAAGGACAGTAACTACATGGATACAAAATTAGCGGCGTGGCAGGAAATAGAGAATAGTGGGGGATGTTTTTTTCCAGACTGGAAAAGATTTTATAGTGGCATTCCCAAGGAGTTGGTGTTTGTACTCTTGTTCTCCCTGATGTATATTAATTAGCTAGACCTTGATGCACAATTTCAAGAGTTACAGATGACAAGAAACCTGGCAGTATTGTGAACTGTGAGAAGGTTAGTGCAGAACTTCAAAAGGACAGGCAGGTTGGTGGAATGGGTGGCCAGTGGCAGATAAAATTTGACGTGTAGAGAGGCAACATATAATACAGGGTACAATTCTAAAGAGGGTGCAGGAGCAGAAGGACCTGAGTGTATAAATTATTGAAGGTAGCAGAACAGGTCGAAAGTGCAGTTGTAAAGCATATGGCATCCTAGGCATTATAAATTGGGGTGCAGAAGGAAGGAAATGATGTTACATCTATGGAAAACACTGGTTCAGCTTCAACTGGAGTATTGTGTCCAGTTCTGGGCACCACACTTTAAGAAGGATGTGAAGGCAGGAGAGAGTGTGCAGAAAAAGTTCACAGGAATGGTTCCAGGGATGAGAAATTAAGTGAATAGTTAAAGTTAAAGTTTATTTATTTATTAGTCACAAGTAAGGCTTACATTAACATTGCAATGAAGCTGCTAGAGTCGTAGAGGTTTACAGCATGGAAAAGGCCCTTTGGCCCAACTTGTCCATGCTGCCCATTTTTTTAAAAACTCCTAAAGTAATCCCAGTTGCCCGCTTTTGGCCCATATCCCTCTATCCCCCTCGTACCCATGTAATTATCTAAATGCTTTTTAAAAGATAAAATTGTACCCGCCTCTACTACTACCTCTGGCAGCTTGTTCCACTTTCCCGCTTTTTCCCCCATAACCCTTAATTCCCTTGTCTATCAGAAACCTATCTATCCGTGACTTAAATATATTCAGCGAGGTCGCCTCCACCACTTCAACGGGCAGAGAATTCCACAGACTCACCACCCTTTGAGTGAAGAAGTTCCTCCTCAACTCCGATCTAAACTGTCCCCCCCCTTATCTTGAGGCTGTGCCCTCTAATTCTGCTATCCTTTGTTTGAAAAACAATTCTCTACAACCACCCTCTGGCTTCTGTCAAGAAGTCTATTTTGTATCTATTTAGATAACTCACGCTGGATCCCATGAGATTTAACTTTATGCAACAACCTACCATGAGGTACCTCGTCAAAGGCCTTGTTAAAGTCCATGTAGACAACATCACCAGCACTGCCCTCATCTACCTTCTTGGTTACCCCTTCAAAAAACTCAATTAAATTTGTGAGACATGGTTTTCCATTCATAAAGCCATGTTGACTGTCTCTAATCTGTCCTTGCATCTCTAAATGCCTGTAGATCCTGTCTCTCAAAATACTTTCCAACAATTTACCCACCACAGATGTGAGGCTCACTGGCCTGTAGTTCCCAGGATTTTCCCTGCAGCTCTTTTTAAACAAAGGCACAACATTTGCCACTCTCCAATCTTCAGGCACCTCACCTGTAGCTATCGATGATTCAAATATCTCGGCTAGGGGATCTGCAATTTCCTCCCTAGCCTCCCACAACGTCCTGGGATATACCTCATCAGGTCGTGGGGATTTATTGACCTTGATGCACTTTAAGACTTCTCTGTAACATGTACAGTCCTCAAGACATCACTATTTATTTCCTCAAGTTCCCTAACATCCATGCTTTTCTCAACAGTAAATACTGATGAGAAATATTAATTCTGGATCTCACCCATCTCTTGTGGATGGGTGAAATTCCCCTATTTGCCACACTCCGGCGCCTGTTCAGATCAATGTGCCTAACCAACAAAGCTTTCAGACTGTGGGAGGAAACCGGAGCACTCAGAGGAAAATCACACAAACACGGGGAGAATGTGCAAACTCCACACAGACAGTGACCCATGCCAGGAATTGAACCCAGGTTCCTGGCGCTGAGAGGCAGCAGTGCTAACCACTGTGCCACCATGCTGGGTAGATTGGAGCAGCTCGGAATATTCTCCCTGGAGAAGAGAGGCTGAGGGGAGATTTGATAGGGGCACTCAAAATCATGAGGAGTCTGGTCAGAATAAACAGGGAGAAATTGTTCCCACTGGTTGATTCATTGAGAACCAGAGGGCACAGATTTTAGGTTTTTTTTATTCAGTCATGGGGCATGGGTGACAGTGGCTGGCCAGCATTCATCGATCATCCCTAGTTGTCCTTCAGAATGTGGCGGTGAGCTGCCTTGAAACGTTGTAGCCCACTTGTTATGGATTGACCCACAATGTCATTAGGGAGGGAATTCCAGGATTGGTGAAATAAGCAATGAAAATATGAGGGAAAACATTTTCACTGAATGGGGTGGTTAGGATCTTGGGAGTGTGGTAGAGGTAAACGGAAAGATGTGTAGGGCTACAGGGAAAAGGCTGGGAGATAGCACTGGATGGACTTCTGCTGCACAGACATGATGAGCTGAATGGGCTCCTTTGTGCTGTAACCATTTGATGATTATTGGGGCTGAATTGTTGCCCAAGTTTGCGGGTGTGCTTCAGTGCGGAAAATGATCGCGCTATGTTTTTGTTTTAAGTGGAGGAAATCAATTTTCCTCTGCTTTCTTGACCCTGCACCCGTTTCTCATCTCTTTCTGTGGGTCAGGAATTTCTGGTTTACCAAATGCACACAAGTGCCTGTTGAAGTTAGGTTTCCAATTTAAAATCAGATTTCTTCTGACAAGCCAATTTCATTTGGCAGTGCGGAGTTTTGGAAGCCCATTTAAAGCACACTAAGCTTGATAATTCATTAACAAGAAGAAAGTCTGCTGAGGAGTCTGTAAGTATAAAGTGATTTCACACCTTCACATGTGATTATTCAGAACTGTGTTGCAATGTAGATGCGATTTTAATATAATGATTAATTTTAAGGGCCTGCCTTTATGGTGAGTTGACTCTTATGTTGATCCATGGCTCATCGAGCCTGTACCAATTACAATCTCACCCAGGCCCATTCCCATAATCCCACATATTAACCCTGCTAATCCCCTTAACACTAGGGGCAATTTAGCATGGCCAATCAACCTAACCCGCACATTTTTGGACTGTTGGACACATTCCTGGCCCGCAGGAAACCCATGCAGACACGGGGAGAATGTGCAAACTCCATACAGACAGTGACCCAAGGCCAGAATTGAACCTGGGTCCCTGGCACTGTGAGACAGCAGTGCTAACCACTGTGCTACCATGTCACCCCAATTCCTCCTTGTTCAATTTTTTGCCAACTCTCAGGAAATCTCCATTACTTTTCACTTTGATCAAACTGTTTTTTAATCATGGCATTATAATATTGTACAAATTCTAATACCGTGACTGCAAACATAGAAACAAACAATGTACCAAGAAATAAGTTCATAAAATCAATAAATTCATTTTAACTGTGACGTCAAATAACAAAATTATCCTCCATCAGATGGAACATGAATCAAAACTTAGGCTGCGCTTCGAATATAGTGTTCAATTCTGGTCGCCACATTACCAGAAGGATGTGAAGACTTTGGAGAGGGTACAGAAAAGATTTACCAGGATGTTGCCTGGTATGGAGGGCATTAGTTATGAGGAGAGGTTGGAGAAACTTAGTTTGTTCTCACTGAAGCGATAGAGGTTGAGGGGCAACCTGATAGAAGTCTACAAAGTTATGAGAGACATGGACTGAGTGGATAGTCAGAAGGTTTTTCCCAGGATGGGAGAGTCAGTTACTAGGGGGCGTAGGTTTAAGGTGCAAGGGGCAAGATTTAAAGAAGATGTACGCAGAGGGTGGTGGGTGCCTGGAGCTTGATGCTGGGCGAGGTAGTGGAAGCTAATATGGTAGTGACATTTACGGGGCATCTTGACAAGTACATGAATAGGATGGGAATAGAGGGCAGATGGTCAGTGCAGGCTTGGAGGGCCAAAGGGCCTGTTTCTGTGCTATAATTTTCTTTGTTCTTTAGTTTTGTATCGATATATGACTGAGAATGCAGATAAATGAATAATGTAACGACTGCAAAGGTATGAAAATCAGCGAATAAACTGGGAAATAATACAAGGAGCACTCCTCCCAGCTCACTGCAAGCAAAAACACCGGTAAATATTGATGACTGTCATGATTGTTACTGCTTGCAAGGATAAATTGTATTTACATATCAACTTCAATATAGTAAAACATCCCGAAGGGCTCCACATGGGAACAGTGTCAAACTAAATTTGACACATAAGGGGAAATTTAGGTGACTGGTCATATGGATGGGTTCTAAGCACCATTGCAGCTGAGGGAGAAGAGGCAGAGATATTTAAGGAGGGAATTCCACAGCTTAGGCCCTGGCAGCTGGAGGCATGGCTGTCAATGGTAGAGGGACTAAAATTAATAATGCTGAAGACTGCAGATTTGGAAAAATGCAGATACTTCAGAGGGTTGTAGGGGTGGCGGAGATTCCAGAGATAGGGAGGGACAAGGCTCTGGCAGGATTTGATAATGAGGATTAAAATTGTTTAACTGGGAGCTAATGTAGGTTAGTGAGCACTGTGGGCGAATGGGGCTTGCAGCAAGTTGTGGAACTGACGTCAGAGTTTTAGATGACTTCAAGTCTGTGGAGGATAGACTGTGGGGAAATGGCGAGGATTGCAGTGGAACAGTCAAATCCAGAGGTAGCAAAAGCTTGGTTTCAAAGGAGCAGATAACATGAGGTGAGGTGAAAGGTGTGAATAGTCTTAATGATGTGAAGGTATGTAGTTTGTAGTTCAGTCTACAAACAGCCTGGTTTGGCTTCAGACAGTTGCCACAATAAGGGACAGAGTCAGTGGCTAGCTAATGAAGCTTGTGTTGATGACTGAAGACAATAGCTTTGCTCTTCCCAATATTTAGTTGCCAAACTTACGTTCATTCATCTTGGATGTTGGAGATGCAACTGACAATTTAAAGCCAGGCAGGGGAGATTGAGAGAAAAGATTATGAGGTAGTGCTGGGTCTCGTCTGCATGCATATGAAAACTAACACTGCTTTTTCAGATAATGATGTCGTCAAGGGTCATAGCATGTAGATAAGAAATCAGAAGAGCCCAAGGATAAATTCTTGGAGGACACAAGAAGCAACTGTGCAGGAGTAGGAAACAGAGCCATTGAAGGGTGGTTCTCCGGTTATGGCTAGATAGATAAGAATGGAACCAAATGAGAGCAATTCCATCCAGCTGGAGAGGCATTTGAGATAGATGGTGTAGTCAAGCATGTCAAAGCATGAAGACAAGTTGAGAAGAATTAAGAAGGGAAGTTTACCTTTGTCACAGTCACATGAGAGGTCCATTGTGACTTTGATAGGAACCATTTAGGCACAATGACAGCAGAGGAATCGGAGAGATTCAAACATGGAGGTCCAGGAAGTAAGGCCAAGTTGGGAGGCAACAATACATTTAAGGACTTTGCAGAGGAATGGAAGGTGCACGTTTGTGCAATAATTTGCAAGGACAGAAGGATCAGGAAGTTTTTGTGAGGAGAAGGGTGATAGCAGCAAATTTGGAGGAGAGAAAGAATGGTATCTGAGGAGAGAGGTCTGTGAACTGTATCAGTTAATGTGGGAGCAAGTTAAATTATTAGTGTGTTAAGCAGACAAAATCCAATACTGGCTAAAACTCTACTAGCTGTTGCTCAAGTCATCCTACCTGTACTGTGAGTGCCATCTGCAACATCGTTCTGGCTGATCATCATGTCTCTGTTGTTCACCGTGCAGTCTGTTTCTGAATCCTCACTGTAACTGAGATCTTTACCAGATAGGATTGCCTGGTGACCTAACAATGCTAACAGGAGACGGTGTGGCATATGCACAGACACTGCATACCTAATCAAAATACTGCAGACCAGCAAAATACGGCACACCTTATAAATGAAACATCTATCAGAGATGAAAATGAAAGCTGCCCTCTGGTGGATATAAATTGTCAGAACACTTTTGTTTAATGATGAATCTACTGCACAGGGAGCATGTAATGGAAGCAAATGTCTGAGTGAAAAATGGAGGAGTGTATCCTGCTGGCAACTGTGCATCCAGTGGTCATATGCAGACGTATCAATGCCACAGGCCTAGTTACATTGTTTAGACAGCTTCTTCCCTTTGCCAGCCTTTGGCCACAAGTAAAGGAAAATGCTAGTGTGGACACGATGAACCGAATGTCCTCCTTCTGTCCCTTAACGATTCTGTGATTGTGGGTCTGTTGAATTATTCCTGGGTTTTTAAATGGCAGTGACATTGGTGGGGGTGCACAGAATGAAGAGTGGCTGATAACAATAAACGATGCAGTCGCAGAAAAGCAGTGAGCACTGCGAGGTTACCATAGATCATAGAATCATACAGTGCAGAAGGCAGCCATTCGGCCCATAGGATCTGCACTGACCACAATCCCACCTAGGTCCTATCCCCATAACCCTATTCATTTACCCTTGCTAGTCCCCCTGACACTCAGGGGCAATTTAGACTGGCCAATCCGCCTAACCCGCACATCTTTCAGACCATGAGAAGAAACAGGAGCAGCTGGAGGAAAACCATGCAGACACAGGGAGAACGTGACCTAAGCTAGGAACTGAACCTGAGTCCTTGGCATTGTGAGGCAACAGTGCTAACCACTGTTAGTGTCTAATGTTAGTGTTAGTGTTAATGTTAGTGGAACATTGTCTGCTGATGGAATTGCTGCCTTTGGAAAAAGGGCACATCTCCAGCACGATAGGACATTTGTTTTCCATTGATACGTGCCCCTGACACTGACTGATTGTTTTTGCTTCAGTCCCACCAGAATCCAGCCAGATTGAGGTAGAGTTTCACTGGAGGACATCGTGGAAACATGTGATGGTATAGGCAGTCTCTGTTTTTTTGTCTTTGGCCTCAGCAACCCATTGAGCTGCTTTTTAAACAATCAACTACACAGGTTTTGCGATTTTATAAGTTAAACTCATTCTCCCACTACTGGCGGCTTAATGCTTGATGAACCTCTGAGCCCTTAGCTCAGGTCTCTGAATTACTAGTTCAGAGACATTACCACAATGTCACCAACTCCCCGTGGATGATATACAATATTTTGGATGGTTGTGATTTGAGTCCTGTTCTAATGTTAATTCTATGAACATTTTTGTTGCATCCTCTACAATACCTTTTAACATAGAGGGCTGGCTTTATCCCGCTTAAAACCCAAAAGGTCAGAAGGACCGTGAGGCTCCGTTTTCACGGTCTGTATTCATATTGAAAATCAAGATAAAGTGAGCTTTTGCCCATTCAGCCCGTCACATTTCTCAACAGCAAGAAGCAGCCCGCCAGTGACTGGCAGCGGGATCTCCTGGTTCCACCATTGTTAATGGGGTTTCCCGTTGAATGTCTCCCTCACCACCATGAAAACTGCAGTTTGTTGTGTAGATATTACGCAGAAGTAATTATTTAGCTGAGCTGGGTGCTCTTATTTCAAAGCTCTTCATCAGCATGTGGACATTATTGACATTTATTGCTTTTCCCTCTTTCCCTGAGGAAGTGCTGGGTGCTGGTGGGCGAGCAGGGGGAGGGTGCATGGTGGTGGTGGTGCGGTTCTTCTTGCTGGAAGCAAATTGATGCCACAGAATGGTCTGCTTGGCTACATTGCAAGGCAGCCAGGAGTCAAACTAATGTAGACACAGAAAAATGCTGGCAATACACAGCAGGTCTGGCAGCTCTGTTTTTCTCTCTCCATAGATTCTGCCGGAGTTGCTGAGCATTTCCTGCATTTTTCGTGTTTATTTCAGATTTCTGGTATCTGCAATATTTTGCTTTTGTGTAAGAGGTAAACTACTTTGGAGCAGGACTGGGGTCAAATACAGGCCAGCCCAGATACAGGTAGCCGGGTTTTCTTGCCTGAAGAGCATTAGTGAGCTGGTTTTGTTTTTATGGCACACCTCGAGCTCCATCATCATTTTTACTGCATACAGTGCAAAATGGTTAAATGAATAAGGATCTTTCAAAAAACTTGTCCATGGTCCCATAGTTGGCTCAACTGTACAGGAGGGTATAAGGACGACTGGGGGAGCAATAGTGGCAGGTTATTCAAAGTTTAGGAAAATAAACAGTGGTTTCTATGACTGCAGACATGAATCCAGAATGGTGTATTGCCTCCCTGATGCCAGGCTCAGAAATGTCATGCAGTACACATTGATACAAATGAATAGGCAGAAAGAGGGATGTGGTCCTGCAGTCAGAATTTAGGTAACTAGGCAGGAAATTAGCAAACAGGACCTCTGAAGCAGCCATCTCTGGATTACTCCCAGTACCACTTGCAAGTGAGTGTGGAAGCAAGTGGATAAAGCAGATGAATATGTGGCTGGAAAGATGGTGGAGGAGGCAGGGCTTTAGATTGTTGGGACATTGACATCTACTCTGGAGAAGGCCAGACAGGTTTCACCTCAATAGAACTGGGACAGAATGGCTTCCAAGTGCTACTGGGGTGGGTTTAAACTAAGTTGGCAGGGGAACAGTAAGGAAGCATGAGAGAAATACTAAGGGACACAGAATACTGAAAGAGATAAATAGCACTAAGGTAGGGAATAGTAAGTTAATAGGTGGGAGTTATGGAGCAAGTAGCAAGGTCTAAATCAAGGTGACTGTGCATTTATCTGATTGCATGGAGTTTGGTAAACAAGATTGGAGAGTGACAGGCACACATTGACATGTGAAAATATGATGTTATAGCTATAACAGAGACAGAGACCTGGCTCAAAGAAGGGTATTAAACATTCCTGGAAACCTTGTATCAAGAACAGGTAGACAAGGAAATTTAAGGAGAATTGTTGATAGCAATGTGTTTCCAATCAGTTAGGAAGTTAGACTAGACAAGTTGGGACTATTTTCCTTGGAGAAATGAGGGCTGAGATGAGATTTTTTGGAGCTACTCAAATCGTGAGGGGTTTGGACAGGGCCGATAACAGCAAACTGTTCACACATGCAAAAGGATCAAGAACGACAGGGCTCAGATTTTATATAATTGGTAAAATAAGCAATAATAACATGAGGGAAAACCACTCCCTGAGTCTATAAATTTACTCCCCTCCCACCCCATCCTGGTGTGTTTTGCCGACGTGGCTGGCAGTGTGCCATTGGCCAGCGGTGGGATCTTCTGGTGGCGGGACCGGAAGATCCCACCAATGGGAACAGTCGGAAAGTTCCAGCCGATGTCTGGAACACACTGCCTGGGTGTGTGATAGAAGCAGGTTCAGTTGAGGGATTTAAAATAATTAGACTATTATATGAAGAAGAATGTTCAAGGTTATGGGGAGAAGGCGTGGGAAGGTGTTAAGTTAACCACTCTGCCAGAGGGCCAGTACAGATACAACAGGCTGAATGGCCTCCTTCTGTGCTGGAACAATTCAGTGATTCTGTGATCTCATTTTATGCTCTGTTTTAACTGTTACCAAGTTTAACAAAAGGTAAACAATGAATGTAAATTGAATTCTAATTATTGTAACAACTTAAACAGTTGTTATGGATTAAAGTGTATTAATAAAGATTGCTTCATTACCATATGCAATGAATTTTTAAAAATTGCCTTCAAAAATCTTTGTTAGAGGCGACCTTATAGACAGATTAAACACATCTAGCAAACCTCACAGTATTTAGTAGCCCAATTCCATTTAAAGAAAAGAGTAGATCAATTTTTTTTGTCGTTCAGAGATTGTTTGTTCCTTCAGGGGCATTTATTGTCCATTTCCCATTCCCCTTGAATTGACTGGCTTGCTAGGTCAGTTCAGAGGGCTGTGAATCTGCAGTCACATATTCGGCTAGACTGGATAAGGATGGCGGATTTCCTTCCCTTAAGGATGTGAGTGAACGAGCTGTTTTTTTTAAAAATGACCATCGACAATGGTTTCACAGTCAACATTAAACTTTTAGTTCCAGATTTTTATTGAATTCAAATTTCACAACCTGCCATGGTAGGACTTGAACCCTAGTCACCAGAGTATTACTCTGGATCTCATGTTCAGTGACAATAACATTAGGCTATTGCCTCGCCTGAATGAACATGGCAAAATTCTAAGCAGCACAAAAATTGATGATTAACTCCTGATGAGGGATTTTTCACACCTTAAAGCAAATGGTTTGACACACTGATTTCCAGAAGCAGTGATGAGGTGAAGCCTCTGAAACAACACTCAGTCACTATGTTAGTGCTATGTCAATGGGTTAAAGGGATCAAGGGATATAGGGGGAAGGGGGATCAGGATATTGAATTCGATGATCAGCTATGATCAAAATGAATGGTAGAACAGGCTTGAAGGGCTGAAAGGCTTCTAGTTTCTATGTCTATGTCACTTGGTTCCCAAAAATTCAAAATCATCACATCTTAGACTCAAAGCCAGAGTTTCATCGAGTGTATCACTTCCCACTTTCCATTTGAGTGGTAGACTGATAGCTTATTACTGAGCACATAACTAAGGGCACCCCAGGTGGACTTCTTATAATAATTAGTTCCTATTCCACAATGAATGACATAACAATGACATACAACAGTTACTAGGTGATTTTCACACCGAACCAAAAAGATCAGAATCAGAACAGAGGTGGAGAATGCATCTGGTCAGCATGCAAGGCTGGCCGGAGGACATCCCTCTTGACTTTGCAGGTGGCAGCTCCTGGATAAGCTGCGACTGGAATTTCTGTTCCGTTCAGGATTGTCCATCGACTCCCTTCAGCCCAGTGAGAGGGCCTTTGTTTCACATTGATAACAGTGGTCACTGCTGAGGAAAACAGGGGTTATGGAGCCTACATCAGGTAGGCCGGAAATAACTTTGAAAGACATAGAAGTTAGATTGATGGAGGGAAAACCCTCTGAGGTAATAGCTGGGACTGAAGGAGCAGACTTCCCTACCCAGGACCCCTCTTCCAATAAAAAAATTGCTTCCATCCCCAGGCTGCTGCTGGTAGGACAATGTGTCCAGCTGGTGGTACGGCAACTGACATTGACAAGATCCCAATGGCCTGGTAAAATGGCCCTTAATAGGGCATCCTGTAGAAAGGTCATAAGCAGTCAAAACATTAACTCTGTCTCTCGCTCCACAGGTGCTCCCAGACCTACTGTGTTTATCTGTTTTTCTATTTTAATATTTAATATTTCAATATTTAAACTTGCTTTCACCTCCGTGTGGATTAAAGTCTTTCAGAAACTGGTCCTTCCCCTGGTATAATTTCCCAAAGGTGGAATATGGTCACACACTCCCCCTAATTTTACTACCACCAATGCCCCTACACTCCCCCCTCCCTGCTCCCCACATGATCTTGGCTCACCCAGAAACTCCACACAGGATACTTCAAGGGTGACAAGCAAAGTCCCCAACCCTTGCAGCTGAAGCACATCCTGAAGGGTCACAGGTAGCTGAGCTTCCCCTCCTCCCACCTCCCCAGCTTTCACAGGGGGTTTGGATCTGGAGGAGTGTAGCCATGTGCTATCAATCTCAGTTAGGGCATAGTCTGGCTGCCTCCTTTGGAGTAAATTAGATCCCAGCCTCATCTAGTGACTCCAATTGTTGAGCCATTTCAACCCTGAACCTCCCAACTGCAACGTGTAGTTGTTTGGAGCATGTTGCATATGTACTTTAGCCATGACCCCTTAGTAGATTGAAATATTGAAATAGATTAAAAAGCTTCTGTCCTTTTCAATTCCCCTGAGAGGGACAAATGACCAATCATACTAAATATACACTTGGCCCAAACCCTAATGGATTCTCACTAGAATGTACACCATGAGGTAAACTGCTCAAATCCTTCAATTGATATTTGAGTCTTCCTAACATGGCTCAGCTGAGCCTTAGTCCCCATGTCCTGAGCTGGTAATTATTAAGCTGCCTCTTCAATCAGCCCAGAAATGGAGCAGTTGATCCATGTTCGATGGTGCTTCACTTTTGAGACCAGCTTCCAACAAGTTCCTGTTACTGTTCAAGCCTCCGTCGGAAAAAAAAGACACAAAAATCTGAGGACACGTACCAACTGACTCAAGAACAGCTGCTTCCCTGCTGCCATCAGACTTTTGAATGGACTTACCTTGCATTAAGTTGATCTTTCTCTACACCCTAGCTATGACTGTAACACTACATTCTACTTTCGTTTCCCTCTCTATGAATGCTATGCTTTGTCTGTATAGCTTGCAAGAAACAATATGTTTCACTGTATACTAATACATGTGACACTAATAAATTAGTTCCTATTAAATCAAATTAAAGTCTCTGCTATCCCCCTCAAAGTATATTATGTCCAGATTTTTCTCCCTCCAATCACTTTACCGCCTCCCTCTTTTAACCCTGAAACCAACACCATTGTAGTCGATATCCCTGTCCTCGCCCTGAACCGATTTCTGTCAATGTCCTCATGCCCATGTCAACCTCACCCCTCCCCACCTTGAGGCTGTACGCTCAGTGGCCTACCGGGAACCTGTCTCCACCCGCAATGAGATATCCAGTGTTGCCATTTCTTATTTACAGTTCCACGTTTACAGGCTGCAGATGCCTTCCCTATCAGTACTGGTACTGTCTACTGCCCAATGCTAAACCACCAACCTCAGGGTTCAATGAGAGAGGGACAGACCATGCGCTGCACACCATGCAGTTCATAACTGACACTGTACAAAAATGCCTACCCCTACCTGGACCTGAGGCCGAGACATATGTGCCAAGCATAACCCTGTAGTATGGTCCTCACTGCCCCCTGGATTTGCCTTAAATTCTGGTCCTGACACATTAGTCCGCACTGCTCCAGGACTGACTCATCCTTATCCCCCCCTCTTCATTAACTGTCCCTTCCATCATCTGTTTCTATCTACCCCTTCCCTCCCACCTCCCATTCTACAGATAAGCATCTAACTTCACCTCATTCCTCCTGGCTGGTCTTGCCTGAACAGCCTTGTCACGGAGTCAGAGGTGCTGTGAAAGCGGTGCAGTGAAAGATTGGCGAACATGTACGAACAAACCTGAAAATCATGAGCCAAGTGCAGTTTGTCAGGTGGACACTACTTACATCCAGTTGTGAATCAGACTGATCTAATTATCTGCCAGCGGGGTAATTAGATTTACGAACATGATTCTACTAATGGAGTTTTTAATGAGTATTCATGAGATGCAAATTCACGCAAATCAGGTTCCTGACATGGAGCAGCGGGAAACTTGACACGCCATGAAAATTAGGAGGGGAAAATTCCAACTTATTTTCCCGCCAGCAGAAAAACTGACTTTTGCCATCATTTCAAATTTTATGCCCCTGCCCACCATGATTCCTGCACCCAAAGGGATTAAGAGAGAGATGAAAAAGACACTGCCTGCCGTAGCTCCTTCGCTGCAGTTCCTGCCGTGACTTTATTCTCTTTTTCCAGTTTCTCCATCTCTGCTGCATCTATTCTGACTTACTAAAGTGCTTAATTTGTCTTCATCTCCCTCCCCCCAACCCTCATCCACTGCAGTTGAAAGCGCTCTCAATTGTGTCCAAGCCATTTCACACATTGCTGTTTTCGTTCCTTACCTCCCCTTAGAGGGGAGACAGGGTTCACCTAGTCCTCGCCTTCCTCCCACCAGCTACAACATCGATAGATCACCCTTCACTATTTCTGCCAGTGCCAGCCTGATGCTGCCACAAAACAGATCTTCCCCTCTTCTTACAGTAGTTCCCTCCGCGACACCTTGGTCCACTCCTTTATTGCCCCAACACCCTTTCCCCTTCCAATGACACTGTTCTTGGCATAAGAAATGCAACACCTGCCCTTTTACCTGCTCCCTCCTTCCTTCTCACCGACTAAGCCCCAAAGACCCATTTTAGGTAAAATAGCAATTTACTTGTATTTTGTTTAAATTTGGTATACTGCATTTGTTGCTCACCTCGCAATCTCCTGTACATTGGGGAAGAATAAACACAAATTTCTGCAGAATACCTCTGCTTAGTTCACATGAATGAACTCAAGCTTCCAGCTGCTAATTATTTTAGTTCGCATTCCATGTTCATTCTGACCTCCAAACTCAATCTCAACTCAAGCTACGGCATCTCACCTTTCTACTGAACACTGTGCAGCCAACTGGTCTAACATGGGTGGCAGGGTGACGCATGATTAACACTGCTGCTTCACAGTGCCAGGGACTCAGGTTCAATTCCAGCCTCGGGTCACTGTTTGTGTGGAGTTTGCACATTCTCCCCATGTTTGCGTGGGTTTCCTCCCACAGTCCAAAAATGTGCAGGTGAGGTTGAGTGGCCATGCTAAATTGACCCTAGTGTCAAGGGCTCAACAGGGTAAATATGTGGGGTTACAGGAAAAGGGCCTGGATGGGATTGTGGTTGGTGCAGACTCAATGGGCTGAATGGCCTTCTTCTGCACTGTAGGGATTCTATGATTTAGTTCAATAGTTTCAGTTTGAAACCTATACCTCTATTTTGTGTTTTCTGCTATTGCTTTTGAATGGTAGCTGTTGGTCATGACTTTCTTGTCACATGTTTTGTTGTTTTACTCATCCCATTATCACCTCCGTTTTGCTTCATACCATCATTTATTGCCATTTAATCTCTGCTGTCTTCCACGCTATCCCAGGACTTTCCTTTTATTTTATCCTCCCCTCCCTGACTTTCTCTGCCTCTATACTTACTTTAAACTTGTCACATCTCTCACTTTTTCCAATACTAAGTAAAGGTCATGATCTGAAACATTCTCTCCCACTGCTGCCAGATATGAGAATTTCTAATATTTTCTATTTTTATTTCAAATTTTCACTATCTGCAGTATTTCGCCTTTGTACTAACTTTACATTTGGTTTGTGCATAACAACATGTCAATATGCACTTGGCTTTTCTCTGCATCTACCTATAATGATTCCAGGAGTCAGCTTTATTGCACAAAATAATGTAAAGCAAAACTATAAGTCTGTGGTGAACACAAACAGGTCCCAATTGGGACAATGGAATAATGGACCCACTCAGGGGCCTGCTTTATATAGAGCTCGGTATACGAGCTCCATCTGGTGAGTTAATTCCCAATCCCCAGGGAGCTTTTATTCAATGAATTCGACAGGAAGGTCAATCAGTGATTCCCCATGCAGGATAAAAGCAAATTACTGCGGATGCTGGAATCTAAAACCAAAATGCAGCTTTGACAAAGGGTCATCTGGACTGGAAACATCAGCTTTTTTCTCTTCTGACAGATGCTGCCAGACCTGCCAAGATTTTCCAGCATTTTCTCTTTTGGATTCCCATGCAGGTCGGGGGGCGGGGTGGGGGGGGGGTTGGTGTGGTGCGCGTGGGTGGCGGCGGGTTATCACATTGTTCTGTAAGATTATCTCCTTTAAAACAGACTTGTACATTTGCATTCTTTTATTCTGGTCAGAAATTATACTATTCTAATAACTCTATTTTGTTTTGCATTGAAAATTGAAGTGATGCACTTCCTGGTATCCCCATTATCTTTCTGATCCTCTGAATTTATTTAATTCCAATAATTCTACATATAAGTCCCACTTTTTTCCCCATTTGTAAATCTTTAGACGCATCATTTACTGAGCTTTACTCAGCAGATAAACAATGTAATGACATTTCAGTCCGCCCTTTCAGCTGGTACACACATCATGATCATAAAGTGTAACTTTCCTCCTTCTATCTCTTTCTCTCACTCTAGCCCTATGAATGTTTTACCACATTTTAAAGTTTTAAAGTTTATTTATTAGTGTCACAAGTGGGCTTACATTAACACTGCAATGAAATTACTGTGAAAATCACCTAGTCGCCACACTCCGGTACCTGTTTGGGTACACCAAGGGAGAATTTAGCATGGCCAAAGCACCTAACCAGCACCGAGTGCAGGAGGAAACTGAAGCACCTGGAGGAAACCCACACAGACACGGGGAGAACGTGCAGACTCCGCACAATGACCCAAGCAGGAACTGAACCCAGGTCCTTGGCGCTGTGAGGCACAGTGCTAACCACTATGCCTCTGTATTTGATGCCTTTTTAGTTTTGGTTGGATAAGTCACCTAGGAACTTGGCTCCCCACTCTCAAAAGGCTCTGGTTTTCTGTCACAAATGTGAGGACTTAAAATGAATGCTGAAGGTTTAACCCGGTACCTTCAGATTAATCATTTTATTCTAATCCTCACAAATCCTATTCAAGTGATGCTTTTTTAAAATTCCACACTTCTGATTTCGGAGTTACAGCTGCAGCAAGCACTTTTGTGCCGTTCATAAAAACACCACCACATGTGGGAAACATCTTTAAAAAGGGACAGAATTAAATAAAATAAGCTAAAATGCCCATTTGAGATAACATTAAAGGGATGTCAAAGAGCCAGAGGTCATTCAAAAACATAAATTGACTTTATGGTTATGTTCTTGTGAAAAACAAAAAAAACTGACAAACTAATTAAGTTATACAAAGGACATAGTTGCCCGTGTCAAACTAAGCCAAAGGCAAAAAGTAATTATTTGTTTGTGTGGGAAAATAAAGAGGAATAATCAAAGATAGATAATAGTGAGAGGTAAGGGATACAAATACACCATTAGAAGTGTGTATTGACTACAGATTTCTCCAAGTTATGGATGAGGTGGAATTTCATAGAGCTGAAATAAACTAGAAAAATTGATATCAACGTGCAGGCCCAAGATATAGTTCTTCATTTCCACGATGATTGTTCACCCGAACATTGGCTTTGCTGTAATGTTGCGCAAAAAATTAAACTTTCTAACAGGACAGACCCCACAGTGGTTTGACAGAAATAATTTGAACATTTAAGCAGAATCTGTTTAAAAGTATAGAAAGAATCAGAAAAGGCTACTTCCATGCATGGCAGGAGAAGGGATTAATTTTAGCTTTGAGTGATGACATAAAATGGGAGATACCCAATTGGCCTACCTATGATACACAAATGTTTCCTCTGAGCTGTGAGATGTTTGATTGTGCAACAATCCACAACGTACCATGCATGGAACAAATGACTGGCTACACACAACAAATGTTCTCTTTAAGATGTGCGGCTGTGAAGGACTGTTGGAGGAACTAGTTGGGCAACAATTAGGCTACACACCAAATTAGCACGAACAAGATTCCTTGAGAAGGATACATCATTCAATGCTGAACAAGGAAGTTAAGAATGGTATCAATTTGAAAGAAACATTGCAGAAATCAGCAAAGATTAGTGGCAGGTCAGAAAATTAGTCAAATAACAAGAACCAGCAAAGATTTTTAAAAATCAAAGAGAGAAAAAGATGCATATGAGAGAAAGCTGGCTAGTGATATAAAACAGATAGTAATAGCTTGTACAAGTATTTAAGTAGGAAAAGAGTAACTAAAACTCGTCTTGGTCCTCTAGGGAGTGAGTCTAGGGAATTGGTAATAGAAAACAATGGCTGGTGAACAGGTATTGTGTGTCCGTCTTCACTGTAAAAGACTAAGTATACTTCCCAAAGGTCATTAAACTTCAGGAGGTGAAAAGGAGGGAAGAACTTAAAACAATCACCATCGCTAGGAAAAAGGTGCTGGGAAAACTATTTGACCCAAAGGCTGACAAGTTCCCAGAACCAGATGCTTGTGTCTTAGGATCTTAAAAGAAATGGCTGGAGAGAGCAGATGCAAAATTTCTTAGACTCTGGAAGGATCTCTGTGAATTTGAAAATAGCAGATGTGACACCTTTATTCAAGAGAGGGAGACAGAAATCAGGAAACTACAGGTCAATTGGCCCTAACATCTGTCATAGGGAATTTGCTAGAATCCAATATCAAGAGAGTTACTGGAGGCTGCTTGGAAAATCATAATGTGACAGGCAGATTCAGTATGAGTTTATGAAAGGGAAATCATGTTTAACTAATTAGTGTTTTTGGAAGAAACAAGAAGCAAAGTGGATAAAGGGGAGCCTGTACATGTAGCGTACTATTTCCAAAATGTATTTAATAAGGTGCCTCATCAAATACAAGATAACACATTACATTGTGTGTGTGTGTGTGTGTGTGTGTGTGTGTGTGTGTGGTGGGGGGAGGGGTGCAGGTAGGATGTTAACATGTATAAAGGATTGGTTAGCTCACAGGAAGCAGAAACTTAGGATAAATGGTTAATTTTTTGGTTGGCTAGCTATAACAATTGGAATGCCACAAGGATCAGTGTTGGAGCCTTAACTATTTGGATAAAGGGGCTGAATATATGGGAGGTAAGTTTGCCAATGATACTAAAATAGGTAGGAAAGTAAGTTGTCAAGATGAAGCAGTGAGACTGCAAAGGGTTGCAGACAGGTTAAGTGAGTAGGAAAACATTTGGCAGATGGAGTTATAATGAGGGAAGAGATTAACTTGTCCACTTTCTTTGACAGGAGAAATAGAGAAGCTGTATACTATTTAAATGGAGGGAGATTGCAGAACTCAATGGTGCAGAGGTGTCCTGGCGCTTGCAAGTAATTAGAAAGGCTAATGAAATGTTGGCATTTGTTACAGAGAAAATGGAATATTAACGTAGGGAAGTTTTATTGCAGCTGTACAGAACAATAGTGAGACCACATTTGGAGCACTATGTCCAATATTGATCCCCTTGTCTGAAAATAGATACAATTGTGTTAGAGGCTGTTCAGAGAAGATTCACTTGACTTTTTCTTAGGATGAAGTGCTGATCTTATCAGGAAAAGTTGAACAGGTTGGGACTGTATCCATTGGAGTTTTTTGCAAGAATAAAAGGTGATCTTATTGAAACATACAAGATCCTGAGGGGTTTTAATGGGGTAGATACTGGGAGGATGTTTCTTCTTGTGGGAGAGTTTAGAACTGGGGGATACAGTTTTAGAATAAGTGGTTTACCATTTAATATGGAGATGAGAATTTCTTTCACTCAAAGGGTGATTAGTATATAGAATTCTCTCCCCTAGAAAACAGTGGAGGTTAGGTTATGAATTTAGTTAAGGTAGAATTGGACACATTTTGACAGACAAAGAGAGTTTAGGGTCATGGGGGATAGATGGCGAAGTGGAGTTGAGATTATAGTCAGATCAATCATGATCTTATTGAATGTCAGAGCTGGCTTAAAGGATAGAATGGCCTATTCCTTCACCTAAGTCTGATATTTCTATGTCCCTATTGTTATATACTGCACCTGATACCTGATTTTCCATAATACTGATTTCAATTGAAAAGGAAACTCAGTGCGATGTACTGTGAGCAGTCAATTTGTTATGATCATTTTAAACCATTTTCCAAAATTTAAATTAACCCTATGGCCTTTGGCTTTTAGAGTAGAGCCTGTCTTGAAATTGATTATATATCAGTAAATGGGATAACATTCTTGAGCCAGTTGGTAATGGTCTTGTCCCTGATTCAAGGAGATTGTGGACTGAAAGAAAGGAATTTTGATTTAAAAGGATTTGATTTATTATTGTCACATGTATTAACATACAGTGAAAAGTATTGTTTCTTGTGTGCTCTACAGGCAAAACATACTGTTCATAGAGAAGGAAGCAAGAGAGTGTAGAATGTAGTGTTACAGTCATAGCTAGGGTGTAGAGAAAGATCAATTTAGTGCAAGGTAAGTCCATTCAAAAGTCTGACAGCAGCAGGGAAAAAGCTGATCTTGAGTCAGTTGGTACATGACTTCAGATTTTTGTATTTTTTCCCCCAAGGGAAGAAGATGGAAGAGCAAATGTCTGGGGTGTGTAAGGTCCTTAATAATGTTGACTGCTTTGCCGAGATAGCGGGAAGTGTAGACAGAGTCAATGGACGGGAGGCTGGTTTGCGTGATGGATTGGGCTACATTCACAACCTTTTGTAGTTCCTTGCGGTCTTGGGCAGAGCAGGAGCCATACCAAGCTGTGATACAACCAGAAAGAATGCTGTCTATGGTGCATCTGTAAAAGTTGGTGAGAGTTGTAGCTGACATGCCGAATTTCCTCTCTCAGTACTTTAGCACATTGGGAACAATAACCAATGAGCATCCTGTCTTAAGCACTGGCTGTACACTTACACAGTATAGCAGGATCAGGGATAGCCTCGTAATTTACCCCATTCCATTAGGAGTGCACCTCAGATGTTTGGCTAGCCCAAAAGCAGACAAACTTTGAAGCAAGTGTGCTGAGATTGTGGGGGTGAGAGGGCGAGTGAAGGTGATGGAGTTCTGGCCATGCAGGACGTCCCTTTGTTCACTTTAATAAGTTTAGTAGGTTTAAGCATTAACTTAAGTGAGAACTGCAACTTACTCCTTTCTCTGTGTTTTACATAAACTGAATAAAGGAAGGAACTTTGTTTCTCATTAAGTTTTAATGGTTAAGGTACACAGGTGTGTTATTGTGAGCTATGTTGGACTCAAACTCTCCAAGTAGCCGCAGAAAATTTTTAGTTATACTGTTCTCATGCCTCAAGTAAATTTAAACCTTTCATCTCCCTTCGTCAATTTAAAAATGTTAGCTCCATGATTTTTAAATGAATTTTCTTTCCCAATAAACTGCACAAAAGAAAGTTAGCTGAAAGAGTATAGTGTTCTAGAGTTGTTAGTGGCTGTTAACTGGTTTGCATAAGTTTATGAGGGCAAAAGCACAGCATAAAACTCTCTCAGCTAATCTCTTAATGTTGGCAGAGATATCAAACATGAACATTTGACAAAAGCAATTAAACATCAAACAGTGTTTCTGAATGGGATTTCCGCTGCCTGAATAGAACTTCAATTCAAAATGTAAGGATGTAAAATTCAAAAGAACTCCCACTCAGTCCCAAAGAAGATACTTATGGAATGTAATTTCCCATACATAACAACTTACAAAGCTCAAAAGGATGCAGAAAGCTCCAATAAAGACAGCTAATTCAAAATAACACATCACACAACCAACCAACAGCCTTGAATATGGCACCATGACTACAGTCACCATTTTAAGACAATTGGAGAAGTTAAATTCATTTTTGTTACACTGGATTTCAAGATTTGTTGGTCTTTTGCAATCATGTTTCACAATTCAGTTTGATTTCTTGTGGAAGTCTGAATCCCCCAATGACCTCACAATTGATGTGAAAAGCAAAAGATAGGGAGTGCAGTGTGACATATTTTGCAAAGTTTCAGGTAAACCAAGTTCCATTTTAGATAGATAAAAACTAAGGTACAGGTAAGTCATCCTTTTGCAGTGCCTTGTACAGAAAATCAAACTGAATGGTGAAATGTATCTTAAAGTTATAATGCAAATTTAGTTTTAGATACTTTTGAAAGGAAAGTAAGATTTAATGGCATGCTTCTCTGCCTGCATCATCCACACACTTTGTGTTCTACATGTTTCAATACATTTTTCAGCACTTTTAGAATTCTGCTAAAAATGTTGCCTTGGTTGCCAAAATGATGGTGAGTAAAAAGTAAAAAAGAAAGTTTATTTATTGGTCATAAGAAAGGCTTACATTAACACTGCAATGAAGTTACTGTGAAATTCCCCTAGTCGCCACACTCCGGCACCTGTTTGGGTCAATCCACCCAACCAGCATGTCTTTCAGACTGTGGGAGGAAACCAGAGCACCCAAAGGAAACCCACGCAGACATGGCGAAAATGTGCAAACTCCACACAGAGTGACAGTGACCCAAGCTGGGTCCCTGGTGCTATGAGGCAGCAGTGCTAACCACTGTGCCACTGTGCTGCCTTTGAAATAGGGCTTCCAAATCTAAGAGAACATCTGAAGATAATATATGAAGTGTGACAAGGAGCTCAGTTCAGACATTCCAAAACTGAGATTTCTCCTTATGTTGTATCTAAGATATGATTGGTGAATCCCTTGAATAAGGTTGGTGAAAATGGATAAACTTGCAACAGTCCTCTTCAGAGAGAGAGTTTCACGGAGTCACATCTATACTTGTGTGTGTATGGATGTTAACATTTCCTTCTGTTTTGATGAAAGGCCATTGACCTGACACGTTGGATTGAATACCCCCCTCCTCCCAACCCACTCCACCCCACCCCGGCTTAGTCTCACAGGAGGTGGTCAAATAACGGGTTGTCTCTGCATTCCCTATCCAATTAGGAGGGCCATTCAGATCATCCAAAGTGTCCTGCCAGCAGCCTCAATGTGAATGTTGCATGCTAATATGCTGAATGGTGCTGAGGAGGGTGACACAAGCCAGAGGCACAACATTGCTGATGGGACTGGCGAACAACCTCTCATGCATAGCACTAACTGGTAGAGTTGGCTGCAGGTGGCACACAGACACTGCAAGACTTTGCAGACAGATGGCCTGAAATTGCCAGTTTGGTCCTTCAAAGTGAACACTGTATTTATATATCTATCATGGTGCACTGACTCCCCCATTCATCTCCTGTGAGTAGGTGAGCTACAGACACGAGCAAAACTCCTTTCCATTCACAACATGCCTGTTAATTCTCTCAATCATTATCATCATTGGCTTCCTGCCACTGAAAAATCGTGAGGAGGGGGACAACATGTTGGGAGATCAGCACTCAATCATCTGGTGCAAATATTCTGGATTTCCCTCCCTCCAAAGCCCCTTTAGAATTCTTTTTGGAAAGTTCCCCCATTAACTTTGTTCCTCTCTCAATAATTGCTGACTGTTTATAGCATTCATTCTTTTTATTACCTTTATATTTGGAGCAAGCGTGTCAAAGAAAAAGTCCAAAAATGTGCTCCCATATCTCGCAGCATATCCAGGAGGCAGTAAAATCTTTTAACAATCAATTAAACTATCCTGACGTTGTTACTCATTTCCTGAGGCTTATGGCACTCTTTTTGCTGATGACACCAAGATTGGTGGAGTAGTGGATGAGGTGGAGGGCTCTTGTAGGCTGCAAAGAGACATTGATAGGATGCAGAGCTGGGCTGAAAAGTGGAGTTTAACCCTGATGAGTGCCAGGGACTCATTTTGGTAGGACAAACTTGAATGCAGATTACAGGGTCAACGGCAGGGTTCTGAGGAATATGGAGAAACAGAGAGATCTTGGGGTTCATATCCACAGATCTCTGAAGGTTGCCACTCAAGTGGATAGAGCCATGAAGAAGGCTTATAGTATGTTACTGTTTATTAACAGGGTGTTTGAGTTTAAGAGTCATGAGGTTATGCTGCAACTATACAGGACCTTGGTGAGACCACAGTTGGAATATTGTGTGCAGTTCTGGTCACCTCACTATAAGAAGGATGTGGAAGCATTGGACAGAGTGCAGAGGTGATTTACCAGGATGCTGCCTGGTTTGGAGGGAAGGTCTTATGAGGAAAGATTGAGGGAGCTGGGGCTTTTCTCTTTAGAGCAGAGGCGGATGAGAGGCGACTTAATAGAGGTTTATAAGATGGTGAGGGGATAGAAAGAGTGGACATTCAGACTATTTCTTCAGGTGGATGTAGCTGTTACTAGGGGGCATAACTATTAGGTTCATGGTGGGAGATATAGGAGGGATGTCCAAGGTAGATTTTTTACTCAGATATTGGTTGGGGTGTGGCATGCACTGCCTACTACGATAGTGGAGTCGGATACTTTAGGAACTTTCAAGCAGTTATTGGATAGGCACATGGAGCACTCCAGAATGATAGGGAGTGGGATAGCTTGATCTTGGGTTCAGACATAGCTTGGCACAACATCGAGGGCTGAAGGGCCTGTACTGTTCTATGTTCTATATTCTAGAATGTCATACAAAATAACAACCTGCCTTGCACATTCTCTAATCTTATACATAGATAGTGGTTGGTATAGACAGACCTCTCATACATAACTGATGTGTGTAACACGTGGTTCTGTCACAGGGTGTGTTATGTCATAACCTTGCTGAAAAATGACATTTCGTCAAGGCTTTTCATCTTGCACTGATCAGGACAATCACAAGAATATCAGAGTGCTGATTTGTTGGCAGATGGACTCTGATTGGCATGGGCATTGTCACGGCGAATGATAGTGAATGCCATTTATTGCCTAGCATTGTCTGAAATTTAAACCAGGCAGCTTGACTCTGATTGGTCAAGGCACTACGCTGAGGAATGAACCAGTGAATGGTTATCACTTACTTTGTTTAGCTAAAACAAGCTCAATGTCTGTCTATCAGTCTGTAAAGAACAGGAGCCTTATACAGAAGCATTGAAACTATAAAGCTGTCAAGGAACAGTCTGACAGTCAAGGAACAGTCCGACAGTCAAGGAATTGTTAAAGAACTGTTTAGCTATCAAAGCTATTGTTACGAACACATGAAAAGAGATGAACTGGTTCCCCTTCATTGAACCTCCTCAGTTAGCTAAATCAAAAGTTTTAAGTTTCTTTTTCATGAGGATATGCCTTTCCCAAATCAGGAGTTATATAACTATTTTAGCTGTGAGCAATGAGGAGCCAATCAAACAAGCACTTCTCAAGCTAAAGAAAGAGGAAAATTTATTAAGCCTAAACCTGAAAAAATAATAAAAGCAGAAGGCGTGATTTTCCATGTGCCCTTGCAGCATGTTTCACAATGGCGGTGGCGACCCACATTGGTCAACAGCCAGGTTTACTGGTCCTGCTGTCAACAGGATTTCCCATTATATGCAACTTCACTGCTAGGAAACCTGCAGTGGGGGTTCACCGTTGGCAGGATGGGAAGACCCTGCTGGCAGGAATGGCCAAAATATTCCAGTCATTATATTAAGCATTTAACTCTTAGATACAATTCTTCCAAAAGGGAGAGATCAGCCTTCAGGCTGTTTCCAATGCTGAATATATGGATCAGGAGCAGGAGTAGGGCTTCAGCCATGCCATTCAATTTAGTCACAGTTGACTTGATTGTGGACTCCACTCCACCTTCCATCTACCCCCAATAAAGTTTGACTCCCTTGTTAGACTATCTACCTCTACATTGAAAATATTCAATGACCTTGCCTTCACTTTGGAAAAGCACCAACATATTGCCACACTCAAGTGAGAGTGTTCCAGTGCACTTACTAAAGAGCTTTAACCAGTTACACAGCCTGAATAAATATCACACCTTGATAACATGAACTGACCAAATGGTTGAGTGAGTTGTTACAACCAATTCTGAACAAATTTTTCAAATACATGGTGAAGGATTCCTTCACCTTTGTGAAGCGCTTATTGGAATTTCTTATTAATAACAATGTTGTGCCCATGTGCTTATTTTACATTGCCAGCCTTTTCACCTAGCTCCCAATCAAGGAAGCCATATTCATTTTGATCACATCACTGATCACATTTCTTAACATTGCCTGTGTCACTTGTAATCTCGCTCAAATGGCTAGGCAGCCTTGCCATGAAATACTTCACCCATTATGTATTTTCCAGAGATTTGAATGTATCTGCCCAAGGCAGCCATTGTTTAAATATCTAGTACTTGCATTTTTAATGCCTGTTCCTCAGACAGTTACAAGTTTTGATGGCTATCTGAGTTATAATAAATGTTTCTCTCTTCACACTCCCCTGAGGGTAATTTGTTTGTTTCACACTTTCACCTTGGAATGTGGCCTTGTATTTTTAAGCTGTTTATTCTGTCTCAGCTCAAATTGCAAACATGAAAGTTGAAAAATCATATTTTCAAAAATAAAGTTTCACAACACCATCTAGGAAGCGTCAAAGCCGTTCAGGAATTGTTAAATCTCTCCAGGGAGTGACAAAGCTGTCCAAGAAGTGTAAAGTTACCAAACATGTCAAAATTATTCAGGAAGTGTCAAAGCCAACAAGGAACAGTCCAAGGATACTAGATGAATTGGCATGAAAGGGGTAAAGACAAATGGTGATTCGGGGAATGGGTTGGCATGAGTTGACACTTAATTGTCATGGGAAATAGGAGCAATGGGGATGGGTAGAAAGGTGTTAAGTTGACATAGGGAGCCTGGGGGTCATGGAGTGTTGGTAGAGTGGCACTAACTTAACATGGGGATATGGTGGTCGTGGGTGTGAGTGGTAGGGCATGGGTAAGCATAGGTTAGCGTGGATTGGGCATGTGGGGCAAGCGATGAGGATTGCAGGAATGTTTTACAACATTTATTTATTTAAACACAGTGCAAAAGCACAGAGGCAGCCCTGTGCACCGACCAGCCTGTACACCTGACAGCCTATGCATTCATTCTGGGGTCGGGTTGCCCTCCCACCCCACTTTCCCAACTGAAACCCCCGCAGGCAGCGATTTTTAAAGCATGGGTTCGCCGAGCCAGGATTCACCTAACATTGCGACCCAGACCTGGGGACGAATATCTGGGCCTGAGTGAATCAAGACTCAGGATACAATTAGAGACAGAGCAGCAAAATGAGTGCACCAAGTTAGCTATCAATTAACAACAATAACGAGTCCAAGATTCATGGAATGAATCATACAATCAGAAATAAACTCACTCATGCTGCTGTCCCTGAGTGTATCTCTCAAACCTGTAATAAACCATGCTGCAAAATGAAAATATATTTCACATGCCTTTACCACATGGTGACCTAAGCAAACCATTTCTATTTTAATGATATCTTCTGAGTAAAAGAAATTACTAGCTAGATTTCTAATATCTAAATATTCAGGGCCTGAGTAATGTTCTGCTAGCCAATGGACTGCATTCACTGCTAAACTGCACAGGTCCGTGTAAATGTCATCATCGTGTAGTGCAGAACAGACTAATTCATCTAGTATGTGCATTTCTTTACAATTCATCAAATTGTCCAATTTGAAAATGAGACAGCCACTTTTGCACATTATACTCGTTTTGCTTGTGAAAATGTGTTGCTGTTTGATAAGCATACAATTTGATAATCTGCGCAGAACACACATCTCCGTGTATCTGATATTCTGCCCTACGTCTTGAAAGAAATGGAAAACCTTTACTGGGCTTTGGTGTTGGCACAAGTCTTTCTCTTTTGGAAAGAGCTGCAAGATGCTTCCTTCGACATTTTCCAATTAACCAGTTCAACCGCCTCTTGATCAGTTGACTCTGAACTAATAAAGCCAGCATGTTTCCTACACTGATAATACAACAGGATGATTTCAAATAAAACAAAATCTTACTGGGAGGAAGGGGCTCATCGATGGTAGGGTATCGGTTGGTGTCTTGTCTCAAAGAGGGCAGCTGACTTATTGTCTGAGCACAGTGTGGTAAAGGGTTATCACCTACAAGAGGAAAGATGGATTTTAACAAAAAGCAATCACTTTGTTTCACAATAGAGACATAGCTTGTTAGAAATTTCCTCTTCCTCACTAATGTTATTCACATATTGGTGCAAAGCTGGGAAACCATACTTAAGCTGATTCCTTGCTAACATTACTGAGCAATGGTAAACATATTCCAACGTCTTAAATTGGCAGCATTTTAATTTTTATTGATTTTAATAGAATTTCACAACCAGTGATGGAAATAGTAAACAACCAGACGGGCAAATTTTCCTGTTCCATCTGCCACGGGAATCGTAGCAGGTGAGGGTGGACCATGAAAAGGTCTGTTGACCTCGGGTGGGATTTTCCGGTTTCGGGGTGAGCGCAGCCAGAAATTCCCACCTACCTGGTAAAGTGAGTCCAGGATGGAAACCAAGAAAGAAGATAGCTGTAGCTAGCATTGCCAGGTGTGAAGATGGCTTGGAAAAAGTTAATGGATTTATACACCCAGGTTGGCAGCAGCAATTCAGATTTGTGGGGCTGAATTTTCCCACAGACATTGAGATCCCAATGTCAGGACCATATATGGTTCCTGAATCAGTGCATGTCCTCATGTACCTGAAGCAGCAATGTTACCTTGGGTGGCCTCTTGGTGGCCTTTGCATTGGCTGTCCAGTTAACTCCAACATGCAAACTATGGAGGTGAGAATCTTAATAGGAGTGCCCACAACTGAATCGAGATCTCAGAGCCAAGGGAAAAGTGACTACTGCCAGAGAACAGGGACTCACAAAGACTTTGTGAGTACCTATGCAGGTACTCACAAAGACCTCCCTCTTCAATGGTGAGAAAGATAACAAAGGACTGCAGGAGGCCTCATGTTGCGGGACTGGCCCTGCAGAAGAGTGTCTGGCCCTCAGTCCACAGTCTGTACAGAAAATGGAAAATTCCACCCATCGTGTCCACAATGCTCATGTGGACCAATGTTGAGACCAGGAAAATGATCTGGATATTGAGATCCCGACTCCGGATTGTTGAGATCTCGACTGTACTACCTGAAAATATAGTGGAATCAGATTCCATTAAAATTTGCCAGGACAACGGGACATTAACTTGAAAATCTGTAATTTAGGAGTTTTTTTGGGGATAATGTTTGGCATGACACTAAACAGGACAGCTCTTTAAAAGAACTAGTACAGCCTTGATGGGCTGAAGGTCTCCTTCTGCGTTCTGAGATTCTAGGATTCTAGTCCTTTGCTCCTCCACTTCTCTTAGCCTCACGCCACTAAGAATATATTCCAACTGGGTGGTATGGTGGCACAGTGGTTGGCACTACTGCCTTACAGTGCCAGGGACGAGTGTTCGATTCCAGCATGGCGTTACTATCTGTATGGAGTTTGCACATTCTCCCCGTGTCTGCCTGGGTTCCTTTGGGTGTTCCACTTCCCTCCCACAGTCCAACTATGTGCAGGTTAGCTGGATTGGCCATGCTAAGTTGTCCCTATTTCAAGTTGTGCACATCAGGGGGATTAGTGGGGTAAATACATAGTGTACGGTAGGGGGTGGCCTGGGTAGGATCTCTGTTGGAGTATTGGCGCAGACTTGATGGCCCGAATGGCCTCCTTCTGCACCATAGGGATTCCATGATTCTGTGATAAACTTGTCTTTCTCAAATCTAAAATTGATGATCTCACACTTCACCACAGTTTATCTCTACCTACCATAATTTTACCAACTCACTTAATCTTTCAATATCCTTTTGCAGTTCATGTTCCCATCACAACTTACTGTGCCTCCTCATTAGGAGTACTTCCAGGTTTGAATGTACAATTCTCATCTCATTGATATATGTGGTGGAAAGCTGAGGCCCCAGTGTAGATCCCTGGGGAACATCATTGGTCACTTCCTGTCAACCATTTATCCTACATTCTTTCCCAACCAATTAACAATTGTCCCAAGGGCCAATTACTGACCCATGTCACTGGAACAAGGACTATTTGGGCTCCTGTGGTGTTAGATACTTTTAATCCCAATTGCTACTTCAAAATATTCAAAAGTAAAAAACAGGGAGACGAGTTAAAATTGGTACAAGGTGTATTTCAAACAACATTAGGTAGAACATCTTTACATTTAGAGTGCTGATTAGCGTATGTATCAAAAGGTGTTACTTTGACTGTCAGTTTAAAGGCTGTTCTTTCTGCCCCTCTCCTAATGAGCATTTACCACGCAATGTAAAAAATACAGAGTGGGATTTTACAGTCTTGCTCAGGTGAGACTGGAAACCCCTGCCAGGGGTCAACGGGGATTTCTGTTGTTGGACTCTCGCCCGCACCAATTCCGTGGCAGGCGAGGTGATGGAGTTTGGGCCATAGGGTTGGGATAGCATGAAGAGGATCTCTGCTTGTTTGGAACTACTGTTTTTCAACATTAATTGCTTTAAGTCTTCAAATCAGTTAGTGTCAAGTGTTACTGCAAGCTAAGGGAGGGAACATGCAACCATTCACAGTATTATCTTTTATCACTTCCTAGATGCAGCCATGTGCATTAGAGAACTTTTGTTATTTATTGAAATATAATCAAATATTTTATTATTTTTCCATATTGAAGCTTTACTAAGTTGCAGATTATTGTTAAAATTAATATTAAATTTGCACGATTACTATTTTGCTTCTCTTCTATTGGAATTAGGAAAGAGAATCATATTCAAGTTAATTTTTTTTAACAGCTAGAATCATTGGTTTGAGATCACCATTAAATACTGGTAGAGAGGCTAAAAATGAAGATAAGGGAGCTCAGGCCTTCATCTCTGCCTGAACATATACCTGTCAACCCCATTAATAGGTCAAACTGGGGTATGGTATATCAGCGATTTAACAAATCTAATATGCAATGTAGTTTTTAAGGTGTACCTGTAGAGACTGGGGCCTTTCTCAGTCTATTGAGTTTAATGGGAGCCACAAGGCTGTCAGAGAAAGAAGATCATAGGAAGTACAAGGGATGCAGCTGTAGCCCCACCTAGGTGTGAACAGGGGAATATAATTCTTATTTGGATGTAATAAAAATCTACTCCATCAATAATTCTTATTGACCTGGGTGCTGCTGAAGTTTAATGAGGTAGTCCCACACAGACCCTGAATGACTCGTTAGGGTCAGAAATTGGATTGCAAGTACCCATATAGGCCAGCAGAGCAGAAGCAAGGATGTTTCAGCCCTTGTGTCTAGTATGTTTGTAAGGAATGGGAAAATTCACACCTCAAATCGTTACAACTAAAATCCTCTTATTATATTTGATAAATATCAGCCTGTTTATAAAAAAAAGTGACAGATCACAATAAACCCCTGTTACCTGATGATAATGATTGCACCAAATGAATAAACAAGTAAGAAAGCTGCCAACAAACTCAGAATAAGAAACTGGAGGGAATGGGAAGAATCTGTACACACCAAATAAAATCCAACCAATAAACAACTAACACGTAGGAAATAGGTAATGGATAGAACCATTCCAAATATCCATCATTGTTTCTCAATAAACCCAGGAAAATGTGCTAGAAATTACATTTTTAATAAGAAGGTTTTCTTAGACAAATTATTATATTTGAAATCTGAAATATTCCTTCCCTTCTCAAAGGGAAGGTTGTGCTTTGCTATATTCCCAGAGTTGACATTGTCTTCCCTGTTGATATCAAGGCTCAACCAGTTGGTGGGCCACAACTCCCACGATCACATTGCACTACAACTCCCAGAACGTAGCACTGTCACGCTGCACAATTTCAAACTTTGTAGATTACATAGGCTCTGCAGCAGCGAAACAGGCCAAAATTAGCTCAACCAGTGCAGTCCGGTGGTTATGTCTCATTTGTGCCTCTTCCCATCTTTCTTCATTTAAATCTATCATATATCCATATTATTCACTTCAAACACTTCCTGTGATAGGCAGCTAATGGGATAAAGAAGTTTCTTCTGAATTCTCTACTGGGTTTCTTGGTGACAATCTTATATTAATGGCTTTTGGTTATGCTCTCCCCCACAACAGGAAACAATCTGTCTATATTGACCCAACCAAAACCTTTCATAAATTTAAAGACCACTATTAAGTTGGTCCCAGCCCTCATTTTTCAAAAGAAAAAAGACACGCCCTATCAATCCTTTCCTGATGTGTATACCACGATATGCTGTCATCCTTGTAAATCTTCTCTGCACCCCTGCTTGTGCCTCCTTTTCCTCTTTATAGTATGGTGACTAGAATTGGATTCAGTATGTGGTCTAACCAAGGTTCAATACGGGTTGAGCAATAACTTCCCCCACTTTTCTATTCTAGCCCTCTAGAGACAAAACACAGTGCTTGTTTTGCTTTTTTTATGACTTTACAAACTTTTAGTGAGATCTAAGATCTTATTAATTATTAATTCCAGATTTTATTAATTGAATTTAAATTCCATCAGCTGCTATGGCGGGATTTAAACCTGTAGCCCCAGACAATTAGTCTGTGCCCCTGGATTACTAGCCCCGTGCTATTACCACTACACACCACCTCCCTCCAAGTTGTCTCAACCTTATCAATGGTCTTTTGAAAATCCAGATAAATTGTAACTACAGTATTACTGCTATCTACAACAGAGGTGACACAAAACTTGGAAGTATTGTGACCTAAGGGAAGGAAAGTGATAGACAGAGGAAGAATGACAAAAAAGCAATATAAAACAAAGGATACAATTCTACAGTGGAGCAGAAGAAGAGAGACCCCAGGTTATATCAGCACAAATCATTCAAGGAGACAAGTAGGTTGAGAAGATAATTAAAAAGACATACATGATCCTGAATTTTATAAATTGAGTAACAGGGCTGGATTTTCCAGCCACACTCGTTCCAAGACTGGAAAATCTTGCCTGAGATAAATGGGTCTTTGCATGGTCCTGTTCTGCCCGCTATGATTCCTGTGGCATGCAGGACAGGAAAATTCTGCCCATAGAGTAGAAAAGCAAGAAAGTTACGATTAACCTTTAGAAAATTTTGGTTAGATCGAAGTTGGAGTATTGTGTACAATCTTGACACAAGACTTTTGGAAGGATGACAACACATTAGAAGCTGTGCAAAAAAGATTAATGAGAATGGTTCAGGGCATGAGGGATTTGAGCTGGCTCTGTTTTCTTTAGGGAAGGAAAGGTTAAGTGAAGATTTGATAGAGGTGTTCATAATCGTGAGGGATCTAAACAAAGTAGGCAGTGAGAAACTGTTCCCATCAGTGGAAGGCTCAAGAACCAAAGAATACCAACAAAAGGTGACAGGCAAAAGAAGCAACAGTCATATGAGGAAAAACTTGTTTAACAGTGAGTGCCTGAGAGTGTGGTGGAGGCAGGGTCAATCATGGCTTCGAAAAGGGAATTTGAAAATTATCTGGAAGGAAAAGATTTGCAGGGCTACAGAGACAGACTGGGGGAGTGGAACGAGTTGAGTTGCTCTTGCAGAGAGCAAGCATAGACATATGGGCCAAATGGCTTCCTTCTTTGAGTAACTATTCCATGATTCTAACTTTCAGAATATATGACCCTGATTTTACAGTACAACACCCAGAATTCATTTGTTTCTTTGGAAGAATGCTCAGGATGCCTTAAGACATGTGCCACTTTGTACTCAACCTGGACAGAGCGCATGACTTACAAATGATGAGCTACATTTTTTTTCAGAACTGAAACAGATTTTGGAGAAGGGAATAAGATACCAAAGTTCTTAGCGATTAACAGTGTGACTAGTCACTTGCATGACTATCTGGTATGTAGGTGTTGCTCCCTATTCAATTCAAATTCATGGACTGCAGAGTGAGGGAACCAGCAAAATATTTATAGTCCCCGAGCACACGTTATGGGGAGAAGCCATCTTGGAGCCCCACAGTTGCACCTATACAAAAAAAACCACACTGTTAAGTTCCTGGTTATAAGAAGTGATAGCTTTTTCAATAGGTTTTGTTTGGAATAAAAGTCAAAAATATATTAGTGGATATGCTTGTGTGTGCATATGGTACATTGAACAGAAAAACGCATTGAATAATACTGATGTTATAGCAGAATCGTGCATTTGTTTACAGTGTTAATATGTGTATTACATCTAAACCTGGCCTGAGATGTAGCACCCCATATGATTTAGATCTTCAGCTATAGCACAATGTATTCAAAGGAAAGAGAGTGCAGATCATGGATAGCACATGCTCAGGCCTGCAGTGGGATCTGGCATATACATCTGGCATAATTTTGGGAGCAGTGGAGTGCTGAATTTACTTTGTTTCCAGACAATATAAATTCTAAAAGTCTGTGATGGCATCTCAATATGTTTTGTTGAAGTACTGTGTCCAATTCTGGGCACCGCTCTTCAGGAAAGATGTGAAGGCATTGGAGAGTGCAGACATAAAGCTAAAATACAGTTGCAGTGAACAATTTTTTTTAATAGGACATGAGTGTCACTGGCTGGGCCAGCAGTATTGCCCATCTCTAATGGACATTAGTGACCCAGATGAGTTTTTACAATAGGGTGGCATTGTAGTTAGCACTGCTGCCTCACAGCACCAGGGACTCAGGTTCAATTTTGACCTCAGCTCACTGTCTGTGTGGAGTTTGCACATTCTTCCCATGTCTGTGTGGATTTCCTCTGGGTGCTCTGGTTTTCCCCCACACTCCAAAGATGTGCGGGTTAGGTTGATTGGCCATGCTAAATTACTGCTTACTGTCAGGGGGATTAGCAGGTGTGGTTATGGGGATAGCGCCTGGGTGGGATTGTTGTTAGTGCAGGTTTGATGAGCCAAATGTCGTCTTACTGCACTACAGGGATTGTATGTTTCTATGATTCTTCTATACAACAATCAACAATGGTCTTCAGTAGATTTTTAATTCTAGATGTTTATTGAAATCAAATTTAACCATCTGCTATGGCAGATGAACGTGGAGCCCCAAATCTTGCTCTGGATCTTTTGATTATTAGTGACAATATCACTATGCCACTGTCTCCCTCCCTTATTAGGAAGGCTTATGTTATGTCAGTCTTTATAGCTAGAGGATTTGAATAAGAAATTCTCACTGCAGTTGCATAGGGACTTGTTGGGACTGCACCTGGAATACTGCCTGCAGTTTTGGTCTCCTTGTCCAAGATAGAAAATATTAGCCCTAAAGGAACTGCAACAAAGGTTCACCAGACTAGTCTCTGGATTGGTGGGATTGTCCTCTGAAGACAGAACTGAGGAGTTTGGGCCTTTATTCTCTAGGAGGTGAGAGGAATGAGAGGTAACCTCATTGAAGTGTACAACATGCTTCCAGTGGTTCATAATGTAGATGCAGCAAAGACCTTTCTTCTTGCTGGGGGCCTATAACCAAGGGATACAATTTCAGGATAAGGGGTAGGTCATTCAGGACTGAGGTGAGGAGGAATTTCTTTAATCTGAGGCTGGTGAATCTACTGAATTCTCCACCCTGATGGCTGTGGAGGCTTAGTCACTGAGTATGTTCAAAGCAGAAGCTGATAAATATTTAGGTACCAATTACATTAAGGGATTGGGGATAGTGCGGGAAGGTGGCATTGAGATAGAAGATCAGCCATGATCTAATTAAATGGCAGAGCTGGCTTGAAGAAAACAAATGGCCGACCTCTGCTGTTATGTTCCTACATGATTCATAGGGGTGAGGATTTATAAAGATAGATTGGAGAAGTTGGGACTGTTTTCCTTGGAGCAGGGAAGGATTAGAGGTAGTTTGATAGAGGCCTGCAAAATCATGAGGAGTCTAGACAGAGTAGGTAGGAAGAAACTGTTCCCATTCAGGAAACAGTTGAGAGTGAGAGGGCACAGATTTAAAGTCATTGGTAAAAGAAGCAACAGCGACATCAGTAAAAACCTTTTCATGCAGTTTGGAATGCACCACCTGAGACTCTCGTGAAGCAGGTTCAATTGAGGCATTTAAAAGGGAATTAAACTGTTATCCGAAAAGGAAGGACGTGCGTGGTTACAGGGAGAAGATGGGAGATTGGCACTAAGTGAATTATACATTTGGAGAGTTGGTACAGACATGATGGATAGAGTGACTTCCTTCTGCCTATGATTCTGGGATATTAGGATTCATTTATATCAAACGGTTTTATATACATGCGCTGGAGTATCTGAGCTGTGCTCCAGTTGTGCAGCACTTGCTTGGGATAGGCAGTGAAGTCGAGATCTTACTAAAAAAATCTACTAGAACAAAGAACAAAGAAAATTACAGCACAGGAACAGGCCTTTCGGCCCTCCAAGCTTGCACCGGCCATGCTGCCCAACCGAATGAACTAAAGCCCCCTACCCTTCCAGGGACCATATCCCTCTATTCCCATCCTATTCATATGTTTGTCAAGATGCCCCTTAAAAGTCACTATCGTATCCGCTTCCACTATCTCCCCCAGCAGCGAATTCCGGGCACTCGCCACCCTCTGTGTAGAAAACTTGTCTCATTCATCTCTTCTAAATTTTGCCCCTCACACTTTAAACCTGTGCCCCCTAGTAATTGACTCATCCACCCTAGGAAAAAGCTTCTGACTATCCACTCTGTCCATGCCCCTCATAATCTTGAAGACTTCTATCAGGTCGCCCCGCAACCTCCATCGTTCCAGTGAGAATCTTTCCCTTTCCCAGTCTACACCACTTTCTCTTTGCTCTTGGTTAAAACATTGGTGTTGAACGGGCAGCCAGCAGCCGTTCACTGACTACTGATACCTGAAACTCCAACCCCTGGCTTGTGGCTTTCCTAGTGCATAGTGAACTGCATATCAGTAAAGATGTCACATGCTCCTCAAGGGGCAGTAGTTTGATAGTGCTGATAGTGCAAAGTTAGTATTATTAGTCGTTTGGTGTATTTAGCCACGCACTTTCTTGTCATTCCTTCATCACAGAGCAAATTTCTTCCTATGAAGGGGTGCAATTCATGCAAATAGTTTTTTAAATTTATGAAGAAAGACATTTGGACTCGTTTAAGGTTCAGTTAGATAGGCACATGAGTGAAACGAGGATGGAGGGTTATGGTAGGGGTATTAAATAAGGGTTAGAACCTCGGGAGAGACCGGAAAGGCAGGCTTGTGATTAACGTTTTTGTCTTTTATTCTGCAGGTGGAGGTCCACCTCGTTGTCAAACGAGGGGCATGCACACGGTGGGTCGTGCGTGGGCTACTCTTGGAGGTTCCAGGAGTGGCCTAGTACTTCGTGTCGGTGTGTGTGCTTGATCCTGGACCGGTAGACGGGCGCCACAACAGCTCGGTGACTAGCACTGCTAGCTGTGCAGATACATGGATTTGGGCCTGTGTCTGTGGGAGTTTGTGCATTCTCCCTGTGGATGCGTGGGTTTCCTCCGGGCACTCCGGTTTCCTCCCACACCCCAAAGATGTGCTCTTAGGCTGATTGGTTTTACCAAATTGACACTATTCTCCCCTGAATCTGGCTAAGTCAGGGGTTCTATTTGTAGATACACAGGGTAGAATAGGTGTAGGGTGATGCGGCGGCGTGGGCTTGTTGGGCCGAAGGGCCTGTTTCCCGTGCTGGGTTGTTCTTTGTTCTTTGTTCTATTTGCAATTTTACAGTGAGAGTGCCAGACTTGAGAATTATGAAATTTATTGAGTTGAGATAGCATTTTGGGAGGCCACAGAAATCTCTTGGGACTATTATCTCTGGTGTCAGCTCTTTCCTCACTATACTTGTATCTTTTATCCTGCGCACTGTTAACAAAGCTAACTTTATTGCTTTTTGGGCAGAGGTAGCTACCTGCCATTCACCAACTACGGCCTCCACTTGTAACTCAAACCATTTAGTAACTGGTCAACTTTGTTACAGGTTATCTACTCCAGAACATATTAAACATAACCCTCTGCATCCTACTAAAAAACTCCACATTACTGATAAGAACACAAAAAATAGAAGCTGGAGTAGACCATCAGGTCCTTCAAGCCTGCCCCGCCTTTCAACACAATCGTGGCCGCTCTCTGCCACCCTCAGCTTTTTCTCTGTGCCATTTTCCCAAAGCCCTCTATTCCTCGATCTATCAAATATTTATCCATCTCCACTTCAGTACTTCTAATGATCCAGCCTCCACTATCCTGTGGGGCCACAGAATTCCAGAGATTCACCATTCTCTGCAGGAAGAAATTTTTATGCACCTCAGTTTTAAACAATCTGCCCTTTATCTTGCAGCTATATCCCCTTGTTCAAGACTCTGCCACTCGTGAAAACATTTCATCATCTACCCTGTCAAATCCCCTCAGGGTCTTATATGTTTGAATAAGGTCCCCCCTCATTCTTCTAAACTCCAAAGAATACAGGCCCAGACTACTTAGTCTCTCTTTATAGGACAACCCTCTCCTCCCATGAATTAGCCGGATGAATCTCCTTTGCACTGCCTCAAATGTTATTGTATCTTTTAAAAGGGCCAAAACTGTATGGAGTATTCCACGTGAGGCTTCACCAACACCCAGTACAATTGCAACAAAATCTCCCTATTTTTAAACTCCAACCTCTTTGCAATAAAGGCCAAAATGTCATTTACCTTCTTAGCTACCTGTTGGATCTGCCTGCTAGCTTTCTGTGATTCATCCACTAGAACTCCTAGATTCCTCTGCATGACACTCTGCCTTTTGATTCCTCTTCCCAAAGTGCCTGAGCTCACACTTCAACTCCATTTGTTAAGTTTTCACCCAGTCATCCAATCTATCAATATCCTGTTGCAGAATCACAATATCCTCATCACAACATGTCCTTCCACCTATCTTCGCATCATCAGCAAATTTGAAATCTTACATTTTGTTCCTTCCCCCAGGTCATTAATTAAATAGTAAACTACTGCGGGACAACAGCTGATCTCTGTGGTACTCCACTAGTCACATCTTCCCACTCTGAAAAGGACCCATTAATGCCAACTCTGTTTTCTATCTGACAGCCAGTTTTCAATCCATGCTAACACACTTCCTCCAATTCCATGGGCTTTTAGTTTATGCACCAGCATCTTATGCGGCACCATGTCAAATGCCTTTTGGAATTCTAAGTACACTATATTTACAGGTCTCCCTCTACCTATTCTCCTGTTACACTCTAAAATAATTGGAGCAAATTTGTCAAACCTTTCATAAAACCATGTTGACTAGGTTTGTTCATATTCAGCTTTCCTAAATGACTAGCTATTTCCTTTTTGATTATTAACTCCAGCATCTTGCCAATAATAGATTTTAAATTAACTGGCCTAAATTCCTTGCCTTTTGCCTTTCTCCCTTTTTGAGCAAGGGCATCACATTGGCTGTTTTCTAATCTTCTGGTACCCTCCCTGAATTTAGTGAGTTACAAAAAAGGAATGGGTCCATATCCCTGCAGCTACTTTCAGTAAAACCCTAACATGCAGCTCATCGGGTCCAGTGACTTGTCTGCCTTTAGTCCATTGAGTTTCTCTAATACTCTATCCCTTGTCATTGGGATGATTGTAAGTTCTACCAGGTTCAAAATCAGCCCATCTGATAACATAGGGATATTTGAAATGTGTTCCACGGTAATGACTGATGGAGAAAATGAGGAAATGAGAGAGAAAAGAAGTGTTGTTTTTCGAAGTTTACAGAAATACAAACTGCTCCTTGTTGCTCAGGCTTGAATGGTCAGTGTTAGCATCAAAATGTTACTATTCAATGTATACGTATGGTACATCCGATTCTAACCTTCGGTGTTGCCTCCCTGTCCTGTAGCTGGTTCTTCATTTCCCATAGTCCTTTCGGGTGCTTGGGCAGCATGCTCTTCTGACCATTGAATGATGCTGTCTGCTTGTTCCCTCTCACAGTATTCAGGGCTATGTCCCGAGTCTGGCACTGACTCAAATGCACTGTTTTCATCCTCCTCCTCTTCTTGCGAAGAGAAAACTGTACTTTCAGACAACCGTGCACTGTCAATTGAGGAGAACCGTGTGTGACTTGAGGAGAAGTGATTTGTACCATCATAGCAGGAAGTGCTTTGGCAGGACGTGCTGTAACAGGAGGTACTGTAACATGAAGTGCTGTAACAGGATGTACTGTAACAGGAGGTGCTGTAACAGGACGTTCTACAACATGGTGTGTTACAGATGTCCCACTCACTATTTACCTGCTGTGTAATATTTGTCTCAGTCTCATTTTGATTTCTTTGCTGGTCTTTCTCTAGAATCTGATTTAACTCAGAAAGATGTTCAACTGATGCACTGCGAGGCAACATCCTCCGCCCAACATTGCTGGGTTCACTTGAGACACAGTCTGTTTCGGGTTCTGTTATATCCATTTCATCGGGTACATTTTTGTCCTCAGGTTCTTTTTCCAGTGGCTCCAAGGTAGCCAACTTGTGATTTATCTCTTCCTGGGCATCACCACTGTCCAGCTGAGTAGAAGGCAAGCTATGGAGCAGGCGGTGCAGAGTAATGTAGTGGGTGCGGGGGGTTTCTGGCTCCCCTGAACCACAAGCTGAGGCAATCACAGATTCCAGCTCAGACACTGGCAGCGAGAACGGCCTGATTTTCCTCCTTACTGTTCTCCTCATTATCAACGTACTATCTTCCTGCGGAGGTGAAGGGTCGTAGTTGTCGACACCAGTTTCATTCCCTTCTACCGGGCAGATATCTTCAGCAACAGCTTCGACATCAAGCGCGGGCTGAGCAGCACACACACCTTCTACTTGAGTATCAGCATTTTCCTCCACCTTGTCAGCCTCAGAGGTCCCATCCAAAACAGACTCAGCTTGAGGTCGGGTTAAATCATTCAGGGCAGGTTGATCTACCTTTGGTGTCGACTCCTCCACATCCAACATATCTACTGGGGAAGTATTTTCTTTGTCGGGCTCATCAGCTGCATTCTCACTCTCAATGGTTTGATCTAATTCACTGAGTGGTGAACTCACAGCATTCCTGCTGTCTGAGCTCTTTAAATCCATGCCATTCACGTTACTTTTACTTTCATTTAAATGTTCAGCCTCTTCTGTTGCCTGGTTTGTAGCGCCAGCACTCGGGGATTCACAGCAAGCCTGCTTTGTTAAGTCTATCATCTGATTTTCCTGCTGTTCGGTTGATCCTGTTTCATTACTGACTGAAATATCTTCATCATCTGAAAAAGTACCAGATGTAAAAATTAGCAAATGAAAGCACCACAGCAGAGGCAGTCTGTATTTCAAAAACCACAAAATGGGAAACAAAGTATCAATGAAAAAGAAAGGCAGATCGTAAGGTGATTAAAGAATATTCTCTATACTTTCCAGCAGCACAGCTGTACGTGGGGTCGGTCATTTCTACATCTATCCCCATAACTTCTATAACCGATAATTAGACATCTAGGATATGGGCCCCAAGAAGAGACCTACTCTCTGCCACTTGCTGTTACTAATCCGTTTAGTGGATTATAAAGAGTAGGTAGGTGAGGAGAGATGGCCTACTGGTATTATCACTAGACCATTAATCCAGAAACTCACCAAATATTTTGCAAATTCAATAAAAAATGTCTGGAAATAAGAATTTACTGATGACCATGAAACCATTGTCGGTTAAAAACCCATCTGGTTCACTAATATCCTTTAGGGAAGGAAATCTGCCTTCCTTACCTGTTCTGGCCTACGTTTGACTCCAGATCCACGGCCATGTGGTTAACTCTCAACTGCCCTTCAAGGGCAACTAGGGTGGGCAATAAATACTGGCCAGCTAGCAACGCCCATGTCTCACAAATGAATAAAACAATAAGTCAGGTCTATGGAGAGGAGATGTGTCTCTGAATGAACAGCCTTTGCCGATTGGAAAGTAATCATGCAGAAGCTTTCATCAGGACAGAGGCAGAGTTAAGTCTAAAGAGTTGGGGAGAGAATGTGGGGAAAGAGTTCCTTTAGTTGGAGGGGAAGGATAGAGAAGAAGGGAATGTCTTGTCTCATTGGGTGAGGAAATGGTTGGATTAGAGGTCAAGTTATGTGAAGTTTTACAGTCCTGCTCCTCCTGGCTCCACCAAAATCTTTTCACAAAATATCTGGAGGCTTTTTCCTGAGCGGCCACCACATTCCACCTGAAAATTACAAACTAGGTGCTACAGCAACGCAGGACTCCTGCTTGAAGGCAGCCTGTTGTGCGGAACATTCTGAAAGATGGATTTAGCAGCTACAGGGATAGGGTGCTGAGTACTGATGAGACCATCTAATAATCACACCAATACCTACTTACAACATTTTGAGAACACAGGGTCACTAAAAAAGCACTGAACAGGGGAAAGCTCTTCCACCACCATGTATAACCAGCTCGATTGTGGATTCTACCAAACTCATTCACCCTCCTGATCAATATACCAATTGCAGCTAATTTTCTGATGTGACCATGCCCTGCAGATTTTTGGCATCTACTCCAGGAAGAAGGATAAAATGATGGGCAGATCGAGCAGAAAACCCAACTAATAACGCACTCCATCTCTTCTCTTTCACGAGCACTTTAGAAAATTTCTTTCTGCTTCCATGAAAGTCAAACTAAGTTAAATGGAAATACTTTCTCTCAACAGCGACTGGATCTATTGTGATGTCTTTCTAAGGTAGCCTGCCAAAATCAGATTAGTCTGTAATTGAAAGGTGCTTTTAGGTTTATCTTAACGTGTCAATAAGCAAACAGCAACCTTGATGGATTGAAGACGTTATCTCAAATCGAAATTGCAGCTGTCCGCTGACATGGTCTGTTGGCAGCCTTCGACCCAATGTATAGCTCACCACCCTGTCCCTGAAAGAGAACAAACATGATTACAGGACTCTCCCAACAGGAATAATCAAACCAGATGTCAGCATTTCACTCCATCAGTTTGAAACTTGGCCAAAGACTCTTCAAAGCATGCAGCGGGGTAACTCAGCACAATCACGTGGTGGGTGTTTTTCGGTAAACATTGGGAAGGTACTAGATGGCCAGCAGTTACATAAACAGTACTTAAAGCTCTCTTTTGATTGATAGCTATCAAATAAACTGTCCGCCCGACCAATTAAGCAGATACAATTTCCACTTGATAGGTTTCTTACCAATGAAATTGGCAGAAAGGTCCCCGCTGTCATCTCTTTTTCCCTTCTATCGCTTGACAGAAATGTAAAATATGTTGCGTGGACTGTGCTCTATGTCAGCCATTTTACACTTACAATTGGGCTATGTACTCCAACAGGGAGCACTGCAACCAAAAGGCAAAATCCAACAATTGTTCCTTAGTGTGGTGAATGTTAACTTATAACATTTGGAAGATTATATTTTTATTTCTGTTGGCAACTTAAACAATTTAATAACTTGAATAATATAATGTGACTGCATACCAAATGGGTACCTAAAATGTGAACGTTGCTCTTGATAGGGTCAAAAGACCATTTATTACTCCACAGCAACAGCTTTTCATAAGGAAAATCCCTTTGTGCACTTATTTTGATTGATTCACTCCTTCAGAATTTTTTTTTTTAAAAAAAGGCCTATTTACAAATCAAATTGTGCAAAAATAATCAGATTTTGAATTACATGAGGTTATTAAGCAAAGTGACTACAGTAACCAAAGCTGAAAGTTAGGAGTGACTGCAAAAGCATAATAGTTTTCAACCTGCTAAGAAATCAAAACACATGTGATTTTTGTGTCCCATGAAATGCAAATTGTGAGCACTCAACAACAGATAGCCGGGACTGAAACTTGCAGCTATCGTTACTGTGGACAGATTACTAGCATGATCTTTCTGGCCAGCTGTGCTGGTTGCTCAATGCAGTGAGCTGGGAAGGTGGCACTGTGGCTTTTGTGCCAGGTGCAAACCGGTCTCGTGCCAAAAGCCATCATCCCACTGGTGTTTTGCCGGCGAAGGACGTGAAGTCAATTTAAATATAATGTGCCCACTTCAGCCGATTCCGGCCTCCCAGACATTCCCCCCTCGTCGGTGAAACCTCTGGCGGATGAGAATCACTCATCGATCCCATCAACAGGGGCCAGACACGATGGCTGTTGCAGAGAGGATCAGAAGCCACTGAAGCCCCCGGGTGGCTGGGGGCACAGCTAGGCAGCACCCATGCAGCAGTGCCAGTCTGGCAATGCCTACTGGGCACCCTGGGATTCATTTATTTGTGGTGGTGTTTCACGCTTTCAACATGATGGCATGAAACATGCCTTTTTTTTGTGACATTGTCAGAAGATCTGGAGAGAAAAGCGGCCTGTTTCTCTGGAGAGAAACGCTCCAGTTTTCAGTCAGACCCTGACACTTTGCCTAATGCTGGTAAAGTGGCCCCCTTGGTGCCGTACCCAATACTTGCCATCTCACCTATTTTTGTGTCGTCTGCAAACTTCTGCTTTGGCATCCACATTCTGGTTTGTTTTTCCTAACTTTAACTTTGGCTTGTTGTGTTTCACTAGTCTCAGCTTAAGTGTTGTTCCAGTGTTTTAGTTTCTTCAGTTGGTTCTTCTTCCACTGATTTCATCCTTTCTATGTTTTGATAAAGTCAGTTTAGCTCCTTCTCAATTGTTAATCACTTACTGTTGTAGCTTAAGGCATTGGCCGTGATTTTCCCATCCCGCTGCCCTAAATCTTGGGGCGGGCCAGGAGATGGGGGCTCAGGGGCTGGCCCGGAATGGTCGGGGTTGGGGGGAGGATCAGCGATCAGATCGTTGGGGAGAGGGGTGGGGGAGGCCAGCAACACAGTGATTGTGGAGCTAGCCAGCAATTGGGAGGCTGGTGGCTTGGGGCTACTGCATATGTGCTAATCTCAGAGTTGAAAGACTGGCACATGCGCAGTGGCCCACTCAACACAATGATGCTGGCCTCTCTAGCAGGAATAGGCCCCGGCCACCGATTTATAATGCTATACAGACTAGTAACCTCTGCAATGTAGAGTGTGGGAGATTCTTCTCTGAACTCCCACTGAAAAAAGCAGCGTGAATTACTCCATTTTTCACACAAATTTTTCACTTAGAATTTTTTGGGGGGAATTCTGCCCATTAACACCATTACCTTCATCTGTGCAGAGAAGTGTAGTCAGGTGTCCATTTCCCTGTGTGCTCAGGGGTCTGGGTGTGTATGCCAATTGGCGTTGAAGCCTGCCCTGCCAAGCTGGATTGTCAGCACAAAGGCCTCAGTTAATCGGAAATGGCCTACGCAATAGCAAAATCAGTTGAGGAGGCTCTGGAAAGATCTCAAGAAAGATGGAATCCAAGTTGCTAGTTTCCTGTTAGTTTTCATCCACTCTGCTCAGGAAAATGCACTTGCACTGGATTTCCCAGAGGCAGTATTTTTTATACTACTTTGCAAATTGGCTGCAGTGTTTCCCTCAGGAAAACAGATTATTTCAGAAGCAATTATTTGGTCATAAAGTATTTTGAGGATGTAAAAATCATCACATCTGTCTTTTCCTTTATTTATTTAAGCAGTTGTGAAACAACTTTTATTATTTTTGGCTAATGCAGTACTGATGAGAGAAGGGTAGTTCGCTCTCTATAGTTCATCAACAATCACACATGTGCTGCAACTACTTAGCTCTCCAGAGCACTGCATTTATATATCATTCCACCTCTGACCACTAGATGGCTGCATAAAGCTTCGACACATGAATGCACTGCATTCATCAGTGACTGAGACTCAATGCAGTCTGACTGAAGCCCCAAAACATTGGTTTATTTTCATGATAAGGAGGAATGGGAGACTTACTGTGAGCTGAATGTAGTTTGTTTTTCATTTGATTTGATTTATTGTCACAAGTATTAGTACAGTTTCTTGCACGCTATACAGACAAAGCATACCATTCATAGAGAAGGAGAGAGTGCAGATTGTAGTGTAACAATCATAACTAGGGTGTAGAGAAAGATCAACTTAATACATGGTAAGTCCATTCAATAGTGCATTGTCAGAGAGTTTAGAAGAGTTAGAATAGAGATTTAGAAGGATATGCTGGACACAGCTTGCAAGAAGTCGTGTCACTCTGGCCATCTTGAATCTCTTTTCATCAACTAATTTTCCTGAGGATTAGTGTAACAATGACCAAGGGCATGGAGCATTGTCAATAGATCTCCCCATTTCCAATTAAATGAGGCCTATTGTCCAGCTTTGACAGGGTAGACTTAAGCACCAGTTGGTGAACACGCTCAGACCCCTTTTTCGCCTTAGAGTGTGAACTCCCTTACTGAGGAAGTGGAGGCTCGCACAATTGGAAGTGGGGACACGGTAGGGAATTAAAACCCCTTGCTTCAACCCAGATTGATATTCTATAGTCCCCAGGTATTGACTTGCATGCTGTAAGCTGCAAGTGTGCCTCTTTCTTGTGTTATCATTAAAGGGTTTTTTGGTGGAATTCACACAATTAGCAAACAGTATTCTATTCTTGGAAACCTGGGCCAGTGCGCCCAAAGGCAGTGTGGGGGGAAGCTGATGTGAAACACACTCCTGCCTGAGATTGTGTAGTTAATGATATTATGCTGGGTGACCAATTAAGGCCCACCCAACATGTAACTTGTCTGCCGCTTGGGCCTGCACTGAGCCGGGGTGGGAGTGCACTGAGGATCTGGTGGGGGGAGGTTCAGGGTTCAAAACCTGAGGAGGCAGCTCCCTGAGGACTGCCAGGAGCTGTGGGAGGGGCTGAGGAAGCGGTGTGGAACCACAATAATAACCTTCCTGTTGTCCAGCAATGGCATCAGCACCAAAAGGTCATGGAAGGCAGGTGGACAAGTCAGGTGGACTAAGCGCCCCCAGCTCCTCACCCTGTTTTGCCCATGAGTGCCTGAGAGTCCTACTGCAAGAGGTCAGTGCCAGATGGCACATCCTGGTGCCCGGAAAAGAAGGCTGCCCCATGTGACAAGAAAGGCCTGGTCAGAGGTCACTGCTCAGGTCAGTGGGCATGATGTTGTGCGCCTCACCTGGTTTCAGTGCCACAAAAGGTTCGATGATCGTCTGCAGTGGGCAAAGGTTAATGCAAAAGTGGTGGCAAGGGCCTGTGCAGAGAAGTGTAGTTTGGTGTCCATTCCCCATGTGCTCAGGGTCTGAGTGTGTGAAGCCTTGCCCTGCTAAGGCTGAACTGTCAGCACAGTAAGCCTCATTTAATCGGAAATGGCCCACTCAACGCTGATGTGATTGAGGCGGCATCTGCAATGGACTTCAAGGAAGATGAGGCTTTCTATTATCACCGTCAGGGGAAGACAAGTCACAATAATGCGTAGTGCCACTAAACTGGAGGGGCAACCCCGATATATTGGTGCTGATGAGGAGTGACAGTGATGCTCTGCAGCTGAACAGCTATTGGCCAGTTCACTCCCATGGTCCCAGTGACATGAGGGTCTGGGAGGAAGGTATGTGTGTAGGTCCCAATGTGTGCACCATGGGCATGGGAAAGATCACAGATTCCTTATCAGAATGTGAACTGTCCCAGCCAGAGTGCCCATTGAAGCTTCAATGCAGATGGCACTGTGCAGCATCTCTCCATCGTCTCAGCAACCACCTAGCATGTAAAGTGACGATGATGAGTGAATTCACTGATGCTGTGCCTTCCTTCCACAGATGTGTTAGCAGCAGCAGCCTTAGGTGACCGCGAGGACTCCCCCATTTCGCATGTAGGAGGATAGCAGTGTCACACAGTCTCTTGCAACCAGGCAGATACTCACACTTCGGTGGGCATTAGGTCATCGTCTCCATGGTATTGAACAATAGTGAGGACACGTCACACTCATGTGAGGAACTGGCAGTGGCAAAGAGAACCCAGGGTGCTGACAGTGAGAGCACTGCTGGAGACCAGGACCATGCTGTGACAGAGGTAGATGATGGAGCCTCTGGAGACATCCATCAGAAGGCAGCTACTTCATGTCCAGCAGGGTGTGTGGGGGAGATCTGAAGGTCTGTGTGTCATGGCTTTCATCTCTGATGGACCACGAACACTGAATTGACCCCGAGCAGCAAGCGCACAGTCTCCTCATGGAATAGAATCCCTACAGTGCAGAAGGAGGGCATTCAACCCATTGGGTCTGCACCGACCACAATCCCACCTAGGCCCTATTCCCATATTTACTCTGCTAATCCCCCAACACTAGGGTCAATTTAGCATGGCCAATCAACCTAACCCGCACATCTTTGGACTGCGGGAGGAAATGGGAGCATCCGGACGAAACCCACGCAGGCAAGGAGAGGACATGCAGACTCCACATAGACAGTCACCCGGGGCCGGAATCAAACCCGAGTACCTTTCGCTGTGAGGCAGCAGTGCTAACCACGGTGCCACCGAGCTGCCCACTGAGAGAATGGCGAATCTCGTGGAGAGGCTGATTCAGGAGCTCCCCGCAAGCGGCTGGCCGCTCTATTGAATGGTAGAACCCTGAGGAGATGGCTGCCAGTTCAATACCTACCCAAGGCCGAGTATCATTGCCGGATCCTTGGCCACAGGTGAGTGATGACGGGAAGGTGGGGGTTGCAGGGTAGGAGGTCTGGTGGTCAACAGCAAGGGTACAGGCTGACTTTCCTTGACTTCCCCACTTCCCAATGCTGGGTTCCTCAATCCGACATGAAATACGTGCCTTTGAAGATGGGAATTCTGCCCACGTGCTCCATTTTCCTCACTGGGAACCCACAAGTAATTCCACAGGGGTTTGCTTGTCGGTTTTCTGCACGATGAACGCCCCCCCAACAACACCGCCCCCACCCACCGCTACTGTGTTAGTAACAGCGGTAGGAGGATGAGGCCCTTGAGAGGCATTAGTTCTCAACTCCTGACCCCCCCCAAAAGCCTGCCCACCATCTACAAGGCACAAGTTAGAGTGTCATGGAATACACTCCACTTGTCTGGATGAGTACAGCTCCAACAACACTCATGAAGCTTGACACTATCCTGGAGAAAGCAGCCTGCCTGATTGCTACCCCATCCACATTCACTCCCTCCACCAATGCACAGTGACAGCAGTGTGTGCCATCCACAAGCCTCCATCAACAGCACCTTCCAAACCCATGACTATTACTATCTTTAAGGGCAAGAGCAGCAGATACCTGGGAACAGCACGACCTGGAAGTTCCCCTCCAAGCCACATACCATCCTGACTTGGAAATATATTGTCATTCCTTGTCAAGGGCAATTGATGATGGGGAATAAATGCTGGCCTAGCCAGTGACGTCCATATCCCTTGAATATATTTTTTTAAATCCTTAAGTCAATACTGTTTATGGGACAGAAAGGGTAAGAATGTTTACAGCAGCATGTTTATAAAGTTATAGCAGACACAATGGGGGGAGTTTTATGCCCAGGTACAATCATTTTAAGCAAGTGATAAAGCAGCATGAAATATTCAGAAAGAAAACAGTGATTGCAATGAAGACAAAGTTGTGAGAAAGGCTGTTCAGTTCATTACAGCGCTCCTTTCCTGCAGAAACATATTAAAATTTCCTTTTACACCATCAAGCTATTTCTTCACTGAAACTAAGTTTTCACCCCCACTACCTTGCAGATTAAATCAATTCCAGATATTGATCACTGTGTGGATAAAACTCTGGACATTGTACTAAATGTATTTTTGATGAGTTTGAACCTTGCCCTATTCTCACTGCCTTGTATCATTTACCTTTTCTATTTACATTAAGAAGATCAGCTGTCCATCTGCCCCTTTCAAGGACAGCTCAGAAATTTCTATTCATTTCTGATAAATAGTCCTCTGACAATAGGGTCAAGCAGAATATTTCTGAATGTAGCCTTTAAAGGCTTCACCTTACTCTCTGCAGCTGTTGTGAGGCTCCAGGACACATGCAGCCAAAGGGATAGAATAACAAGATGTTATGATAGAGCTGCATAAAATTCTTGTTAAGCCACAGCTACAGTACTGTCTGTGGTTCGGGTCGCTACACTATCGGAAAGATGTGATTGCACCAGAAAGGGTACAGAGGAGGTTCACCAGGGCTGGGTGAGTTCAGCTATGAAGAGAGGCTGGTTAGGATGGGGTTATTCTCTCCTAGGGTAGAGAAGGCTGACTGAGATGTACAAAATTATGAGGTTATAGATAGAGTTAATAGGAAGAAACGTTTTCCCTTAGTACAGGGGTTAGTGACCAGGGAGCACAGATTTAAGATAAGGGTCAGGAGACTTAGAGGGAATTTGAGAAAAAAGCCTTTTCACAGGTGCTGGGATTCAGGAACTCAATGCCTGAAGGACTGATAGAGCCAGGAGCCCTCACAACATTTAAGAAGTATTTTAGTTGTGTACTTGAAATGTCATAGCATACAAGGATATAGACCAATTGCTGAAAATGGAATTAAAATAGGTAGGTCAGCACAGGCACGAGAGGCCAAAAGGCCTCTTTCTGTACTTTATGGCTTTTTGCCTCTCTATGATCTAAAGGCAAGGTGGCACAGTGGTTAGCACTGCTGCCTCACAGCACTAGGGGCCCAGGTTCGATTCCTGCCTTGGGTCACTGTCTGTGTGGAGTTTACGTGTTCTCTCTGTGTCTGTGTGGGTTTTTCCTGGTGCTCCTGTTTCCTCCCACAATCCAAAGATGTGTGAGTTAGGTGGATAGGCTATGGTAAATGTGTGGGGTTACAGGGATAAGGCAGGGTTGGGCCTGGGTGGGACATTCTTCCAGAGAGTCAGTGCAGACTCAAAGGGCTGAATGGCCTCTTCTACACTGTAGGGATTCTATGGTACAGGTAATCAAACCTCAAGTGATTCAGAGAAATACCCCATTGAAGATTTTAAAGACCTACCTTTATCTTTTGACCTGTCTCTCAGTTTGTTGCTGGAGGTTCTGAGCAGGTGTTACCGATGGTCATTACAGGAGCAGACTGCTTGCTCCAAGGAGATAGGTCGCTAACACAACCTGCAGTAACATCTGGCGCTCAGACTTGGTGTCTGTTCCACTGGCTCTACTGCCTGTGGAGAGGCTCTGTGGATTTTCGAGTTCTTTATTTTAAGTTGACCTGAATTAATTTAAAGCTACTTAAATAGAGAAATCTTCTGATTTTCTGACTTTATTTCAAATATCTGAGAATTTCATAAAATCAGACACTACGGGGCCCATTATTGTGTTAGCCGCCATCCATTGGACAAATGTTGTTTCTCGGTTATTGAACATGGAGGTCCACCTCATGAACCTTCAATCACAACGTGGGCAGCCAGCCTGCAGCAAGTTGGCAACCCATGCACACAGCATGGAAAAAGCTCATTGAAAATGATAAAGTAAATTGGGAGCTGCCACATTATGTGAATACAGCACCCCTGTGCAATGCAGTAACACAGTGTAAGCCAGCAGCAGCTCCAGGCGTGATGAAAATGATGGCACTGTACAGGTAGCCAGTAGCTTTCACTGGCCTCTGAGCCACCTGCAGCTCCCAGCGTATTAAGCCCTATCCCTGGGGATGCAACTGAATTGGTTAAGTGAACACAAGAGTGCGCTGTGTGCATGTTGGCTATAACGTACTCTGCACTGCAACAGTGATTGCATTTCAAAAGTACTTAATGGTCGAGCACTTTGGATTGTCCTGAGGCTTTGCAGGGTCCAATTTAAATGCAAGTCTCTTTCTTTTGAAATGACCTCAGATTATTTGCTAAGGTCAATTCATTCAGACAAAGCCACCACCTCAACAGCAATGATCGCAGTGTGCAGTGCAGAGCATATGGAATCACTTTTTGCTTTTGAACAATTTATGATATATTGAAGTAAGTACAATGTGTATAGTTTACTGGACAATATATTTAGACTACTTATTTATTCCATCACAAGCATAAGTAGAATATTACATGAAACAAAACATTTGCATCTTTCTATTGAAAAGTCAGTATTTCAGCAGTATCTATCTTTTTCTTGTTTGTTAGTGGCAGTCTTTAAGATAGTTATTTATGCACCATTCAATTCTTTACAAGGAACTCTGTGTGTTTATCTGAGGGATATTGAATCTATCACGACTGCCCATTTTTGTCATGATCTTGTCCCTGGCCACAACTTCTGCAATATAGATTAGCACATGGAGTTTAAAAATGTTTAATGAAATTCTAAAAAAAATTAACTAAGAACATAGGAACTATGTAGAAGTAGGCAGAGGTAGGTCATTTGACATTTCATGGGCCAATTCTTAGACTGGCAGGCGCCTGATGACTGAGGGTGCAAAGCAGAAAAATTCCTCAACCTCAATATCTTGGGTGTGAAGGATGGAGGGGTGGGTGGGGGGCAGGGGCCTCCATTGGAAGGCCTCTTCAAACTGGGGACATCCTCCCCTCACGGATTGGATGCCTGTGGCTTCCCTCCTTCCCTACCCATGACAGTCCCCAGATCCCTTGTACTTGCCATCACAGCAGTTCATGGGATCCAATCTTGTGCATGGCACTGCAGTACCACCTCCAGCCACTGCAATGCTGTGTCTGGATGGGCTGGAGAGATGTAGGCCAATCTGATTGGCCAACAGCTCTTTGGGGCAGAACTTCCTTCCAAGTGCACATTGAAGTCCTGCCAGCTGCTAATCAATGCTCATTAGAGTGTGAAATGGCAGTGAGCCGTCAGAGGCAGTGGGGATGTGTTCCCATTGACCCTCCAGATGACCGCACCGATCAATTGCCACCCTGAATATTTGAGCCTAATTTCCCACAGCATCCGAATATCCTTCAATTTCCTGAATACACAAAAATTGATCCATTGGTCTCTGTCTTGAATATACTCAATGATTGAGCTCGTACAGTTCTCGATGGTAGATGATTCAAAACATTCAAACCCTTTGAATGAAGAAGTTTCTCCTCATCTCAGTCCTCAATAGCCAACCTCTTATTCTGTGACTGAGATTTCTCCTGTTCTAGCCTCCCTAGCCAGGGGAGACATCTACCCTGTCAAGCCCCTTAATACGTTTTAATGAGATCACCTCCCATTCTTCTAAATTCTAGGGAATTTGGGCTTGGTTGACTCAATCTCAATGAGATAATCCCTTCATCTCAGAAACCAGTCGAGTGATCCTTCTTGGGCTGCTTGAATACCAACATTTCCCAGTCAGCCACCACTTAAAAACACTTTGCTCTTCCATTTTTCCTACCAAAGTAGACAATGCCACATTTACCACATTATATTCCAACTGTCACGTTCTTGACCACTCACTAAACTTGTCCCTATCCCTTTGCAGCTTTCTTCTGTTCTCCTTAGAGCTTCCTTTCCCAAGTAACTTTGTACTATCAGAAAACCTACACACATTATATTCAATCAAAGAATTTCATAGAATTCCTCCACTGAAGGAGGAGGCCATTCGGCCCATCAAGGCTGCATTGGCAATAATCCTACCCAGGTCCTAACTCCACATATTTAACGTGTTAATCCCTCTTATCTGCACATCCCGTGACACTAAAGGGTAATTTAGCATGCCAATCAACTAAACCTACACATCTTTGGACTGTGGAAGGAAACTGGAGCAGCGGGAGGAAACCCATGAAGACACGGGGAGAATGTGCAAACTCCACACAGACAGTGAACCAAGCCGGGAATTGAACCCCAGTCCCTGGAGCTGTAAGGCAGCAGTGCTAACCACTCTGCCACCAGGCCACCCAGCCTCCTTCTTAAGTCATTGATATAAATTGTGAATAGTTGAATCCCAACCATAGAACAGTAATCCACTCTTCCACAGAACCTGCCAAAGTTAACTGTTCCTGCTGTCTATTTTCTGTCTGTTAACACATCCACAACACATGCTAAATTTTACAAGGATGTTGCCTGGATTGGGTGGCATGCCTTATGAGGATAGGTTGAGGGAGCTAGGTCTCTTCTCCCTGGAGAGACGAAGGTTGAGAGGCGACCTGATAGAGGTTTATAAGATTTTGAGAGGGATAGATAGGGTGGATTCTTGGAGGCTAGTTCCCAGGGCTGAAATGGTCGCTACGAGAGGACACAGGTTTAAGGTGCTGGGGAGCAGGTACAGAGGAGATGTCAGGGGTAAGTTTTTCACTCAGAGGGTGGTGAGTGAATGGAATCGGCTGCCGTTGTGGTGGTAGAGGCGAACTCGCTGGGGTCTTTTAAGAGACTTCTGGATGAGATTTAATGGGATTGAGAGTTATAGGTAGGCCTGGTAGGTATGGATATGATCGGCGCAACTTGTGGGCCGAAGGGCCTGTTTGTGCTGTAGTGCTCTATGTTCTATTTTAAATATGAGGTGGAGATGCCGGCGCTGGACTGGGGTGGGCACAGTAAGAAGTCTCACTAAAGTCCAACAGGTTTATCTGGAATCACAAGCTTTTGGAGCATTGCTCCACTCACCTGATGAAGAAGCAGTGCTCCGAAAGCTTGCGATTCCAAAGAAACCTATGGGACTTTAACCTGATGTTGGAAGACTTCTTAACATAATAAACATATTAGTCCAAAACCATGAGCCCAATATCAACACCTTATCTACCATACCCAAAAAACTTAAAACAAATTTGCCAAACATTTCCATTTCATACATCCATAGGGGATTTTCACAATATCTTCATTGCAGTGTTAATGTAGCCTACTTGTGACACTAATAAATACATTTTTAAAACTTTAAACTTTCAACTTTAAAACCATGTTGACTATGTGCAATCATATGATTTTCGAAATGCCCTGTCACTATAGCCTAAGTAATTGTTTCAAACGTTTTCCCTACAACTGATTTCAGACTACTATAGTTGGCTATTTTCTCTCTTCCTCCCTTCCTGAGTAGTAGTGTTAAATTTTCCACCTATCAATCTGTGGGAACTATTCTATAATACAGGGAATTCTGTAAGATCTTAGAATCCCTACAGTGCAAAGGGAGACCATTCGGCCTATTGAGTCTGCACCCACTCTGCGAAAGAGCATCCAAGTAAGAAGTCTCACAACACCAGGTTAGACTCCAACCAGTTTACTAACCTGGTGTTGTGAGTTCTTCGAAAATGTGACTGAACACATTGACGAAGGAAGTGCAGTGGACGTGGTGTACATGGACTTCAGCAAGGCGTTTGATAAGGTCCCCCATGCAAGACTTCTTGAGAAGGTGAGAGGGCATGGGATCCAAGGGGCTTTGGCCTTGTGGATCCAGAACTGGCTTGCCTGCAGAAGGCAGAGAGTGGTTGTGGATGGGTCTTTTTCTGCATGGAGGTCAGTCACCAATGGAGTACCCCAGGGATCTGTTCTAGGACCCTTGCTGTTTGTCATTTTCATAAATGACCTAGATGAGGAAGTGGAGGGATGGGTTAGTAAGTTCGCCGATGACACGAAGGTCGGTGGTGTAGTGGATGGTCTGGAAGGATGTCAGAAGTTGCAGCAGGACATAAATAGGATGCAGGACTGGGCGGAGAAGTGGCAGATGGACTTCAACGCGGATAAATGTGTAGTCGTCCATTTTGGCAGGACCAATGGGATGAACAAGTACACTATCAAGGGCAGGAGTCTTAGTAGTGTTGAAGAGCAGAAGGATCTTGGGGTCCGGGTCCACAGGACTCTTAAATCGGCCTTGCAGGTGGAGGAGGTGGTCAAGAAGGCGTATGGTGTACTGGCCTTCATTAATCAAGGGATTGAGTTTAGGAGTCGGGAGGTAATGCTGCAACTTTATAAGACTCTTGTCAGGCCTCACATGGAGTATTGTGCGCAGTTCTGGTCGCCTCACTATAGGAAGGACGTAGAAGCTATTGAAAGGGTACAGAGGAGATTTACAAGGATGTTGCCTGGATTGGGAGGCATGCCTTATGAAGATAGGTTGAGGGAGCTGAGACTCTTCTCCCTGGAGAGACGAAGGTTGAGAGGCGACCTGATAGAGGTTTATAAAATGATGAGAGGAATAGATAGGGTGGATTCTCAGAGGCTATTTCCCCGGGTTGAAATGATCGCTACGAGAGGACACAGATTTAAGGTGAGGGGAGGCAAGTACAGAAGGATGTTAGGGGTATGTTTTTCACTCAGAGGGTGGTGAGTGAATGGAATCGGCTGCCGTCAGTGGTGGTGGAGGCGAACTTGCTGGGGTCTTTTAAAAGACTTCTGGATGAGTATATGGGATTTAGTGGGATTGGGGGTTATAGATAGGTCTATGGATTGGTAGGTGTTGATGTGATCAGCACAACTCGTGGGCCGAAGGGCCTGTTTGTGCTGTAGTGTTCTATGTTCTATGTACCCCAGTCCAATGCCAGCATCTCTACATAAAGAGCATCCAAGCCAGGAGGCAGTGCCAGAGTGCTGGGGACACTTATATCCAGGCCCCTGGTATGGTTCTCATGGCTGGTTTCCATTTTTGGAAATGTGTAATAATTTCAGCCAGCGTAACGACAAACTGGTAGTGTGGGTGGGGACATATGACAAACCTGGAAAGTAAGGCGTTTTGCTGTGTTAGCAAATTTAATCTATTTAAATCCATGGTAAACAGATTCCCCACAATAATTGCTCCTGCCCTGCCTGTAAGGAAGCCACATTTACTTTCACTAGCTTTTTACATTCTGCCAGAAACCTTTACAACCTGTTTTTGCTAGTTTACCTTCATCTCTCTATTTATAAATTTCTTGGTTGTCATTTATTGAACTCAAAAGTCAATCCAATCCTTAGGTTTACTTCCCTCGTCGGCAACATTCAGGGGGGAATCTCTGGCGTCCCTGCAGCATGTTTCTTGTGGTGGGAGGCACGCTGCGTTCGCTGCCTCTGGTCCCAACGTTGCCAATGAGATTTCCAATGTTGGGGAACCCACAGCAGGAGTGTGCTGTCATTGGAACCAGAACATCCCACCAGCGAGAAGAGCCCGGGAATTCCAGCTTTAATCTTCCTTTAATCTAATGACTATATTTAGCTTTGCATGAACCAAGATTGGCCCACATTACACATAGATTTTTAATTCCTGAAGGAAATATACATTTCTTGCAAATTATGAATTATCTCTTTAAATGTTTGCCATTGCCCTTCCGCTATCGTATATTTAATGTGATTTCCCAATTTACCTTAACTAACTCAGTCCTCGTTTTTTTGCTTTGTTCAGATTTATGACCCCAGTCTTGAATTAAATTAAATTGCTTTCAAACTCAATATAAAATTCAAACATATTATGATCATATTTCCCAGAGACTTCTTGACGACAACGTTTTTAATTAACTTTGTCTCATTGCACAATACCAGTTCTAAAATAGCCTGTTCCCTGGTTCCCTACTAATCTATAAAATGCCTTGAATATATTTAATGAACACTGCAAAGAAGGTTTACTAGATCAATACCTGGAATGGGTGAGTTATCATATGAGGAAAGGTTGGTGAGGCTTCTATCCATTGGAGTTTAGAAGAATAAGTGGTGATTTCAGTCCTGAGGGATCTGGACAGGGTGGATGTGAAAAGCATGTTCCCTCTTGTGGGAGAATCTAGAACTAGGGGGATGTTGTTTAAAAATCAGCTGTCGTCCATTTAAGGCAGAGCTAAGGAGATTTTTTTCTCTCAGACGGTCATTAGTCTTTGAAGCTTCCTTCCTCAAAAGACAGTGGAAGCAAAGGCTTTAAGTATTTTTACAGCAAAGCCAGATAAATTCATGATAAGAAAAGGGGTGAAATATTATTGGGGTTGGCGAGAATGCGAAGCTGAGGTTACAATCAGATCAGCCACGATCTGAAAGGTGGAACAGGTTCGAGGTAGAAGATTTTCTCACAAGCATTGGGATATAAACATAGATAGCAATCGACTATATTTTGGCATCTTCTGAAAGTATTGTGTTCTGACCAGCAGCTTCAGCAAACATTGTGCAAATATATGACAGATCCGCCAACCTCTGAAAAAGAGAAGCAGGCTTATAATGAAGGCTCATTGGGATTCTTCATCGGTTATTTTCTGTTTTGGTTTACTTACCACATTTTCCAGCTTCATCCACTTTATTTCTGATTTCCTAGATTTACTTTAAAAAAAATCAATATTTAACAATGTAATTCCATAGATTGAATTGGCTTTCCCTGCCACAAAACTGAGACATTTACTCTACATGATATGAGAGTATGTTCTTCAACAGAGGAAAAATAAACAGTTCTATTCAAAGGCTTACCCAATTGCGTGCCTTTCCAATAATCGTTGTACTGGCATTGATAGCTTTCCTAGAAAGCGCTTTATAATTGGACGACTCTTTGCAAACTTGTCCTTGACCTCAATTTCAAGAACATCCGTAGGGAGAGAGACAAAACTGTGCTGCTGCAAGAGAGCGAGATAGAGAGAAAAAGATTAACATGTAAACTTCATGGTGCTTGCAAAGTTTAACAAATGGTCCAGCCTAAATTTCTAATGCACCCTGTAAGTCGTATACATTGCCCACTTCCTAAGTATGCCCTCCGCATGAATCCAAAATAGGCTCAAGCCTCCTTGTTTGACATTGTGACGGAATATCAAAAATATATCAATATGGCTAGGCACTTCTTTTTACAATAGTTTCACAGTGTTGTGAAATAATTCAAGTGTTAAAAAAAAATTTTTTATGGTTAAAGATCCAAAGAGAAGTGTAAATTATTTACAGCATAAAAGTCTGTAGATGAGTCAACTCTGAATATGAAGATTCCTGTCTTGAGGGTAAAGTTGTGCTGCAGCATCCACAACTGCTTTGTAAATATCTGGCATTTTCGTTTCAGTCTGAAGATCAGATTTACATTGCTTTGTAGGCGCAGACATGATAAGATGATGTAGCATTCATGTATTATTTATTAAGCTTGGAAAGAATCTTTAAGGACATCCGAGCAGACAACAATATGTGTTTCAAGCCTTGGATCATGAGTATTAGTGTTCTTGACAGTAGGTACAAGACTTTACTAGATAGAAAATAGTGTTGCACATGGAAAATAACGTAAGATTCAGTAATTTCGCTGTAGTTCTCAAGAATGCTGTTCAGTAACACTTCATATATGAATATTGGGGAGTAGTCCTTATTATTGCATAGCACAAGTTATTGTGGATGGACAGGATGTGATGTTCCTTCCCGCCAATTTAATAGATGGAAAGTTATCGTCTGGGTGCTCTGAGCTATGGAGCTGTTCCCAATATTGCTTTGTTTACTAGTGGCTCATACTAGCTAGAAAAATAGCACACAGATACCTACTTCCAACCTGGGGTGTTGGTTAGCTTAGATGGCTGGTTCATGATGCAGATTGATTCCAACAGCACAGGTTCAATTCCTATAACAATCAAAGTTATTCATGAAGGCCTGCCTTCTCAACCTTGTCCTGTGCTTGAGGTGTGGACATCCTCAAGTTAAATCACCACCAGCTGGCTCTCCTCCTCAAAGAGGAGAACAGCCTATGGTCATCTGGGGCTATGGCAATTTTACCTTCTCAGCTTTTGCATATTATCCGCCTTATGTCAAAGCGAATAATAAAAATCAAGTAAAGGTAAAGGAATGATTTTAAATTAAACTCTGCTCATTTATGAACATAGAAATAACTAGGCCACTAATTTACTGTCCTTACAGCAAACTGAAGAGTCCCAATCCCCAAAATATCAGATAAAACTCCCATGTAATAATAGCACACTTCACTGATTCAATCCCCCTGATCAGTAGCCCTGGTAAGTCACTGCACATTACATGATTACCATAAGACAATTCATCCTCCACGTAAAACCTTGAGATGATATTTATATAAAATTGTTTCCAGGCACATCTATGGTGGTTCATGTGTGATATGTGTAAATTTGTATCATCCTGAAAATAATTTTCCTCAAAAGAGGCAGAAGGTCAATAATTTCCCAGTTACAGAGAAACTTTACCAACCAACTGCAATTATCTACTATTAGCAGGACCCAGATATTGCTATGAACAATTAGAGCAAAATCTTGTTTCTGATGAGAAAACCGGTGTGTTTATCAGAGAAACATGAGACCCTGTCAGCATTAGCACGGATGGTGAATGTGGGATCAAGATCTCCTCCTTTGTTTCTAATTGAGATTAGTAGCTTCAATCAAAGTGAAAGTACACAATTGAAGAGATGGGCTCCAATCATTCATTATTCATCCCATGGTGCGGTGTAGTTCATATGGTGTTTGTTGTCCAGCTTTGATCCCCTGTCTGTGATGTATTAGTTAATCTTAGGCAGGATCTGAATAATGACCTAGTATCCCTGCATTGAGGAGGGACAGATATCAGGCATTGTCATTTCCAATGTGTATGTGGAGTGTGAGTGTGTGGTGTATTGAAAATTGCATCATGCATTTTGCCCACTTAAGGATATATACCAACACTGAAATTCTGTGAAAATCAACCCCATGGTGAAGAAACACTATTGTATGTATTTGGAGTCTTATTTTCTTGCCTTTCTGCTGCTGTTAAATAAAATTGAACTTCTAATGGACCAGACTTTATGATAAGAATAATGGTGCAATGAATAGTGATCATCATTATTATCACGTAAATTGGAGAGAAAAGTCTGGTGTCTTCACATGCACAATTAAACATGGAAATGAAGATTATGCTTCCTTCCATCATAATGTTAGAAGTGGGGATGTTCGCTAATGACTGCACAATGTTTAGTACCATTCCTGACTCCTCAGATACTGGAGCAGTCCATATCCAAATGCAGCAAGACTTGGACAGTATATAAGGTTGGGCTGACAAGTGGCAAGTAATATTTGTGCCACGTAAGTGCCAGGCAATGACTATCTCCAACAAGAGAGAATCTAACCACCGCCCTTGATATTCAATGTCATTACCATCACTGAAAATTGACCCCCAACAACTATAACTATCTTCCTTTGCGCTGGGTGTGACTTCTAACCACTGGAGAGTTTTCCCCCTAATTCCTATTGACTACAGTTTTGATGGGATTCACTTGGTTAAATGTTACCTTGATGTTGACGATACTCATTCTGACCTCACCAGTTCAGTTCTTTTGTCAATATCTGGACCAAGAAAATTGGCAGAAACTAAACTGGAGCAGCCATATAAATATTGTGGCTACAGAAGAAGAACAGAGATTGAGAATTCTGTGGCAAATGTTACAGACAGGGATGAGAGGGAACTGAAACCTCATGTTCCCTTCTCTTACCTTCCATGTCAGTGTATTTTTTTTAAAAGGAAGAGGTTCGCATTTCTTCACCTCAGAGCGTAAACAGTTTGAATAAGCAGCAGCGGGCTTTTCGTAAGTTTAAAATAAAAAGGATAATTTATTCACATGTTCACTCCGAAAATCTAAGGCTAATCATTTACTCACACACATAACTCCCCTCCCCCCCACCCCACCCCACCCCATCCCACACACACACACACGGAAATTTTAGTTAAAGAGAATAGTGCATATTTGCAAGTTATAAACAAAAGAACAGTTCATAATTCATGAGATTGGTTCACCTTGTAAAACATGGTGCAGGCCTAGTGAAAAAGATGTTTTTCATCCGTCAAGTTTAGTATATAGATGAAGTTGAATACCAGAAGCACTGCAGGATTGTCTTGAAGAGATGGACTTCCTGCAGCTCATAAAGTTAAACACTGGTAATCTTGTTGCCAGGATGCTGGTTTTCTGCATTAGTGGACTTGAAAAGGAACAAGCTTGGAGGTCTTACAATATTGCAGTCTCCAGATCCTAAGGAACAAATGCTGCAGCTTTTTCTGCAGTTGTTATTATTGTGCCATGCAGACAGCACTTAAACATGGCTGCCTTACCCATGTGGTTTCTCACATTTCCCTTTTAATCAGTGGATTAACCATAACCTGGGCTACTGTTTATTGACATTCACCCAGGAGTTTAAGACGATCATTGCCTTGGTTTCAGAATGACTTATTCAAGTCAGGAAAACCTTTTGGATGGTTTCTGGAGATGAATAGCGATACTTCTTAGTCTGGAATGTGTCCTTATGTGACAAAATCATGTCTCACAAATTTGATTGAGTTTTTTGAAGGGGTAACCAAGAAGGTAGATGAGGGCAGTGCAGTCAATGTGGTCCATGTGGACTTTAACAAAGCCTTTGTCAAGGTACCACATGGTAGGTTGTTCCATAAGGTTAAATCTCAAGGGATCCAGGGCGCGGTAGCCAAATGGATACAAAATTGGCTTGATGACAGAAGACAGGGTGGTTGTAGAAGGTTGTTTTTCAAACTGGAGGCCTGTGACCAGTGGTGTGCCTCAGGGATCGGTGCTGGGTCGACTATTATTTGTCATTTATGTTAATGATTTGGATGAGAATTTAGTAGGCATGGTTAGTAAGTTTGCAGATGACACCAAGATTGGTGGTATAGTGGACAGTGAAGAAGGTTATCTTGGATTGCAACGGAATCTTGATCAATTGGACCAGTGGACTGATGAATGGCCGATGGAGTTTAATTTAGATAAATGCAAGGTGATGCATTTTGGGTAATGAAACCAGGGCAGGACATACTCAGTTAATGGTAGGGCGTAGGGGAGAGTTATAGAACAAAGGGATCAAGGGATACATGTTCACAGCTCATTAAAAGTGAAGCCACAGGTGGACAGACTGGTGAAGAAGGCATTTGGCATGCTTGGTTTCAATGGTCAGAATATTGAATACAGGCATTGGGACATCTTGTTGAAGCTGTACAAGACATTTGTAAGGCCACACTTGGAATACTGTGTACAGTTCTGGTCATCCTATTATAGAAAGGATATTATTAAACTAGAAAGAGTGCAGAAAAGATTGACTAGGATGCTACCTAGACTTGATGGTTTGGGTTATAAGGGGAGGCTGGATAGACTGGGACTCTTTTTTCAGGAACGTAGGAGGTTTAGGGGTGATCTTATAGAGGTCTATAAAATAATGAGGGGCATACATTAGCTAGATAGTCAATATCTTTTTCCAAAGGTTAGGGAGTCTGAAACTAGAGGACATAGGTTTAAGGTGCGAGATACAAAAGGGTTCAGAGGGTCAATTTTTTCACACAAAGGATGGTGAGTGTCTGGAACAAGCTGCCAGAGGTAGTAGTAGAGGCGGATACAATTTTGTCTTTTTAAAAGCATTTGGACAATTATATGGGTAAGATGGATATAGAGGGATATGGGCCAAATGTGGGCAATTGGGACTAGCTTAGGAGTTAAAAAGGGGCAGCATGGAAAAGTTGGGCTGAAGGGCCTGTTTCCATGCTGTAAACCTCTATGACTCTATGACAATGTGGTTGTATAAATCTACAGATCAATTCAGGTGACTTTCAATGGCCATTCTTTGCAACATTTTAAAAGTCAGTTCCAAAAAAGTTGATTATTTAAACATTAAGGTAAGACATGCCTTTACTGGTATGATACAAGTAACTCAAACTGACTGCCCAAAGCCTTTCCACCATCTACAAGTTACAAGTCAGGAGTAAGGAAGAATACTCTCTAGTTGCCAGGATGAGAGCAACTTCAACAACACTCAAGAAACGCGACACCACTTAGGTTAAACCAGCTTATTTGATTACTTGACACCCCATTCACCAGCTTGAAGATTCAATCCTTCCACCACAGACACACAATGGCAGTAATGTGTACCATCTACAATATGTACTATAGCAACTCACCAAGGTGTCTTCAACAACATCTTCTAAACCTGCAAACTCTACCACCTACATGGGCAAAGGCAGCAAGTGCATGGAAACACCACCACCTTCAAGTTCCTCGCCAAGCCGGACACCATCTTGATTTGGAAAGATATCAACATTCCTTCGCTGTCACACAGCACTGTGGTTGTACCTGCAATAGATTGGCTGTAGCATTTCCAGAAGCTGGTTCCCTACCACTTTATTGAAAGCAGTTATGGATGGGCAACAAATACTGGTCTTTCCAGGAACACAGACAGACATGAAGGAACAAAATAAAATGCAAAGATTAATGTGGGCCAGACAAAACCACCAAAAGATGACCAATAAAAAAGGGAAAAATTAGAGTATGGGAGAAAACAAGCAAGAAGCCTGAAAACAGATAGTAAAAGCTTCCACAAATATATAAAGAGGAAAAGAATAACTAAAGTAAACATTGGTCCCTTAGAGAGTGCAACTGGGGAATTAATAATAGGAAACATGGAAATGGCACAATTTGAGCAAGTATTTTGTATTGGTCTTCATGGTAGAAAACACAAAACACATCCCAAGAATAATAGAAAATCAAGAGACAAAACGGAGGGAAGAACCTAAAACAATCATAATCACTGGAGAGAAAAAGCTGGGAAAACATCATAATTTAAGGGTGTAATATAATCTTGAGGTGCCACTGATATTGACATGCTGCTGTAGTTTTGCTGTGTTTCTGACTGGTTTCATCAATTGAATTACTTCCTTCTAAAACATCTATTCTCTAACATTCATGCTGTCAATAACAGTATTATCAATAATGGCGGAGGCAAGACTTATCTCGTCATCACCACTTGATAGTACAAGGTAATGCTGGCATTTTTACTGCTAAGAACTAGGAGTGTCTGATAGATTACTCGAGGCAGTGTGGCAACATTGTTCAGTCACTGCAGTTTCCTCCACTCCAAACTGGTCTCCTGACATTTCATCAAACTGTAATGAATCACCAAATCTTCCAAGATCTTGGTTCTGTTTATAGAATGATTGGTTTTGTTTATGAAAAATGTCCATCCTATCCCTCACCCCTACATCTTCTGTTACATATCTCCCTCTGCCTACCTCTCTCTGCCAGACAGGGTTGATGGTATTAAAAATAATCCCAGTGCGTTTCTCTTGCCCATGGTGTGGTAAAACAGGGAAGATGCTGTGTTTCCCTGGCTGGATGGAAATCTTCAGGTAAGGGTCAGGATTAAAGAACATCCCTTTCTTCAGACCAACAGCTTGAAAACCTGACCAAGACAAACAAAAGGACTGATAAGTATATGAACACATGATATCTGTCAAGAAATTCACTTCAGCTTATTCCAAAGAGTAGAGTCAGCAGTTGTGAATTTTGAAATATTTGAGATCTGAGAAATAATCATAAAGTTCACATCAAACATCACTCACAAATTAGCATAATTGCAGAACTGAAGATGAATGACATTTAGCACTGATGATCAATTTACAGTTCATTGCACTTTATGGTCACAACACAGTGAAACAAATCTTAAGGAGTGCTGCCTTGGAGAAGTGTTTGACAAACCATTTTTTTCTATTTTACAAACAAATGTCAAAGTGATGCACATTGGATATAAATATATTATTTGTCCATTATTTCTTGATTTAAAGAACAAGAATATAAGGAGGGAGCATCCTTCCTGGGCTGAATGGCCTTCCTCTGTACTGTAGGAATTCTGTAGGATTGTGAAAAAGGACAGTGAAAACTATATTCATTATTCTGATTTAAGATCATATTAGGAGATGACCAAGAACTGCTGATGCCTATTTGCAGGTTAATCATCAGGGACCATCTGTCTGCTGGAAACATGCATTTCTGCAGTTTATACATTTTCTATTTGCTCTGCACACAACAGGCAGAATTCCACGCTCCCTCCAGGTGGGTTCTGAGGCTGTGGAGCAGATGTGAGGGATGTTTGAGAGTAAAATTGCATGGACTGGATTCCTCTAGGATCCTGCCAGCCCTGACTCAGGCACAATTTCACAGTGGAGGGGAAGATGGGGGGGGTTGTTGTTGTCACGGAGGTAGGGGCCTGGGGTGGGAAACTCAGCCTTTCCCATATTGACCATTTTATGGCTCCAGGGGCTAAAGTCCAACCAAAAATTGAGGAACAGCCCCTTCAATTCATCAAAAAGTGGCTGAAACCTCTGGAATCCTATAGACCAGCTTTATATATATATAATATATGTTCTTTTGAACAAAACCACAAGCCAATAAAATAACAGATAAAGGTTTTAGCCCTCATGAAGCGCTACAACAAAAATAAAACTTAGAAAAGGAAATATGTAATCTGACAAAAAATATCATTCCTGGGGTGGATGATGCACTCCAGCCCCGAGAGTGCCTAATGGTCAAGGATGGCCTCATGTATACCAACGGACACTGCATGCACCCTCTCCAGAGACTGCTCGCTGCCTGAACCTTTCAATGGCCACCTTCATGAGACCTAGTAACAGGCTTACAAGGAGATCCTCTTCTATCCTCACCATACACCCTCATACACTGGGAGAAATCTGGAGCATGGGCTGGGTAGTACAAAACGGCCTGTAACCCTGCGCAACCTACGTAAACACGAAACGCGGGCTTCTCTAGGCTGCAAAAAGACATGCAACAAGACAGTCTTTGAACTATCTTAATTTACGGTTGCATCGAACCGATGCATGTGCCACCATTTATCCTCAACCTTAACAATGCAACTAATACAACAATAACATGTAGTAGATTCATGGAATGATCAAATGATTACAGCACAGAAAGAGGCCACTTTTCCCACCATGTCTGTTCCAGCAGAAAATGAGCCACCTAGCCTAATCCCACTTTCCAGCATTTGGCCATAGCCTGCAGGTTACAGCACTGGAGGTTGCTTAACAAGACACCTTTTAAGTAAGTTCAGTGTTGCTGCCTCAACTACTCTTTCATGCAGTGAGTTCCAGACCCTTGCACTCTCTGGGTGAAAATATTTTTCCTCATCTTCCATTCGACCTTTCCACCGACCACTTTAAATCTCCGTCACTGATCTCTGCTGAAGTAAATAGGCTCTTCACATCCACTCTATCGAAGCCCCAAACCAGTTTGAATGTCTCAGCCCTCCCTCCAACCTCCTCTGTGCTGTGGAGAACAACCCCAACCTCCTGTCTAATCTTTCTTCATTGCTGCAATTTTCCAGTCCTGGTAACATTTTCACAAAGCTCCTCTGTACATCCCATATGTAATGAGATGATCAGAACTGCACACTGTACTCAAGCTGTGTACTAACTAACCTTTTATGTAGTTCCAACATAAACCCCCTGCACTTCTATTCATTATTTGTCTTTTTCGAAGGGATATTACATTATTAGTGTGATATATGCGTATATGGCCCAATTTTTCACTTTCAGTCAGTTCACTGGCAGAGAGCACTAGTTACCCATCCTTCAGAAAGGATTGTCAAGTCTATGAGCTTGATACTCAGTTAAATCTAGCCAGTGGCTGCAAGTTCAGAACACGCACCCTCCTGCAGTTCCAGGCCAGCGGATAGGCTTGTGGAATGGGGTGGTGGCAAACAATGGACACCGGTAAGTAGGGGGAAATGTCTGTCCCATCGACTTTTCTTTCGGCCAACAAATCCCTCATAGACATTACCTCATATACTGATCTATACTTGGCAACAAGACATATTTACAAATGAACAACCACCTTCCTGAAAGCATGATAAAGTCTGAAATAACAAAAAGCCACTTGGTTTACTTTACCTACTGTTTGCACAGCCCATGCATAATTAAACCTGATCATCGATCCTACCACACCATTTAATTTTCACATAGAAGTTCTAGAATATTCTGGGTGAACATTGCGTGAAATTCCACCAACTCAATCTACACTTAGTACTCAAACTTAGAATTATATATTACTGCAAATAACGATAAGTTTCTGAAAGAGTTATATACATGTTCCATTCTCCTGCCCTTCTCCCCATACCATGTTATATTTTCTTTCTCAAATAGTGATCCTTACACTATTTTTTCTCATGAGACCTTCCATATCCTGTTTTGTTTTGTTAATTCTGCTAACGAGAGTGGCACAGTAGTTAGCACTGCTGCCTCACATTGCCAGGGACCTGAGTTTGATTTCTGACTTTGGTCATTGTGCGGAGACTGCACATTGTCTGTGTGGGTTTTCTCCGGGTGCTCCGCTTTCCTCCCACAATCTGAGAGACGCACTGATTAGGTGCACTGGCTATGCTAAATTCTCCCTCAGTGTATCCAAACAGGGGCTGGAGTGTGACGACTAGGGGATTTTCACGGTAACTTCATTGCAGTGTAATGTAAGCCTACTTGTGACACCAATAAATAAACCTTAAAAAACTTCATTCTTATAGTGATACTTATGACCCTTGTTAATCACTTGTCAACCAGCAGAACTAGTTTTTCTTCAAGTTACCTCATCATTTTGGCACAGTAGTTAGCACTGCTACCTCACAGTGCCTGGGACCTGGATTTGATTCCCGGCTTGGGTCACTATCTGTGCAAAGTCTACACGTTCTCCCCATGTCTGCGTGGATTTCCTCCGGGTGCTCCAGTTTCCTCCCACAGGCTGAAAGATGTGCTGGTTAGGAGGACTGGCCATGCTAAATTCTCCCTCAATGAACCTGAACAAGCACTGGAGTGTGGCAACTCAGGGATTTTCACAATGACTTCATTGCAGTTTGGAGAGGATTTTTCGAAACAGGATTTATTCCCACTTGGAAATAAGTGGACATATTAATGAGAGGCAACTTGGTTTTGTGAAGGAGAGGTCATGTCTTATGAACTTGATTGAGTTTTTTGAGGAAGTGACAAAGATGATTGATGAGGGTAGTGGATGTTGTTTACATGGACTTCAGTAAGCCCTTTGACAAGGTCCCTCACGGCAGACTAGTGCAGAAAATGAAGTCACATGGAATCAGAGGTGAGCTGGCAAGGTTCATACAAAACTGGCTCAGTCAAAGAAGACTGAGGGTAGCAACAGAAAGGTGTGTTTCTGAATGGAGGGCTGTGACAAGTGGTGTTCCTCAGGGATCAGTGCTGGGACCTTTGTTGTTTGTAATATATATAAATGATTTGGAGGAAAATGTAACTGGATTGTTTAGTAAATTTGCAGACGACCCAAAGGTTGGTGGATTTGCGGATAGCGATGAGGACCACCAGAGGATACAGCAGGATATAGGTATAGTTAGAGACTTGGGCAAAGAAATGGCAGATGGAGCTTAATCCAGACAAAAGTGAGGTAATGCATTTTGGAAGGTCTAATACAGATAGGAAACATATAGTAAATGGCAGAATCCTTAGGAGTATTGATAGACAAAGGGATCCGGGTGTACAGGTACACAGGTCACTGAAAGTGGCAGTGCAGGTGGAGAAGGTAGTCAAGGAGGCATACAGCATGCTTGCCTTCATTGGGGTATTGAGTTTAAAAATTAGCAAGTCATGTTATAGCTTTATGGAACCTTAGTTGGACCACACTTGGAATATAGTGTTCAATTCTGGTCGCCACACTACCAGAAGGGTGTGGGAGCACTGGAGAGGGTACCGAAGAAATTTACCAGGATGTTGCCTGGTGTGGAGGGCATTAGCTATGAGGACAGGTTGGAGAAACTTGGTTTGTTCTCTCTGGAGCGACGGAGTCTGAGGGGAGAACTGATCGATTACATCTACAAGATTATGAGAGTAATGGACAAAGTGGAGAGTCAGAAGCTTTTTCTCAGGATGGAAGAGTCCATTACTAGACAGCGTAGGTTTAAGGAGCGAGGGGCAAAGTTTAAAGGAGATGTACAAGGCAGATTTTTTACACAGAGGGTGGTGGGTGCCTGGAACTCATTGCCAGAAAAGGTAGTGGAAGCAGATACAGTAGTGACTTTTAAGGGGTGTCTTGACAAGTACATGAATAGGATGGGAATAGAGGAATATGGTCCCCGAAAGGGTAGGGGGTTTTAGTTAAGTTAGGCACATGGTCAGTGCAGGCTTGGAGGGCCGAAGGGCCTGTTCCTGTGCTGTAATTTTCTTTGTTCTTTTTTTCAGTGTTAATGTAAGCCTACTTGTGACACTAATAAATCAACTTTAAACATCTGGAACACCGCGATCAGATCTCTTAAATATCCAGTGAAAGGATCCCAGATTCCTTAGCTTCTGCTCCAGAATGAAAGCCTGTCATCCCTGTATCGACTGAATGAATCTCTTTGGCACTTGCTTCACAGTTTTGAGGTTCATGCTAAAGTGGTGTAGCCAAAACTAATTGTGGCTTAACCAGTAATTGTATCGGAATATCTCTTTGCAATTATACTCTACCTCTTTCACAAAATCTTGGAAGTTTTTTTTGTAGCTTGCTCAACTTATAGGAAGCAGGGTCATTTGAGATCCCGTGGGGTTGTCGTCTCTGCCCTTTGTGAGTTGCTACGGGCCCAGAAAAGGATCCCTTTGGTTCAGAAATACAAGCCAAGACTATATGTATTGGTGGAAGAACTGGAACCTCGAGGGACAACGGCTGCTTACAGCTGGAAGATTGTTTGGGAAGAGGACTTGTTTTTCCGTAACAGCACACAGGGAGAAAGCAATGGGGATCATATCAGGCACAGTGGTTAGCACTGCTGCCTTGCAACGCCAGGAACCCAGGTTCAATTCTGGCCTCAGATGACTGTCTGTGTTGAGTTTGCACTTTCTCCCTGTGTCTGCATGGGTTTCCTCCAGGTGCTCTGGTTTCCTCCCATTGTCCAAAACTGTGCAGGTTAGGTTGACTGGCCATAAAAAATTGACCCTAGTGTCAGGGGGATTAGCAGGGTAAATGTGTGAGATTACAGGAATAGGGCCTGGGTGAGACTGTGATCAGTACAGACTTGATGGGCCAAATGGCCTCCTTCTTACTGTAGGGCTCCTATTCTATGATCCTTTTTCACAGTCATATGGCTCATTCCTCACTGAAATTGAAAATGGGAGATTGCTATGAGCAGCTGAAGAGGAGGGTGCAAGATTGCAAGTTGTGGAGAGATGGATGAGCAGTGGACCTGCCTTTAGGCACACCATCGCTGCCATCAACTTGTCACCTAACTTGAAAGATTTATGTCCCAAAGACTCTCTACCCCTCTTTTATTGCCTTTAGTATTTTACTATACAGTGTGCAACATGCACATGCATCTTTGGACTTCTGAAGTAGAAATATGCACAGACTGGTGTTCCAACATTTCCCTTGATAAATAGACCAGTGTATTTCAGGAATGTGCATATACTGATGGGGAACAAATGCACTATTTAGAAGAAATTGGCTTAGCTTTTCCAAATGGTTATGCTTGGCCGAAAGAATGGGTTTGATGAGTACAGGAAACCCCATCCTAAACCAGTCGACAGCTTCTTTTCAATAATAGCAATGATCATATTACTAAGTATAACACCTTGAATTTGTATAGTGCCTTTAATGTAATAAATTGCTACAAAATGCTTCCCCGGGAAACACTAAGCTACATAAGGGGATATGCAGAGGCAGCATGGTGGCATTGTGGTTAGCACTGCTGCCTCACAGTGCCAGGGACCCAGATTCGATTCCCAGCTTGGGCCACTGTCTGTGTGAATTTGCACATTCTCACCGTGTCTGCATGAACTTCCTCTGGGTGCTCCAGTTTCCTCCCACACTCCAAAGATGTGCGGGTTAGGTAGATTGGCCATGCTAAATTGCCCTTAGTGTCAAGGGGATAAGCTGGGCTAAATACATGGGGTTATGGGGATAGGGTGTGGGTGGGATTGTGGTTGATGCAGACTCGATGGTCCAAATGGCCTCATTCTGCACTGTAGGGATTCTATGATTCTATTACGACATGTGGCCAAAAGCTTGATCAAAGAGATAGGTTTTAAGCACTCTCTTAAGGAAGAAAGAGAAGTAGGGCCTCAGCAGTTTAAGGCATGCCTGACAATCGAGGAGAGATTAGAATCAGAAATGCTTAGAAGGCTACAATTGAAAGAGCAGAGAGATCTTAGAAGATGGCAGGGCTGGGGGAGATTAAAGGGATAGGGAGAGGTGAGGACTTGGAGGAATTTGAAAACAAAAATTAGATTTTTTGAATTGAGGTGTCATTTAACTGGGTTTCAACTCGGTCAGCAAACACAGAGATGGTGGGTAAACAGGACTTAATGCAAGGTAGGACATACACAGCAGAGTTTCAATGATCTCAAGTTTCTGGAGAGTAGAAAGTGGTAGCCATGTGAAAAATGTACTTCAACAGTCAAGTCGAGAGAAACCCACACAGACACAGGGAGAATGTGTAAACTCCGCACAGTCACTCAAGGCTGGAATCAAACCCAAGTCCCTGGCACAGTGAGGCAGTTGTGCTAACCACTATGCCATCGTACAACTAATATCACCACATATTATCATCGAGTATTTTTACACTTGAAACCTTAATTAGTTATGTTAAATACAACAGAGATGGCAGGGCAGGTGATATGTTGCAGCTGTAGGACGTGGGAGCTGATGGACACGGGTGTGATTCAGAGCTATCATATTTGTAGTAAGTGCCCGCAGCTCTCCCTTTACTTCCGCTATCTCTGAACTCCTTAACTCTGTTTCTCTGACTGTAACCTCTTGGTGGAAATCAATTTCCTTCTTCCCAGTATTGATGATTCATTCAGTAACCTTGGTCCCCTGCTCAATAACTCAGTGCTGATCTCCACCTCCTTCTTGTCCCTTAAAATTTGTAACCTCTTTGTGCAAGATTTAGTCAACCCTTCCCAAATGTTCATGCTTTGGCTTGATGCCATTTTCTTAATACACAGATATGAAATACTTTGGGATGTGTTCTATGTTAAAGATGCTATGTAAGTGCAAATTGGCGTTATTGAATGAACTAAAATTAGCTGAATGCCTTTTTTATCTGTAATTAGTTTGTTTAGGTTTAATTATTAGCATCACAAGTAGGCTTACACTAACACTGCAATGAAGTTACTGTGAAAATTCCTGAGTCACCACGCTCCGGCGCCTGTTCGGGTATACTGAGGGAGAGAATTTAGCATGGCCAATGCACATCTTTCGAACTATGGGAGGAAACCAGAGCATCTGGAGGAAACCCACGCAGACACAGGGAGAATGTGCAGACTCCGCACAGACAGTTACCAAATGCCGGATTTAAACCCGGGTCCCTGGCGCTGTGAGGCAGCAATAGTAATCACTGTGCTACCATGCCACCCTGTGATCTAGTTACCGTTCGATTTGATGGTGTTATAGGGGTGGAGAAGCAAAGTTCCAGATGGGAGAATTTCAAGTTCTAGTCGAATACATGAATGTTTGATCAAAATTTAAACTTGGGGCCTGATTTTACCAACAATTTGTACCCATTTTCCAGCGCTAAATTGTGGTAAAGTCGGATGTGGGGTCTTTATCACGATTTGCACCTGAGTCTGAGCAGATCGCCACTTTACCAAGACCCGTGAATGGCGGGGATTTGTTCTGCACCCAAATCGGGCACAATGACAATTTAAATGCATTTGCAGCATTTAAATTGAATTAATGAACTGTCCACCCAACTCTTATCAGCTTTTCCCCTTTACCACTGCGTTTACAAATCTGGAACCGTGCTTTTAGGGACCTGCTGAATAAAAGTCTGAGTCGGGTGCTTCAGCCTCTGAAGAGTGCGATCAGTGTTTCTAAGGGCTCTCTGACTCAGATCAGTGGTGGGGGTGGGGGTGGGGGTGGGTCAGATCATTCTCTGGTTGGAGGGGGGGGGGAGGAGGGGAGTGAGGTCAGATCGCTGTCTGGTTGGGTAGGGGGGGAGGAAGAGGAGGCGGGTCAGATGTATCTCTGGTGGGGATGGAGGCTGATCGCTGTCTGGTGTGGGGGGGGCGGGGGCTGATCGTTGTCTGGTGGTGGGGGGGGGGAGGGCCGATCGTTGTCTGGTGGTGGGGGGGGGGGAGGGCTGATCGTTGTCTGGTGGTGGGGGGGAGGGCCGATCGTTGTCTGGTGGTGGTGGGGGGAGGACTGATCGTTGTCTGGTGGTTGGGGGGGGAGGACTGATCGTTGTCTGGTGGTGGGGGGGGGGAGGGCCGATCGTTGTCTGGTGGTGGGGGGGGGAGGGCTGATCGTTGTCTGGTGGTGGGGGGGGGGAGGGCTGATCATTGTCTGGTGGTGAGGGGGAGGGCCGATCGTTGTCTGGTGGTGGTGGGGGGAGGACTGATCGTTGTCTGGTGGTTGGGGGGGGAGGGCTGATCGTTGTCTGGTGGTGGGGGGGGGAGGGCTGATCGTTGTCTGGTGGTGGGGGGGGAGGGCCGATCGTTGTCTGGTGGTGAGGGGGAGGCAGCAGGTCAGATGTTCTTCAGGAGGGGAGGGGGAATGAGACCATACTATTCTTTGGGAGGAGGGGGGTTTGGGGAGAGGGAGTGAGGCCAGATCGTTGTCTGGGGGGTGGGGGTGGTGGCGGAGGCAGGTCAGATGCATCTCTGGTCGGGGGGAGGAGATGGATCTCTGGAGGGGGAGGGGGGGCAGATGGATCCCCTCCTGAGATACATCTTACGTTCCCCCCCCCCCGAGGCACGTCCTTGCTCCCGCTTTTCACTCCCGGGCCGTTTTCTCCACTTTCTGCAGCTCGGGAGCGATCTGACTCAGGCGCACCTTTTCAAATTTTTTTCTAACTGTGCATGCGCAGTTCAGAGCTCCAATTATTTCAGCCGCGCTAAGCCTCGCCCAAAGCGCGAATGGGACTGGAGATGGCTGAGAGCATATGGGGGTGCCTGAAAGCAGATTTCTAAGTCGGATCTGTACTACGCCCAGAATCAGCACTTGGAATGAAAATGGTAAAATCGGGCCCTTGGTGTGTAATAACAGATGCTTGGAATTTCCATACATTTCTCCTGATCTCCTACCCTAACCATGGTAGGTGGGCTGGAGAAATGACAGAACCAGCCATTTACGCAATTTGGCTGGATGTTTTGCCAAGGCGATCAGGACAACTCTGCAGGAGTTCAATTCACAGGCCAGAGAAAAACCGAGACTGGGTTAACCAACACACTTCCCTTCTGGCGATGTCGTGTTGTAATCCTTTAAAGATCAAGTCTCTTCTCTGGCCACACATTTATTGTTCTTTCACTCTCTACATGAATTTTGCTCATGGATGTCAACTGATACCAGTTCTGAGTGGGTAGCATCTTTCTCGCAATAAATTGTGCAATTTACACAAGAGAACTTGTTCATCTTTCAGGTTGTAAACAGTAATGGAATCAAGTAACAAAGGCTGGAATTTTGCTGTTCCACCCGCCACGGGAATTGGAGCGGGCAAAAGGCAGACCATGGAAAGATCCGTTAACCTCAGGCAGCATTTTATTGTTTCCAGTCGAGGTCGTAAAATCCCACTCTATATTTTTCTTACTGTTTCTGACATGAGTTAAGCCAGAAAACTGGGCTGAGTTCACAATTACTACTAGTTTTTAACTGGCAGAGTGAACATCCTTTTTGTATTTTTTTACATTGAAAGACTGATGACTGAGTACAAGAATATAAGAAAGGATTTCTTATATCACTTCCAACAACTAGGATGGGAGAATTCGTAAAACTAGGCAAGCAGTGTTTCAATGTGTATAATTAATTGTAGCTTATTCTGAGCAATGACTGTGCAGCTCAGTTGAAACAAAAAACTCTACAAAGAGATTCTTCGCTTTGATGTTGAAGATTAGAGGGGGACACACTTTAAAAGACAATCATACCTGACAGCGTAAAACTGATCAGTCTCCGAACCCCCTGACCTTGAACAGCTTCTTCACTGGAAATAGTTTTAAAAACCTGCTCCGTGGGAAAAAAAGTAATAACAATCAATACTGAGGTTCTTTTCAAGGCTCAGAAAGTACCAACAGCTCAAATAAATAGATAGAAACCAGAGGAAAAAATCATTCGCAAACACTCATTAGGAAAGTATCAGCAATGCGTGGTACACTGCATCCTGTCAGACTAAGAGGAAAAGTATCTGCCAATGAGTTACCTCAGTAAAGAAATCGCAAAAGGTGATGAAATTCTTGGTAACAAAGATTACCTGAACAGAAATAACAAACATTGACCAGAATACACAAAGATCTGTTTAGCTGAAAATATGTAGTTTAATCTTTTGAAGGTCATACTTAATTCAATGTTCAGGGATTGTATCAGGTTCAACCAAGTAACTAATTCTATAAGACTCGTGTGTTTATTATGACAGTCCATAATCACTCATAAGGGATTGGGTACCCATGTAGTAGATTTAAACATGAGAAGATATATGTGTGGAAAGAAAGCTTGAAGACACCAGAAGCAGAGCTGTGCGTGCTGTAAAAGAGAGCCAATGCTATGTTTGCCTTCATTGTGAGAGGATTTGAGTACAGGAAGAGAGATGTTTTATTGCAACTGTATAAGGTATTGGTGAGGCCACACCTGGAGTGTTGGGTGCAGTTTTGGTGTCCTTATCTGAAGAAGGATGTTCTTGCTATAGAGGGAGTACAGCAAAGGTTTACCAGGCTGATTCCTGGGATGGCAGGTCTGTCATATGAGGACAACTAAATTGATTAGGATTTTTTTCACTAGATTTTATAAGAGTGAGAGGGGCTCTGATAAAAACTTATAAAATTCTAACAGGGTTAGACAGGGTAGATTCAGAAAGAATGTCTGCAATGGTGGAGGAGTCTAGAACGAGCACTCATAGTTTGAGGATAAGGGGTAAATCTTTTAGAACTGAGATAAGGAGAAATTTCTTCACTCAGAGAGTGGTGAATGTGCAGAGTTCACTACCACAGAAAGTAGTTGAGGCCAAAATGTTGTCTGATTTCGAGAAGAAATTAATTTTAGCTCTTGGGGTAAAGGGATCAAGGGATGTATGAGGGAAAGGAGGAATCAGGATATTAAATTTGATGATCAGCCATGATCATAATGAATGGTACAGCAAACTCGAAGGGCCAACTACTGCTCACTACTGCTTCTAGTTTCTATGTATTCTGCTCACAGACCAGAGTGAAATTAAGACTGGACCACACGACATACTTCCTTTCTGGTGATGACTTGCTGCTAAAGGCATATTGCAAAATCCCTTTTATTTTTAAAGGTACTTTCCTCCCTTCCAACAAAGTATAGCTAGCTATTTACAATACATATTCATATTATCATTACACAAGTGTATAGAACCGATGAATCTATAAGCCTCTAAAGCACAAAGGTAATCTGCTACATTGCCCAGATTTTTAATGGTAAATGTATTTGAAGATTTCTTTAATGTTTCAATGGTCTGTGGAATTGTCATTCTCGGAGGCCGTTCCTGATTACATCTGTTATCTAGGCCTAGGGGCAATTAGACTGTATGTTGATTGAAGAGCTGGAATGGATCTGATTTATCCTTGGCCGCGTCTCACAGTTGAGCCTTTGTGTGTAATGACTTCGTAAAATCTTGGTTCCAAAAAAATCTTTGCCAATTCAACTAGCTTCCATGTACCTTCTGTGGGAACTTGGTTGCAAACCTGTTGTCCCAATTGTAAACTTGGCAATTCTGTACCAGCATTTTTATTGGAAAAAAAAAGCCCTCCCCCCACATCTTCATCTGTCACAGCTTAACCTCTGATTTCAGCTTCACTACCATTTACATCTTTTATTCTCTCTATGGACTGTCATTAGCAGCCTTTCCCCTTGTTTCTGTGGCTATGACTTATCTTTCATTCCCTGCAGTATAAATATCTCCCACTTTCTATGCCTTTTAGCTTTGACAAAGGGTCATCTGGACTCAAAACTTCAGCTTTTTTCTCTCCTTACAGATGCTGCTAGACATATTGAGATTTTCCAGCATTTTCTCCTTTGGTTTTTATTGGGCATATTGCTGATCATCTCTTGCAATTTTGAAAATTGTTCTCCAGTTTCTGAGAATGTAGAATGAGGTAATGTAGAATGTAGAATGCAGATAAATTAGCTAAGCTGGTCTGCCAAACATGAGCTTTGCCATTGATGGAATACTTGCAATAAAAGGTGCTGCTCTCAGATGTAACACTGCAATATAAAGCTCTTGCTTGGCCTGTCTACATGTGAGAAAAGGGATTTCACCATGTGAATAATTTGTTCCACTATGCCCTTCGATTTAGCATAATGAGGAGAAGAGGTAGTATGATTGATATTCCACTTCTCATACATATACTGAAATGGCTTACCAATAAATTGTGGACCTTTATCTGTAATGATCTCTCCAGACACACCAAATAAACTGAAAATAGCACTTAGAGTGTTTGCAACAGTTGTGTTGACATATTGCGCAATTGTCAAAAAGTGGAGAAACAAACAATTGCTATTGATGATGAAATCAGTGCCATGGACCTGAAAGAGGCCGCAGATGATATGGAGAAAGAATGGGTTGATCCTTAGTGACATGGCCACCCACTAAGCATTTACTAACCTAATTAACAACCACTTTTTGCCCTGCATGCATTTTACCTGGGTCAAGAGAGCTCACCACTGCCTGGGGTAACTGCCAAGTAAATCCTGGCAACCTCCCAGCAGGTTCTCAAGGTATATCTCCTAAATGGGTACACCATAATTCACAGTCTGCACCTTTCCCCATTGTGCAATGCCCAAGATGTCACCACTGTAATGGTCAGTACTCCTAGGGCCTGTCTGTGTAGCCCCAGCTTCCCTAAAACAACTCATGTGATTTTGAGAGCACCTCACATGAAGCTGCAGTCCCAGCAATGGCCACCATGAGCTGTGGTGCTGCTGAGGCTTTGAAATTGTTGACCCTCCGACTGGGGGTGTGGGATGCTGTGCTTAGTCGGATGGCAGCCTTGGCAACTTCCTGTCAACTGGCTGCCACCAGCAAAATGCCATTTCCGGATCCTGCCACTCGCCAGCACAGGGTCAGCTCCTTCATTTGACCCTGGCAGTGGGACTTCAGCCTTCACCAGAACTTCAGCCCACAGTGTGGTAAATTACAGAGAATGAGCATCTTAAAGCCAGTGTGAAATGATTATCATTACAAGGGTGTGATTTCAGCAGAATGAACAAGATGATGCAATAGGCTGGATTCTTAGGCCCCAGTAAGACAGCATGGAGTCAGTTGAACATGGCTGCCAGCTGCAGTGCTGCTTTTCCAGCACTATTGGGTCTCCAACACTTTCAAGGAATGGGTAGGTGTCAGGGCTACCTGCCAACAAGTGGGTAGAAAACTAAAGCTGTTTAAAGGCCTATTAAAGAATTTTCCAGCTGGCCTCAGAGATGTAGTACTAGGCTATGGAAAAAAACACTTCTGCCTCTTCTAAGCTGGGGTGGAGAGGGTGGGGGCTCCTATCCCTCCAGCTTTGGGAGCCCACCTGCCACCCTCAATGGGATGGCGCATCCACCCTAACGTCAATGCCCCACACCCAACGGGAATAACCTGCTAACACCAAAATTAAATGGCGGGCTGAATAATACGATGGGTGGGAGGAATGAGTGGTATGGAGCTGACTCACTCCATGCCAACTCGCCCTGTAGTATGTTACAGCCTAACAAGAGCTGAATAGGAACTTCACTCCTCACTAGGGAGGAAGTTATACACTTTGGAGTTGCCGGCCATTCCAGGCCTGCAAGAGAAGGAGGAAGCAGGACCTCCAGAGACAAGTAAGTCCGGGATTTATGGCAGGGATGGTTTGGGCAGTTGAGAACGGGGGACACAATGGCAGAGGGGTGGATTTAAAGTTGTGGATGGATAGGAAGAAAAGGGGGGGAGTTCCTTCTTAGCAGGGCTATACCCACAATCCACAAAGAGCAGTCCCCAAAGATACAGCCCCCTTTCCTTCTCACAAGGAACAATATATAACTTCAAGTTCAATTTTCATTTGTATGTTAAGAAAGGTGGAGCATGATTTCAGATTTATTTAGCTTTTTTGTCAGCTTGCTGCTGGGACCTGTAGCAAAAAGATCAGATTTTCTGGATTTGTTTGTGTACATGCATTTTTAAAGAGGTTTTACAACACTTGAAGTGAAGATATGAGTTACAAAGGGATTAGTCATTAAGTGATTTTTGGAACCAAAGTGGAAAAAACTGCTTTTGCTTAGTAAAATGGGTCCAGTGACATCAGGAAACGCAGAAAGGAAGTTCAGAGTGTGAATGTCAGAAAGGTCTCTGATAGGAAATACTGCAAGGATGCTGGGGACTGACTTTAGGGAACCCATGTGTTTGCTGTCTAGTTGAAGTAATGGTGAGTTTAGAGTGTAGTCTTGGTTGTCTCAGGTAGAGATACCAACTGGGGAAAAAACATCTAATGAATGCTCAGAAATCTGTCAAAAGAAATCTGTTTGTATCTGGGCTGGGCATGCAAAAAGCCTCGAAGTTAACATAGCAGTAAATCGTCACTGGAGTTTTGTGTCTCTAAGGGCATTCTTTGGATAAAAGGAATGATGTGAGTTTAAATAATTTTCTTACATTTGCACGGAGATTTTTCCAACTCTTTGGTCTGACTAATATAGTTCATTTTTTTGGTGGATCAAATTGAGGTATGAATTATACTGTAAATGGTAGAACCCTTAAGAACATTAACATGCAGAGGGATCTGGGTGTGCAGGTCCACAGTTCCCGAAAAGTGGCAATACAGGTGGCCAAGGTGATTAAGAAGGTGGTGGGGGGGTGGCACTCTTCCCATTTTATATGCCCACCCCACCAAAAATATACCTGGTAGGGGCAGGTAAAATACAGAATGCAGGAATAGAGATCTGGGGATGTATGCATAAATCTTTGAAGGTGACATGGCAAGTTGAGAAGGCTATTTAAAAAAAAATTGAAACTTTGCTTCATTAGAAAATTATACTAAAACTATGCTTTGTGAAACACTGGTTTAGTTTCAATGGAGCACTATGTTCAGTTTCAGGCACTACTCTTTAAGAAGGATGTTGAGACCGAGAGAAAATGCAGATCTGAATGACGCAAACTTCCTGAAAGTGGGGTGGATACTATTTCAATAATTTTTAATAAATCATTAATTTTCTGAAGGGAATTGATTGAATACTTGAAGGTGGAAATTTTCCAGGAAAGAGAGTGGAACTAGATGGATAACTCTACCCAGAAGTTACAACAAGGCTCTGTGCTATCTCATTCTATAATTCAGCAATAATTGAAGGACTTTTCACCAGACGTGCTGATACAAGATGTAAATACATGTCTATCACATTGGTATTGTTACCTGAACATTATAGGTGGCTCTTTACCACAAGGTGACACCCTGCCAGGGTTCATTGTTCAAGATAGAGAACATTAACCCAGGAATTCTACAACAATGTATATGCAGGTGTTTGATTTTATAGCAAACGGGCGGTTTTAAGAAGGACAAAAGGGATAAGAATTTTTGTCTCTGAGCCAAATCTGTTGACACGGACATGAGCCAGAGAAGGGAGATTCCCTTCTGCACTCTCAACCATTCATCATCACATCATGCTCACTCATTACACATCACAGATGGAAAGATGTACTAAGACAATAATCCCAATTCTAACGGGTGGCTAGTGAAACGGCATCTGAAAGGGAATTTCAATACCCAAATCTCATTATGATCACAGAGGAAACTGACATAATGAGAAACCCCATCCACTTTGCCAGCCTAGAGTGTTGCATTTCTTTCTGGAAAATTGCACTTTGGAGTGCTGGAGGGAGAAAGTGCTGAACGATGAGTTACAGCAAACCCCCAAGGTCTGTGTGACCTCTCTGGAGGTCTTATGGGAAAGAGTCACGGTGAGGAGGGAATTTTCCCCCCCAGCTGGTGGGGGAATAAATTCAAAAATATCAATTGCACCTGGAGAGAACAATGGAGATAGTCAGCTTCAGGAACATCTGGACCTGGGTGCAATGCACGTTGCATTTTGATTAGCTGGCAAAACGAGCAACTCTGTCAACAACATATAGTAACCATCCTTGGCTTCCCTCTAATCACCCTCAACAATTCTCTCACAGCTACAACATCCCGCACTGCTCTGTCCAAGGTCAAACTTATTCCAGACACACACTCATCTCTACCCAGCACTGGCACTAGTGGCATTCTCTACTCACTCAATATTTTTTTTAAATCGGAAACTCCATTCATGGCGATTTCCTCACTATGCATTCCAGAAATAAGTATTCCATTCAAAACATCCTTATCCAGCTTTCACTTTGATTTCTCTCACTCTCGCCATTTCCACGGCAACTGAAGCTCCACACATCTGTGTTCGTCCTCTTAGACAACACTCACAAACAATTACCCTCTCATTGAAGAATAAGTCATCACTTAGCACCAGGGGGAGGAATAAGACTACCAGTAACATCATGAATCTCTCTTGAACTGCAGCAGAAAGCACTGGAAATCAATTATTCTTCTAGAGCTAATTGAATAAGAGATGTTTAGGTGAAGGCTTTGCTGAATTGGGATACCTTCCTGAATCTTTGAAAACATGCACTAGTTTAAAGTTTATTTATTGGTGTTACAAGTAGGCTTGCATTAACACTACAATGAAGTTACTGTGAAAATCCCCTCTTCATCACACTCTGGCGCCTGTTCGGGTACACCAAGGAGAATTTAGCATGGCCAATGCACCTAACCAGCACCTCTTTCGGACTGTGGGAGGAAACCGGAGCACCCAGAGGAAACCCACGCAGACACGGGGAGAATGTGCAGGCTCTGCAGACAGTGACCCAAGCCAGGAATTGAATCCAGGTTCCTGGTACTGTGAGGCAGCAATGCCAACCACTGTGCCACCGTGTCACCCAGTAACTGTGCCACTACGTCAAGCTGCATTGTGAATCCTGTCATCTGCTATTGTTCAATCCCTCAGTGTTATCCAAACTTTTGTCCTTTTCTTCTTTCCTCTAAGCCCTTCACTGAAGCAGGAGCTCACAGGAAAAAATATACCATGGGCAAAGTGGATCCTCCACTGTGCAGAAACTAGAATCCTGGCTGGGTTACAGGATGTGTTTGTGATGTATGTTGGTGATGAAACACATGGCAGGTACCGGTGGCAGGAAAACCCAAAAGACAACTTGCCAAAGCAGCTCTCCCAAGGAAGATAGAGGTATGGAACTTGTGAGCCCAGCTAGGAGATAACAAAAAAAAGCTTCACACAAGCAGCTAAATCAAGTATTTCATGGCCTCCCAGAGAGCTTTAACAAATATGGAGGAGTTGCTTCCAGTCTGCGTGGCGTCATCTCTCGTGGCATCAGTACTCTGCAATCTCATAACATGAGTCAATGTTCACAATGTTTTGATAGAAGCCGCCCATAGAAATGATTTGGTTTCTTTCTGTTCTTGCAATGGGAGATATGCTCATTTGGAGATCCTCTTATAAATGTAGACAATTAACCAACAAAATTTTCTCAAGTACTGTAATATTCATATATTTTGACAACTAACATTTCCAAGTCCCTCGGAATTGGCACAACCAATCTTACTCAGTTCTTATATTATCGTTCAGCTTATTTTGCAAGTGTTTCAAGAAATATGATAAGTTCATCAACAAAAGTCAAACAAAGCTGAGCTGAAAACAAATTGTCATTTAGCTTATGCTACAACTGATACATTATTGTGTTTTCTGCCCCGTATAATGGTGCACATTTTGTGCTATTTTAAAAACAATGAGATAACTGGTTTAAGATTGATTAAGTACATCTATTAATCACAATGGTATACAGCACTAATAATTGTGACTGTCTAGTGCATGCTTGCACTTAGCTGGTATTACACAGAAATGTAGAGCATGGTTTTTCGTACTGTAGGTGGTAGTTGCTAATGTTACGCCGTTGTTTAAGAAGGGTGGCAGGCAAAAGGCAGGGAATTATAGGCCGGTTAGTTTAACATCTGTTGTAGGTAAAATGTTAGAATCCGTCATCAAGGAGGAAATAGCGAGGCATCTTGAGGGGAATTGCTTGATAGAGCAGAAGCAGCACGGTTTCGTTAAGGGGAAGTCATGTCTGACAAATTTACTGGAGTTCCATGAGGATGTGTCTAGGGCGGTGGATAGAGGAGAGCCGGTGGATGTGGTCTTTCTTGATTTTCAGAAGGCGTTTGACAAGGTACCTCACAAGAGGTTATTGCAGAAGGTCAGGGGACATGGAGTTGGGGGTAGGATGTTAGCGTGGATAGAGGATTGGTTGTCAAATAGGAGGCAGAGAGTGGGGGTCAATGGGTGCTATTCGGATTGGCGGTTGGCGACTAGTGGAGTGCCCCAGGGGTCAGTGCTAGGGCCTCAGCTATTTACCATTTATATAGATGATCTGGAGGAGGGAACCGAGTGTATGGTGTCGAAATTTGCTGATGACACCAAGATTGGTGGAACGGCAAATTGCAAGGAGGGTGTGGAGAGTCTGCAGAAGGATCTAGATAGGCTGGGCAAATGGGCCAGGAACTGGCAAATGGAATTTAATGTTGGCAAGTGCGAGGTGGTCCACTTTGGTAGGAAGAATGGTAGGAAGGACTATTACTTACGTGGCGAAAAACTGCAGCAGGCGACGGTGCAGAGGGACCTTGGGGTCCTTGTGCATGAGTCGCAAAAACCCAGCCTGCAGGTGCAGCAGGTGGTCAGGAAGGCTAATGGGATGCTGGCCTTCATAGCGAGGGGGATTGAATATAAAAATAGGGAGGTCTTGCTGCAGCTGTATAGGGCATTGGTGAGGCCGCAGCTGGAGTACTGTGTGCAGTTTTGGTCGCTGCACTTACGCAAGGATATTTTGGCCTTGGAGGGAGTGCAGAGGAGGTTTACTAGGCTGATTTGAGGGGGTTGAGCTATGAGGAGAGGCTGAATAAACTAGGCTTGTACTCGTTAGAGTTTAGAAGAATGAGGGGAGATCTCATTGAGACGTATAAGATGATGGATAGGATAGAGGTGGAGAGACTCTTCCCGCTCAGAAAGGACAGTAGGACTAGAGGGCACAGCCTCAAGATAAAGGGGGAGCGGTTTAGAACGGAGTTGAGGAGGAACTTCTTCACTCAAAGGGTGGTGAATCTCTGGAATTCTCTGCCCGTTGAAGTGGTGGAGGCTGCCTCGCTAAATATTTTTAAGACGCGGGTTGATGGGTTTTTGATAAGTGAGGGGATTAAGGGTTATGGAGAGAGGGCAGGAATGTGGAACTGAGCCACAACAGATCAGCCATGATCTTATTGAATGGCAGGGCAGGCTCGAAGGGCTAGATGGCCTACTCCTGCTCCTATTTCTTATGTTCTTATGTTCTTAAGCAAAACTTGTAATACTGATGAAATCTGGAATTAGTCCTGCAGTAAATGCTAAAAGCTAATTTAATTAGGTTATTGCACACCTAATGAATATTACAAAGGCCATATTTAAAGATAGCAGTCAAAACATTCAGTTGGCTTGTAGCCCACTGTCTTTCCTTGGGAATGGGAGAAGGTGATGAGTGAAAAGCGGGTATTTGGATCTTCCAACAAACAAAAACAAAATGCTGAAATCATGAATTGCTGAGGAGAGGATACAGCAAGGAACGCGAAGATCAGCTCTCAATTAGTCTTCCCCCACTGACAGTAGCTCAACCTGTGAGTTGAAGTTAACCATATGCAACTATGGGTTGCATCCATTTGTCATTCTTATCTATCTTCACACATTGCTGTTACCCTTCTCCACTCACAGAGGGCTAAGATTAACACATTGTGACCTACAAAATAAATACCTCTGCTGCCAGCAGTATTGCCTCAGGTTTTTAGCTGTAAGGAAATCAAACTCACATTACAGTTATGCTTTGGGAAGAGCTGTTTTTTTTTCCCAATAAAGGATTGACTGTGAAATCCGTTGCCTGATAAAACTTACCAAACATAATCATATGAACATTTGATTCAACACTCTCAGAGCAGACCAGTGTGACAGCCAATGACATCGTAATAATGCAGATATTTATTGACGACACTGCAAAGGGCAGTTTAGTATCAATTGCTGCTCGCGGTGTTTTATTTCCAACAACTGAGAAAAACAATCGTAGCTAAATGAAAGACTTGTGGTGCAGAGCTGAGAGAGTGGTGCACTGACAGAAGGACCACTTGTTGGATGACAGGTAAAGCCAACATTCTGTATGTCTGCTTGGGACAATGTTAATTCTCCATGGCATCCTGTTCAAGATATAGCCTACCAGAGAGTCATTTATCTCACTGTATGCAAATGTGCAGCCATGTTGGCCTACATAACTGACACTCCGACAAGAAAGTAATATAGTCACTCTGAAGCACATTGGAGTGTAAATTCTGGACTGTGAAAATGGGAACAGGGTTATGTAAATGAAAGTTTCTTCTTCTTTAAAGTCTGAGGCAATGTAATCTTCCAATAAAGTTTTATTTACATTTCTTATTGCAGTTGTTTCTGATTGGCCAAAGTTATACTCATCATCATTTGTTTCCTGTGTGAATTTGCTTGGGAATGGCCTGGAGATTAGGATGGACTAGAAATGCTAGCTGTGCCAGCAGCATTCACATCCCATGGAAGTTTTTTCTTAATTGAGTGTATTTGTTTTGTTAACATGCCATGTAAATTCTTAGAGGGAATTGAGAGAGTGGGGAGGCAATAGCCTAGTGGTATTATTGCTAGACTCTTCAGTCAGGAGCCTAGCTACTGTTCTAGGGATCCAGGTTCAAATCCTGCCACAGCTGATGGTGGAATTTGAATTCAATATAAAAAAAATCTGAAATTAAGAATCTACTGATGACCATGAAACCATTGTTGATTGTTGTAAAAACTCATCTGGTTTCCTTACTTTAGGGAAGGAAATCTGCCATCCTTAATTGGTCCAGCCTACATGTAATTTCAGAGCCACAGAAACTCTCAATTGTCCTGAACAAGGGCAGCTAGGGGTAGGCAATAAATGCTGGCCAGCCAGTGACATCCATGTCCCATGAATGAATTAGAAAAAGTCTCTTTTTAATATGAGGGAGGAGGGAATAGGAAGGAATAGTTTTGGTTTGTCATTGCCTCAAGGGAGGTTGTGACAGGATCAGGGTGTCAACAGGCTCTGATGATGGTCTTTCAGGAAAGTGAGTGGAGACTCTTGAGGGTGGTGCAGACCATAAAACTAATTGTTAGTGCACTGGCACAATCAGATGAGGAAAAAATGAAGAGAGAGGTCATTTAGCATTTTCTGCCGTGAATGGATGCCAGAATCTAAAGATTAGATGCTTTGGGGCTGAAACAATTGGATAACATCTGCCAGAGAGGAGGAAAGTTAACTGGATTTCCATGAAGTCAGGAAGACCTATGGAAATCTTTATACAGACCCGATTCTGGGGTTTCCACTCCATTCCAGGTACCACTAATGTTCGTTGGTACTGGAGCACTCCGCATGCCAGACCTGACCAGTTCCATTGCAGGGTTAGGCATCTCCAAGACAGTTTTGTGGAATCAGGCTAGCTTCATGGTTCACATCCCTCAGTGGTGTTCTGAACCATAGTCTGGATAGAGCAACTTTCCAAAAGGTAACTTTGAAAGACCTGACCTATCCACCAACACCACCCCATGTACTCTATGTACGGTATGCTTTGTCTGTATCACATGCAAGAATCAATACGTTTCACTGTATCCCATATCATCGTACAAAATAAATCAAATCAAATTAAAGTGCCTGCTGCTAAAATTTGAATGAACACAAACAGCCACAAAACTGGGCTCTGTAAGTGTCTGTAGTTTTGGCGGCCTGGGTGCCGTTTTAATTCCAAAATGGCATCTGCACTGCGTCTGCACAATTTTGGTGCAGTCTACTCTGGACATCATCTTGGTGCAGGCATTAGCATGGGTGGTAAAAGTGGGCACCAGGTTTAAGCAGAGTGGGCACATTGCAATGTCAGTCAGCATAGAATACTGATCTGAGTGCTGCCAACTTCAATCCCACCATTCCAGCTAATATTGTCTCTTAGATACACATGGCTGAGCATGTGTTTGGCATCGGGGGGGACCCCTCCACCCACCACTTCCACCCCTCCCTCCATCCTTGCCAACAGAGTTAATTAAAGAGATCATCAATTCCTCTTTGGTTAGTTGTGATTGAGTTCGACGGCTCCTGCCTGTGTTAGTAGAAGTGCTGTGAGTTTTCTGCTGCGTTTTTAGTTGAAGTTGGCAATGCTACACATAGACATGGCCTTGCTTCTGATTCTGACTTCAAGGGTTCCGGTCAGGGGACTTGTGCCCAATCATGGGTGCAATACATAGCAACCCCCTAGTCTGCAGCATGATTGAGTAGAGGCAGCACAGAGGAGGACAAGCTGCTGGAGAAGGGAGGAGTTGAGAAGGGCTCTGAGCAGAAGGTCTTATCCCCAGCCCCTCTCCCCCTAGGAGAGAGGAGCCTTTTTTAAGGAATCTTGTCTTATCTCCACCTAAGAGATAAGGAACAGCAGGAGGAATTTCACCAGGGCCATGGAGGTGAGTTTGGAGACAGGGTGGCCAGGTTTCCTGATGTGAACGAAATTATCAGTTTTATTTTAGCATCAGAAAGGTGTGTCCTCAATTGAGAGGGGAGGAGTCTCGTTATACATGACTGTACCTTGCAATTTGTATGTTTAAAAATTTGCTGAGCCCCTAAGGCTAGCCTAATTTGTCGAAATGTTTCTTCTACAGGAGGAATTAAATCATCAATGGAATCCTGGGTGAAGAATAAAGCTATTAGTTGATGCATGGCAGCAGGGGATTAAATAGCTCAACGTGCTAAAGCCTAGTATCATAGATTAAAGTGTTTACGAGCAGAATTAGATTTTCCACTCAGAAAGTAAACATTGTTTCCATCAGCTGGGGTCTCAGTGCACAAACTGAAAATGAGCTTTTGTTTCAAATCAAACTAAACACAGCGTAGACCAGTGCCTGGCAGAAGTTAAAATGGTCAGAGTGACCTGTTCCATTGTGATTTTAAAATGTTGGATTTTAGAGACATATGAGGTGCCTGCCTCAGCCTTTTGGCCAAGATCAAATGTTGTATCGACATGCTGTGCTTGCTTGAAGTCATTAGGTTACATTTTAGCTTCATTTGAAGCAATTTTTAAAAGCGGCATCTTGGCCTTTTGGCTAAGATGCAAATGAGATCAAGCCTTGGAGAAGGAGCTATGCCTACTCTAATCAGCTTGGATCATGTAGATCAAGCCCAAGACAGAAGGTGAGAGCCCTGTCTTGTCAGCTTGGATTGGGAATGTCCCAACTTGCTGAGACTCTGAATTTGACTTGATTTGATTGAATTGGAATAAAAACAACAAAAAATGAGGTGCCTGCCTAAAGCAGAGAGCAGATTCAGGTATTTATGAAATCAGGATCCTGCCCTTTCTATAGGACCCTGACAAACATCTTAACCAGGACATCAGTCAGTAAGGCATCATCACACCAGCCCAGCAGATTGGACATGGTTAAACTCCAATGGGACCTGGTAAAGGCAAATACAAATCCTTTCCTCTTACCACCAGGTGAAGTAGAAATAATTCTCCAAGATGCTCGAGAGAAGTGTGGACCTCTCCCTTCCAGTGCATTCCCACTTCCGAACCCACAGACTGCACCAGGACTCTTGTGCCCCCTTTTAACTGGAGCCCAATGAACAACCTCTAGGTTGTCTAATTTTCCACCACTTCCCTTTGGACTTTCTGGCTGTGAATTTGACCCAAACCCATGTTAACAAAGCCCAACTCTTAAAATTGTCTGGGCTTCCACGGGTGCCCAGGCCAGGCAGGGCAGTTGCTAAGTTGCTTTCCCACCTTGGAGTTAATATTCTCACCTTTGAAATTGATTACTGATCATTCACACTTTAAGCCCAAGTCCTGAGATCCATTTTCACAGGTTCACTATTTTGCGAATATTTACCTTCTTGCTAGAGAACTCTTCGAGAGATTCTTTAAAATTGTCATTTCAAAAAGTAGTGGATCTCTTCTGGCAGTATACACAATGAATCAGAGGATACACCTTATTATAATGATCAAATATTATAAAATACAGTTACCCTTTTGTACCACTGCCGTGGAAAAAATTTGTCTCCAAATCTTTTCCTTATTCTGTCTTTCACTGTTTGTGGTGTTTTAATGTGTTTCCTTCCTTTTCTGTACCTCTCCTGACCTATCTTTTTGGTCTTCCCCATATTCAAATAGCTTGCAGCAATATAGTATTGCAATGTTTGATCCGTCAGTACTCAGTAGAAAGACACTTGGGATATACAAGTAATGGAAGAGCCTTAGAGCAATTAAAGTATGGGATATTGAAGAATGGAGCCCAGGGGCTCGAGGATTGGAAAAGGTCTGTATTTGGCCTCCAAGAGGGACATCTGCCTAGCCTAAAGGCAAAATACTGTAGATGCTTGAAATCTAAACTAAACGCAAGAATATGCTGCAAATATCCGGCAGGTGAAGCAGCAAGGTGGAGAGAGAGAACTGTAGAAAGAACAGAACTGACATGAATTGTTAATTTGGCTTTTCTCTCTCTCTACAGCTGCTGCAGAGCTGTTGAGTATCCCCAACATTTTCTGTTTTTATTTGCTTCCTGGTCCACTGGTTGCTTATTTTCAGACCGTGTGCTTTCGTCTGCATATTTGCTCTTCTTCCCTGCGCCCACCTGCTAAGTTGCCCACCCTGAGTGCCTTTTCGAATACCTAGAGTTTGGCAATCTTCACTCTTTCCCTATCTGCTCCCTAGGTTAGAGTTCTTGTGCTCCACCTGCTTCCCCTTCCTCCTATTCTACGAGCTTTCCACCTCAGTCTTTCCCCAGCCTTTGGTTTTCTCTGCATTAAACCAGCTCCCACAGCTCCTTCTGAGGCTATAACAAAAAGCCAGCTACATCCAATTAGTAAGGGAAGGAAACCTAACAGCCTACTCATGATCCCTTCAGCTCAGTGTGAATAACCCAATAGGAAAAAAACAGTTTGGACCAGCTCTCTTATTTTCCCATTTGTACTATATTTCCTCCTGGAAATTCCAAACTTACCTATATCCAGGCGTGCCCACTCATTTTCCATTGTGTATTTTCCAATCTGTGTTGACTTCCTCACTAATTCAACTGGAGTTCTTTTTCTGGGTCTCCTGCTTTCCTGCCTCATTAATCACTTGCAGTTTTCATTCTGTGCTGAGTTTAATAACTGTGATGTTGCAATTGAGCCCAATATCACAGCTAGGCTAGTGAATAATGTAGAAGGTACAAAGTTTAGATGTCAGCTTTGGCTCAATTGATACTGTGCACTTGTCCCTGAGGTAGAAGATTGTGGGCTCAAGCATAGAACTGTTGAATTCCTACAGTGCCATTTGGCCTATCGATTCTTCACTGACTTTCTAAAAGAGCATCTAACCCAGGCCCACTCCCTGCCCTATTCCCATAACCCTGTGCGTTGACCATGGCTAATCCATCTAACCTTTACATCTTTGGATGCTAAGGGGCAATTTAGCATGGCCAATCCACCTAACCCACACACCTCTGCACATCAAGTGCAAACAAAAATCAAGGCCAATACTCAGTACAGAATATGATGCAAAACACCTGTTTGCATAACTAATAGGGAAGGGGCCAGAAGATTTGGCATGGTTTCCATTCCATGTTTCTGCCTTGCCATGGGACCTTTCAAACCATTGACTTCGCAAATCATTTTTTGAAGTGTAGACACTGTTATACCATTGGAAAGGCCACCAATGCCTCTACTTTCTCAGAAGACTAAGGAAATTTGGCATGTCAGCTACGACCTGCACCAACTTTTACAGATGCACCATAGAAAGCATTCTCTCTGGTTGTATCACAGCTTGGTATAGCTCCTGCTCTGCTGAAGACTGCAAAAAACTACAAAAGATCATGAATGTAGCCAATCCATCACACAAACCGTCCCCATCCGTTGACTCTGTCTACACTTGCCATCGCCTCAGCAAAGCAGCAAGCATAATTTTGGACCCCACGCATTCTCTCTTCCACCTTCTTCCATCTGGAGAAAGATACTTAAGTCTGAGGTCACGTACCAACTGACTTAAGAACAGATTCTTCCCTGCTGCCATCAAACTTTTGAATGGACTTTCCTTGCGTTAGGGTGATCTTTCTCTACATCCTAGCTATGACTGTAACACTACAATCTGCACTTTCTCCTTTCCTTCTCTTTGAATGGTATATTTTTTCTGTATAGTGCACAAGAAACAATACTTTTCACTGTATGCTAATACATGTAACAATAATAAATCAAATCAAATAACAAATTACTTGTCTCAAAGGGTCGTAAATCCGTGTAATTCACTACCCCACAGCATGGTGGATGCCAGGACATTGAGTAAATTTAAGGAAGAGGTGGACAGATTTTTAATTAGTTAGGGTTTGAAGGGTTATGGTGAACAGGCAGGAAAGTGGAGTTGAGGCCGAGATGCCATCAGCCATGATGATATTAAATGGTGGAGCAGGGCCGAGGGGCTGAATTATCTACTCCTACTCCTATTTCTTATGATTCTTGTGCCCAAGAGCACTCTGAGACCAGAAGATGGATCCCTTCCAGAACATTAAATCTGGAAGGTCCACCTGGAGATGTTCCTCCATTCACTGCTGTGGTTTTCTGGGCTCTAGGGATTGTCATGGCCGCTATCCTGAACTCTGGAGGCAGCCCCAGGCATTGCTCAGCTGAATCAGAACATCTGCACACCTCATTGATCCAAAGGTGTTCTGTACCGGTGTGTTTTCCTGCTGGCGCTGCGGAGAATCGGGTGTGGGTGGCCAGGCCTTTATCTGTATCCCATTAGCAGAATGCAAATGAGGTTCACGTCCGCCTCCAGCATATTTCCCAATCTGCCACGGCAGGCACCAGCTGAAGATCCGCGGGAAACTCACATCACCATAAAACTGACTTTCCAGCTTCCCTCAGAATTCCCTGAGAGTTTTGCGGTTGGTAATAGTCCCACTTTCCTGTCTGCCCCCAATAATCCTTGACTCCCTTGCTGATATAAATCACACCAAATTCCAGACATCTGCTCACCGACCCATATCTCAACTCAAATGTTATATTCAGAAACCTCCAAATGTCTCACTGGCCTCAGGCCTCAATTCACACACCTCCTCCACTCACACTCCCAGCTTGCTCTCCCCTTCCCACTTGCGCATCCCCCCCCAACTGGTTGACCCATATGGTGCAACACCAAATCTCTGCCTCTTCCTGTCCATTCTTCCATATGTTCCACCTCACCTCTCAAAACATCCATGGAAGACTATTCTAACGGCACTTCCTGCCAGCTTCTATCTACTATATGCAGTGTTCCACCTTCCTATGTGCTTAAAAGAAATTGTGAAAAATATACAGAGTTCATCAATAAAGACGCAAATGTAAGTACCACACAGACATTGGACCAGGAGAAGACATCCTCAGAAAGGGTGGAACAGGAACAGTGGGAAAGACAGTCAGGAGAAAAGTAAGTATTTGAGAGACAGAAAGAGAGAAAAAAAACACAACAGAAGGTGAAGGAAACAGTGAGCTAGTCCAGGGAAGAGAGATGAATTGCTTAATGATGCTGTACTGGTATAACACTCCTGACATAAAATAGCATATACTCTGACTCACTGGGAGTAACAACATGGAGGATTTAGCATGTTTATGTGCATCCACAATCTGCCACTACAAACATTTTCCCACTGTTGACAACTGAGTACAAGTTGTACAAACGTTTAACGTGTTTGACTCATCCTGAGGATTTGATAATTGCTGTAGTTACTGTGTCTATTTCCACAGCTACAATATATAAATAAGCAATTAGCCCATGTAATTTTTAACACATCCAGATTGCATTAACGTTCCTAGACAAATTCTCCACTTACATTTTCAAAATGAAAGCAATTCCACGAAAGTACAGTTTTAATAAAATGTTCCAAACAAGCTAATCAAAAAATATAGAGGTAGAATGCAAAATGCTACTCAAAATCTGCAGTGCTAAAATTAATTCTCAAAAATGCACCATGCTTAGGAAGAAAATAATAATGAATGTGTCAGCTTTCTTGGTCAGACAGGAGCAAGACCAGACTGCGCGATGGCACAGTGATTAGCACTGCTGCCTCAAATTGTCAGGGACCTGGGCTCAATTCCAGACTTGGGTCACTGTCTGTGTGGAGTTTGCACATTCTCCCCATGTCTGCGTGGGTTTCCTCCGGGTGCTCCGGTTTCCTCCCACAGTCTAAAGGTGTTCTGGTTGATTGACCACGCTAAATTTACCCCAGCATGAGAGGGGGAAACATGTGGGGTTATGGGAATTGGGCCTGGGTGGGATTGTGGTCAGTGTAGAATTAATGGACCAAATGGCCTCCTTCTGCACTTTAGGGATCTATGACTCTAATCAGCTCTGCTATGAAACGGGTGCTTAGGGGAAAAACATTAGTATGGTTGCATGTGGCCAGGAGGGGGTGGGTGCTCTATTAGGCGGTGTTACTGCAATGTCCAGGTAGTCCCCAGTTTGAAATTTGTGTGATTGTAATGTCATTGAGTCATCTGGTCCCTCCCTTCCTGAAACAATGGTACCAATTTCTTTCACTCTGGAACCAGTGGTTGTTTAGGATCTGGATACACAATTGCAAAGCTGAAGTGTGTTCCCTTCTTCCTGGCCTCTAGATAGATTTTACTAAATGTGTTGACACCTTCAGTGTAGCATCCATCCAAGTGTAGATTTGTAGCTCACCAGATGGGACATTTCCTTTAGCAAAATCATCAATTCTGTGATATCTTCTTTGTTAGCTGTGAACACTCTCAATAGGAGATAGCAGCTCTTGTCTCAATCCACCAGCTTTTCTGGTTCTTTCCTAATCTCCTCCTGAGAGACTCTGAACTCCTTGGTCATGTTCCCTCCCCTCTGCTCTACCTCATGTAAAACTGCTGTGAATGGCAACTCAAGTAAATGACACAGTGGCCATTTAACACAACTAGATTCAACTGGATAGCACCCAAGATCAGACACATGGAATGTAATTCCCTATTAACCCACTGTTCAGAATAATGTAGATAGCATGCAAACTTGGTGCTGCCTTTTACTGTAAATTGTGCGGTATAGTCCAGTATTGAATATATTGTTGAATGGCTGCACAACTCAGGAGGGGCCCAAAGAACAAATGACAATAGCACTTAAAGCTAAGCTGCACCTCTCAAAGACAAGGTGAACTTTGGCTGGAGTAAGAGTTGGAATTAGAAGAGGAGTTGAAAGCAGGGACCGTGCACCAAGGTTTTTGGACACCATAGCAGAAGTTTTGGTGCCTGAGGTGCACAGGAGGAAAGAGATTCCCTTCCCTCAGGGGCCAGAAAGACACACCCGACACTCCCCCTCCAGACAATACTTAGGCTCGTGTAGCAGATAGCCTTTGCTGTCAATGCAAGCAGTCAAACCATCAAGACTTGGACATAGTACTGGAAGAAACTTAATGACTTTTAATGAGGGGCCAAGTCAACTGTACCACAAGCCACACACATTGCTTCAATCCCCACAGCTCCTTCACTCACCCACCAACAATCTCTAGTAACCACAACTCAAACCTCACATTCATAACTTCACCTCGCCCTCACACACTTAGCACTGCTGTGAACCCGCACTCTCACATCTTAACAGCTTGCACACAATGCCAGCTATTCAACTGTGGCAGGCAGATCATCAAACACACTCTACCATACTAACAGACACTGTTCAGTCTTTCTCTCATACTGGATAAGGAAAGGTGCCCAGCCAAAAGCAACTACTCATCCATATCGAGGAGATGGTCCCGGCCATCATTGGAGCAGCCATTATGAGCTAAACCCTTCTCAAACTGCCTTCACGAATCCAATTTCTCCCTCATCATGCAATATGTCTTGATTTACAATCTGCAAACATCTTGCTTTCATTCATTTCACCCCGCCTGTCCCCCACCCTAACCCTTGTGCTTTCAGAAACCTGTTCCCCTGCCTGGTCAGGCATAGGGGCAGGAGGCTGAACTCCATGAAGAAGCAAGATACTGATGAAGAAGAAACATTTAATCTGACATTTCCAGCCACCAGCTCTGATTCTGGGACTGTTTGACCTCAGTGAGTGGCTATGAGATGTGATCAGCAGGCAGTGAGTTGCTAGTTGTGATGTGTTTTCTTTTATTCATTCGTGGGACATGGATGTCGCTGGCTGGCCAGCATTTATTGCCCATCCCGAGCTGCCCTTGGAGGGCAGTTGAGAGTCAACCACATTACTGTGGCTCTGGAGTCACATGTAGGCCAGACCAGGTAAGGATGGCAGACTTCCACCCCTAAAGGGCATTAGTGAACCAGATAAGCTTTATCTGACGATCAATAATGGTTTCATGATCATCAGTAGATTCCTAGTTCCCGATTTTTTTTATTGAAATCAAATTCATCTGCCTTGCTGGGATTCAAACCTGAGTTCCCAGAACATTAGCTGATTTCTGGATTAATAGCCCAGTGATAATACCACTAGGCCATTGCCTCTACCCGTGTTACAACCAGTCCACAGAGGAAAGGATAGCTTTAATATCAGCTTCTGGGAGGGTGAGGTGTCACATCAGTTCTGCTACATGGGGCTCAGACTGGAAACCTGATGGGACAGGTAGAGAAAAATGCTGATGGGTGTGCAGACAGAAATGCCCGATGCATTGGCAGGCCTGCCAAGAAGTCTAATATCCCTGTCAAAGAGCACAATCCAGCAGCAACTTGACACAGAACTTTGTGCAGAGTGTGGGGCACATCCTTGACAGCCTGGGAATGATGACAAACTCTATGAGGACATTTGCAGACACAAACATGAAGCAGCATTTGATGACTGATGTCTCGATTCCATTACAGAAGCAGCAGTGGCCATGTGTAATAGCTGGCCCCTTTGAGAGGCGTACATCAGGAAGGTGACCTGATAGTCCAATGGAGAATAAACATGGGGATCTCAGTCCAAAAGAAAAAATGCTGGAAAATCTCAGCAGGTCTGGCAACATCTGTAAGGAAAGAACATAAGAACATAAGAAATAGGAGCAGGAGTAGGCCAACTAGCCCTTCGAGCCTGCCCCACCATTCAATAAGATCATGGCTGATCTGTCGTGGCTCAGTTCCACATTCCCGCCCTCTCCCCATAACCCTTAATCCCCTCTCTTATCAAAAACCCATCAACCCGCGTCTTAAAAATATTTAGCGAGGTAGCCTCCACCACTTCAACGGGCAGAGAATCCCAGAGATTCACCACCCTTTGAGTGAAGAAGTTCCTCCTCAACTCCGTTCTAAACCGCCCCCCCTTTATCTTGAGGCTGTGCCCCCTAGTTCTATTATCCTTTCTGAGCGGGAAGAGTCTCTCCACCTCTATCCTATCCATCCCATTCATCATCTTATACATCTCAATGAGATCTCCCCTCATTCTTCTAAACTCTAACGAGTACAAGCCTAATTTATTCAGCCTCTCCTCATAGCTCAACCCCCTCAACTCCGGCATCAGTCAAGTGGACCACCTCGCACTTGCCAACATTAAATTCCATTTGCCATTTCCTGGCCCATTCGCCCAGCCTATCTAGATCCTTCTGTAGACTCTCACCACCCTCCGCACAATTTGCCTTTCCACCAATTTTGGTGTCATCAGCAAATTTCGACACCCTACACTCGGTTCCCTCCTCCAGATCATCTATATAAATGGTAAATAGCTGAGGCCCCAGCACCGACCCCTGGGGCACTCCACTAGTCACCATCCGCCAATCTGAATAGCACCCATTGACCCCCACTCTCTGCCTCCTATTTGACAACCAGTTCTCTATCCACACTAACACCCTACCCCCAACTCCATGCCCCCTGACCTTCTGCAATAATCTCTTGTGAGGTACCTTGTCAAACGCCTTCTGAAAATCAAGAAAGACCACATGCACCGGCTCTCCTCTATCCACCGCCCTAGACACATCCTCATAGAACTCCAGTAAATTTGTCAGACACGACTTCCCTTTAACGAAACCGTGCTGCGTCTGCTCTATCAAGCAGTTCCCCTCAAGATGCCTCACTATTTCCTCCTTGATGACGGATTCTAACATTTTACCTACAACAGACGTTAAACTAACAGGCCTATAATTCCCCGCCTTTTGCCTGGCACCCTTCTTAAACAACGGCGTAACATTAACCGTTTTCCAATCTTCCGGCACTTCCCCGGAATCCAGCGACGTCTGCAAAATAACCACCAAGGCATCCACTATCACCTCCGCCATTTCTTTCAGGACCCTCGGATGCATTCCATCCGGTCCTGGGGACTTGTCCACAATCAGCCCCTCCAGTCTGTCGAGCACCACCTCTCTAGTAACAGTAATGTCATCGAGACCCTCCAGTCCTACCACCTTTCCATCTCTAACATCCGGCAAATTATTCACGTAAGAAAAGAGCTGACGTTGAACCCAGATAACCCTTTGTCAAAGCTAAAAGGCATAGAAAGTGGGAGATATTTATACTGTTGAGTGAGGGAATGAAAGATGAGTCATAGCCACAAAAACACGGGGAAAGATTCCAGCATTTGCATTAATTTGCTTTTATATGGGGATCACCTTGTTGTGGTCAGCTGAGAGGTGAGAAAAGGGACGGATTATCTTACATCTCTCTCCAACTGTAACAAGCCCAAAGGCCTATGCCTGGGAATGCTTGAGGACAAAGGCCAGCAGGTACTGAAGGAGTGCACAAGGATAATTATGTAATGGTTGGGTTGGACCAAGTTGTTAAGTAATTGCTGTTTTGTGCGATTTTTTTATATCAAAATTGTGGGCTTTTGCAGCAGAGTAGACCCAAGAGCTGAAAATGTTAATGTTGTGAAAGTACTTTGCACATTTAGCTGCTGGAAAATATTCCACTACAGCTCATTATACTAAGTGGTGGTCACCCATTCTTGCAATTACTACACCCTGCAAAGTCTTCATGCTGCAAGAGAAACTCAACTGAGGTCACGATATCTCTGCTGTTGCAATGCAGGTTCAGACTGCTGTCATCATGATTGACGAAATCAGTGTTCATTTTACCTGCAAGATTATATTTCTTCACCACACAAGCTCAACTGCAAGATCAACCGAAAAGTCAGAAACATCCAACCTTCTTTGTCTTCAGTGGACCAAGAGAAAATCTTTTAGGTCTGCAATGTTTCAACGACCATCTTGAGGAGTAATTAGAAGCAACCTTTTTGACTCTTTACAATAACCATCTTTAGAAGTCGCCTTTTTAGCGTCAGTGTGTCCAGTATGTGTGAGAGTAGTGGGTGTTGTTGTGGTGACATTTCAGGTATTGTGAGAAATAGATGCCTCCCTGTTATTTTGATTTAAACTTACAAAAAAGCCTGCTTTGAGTCTGTTCTTTACAGTTGCAGCACTCACGGGGTTAAAACACTCCTCCTCAACAGTACATCTTGTTGTGGTCAGCTGACAGGTGAGAAAAGGGACTGGTTATTTTACATCTCTCTCCATCTGTAACAAACCCAAAGGCCTAGGCCTAGGGCTGCTTGAGAATAAAGACCGGCAAGTACTGAGGGAGTGCACCAGAATAATTATGCAATAGATGGATTGGACCAAGTTGTTAAGTAATTGTTATTTTGTGTGTTTTTTTATATCAAAATTGCAACCAAGGGAGTGCTGGGATGATCTGTAGTTGAGGAATGGTAAGGTGAGGCCTATTCAAAAATGGAGATCCGAGGTTTTATTCAAAGGAATTGGGGCTAAACACACACTCAGGGGGGTGCTCACCTGGAAAATGAATGTGCCTGCCGTCTCCTACGTTCCTCTTCCTCTTCCCGAGGTGCTCTCCAAATCCATGCTAGACAGGGCTGTACCTTCATGATGGCCAATTTGTAGAGGATGCAACACACCACTATAAATCAGGACAGTCACTCCGACAGGTTCAGGAGAGCTCCTACAAAGCGACTGAGACAGCACAACTGTTGCTTCAACCCCCTAATCATCTCATTAGTGATGTAACGTGAGCTGTGCTGCCATGAGGAACATGAGTAATGGTTATGCGTATCTGAGTTGTGAAAGGAAGTCATCAGCCACGTATAGAGTGAAAACACTTGCCGCTCACCATCCACCCTCTGATTCATTGTGGTGGTTCAAAATGACTGGAGAAGTGCACTGGCCATAAATGTGCAATGCTCCTTAGATACAGGGGAGATTCAAGAGGATTGGAATATTGCAAACCTTTGTTCAAAAAATGATGCAAGAATTATCCCAGCAACGGCAGGCCACTCAGTTTAAACTTGGTGGTGGGGAAATTTCTAGAGGCGATAACTTAGAACATAGTTCGAGTCATAGGCCACAATTTTCCCCAAGAAAATGAGGGAGGAATTCTCCGGGCCCACTAAGGCCAACCAGCTCACCCACATCTACAGTGGGATCTGCATCGAACGGGCTTTCATGCAGGTCTTCACAAGCGAGGGCCTGGCGCGTTGGACTCTGAGGGTTGAGGAAGCACTACCAAAGCCTCAGCAATGTGAGGCAACCCCCCTTCCCTCCACCATGCAGGCATGAGGTTTATGCAACCTGAACGCCCGCTTTGCACCTCCCCTCCTCTCTCAGACTCCACTCAACCCCCTCTTCAGGCCAAACCAAGTGGGGAAACGATGGCTCAGTGGTATTATCGTTAGACTATTAATCCAGAAACTCAGCTAATGTTCTGGGGACCCAGGTTTGAATCCCATCATGGCAGATGGTGGAATTTGAATTTAATAACAAATATCTGGAATTAAGAATCTATAGATGACCATGAAACCATGTCGATTGTCAGAAAAATTCATCTCATTCATTAATGTCCTTTAGAGAAGGAAATCCTCCATTCTTACCTGGTCTGGGTTACATGTAACTCCAGAGCCACAGCAATGTAGTTAATTCTCAACTGCCCTCCAAGGATAACTAGGGATGGGCAACAAATGCTGGTGAGCCAGCGAAGCCCATGTCCCGCGAATTAATAGAAAAAGTGCCTTGGCAGTGCCAACAGTGCACTGCCCACAGCACCCTGGCACTAACACCCTGGCCTAATGTCTTGATTGGTTGGCCTCTTCTATCCCTGGTAGACCAGAAAATCAGCCCTGGCGTGGTGATTTCAGGCAGCTCTGAGATCAATTTCTGCATTCCAGCCTGTCAGTGTGAAAATTTTGAAGTAGCGGGGTCACTTTAATTTCCGTGCTCCCCGGTCACCCAGCAGTCTTTTAAATCATTGCAACATTCCATTCTGCAGCAGAGATTTTCCTTTCTCCCTGCAGAAGCTGCTGGTGTGAACAGGCCCCTCTGAAGTGTTCTGACAGAGAGGAGATGTCAATTTCACCTGGGGATGAATTTCAATCCCCCGCCCCCCATGACAACTGGCATGCCCACCCTTCATGCTCTAACCCTTCACAAGCCCTCGCCCATACTCCATCCATGCACGATCCCACCTGTATTACAAAGACAAAGAACAAAGAACAACCCAGCATCAAACCACCAACTCCTCCCAGGTCCCACTTCCTCAAAGTTAAGTTAAAGTTTATTCATTAGTCATAACTAAAGCTTACATTATCACTGCAATGAAGTTACTGTGAAATTCCTTGGAACTGCTCTTGCACACTGGTAATGCCCAACTGGCACTCCTGTGCCAAATGGGTACTGCCAGGGTGCTAGGTGGACAAATCCTGGTGGGAACTGCCCAGCATTGTTCCCGACCACTTGGGGGCTTCAATGGTCTCCAAGCCCCCACCCTGGTTATCGCACCTCGTCTCTGCTAGTGGAGACCAATAGTGATTCTCACTGATCCCATGCCGTGCGTGAATGTCAGAAGGTTTGGAGAGCCGAGAGAATCTAGCATTGAATAGGCTGTGCATATTTAATTCTACTTAGATAAGCCAACTGGCCTCATGCTCAAAAAGGGCACAATTTGGTTTGTACCATTAGAATGGGACTGGTGCAATTGCAAACCACTTTGCACACTATTTTCTAGGATTGGTGTGAAGTGCACCAGGTGCGGCGAAGTTGGAAAATCACCCCTGTAGAACTTTACAGCACAGAAAGAGGCCCTTTGGCCCCTGTATCTGTGTCAGCTACCAAATATCTACCTACTCTAGTCCCATTTTCCAGCACTTGGTCTGTATCCTTGGCATTTCAGGTTGTGAGGGTTCCCCGCTTCTACTACCCTTTCAGACAATGAGTTCCAGATTCCCATCACCCTCTGGGTGAAAAAGATTTTCCTCAAATTCTCTCTAAATCTCCTGCCCTTTACCTTAAAGCTATATCTCCTGTTTATTGATCCCTCTACTAAGGGGAAACGTTTCTTCCTATCGACCCTAACTAATTTTGTACACCTCAATTAGGTCCCATCTCAACCTTTTCTGCTCTAAGGAAAACAATCCCAGCCTAACCACTCTCTCCAAAATTGAACTGCTCCAGCCCAGGCAACATCTTAGTCAATCTCCCCTGCACTCTTTCTAGTGCATCCTTCCTATAGTGTGGCGACCAGAACTGCACACAGTACTCTAGCTGTGGCCTAATCATCATTTTACACAGCTCCATCATAACCTCACTGCTCTTATATTCAATTCATCGGTTAATAAAGGCAAGTATCCCATATGTCTTCTTAACCACCTTATCTTCCTGTTCAGCTGCCTTCTGGGATCTTTGGACATGCACCCAAGGTCTCTCTGATCCTCTGTACTTCCTAGCGTCCTACCATTCATTGTATATGCCCTTGCCTTGTTAGGTCTCCCGAAATACATTACCTCCCACTTTTCAGTGTTAAATTTCATTTGCCGCTGTTCCGTCCATCTAACCAGCCTGTCTATTGTCCTGTAACGTAACGCTTCCCTCTTCACTATTTACCACACCTCCTGTGTTCATGTCATCTGCAAACTCATTAATCAGTCATTACAAGTCACAATTACATCTAGATCATTAATATACGTTACAAATAGCAAGGGACCCAGCATTGATCTCTGCGATACACCACCGGACATAGGCTTCCAGTCACAAAAACAACCATCGACTATCACCCTCTGCCTCCTGCCACAAAGTCAATTTTGGATCCAATTTGCCAAATTGCCCTGGCTCCCATGGGTTCTTTCCTTCTTGATCAGTCTCCCGTGTAGGACCTTGTCAAAAACCTCACTGAAGTCCATGTAGACTACATCAACTGCACTGCCCTCATCTGTACACCTAGTCACCTCGAAAGATTCAATCAAATTTGTTGGACATGATCTCCCGTTGACAAAGCCATGTTGATTATCCTTAATTTATCCTTGCCTTTGAAAGTGGAGATTAATTCTGTTCCTGAGAATTTTTTTCAATAATTTCCCTACCACTGGCCTGTAATTACCTGAAATTTCCCTATTTTCCTTGCTATCCTCTAGTTGTCTGGCACCTCTCCTGTGGCCAGAGAGAATTTGAAAATTAGTGCCAGAGTTTCATCCCACAACAGCCCTGGATATATCTCATCAGGGCCTGGAGATTTATGCCATTTTTAAGCCTTCTGAAACCACTAACACCTCCTTCATCTCAATGCTAACCTATCCAATTATATCACAGTCTCTCTTTGCTTTCTATACCTATATCAGCCTTCTCCACAGTGAACACAGATGCAAAATACTCATTTAAAATCTCACCTACTGCTTTCAGTTCCACATAAAATGCTCCTTTGGTCCCTAATGGGGCAGGCTCGAAGGGCCAGATGGCCTACTCCTGCTCCTATTTCTTATGTTCTTATGTTCTTATGTACTCTTTCTCTGGTTATCTTCTTGGCCTTAATATACTTCGAAAACAACTTTGGATTTTCCAGAAATTAATGCCATACTTTTGTAATAGGTTTCCTGATTTGCTAAAAGCAAAATGCTGTGGATGCAGGAATCTGAAACAAGCAAAGAAAATGCTGATATGTGGGTCACCCAGATTCGAAAGGTTAGCTCTATCCTCTCTCCACAGATGCTGTCAGATCTGCTGGGATTTTCCAGCATTTTCTGTTTTTGTTTCTGATTTTTTTTAAAGTTTAACAACAAGTAATAAGTCTCCTTGGAGTTTTTCTTAAAAACTAAAAGCTTCCTTGTGACTCAACGAGTTTATCCAGTAAATAAAACTAGGAAGGCCCAAGATTGATTCCTAGTTTGGATTTGGTTTACGGCTGGGAGTTGAGGTCTCAGGGTTCTGGTATAAGGAGGGGAACAAATCAGCTTGTTACAAATTGCTGATGACTGTGTCGATTTTGACTGTGTCATGAGGTATAACCAGTGATAGCAAGCAGGAAATCTTTTTATATTTCTTTTGAATTTATTGTTACTGACTTCAATGGAAATAAAAATCATGCTGCTGATTCATTACTGTCTATTTTATAATATCATCCAATGTACACTTGTGAGGTGAGGAAACAAATTGAGTTTAACTACAATTCTCAGATAGTGAAAATAATTCAATGTCTTACAAATGTTGGAGCAATGTGAATAATGGTCATCTGAATCAGTTACCAGACCTCACCACAAAGAAAGACTTATAGAAGAACAGGAAGTAAAAATTGGCAAATTATATCTCTTTAATGAAAAACAATAATCAAATAGCTAGCTGACAAATGAATTAGACATTCCTTTGATCATATTTTTAAAAGATAAAGCATATATCAGCAAATATAACTCACATTGCCTTACAGGCATAGGGAACATTCAAATCTTTATGTTAGTATAGCATGAGGATGTCTATGCACTTTCATTTATAGTATTTTATAAATGACTGACAGGAACAATGACTGAATAGAACCTAATCTTAGGTTAAGGCCCCATCTCTCACACTTTTGTAAGCAATAAATTAAATGATAAACAGTGTCAGTAAACATAAGTAGATTTTAAAGCATCATTAATTTATTAGATCAAATGTAGAGGTAAGAGGTGGGATTCTCAGATCTCGTTTGCCCCATCACTGTTGCCAGTGAGAGTGGAGAATTTGGCGTTCAGCCAAAACTCCAGCCAGGCCAGAGAACCCCAGCCTTGGGCAAGGTCAGAGGTTTCCAGCGAAGGTTTCCTTTTATTTCAAAACATACTGAGATAATTTGTATAGACCTGAAATGTGAAGAAAAAAGATGTTTGGAGAGAAGGACAATGCCATAATGGTGTGATATGCTGCAGTACAGTTACAGCACCATCTGTTGTCTTTCAGTGGCTACACACTGTGGTGAAAAAGAGGACAAATTCTATTTTTATCGATATCTTTAGTCACATCTAAGCTTGCCAGTGCAGAAATGGAAAATTAACGTGAGTGATTACCTAATGATATCGAGATGTAAATATAGTGAACACAATAGAGTAGGAACTCACAGGAACAGAAGGATTTCTCACACTGATGCTTGGGGTTGTTGCTCGAAGGGCTCCACTGGCTCCATGGTAATACTTAAAGCAGATTTTTGTTTCAGCTGAAAGATAGATTAAGGTCATATTAAAGCTTTAGGAGATCACCATGTGAAATGTTATAATTTGTTCCTCTTGTTTTGCTATTGTAGTTTTTACTGAACAAGAGCTACACTTTGATCAATTATAATTTTATTCTTCATCTGAGATATGTAAAAATTGCTTTCTTACCAGTTTTCTCCCCCCCACCCACATCTTTTTTTCTAAAACCATGTTGTTTCCTTCTATGAAATGGCTTTACATATGTCAGTCACCTTCTGGTACTTCTTCTGAATAGTGAACATTATTCGCTTCTGAACCTTGACAGCAAGTGTCATTGGAATATTTGACAGTGCAGGTGTCAAAGTCAAGTGCAATGTCATTTTCACACAACATCCAGATATATCCACAACTAGCAAGATCACTAGGTGGCAGTTAGGTGCATGAACCTTGCTAATTGCTGCTCTCTAATCTCCATCATATTTCAAAGAAGCAACATCAAGCCAAGGACAAAACATCCAAAGATACCCATTATGCACAACGGAAGAACAGAGTTCACGTACAGATGTTTTTGCTGAAATCAATCTCTTCCTGTGACATTCATTCATTCATTGCCGTCATCCTCTTCCCAGTAGGTTGACTGCTTTGAATTTCTCCCCTTCTGTCTGTCCTTGACATTAAATTAACCTATTTCTTTTTCAAATCCATTTGCACAAGCATTGAACTTGTTAAGTGACTCCGTAAGATGTGTCTCATCCGCATAAAAATAGGCTGCACAATCATAAATGCGCAAGTGTAGCACAATACAACACCATGCTTACATTAGCCCACTCAGCATCAGGTCTGAGCTTAATCCAGATAAAAAAATTACGAATTAGGACTTTTATGAATTAGGAGGAGGAGCAGACTCCTTGAGCCTGTTTGATTTATCTTAAAAAAAACCTACTGAGAATGCAGTTTATCCTTTTTAATCTTCTAAGGATTGTTCCAGAACCAAGAGATGCTGCTGTAGTAGAGGGGGATTTATGAGGGAACAATCCCCTATATATAAGTTCCTGGAAAAAAGACACAAATTGAAATGCAATAGTACGGGGAAATAGCCCTTCCTCAACTGATTGGAATGAAGCCCTTCAATTGTTTTTTGCCCTTATTACTTCAAGTTAACTTCTGACCCACGGTAAGATCTCAGCATTAAGGATTATGCTAAGCTTTTCACCTGAGGCATACTTATTCAGTATCTGTAGTCTAATTCCTTTCATTCCCAGTGGATCAATTCCATTACATAGACATTCCTCTGCTACAATCAAGATTAAGCCCACTAGCAGATATGTAAAACGTGCAGCAAGGAGCGTTCTACTTTCTACACAGATTTGGAAAGATCACTTCTGTGTTTGTGCAGTAAAATATTCCTGTTATTTTCTGCTGACTGGATAAAAGTTTTAATTTGAAAGATTACTTTAGCTGTTTTTAACTGAAGTTCTCTTCCAAGCCACACACCTTCCTCACTTGGAATTATATCACTATGGCCAGAATTCTCTGCTCTTGTATGATGCGCCACTGCTCCCAGCGAGAACAGAGAATTTGGCACTCAGCCAAATCTCCATTCACTGCAGCAGGACCGGAGAATCCCAGCTGCAGATGAGATCGAAGAATTCCAGCTTAAGTCTTTACTGTTGCTGGTTCCCAGATGTGGAGCTCCCTTCCTAACAGCACTTCTGGTCTGCCTGCAACAGATGGACAGTAGCAGTTCAAGAAAGCAACTTGCCACCATCTTCTCAAAGACAATTAGTGATGGGCATCAAAAGTTGACTTTGGGCGGCATGGTGACACAGTATTTAGCACAGTAGTTAGCGCCAGGGACCCGGGTTCGATTCCTGGCTTGGGTCACTGTCTGTGCGGAGTCTGCATGTTCTCCCCGTCTCTGCATGGGTTTCCCTCAGATGCACCCGTTTCCTCCCACAGTCCAAAAGACAAGCTGGCCAAGTATATTGGCCGTGCTAAATTCTCCCTCAGTGAACCCGAAAGGGCGCTGGAGTGTGACAACTAGGAGATTTTCATAGTAACTTTATTGTAGTGTTAATGTAACCCTACTTCTGACATTAATAAATAAACTCAACTTTTGAACTGACACCTACATTCCAAGAATGCATTAAAAAAAATCACAAATGTGTTATTGATAACTGTAAAAGAAAGAGTTCAAATTTACACGGGGTGAAATTTTCCTTTCCACTGAAATTTTCTACTCCGCTACACTACAGTGCAGCGGGGGTGGGAAAATCACGCTCTTACAGTCCTCTGGAACTTTCTAGCCATTCCCAGCAATAGGATCTTCCGATCCCACCAAAGTCTACGATATGTGAATGGCTCACAAACCCCACCCCCTCCCCCCGCAATAACGAGGCCAGAAAATCCCAGCCTGTTTATTTACACTTTTACATTACCAGTAATTCAAAGATGAAGAAGCACTGTTGAAGTGCAGATGTTTTAACATGGCTGAATGCAGCTTATTATTTGCACATAACAAGCTCCCACAAATTACAGTGAAGTAAATGGTCAGTTAATTTGCTTTTGCTGAGGGATAAATATTGTCCAGGACTCTGCTTTCCATTGAAACAGTACCACTGGACCTTTTATATCCATGTGGCTGGGCAGCTAGGGCTTCAGTTTAATGTCTCATCTGAAAAACAGCACCTCTTGACAGTGCAGCATCCCTTCACAGTATAATCATATCCCAAAAAGTCCATATTTAAATTTCTTCAGTCTTTAAAACTTTAAAAACAAACATCTTTGTTAAAGTTAAATTCTATCATTGGTAATTACTGTAGCAATAGAAATGCGGTCACAGCCGGTGTTTTTTTGATCTGCTTTCAATCTTGCTGCAATCCAAAATCATATTTTTTTTAATGGAGCTTGTACTGTGCAGTCTATTCTACAGAATTCTGTCATCTAATTCCATTCAATCTCCACCAGTGAGACAGGAATGAACTCTAAACCGGCAATGAGGAAAAACATCGAAGAGCGACTCCTAAGCACTGGCTGCTTTGCTCTAATGAAACCATCAAGCCATTTCCAGATGCCGATTTGACACCCACAGCTCTCTGCCGATGGACTGATGAATCCCTTTGCCCACTTTCTGTTGAGCTTGGTTTCTGGTGTCTGCTCCCAGAACGCTGCCTATTGTCAGCATCTTTTGAGGTTGCAAAAAGAATATAAAGTAAAAAAAAGTCGGGTAGGGTGGGGGATTTCTGCCCCCTTTTCTCAGCAGGCTGAAGCAGACAGAGAATCCAGCGGGGATCTCACAAAGGCTTTTACGCTGGCGAGATTTCCCACTGAGATTGTCCCCATCTCCTACCAATTTTGAAATGTGATTGCTGCCATGAAAAGTTGGGAACACCATGCTCATGCATTTATATCTACTTCCCTGCCGTATTATCCCCCCACGTAGGGAATTCATCCCTCGCTTCACCAGTGTCATATCATTCTGGTGGGGTCTACAATAGGTTTTGTTGGACAGGGAACTGGCAAACAGAACCCACTGGCAGCACACGGATAAGTGGGGGTTTGGGGGCGGGGGGGGGGGTGTCTTGCCAGGGTAGTGTCTGGGTGATGCAGGAGAGGGGATTCAATGGGGAAATTCATGTTGGGGAGTGGAATCCCAAGGGATCCCACAACCATAGGGGAACAGTTCCATTTTTTAGTTTATGTTTCTTTACATCTTTAGGCTACTGGCAGGATGGGTTCAGTAAAAAGTCTGACAACACCAGGTTTTAGTCCAACCTATTTATTTGATAATATACTCACAAGCTTTCGGGGTTAGCCCCTTCGTCAGGTGAATGAAGAGTTCTGGCCTCAGACAGAGCATATAAAGCACAGACAGTTTAGAGATTACTGATTAGTAATCTCTAAACTGTCTGTGCTTTATATGCTCTGTCTGAGGCCAGAACTCTTCATTCACCTGACGAAGGGGCTAACCCCGAAAGCTTGTGAGTATATTATCAAATAAATAGGTTGGACTAAAACCTGGTGTTGTCAGACTTTTTACTGTGTTTACGCCAGTCCAACGCCGGCATACCCACATCAGGATGGGTTCATTCAGAGGTCGCCCACCAGTGTGACGTTGCGGGACCCACCTCTTTTGTTCTTTTGAATTAAGTGTCCAATCTTTGGCTGGAAAAGCTACACCCTTGTTTTTCGCACCTGAGTTGACACTTAGTCAACAAATGAGAAAGTTCCACACATCATCATTTTCCTTAGAGGCCAGAGCTAAAAAAAACACACACACCCAAGCTGTCAAAAGAGTTGGGCAAAATGCCTGGAAGAAATTCTCTGATCCCAGGAAAGTTGCTAAATTGAATACTGCACACACACTTTGATTCCTGCCAGAACGTTGTTTCACAGTGCACCTTAGCATGTCTTTCATCTTCCAGGGAACTCTGCATTGCTGGTAGACAAAGTGTTCACTCTATGGCTCCTGAAATGCGATGTGTATTGGGCTTGGATTACACACTACCTTCTCTCATGGTTGCTGGAGCTGTGTATATGTCTCTGTTCTATTTGGTTTCAAGAGCAGGATGGACATGATTAGCCAGCATCTGAAGCTGTGGACATAGAAACAGGAATGGACCTATTAGCCCCTTGAGCCTGTTCCACTATTCAATTACACCTTGGCTAATCTTGTCATAACTTTATCTACCTGTTTTAATTCCCTAACCTTTCGGCAAATCCCACATTGAAGAAAAAACAATCACTCACAGCTTTTAAATTTTTAATTGACACTCCATTCCTTGTGAGAGGTTTTTCCAAATTGCTGGCCTGGAAGGAGCCGTAAGGCTCCAGATTTGAGCCCGTCGGGACTGCACGCTTGACAGCCTTGGAAGTAGATACAAAATACGACTCTGGTTGTGTTTAGTCTCTGAGCATGATTTCCCAATTAACGGGCAGCCAGCTTGTACCGCATGCTGAGAAAGGCTCAGCCCTGCCAAGGACGAAGAGAAAAGGGCACCAAGAAAAGGGAGGGTGCAGAATGGTGCTTCTAATGAGCTCCCTCAAGACAGACAGCCGTTGTGGAGCTGCCTCAGGGAGATGCAGACCTCTACAAATTAAATGTGCTGTAAAAAGACAGCAAAATGTGTCCAGGCAGCGCCGTCAAACACCTGACAGCAGAACTCAAGAGAAAACCTCAGGCCCCAGACATATTTTTAAATTTTACTACAGCTCTGAAATTTTTTCCCATCCTGGATCGAGATTGTAGCTAAAATGAGAAGGCCACCTGGCAAATTGGCCTGCCCGCCAACCATAAAAGTAGTTGGGCTATGGGAAATCGCTTTTAATTAACTCCTTCATAGGCTTCATTACCACTGAATTGTCAGTGGGCACCCACATGTGAATCATGGAGTCATAGAATCCCTACTGTGCAGATGGAGGCCATTCAGCCCATCGTGTCTGCATCCACTTTGTAAAAGAGCACTCTGCCCAGGCTGTAACCCCGCATACTTACCCCGCTAATTCCACTGAACTACCCATCTTGGGACACTAAGGGAAAATTTTGACAAGGCCAATACACCTAACCTGCACATCTTTGGAGTGTGGGAGGAAACCAGAGCACTCGAAAGAAACCCACACAGACACGGGGAGAACCTGCAAATTTCACACAGTCACCAAAGGCTGGAATCAAACCCGGGTCCCTGGCCCTGAATTGGATCATGCCTGTTGACAATTAACTGGGCAATTAGGCCCATATTGTGTGAGTGCGCAATGACATCAGGATGAAGGCCTGACATCTTCCCACACAATTTCATGCGCTTCCAGGTCATGTAAGCATCCGCTTGAGCGACATACAATTCTGGCCTTAAAGTTGGAAAACGAGAGCTGGACAGCTTTCCCAAACCCTGAGCATCCTTCTTTGCTTTTCATGGCTTTTAACTTTATTAGTTTACTTATAGACATTGTTGTACTGTGGCAGAGCAAATTACACCATTATTCTTCTGCTCCTCTCAGTGCCCAACTAGATTGGGTCATTGATTGCAATGAGTCATTTCAGTCAAGTATCTCATTTCAGACTGCACCATGTTCAGCCATCAGCAAAGTTCCTTCTACAACAGGGGGTCAATTAGTAAATCAGCATGAGGCTGTGCTTGGCAAAGTAGAAGGCATGAACAAAGAAGTGCAAGAACAAAGCAAAAATAGCTCCATGAACTGCTGAACCCAGTGCCTCATTTCTCACAAGGCTTGCTCACAAACTTACATTGGCAATTCAGCTGTGATTTGAGATTACACCAAGCAGCTTGCATAGTTTAGGAGATACCACAATTCACAGTTGCATATTGTTGCATGGCTGCTTGATCAACCTGCAGAACACCAGATGAAGAGTCCTACCTGAAACTACATGCTTCCTAACACCTTGTTTGGATAGTTACCCTTTGTATATGGGTCTGCAACATCACTAGAGAATGTAATGCACCAATAATCTGCCTTTTGGATTGTTAAAATTGAATATGGCTTTATGTTCATTTGATGCAAAGATTAATTGGAAATATCAAAGTGCCAAGGAACTATCAAAGCTCCGGCCAGCTGCCAAAGAACTGTCTAGCTGTCAAAGAACTGTCAAATTGTATTAGGTGAGTTGGCATGGAGAGAGTAAGGCAAAGGGAGTGCACGGGTTAGCATGAGTTGTTACTAAGTTGGCATAGGGTGTACAACGGGCCATGGGCATGTGGGGGCATAGGGAATATGAGAGGTAATTGGGGTGGGTAGAGGGGCTTGGATTGGCATAATTATTACAGGGACCCATTAGGGGTGCGTAGATGGGCATGTTTGGTGTAAATTTGGACTGTAATTTTCCTATATTGTTGGATATAATGATGCATGATTTTCTTATAGCTATGTATGGACTGGTCCTAACTCTGTGTCTATAATTTGAGTTCAAATGTTAGGCATGTTCCTTCAGAACCTCACTTTCATAGAGTCATAGAATCCCTACAGAGCAGAGGTAGGCCATTTGGCCCATCGACTCTGCACCAACCATAATCCCAGCCAGGCTCTATTCCTGTAACCCCACTTGTTTAGCCTGCTAATCCCTTGACACTAGGATCAATGTAGCACAGCCAATAAACCTAGCCTGCACATCTTTGGACTGCGGGAGGAAACTGGAGCACTTTCCATCTTCAAAGCCTACAGTTAATGACCGAAGACCAGAGGCACATCCAACACAATACAAAACATCTCTGGGAAAACAAACCATGTTGAAAGATGTTGCGAGTTTAGTTTTATGTCAACCACACGAATACAGAAACTTCATGTCATTCATTGCTTGTCAATGGTGAAGCAGACAGCGATTTGGCATTTTTGCAAAGCTAACAGCGGAGCAAAGCAACTTGAACAGCAACCTTTGGATTTCCAAGTTTTACAGCATTCCTGCCGTAAATTAATGACAATACCATTATCCATGTGTTATTTTGACTGCCGAATATTCGCAGTCTTGGACTTTAATAAACTTACTGAAAATTAGGTATTCCTTTTCATTCTAAAGGATCTATTCTTAATCAATGTTTCCTTCCTAAACTGATTAAATATGTGGTTCATCTTTCTACATACAAAGGGACCAGATCTAGGTCTAATATTAATTTATCTAATTTTCAAAATGAAATTTATATATTCATAATAAATACACATAACAATCTTTACCTATAGCAGGCTTGGGATATAATGAAGCAATAAATGTTGGTGCACTGAAGAAAAAGCATTTTTCAACATGTCACTGTGGCATCCTCGGCTAATCCCTGTTAATACATTGGTTATCAGCTCATGATAATCCCAGTGGTTCGGATTTGGAGATGACTACAGTGAGTCAACGTGTTTCTGGATTGCTCTCACTCCACTATTGTAATATGCAAGAAGCGTGATGAAAATCCTTTTTTACACAAGCAAGCCGGATTTCCATTGCACTCCTGATGAAGTTAGGAAGGTGGATCAGCAGCAGCTCTTGACGCCAGTAGATTTGTATGGATTCCATCTAAGGCAATTAAGAGTAGCTGAAAGTTCAGTAATAACTAGAACATGGTCGGTTTTGTGTTCCAGTTGGTTCCCTGTTCTCTATGCCAGTGAGGAACACCTTAAAGTTGGGCAGAATGGTGGCACAGTGGTCGGCACGGCTACCTCACAGCACCAGGGACCTGGGTTCGATTGCCAGCTTGGATCACTTTCTGTGTGTAATCTGCACGTTCTCCCCTTCTCTGTGTGGGTTTCCTCCAGGTGCTCCAGTTTCCTCCCACATTCCGAAAGATGTGCTGGTTAAGTGCATTGACCGTGCTAAATTCTTCCTCAGTGTATCCAAACAGGCGCCAGAGTGTGGCGACTAGGGATTTTCACAGTAACTTCACTGCAGTGTTAATGTAAGTCTTCTTGTACCACTAATAAATAAACTTTTGAATATGCATTGTAACTTATTTTGATGACTTTCATAATGTTATATTTTGCGTGATTGAATACTTACGAATGTGGTTCTCCTCTGCTTGTTATTCAATTGGTCAGTCAAATATACTCACATTTAAATTTCCATCAATTCATGGTTCCCTTTAAAATCTAGTTGCTATCCTCAACCTGCAATTTCAGTGCATAGACACTGTAAAGATTATTTTGTGTGGCCACGCATATGCATGATTCATCACAGAGCAAAACCTGAGTGCTACCTCTCAAGCTGCTGCATGGTTGTGCATATCACACAGTGCATAAGAGGCCCTTTGGCCCATTGTGTCTGTACCGAACGTAACTACCAGAAACATTAGTGATGTCCTTTTATTCACAAAGAATAGCATAATCGGTGTTTTTTTGTTCCTGTGTCGAGCCTGCTTATATGACAAATCAAAAAAATACCCTTGGGCCCATGAAGTTTAACAGAAAATAAATGAAATATCACTTCTTGTGGAGAGGGGGGAAGTTCTATCACAGAGTGATTCAGCAGATATTGATGAGAAATACTCATAGTATTTCATTACAGAGCACAGAATAGACTCATCATAGACTCCTAAGAGGCCATTCAGCCCATCGAGTCTGCAACAATCACAATCCCACCCAAGCTCTATTCCCATATCCCTACCTATTTACCCACTAATCCCTCTAATCTATGCATCCTGGGACAGTAAGGGGCAATTTAGAATGGCCAATCAACACAGCCCATACATTTTTGGACTAATGAACACTGCACAACTAAACTGAAGTTTTTGTTCCAGCACACTTAAAATGGGCTTGAGTAAACCTAGAGCCAATTGATACACCAAAACGTTTAAATCTAAAATAAACTGAATATAGTGTAAGAAAAAGTGAGACTGATAATGTAGATTCCTTGTAACAAAGATGTTCAGAAGTCAGATATATAATCTGTATTTAGAATAAACAATAAAGTTGAAAATACAACCCTGCACATTGCTGTGTAGGTACAGTGTCCACCTGTGAAATTGCCAGATAATGCGAGGTCAGTTCACTTGTTTAATTTTCTGCTCTTTTTGGGGGTGTTGCTTATGGGACCACCAGGGTTAGAATCTTAGCAGGCAGAGTTTGGTGAAAGGCCTATTGTAGACCAGGCAATTTGTTTCAGTATGGGTGATGGCCTCCAGGAGAGGATGCGGGAGGTAAGCGTAAATGGAAAGTTTTTTAAAATGTAACCCGGCCTCCTTTTCAGTTTGAAATAGACATACTGTCACTAGTATGTTGCTCAGGCACTCCATTATCAGGTAGCCTAATTCAAGTGCAAATCGGTAGCCTAACAAATTTCAAGTATGGCTTGTGCAAAACTACTTCAGCCAGTTTGTGTGACCTTTTATTTCTCAGTTGATTTGATTTGATTTATTGTCACATGCATTAGTTTTCAGTGAAAAATATTGTTTCTAGCATGCTATACAGACAAAGCATACTGTTCATAGATAAGGAAATGAGATAGTGCAGAATGTAGTGCTACAGTCATAGTGAGGGTGTAGAGAAACATCAACTTATTGCAAGGTAGGTCCATTCAAAAGTCTGATGGCAGCAGGAAACAAGCTGTTCTTGAATCAGTTGGGACATGACTTCAGACTTTTGTACCTTGATGGAAAAAGTTGGAAGAGAGAATGTCCGGGGTACATGGGGTCCTTAATTATGCTGGCTGCTTTGCCGAGGCTGTGGGAAATGTAGACAGAGACAATGGATGGGAGGCTGGTTTGCGTGATGGATTGGACTACATTCATGATCTTTTGTAGTTCCTTGCGGCCTTGGGCAGAGCAGGAGCCATACCAAGCTGTGATATAACCAAAAAGAATGCTTTCGATGGTGCATCTGTAAAAGTTGGTGAGAGTCGTAGCTGACATGCTAAATTTCCTTAGTCTTCTGAGAAAGTAGAGGCATTGGTGGGTGTTCTGAACTATACTGTCAGAATGGAGGGACCAGGACAGATTTTTGGTGATCTGGACACCTAGAAACTTGAAGCTATTGACCATTTTTATTTTGTCTCCATTGATGTAGAAAGGGCTTCCTGAAGTCGATGTCAATCTTCGTCAGTTTTGTTGACATTGAGGGAGAGTTTATTGCTGTTGCACCAGTTCACCAGATTCTCTGTCTCGTTCCTGTACTCTTTCTCATCATTGTTGGTGATCTGACCCACTACTGGTGTCATCAGCAAACTTGAAAATCAAGTTGGAGGGGAATTTGGCCACACAGTCATAGGTGTATACGGAGTATAATCGGGGGCTGAGAACACAGCCTTGTGGGACACTGGTGTTGGGGATGATCATGGAGGAGGTGTTGTTGCCTATCCCCTTACTGTTTGTGGTCTGCGGGTTCGGAAGTTCAGGATCCAGTCACAGAGGGAGGTGCCGAGGCCCATGACAGGGAGTTGGATGTTAGGATCCATTCCGCAGAAGATGCCTGACACAAAAATCAACATTTAATGGAAAACAAAGGCAACAGAGAAGACTGCAACAACTACAAATACTCCTCTTTCCTCTGAGTCACAGGGAAGGCCTTTGTTAGGATCATGCTGTAAAAACTCCATCTACTCATAGACTGAGGGTATGCAGAAGCACGGTGCGGTTTCTGTACTGGCAGATCTAATGTGGACTGATCTTCTCCATACACCAGCGAAATGTAGGGAAAAAGAGATCTCTTCACTAAAGTGCTTGAAACTGCTCAATACCCCCCACCCTCCCAACAATGCGCTGCCATACATTCATTGACTAATGAAGACTCACACTTGGTTGAAACCATCTATGCTGCGCCTCACTTACCATGATGACCTGTTCAATCCACCTATTCAATGCCTTCCATTTCAGTGCCTCATATAGAGCACTCTTCCTGAGCAAGATCCATCAGCAAACATCCTTTGGATCAAAGAATGCAAAACACGGTGTGTCGATAACAGGTTCCTTGTGACAAACCCAATCTGTTGAATGGGAGTCTTTGAAGTGCCATGGTGACGGTCATGTTGTGGAATCGAGCTTCAGAGTGCTGCTCCTTCATCAAGTGAGTGGAGCTTTTTCTTATGGTGACAGTGGACTTGCTAAACAGGTACAAGACAAGCCTGGGTCCCCTTGAAACCAATCCCAACTGCAAATGCCTCAGTATAAACCCCTTTCTGTACTTGTGGATAGATACAAACAATTATCTGCACATTATCAAGGCGTGTCCTTCACCAAAGGAACTCAACAACTTCTATCTTTGCTCCTTGTGGCACATTCTGAGTATCGCATGGAAGGGTAAAATCACAAATGAAGCAATCCTCTCAAAGGCAAATTGCCCCAAGTATGTTGGAACTTATCAAGCTGGTCGGGGTATCTTTGCAGGAGAGAAAATAGTCACATCCCTAAAGATTTTCTGTATGGTACAATAGCTGGAGCCAGGTGACCAGTTGATGCTCAGAGTTCTTCTTTAAGGACACTTGCAAGGTTCTAAACATCAATGGGAGACATTAGCCAATGACAGAGCAAAATACAACACCATCTGTGAGCCAGCCTGCGCCACCATGACGATCAGTGACTGCAGTGGTTTGGTAACTGGCGCCAACATAGAAAACAACAACCCACAACAACACCTTAAAACTACTCTTATGGAGTGATCTCTTCAGCCATCAGCAAAGGTGCACCACAGAAAGCTTCTCCATCCTCAACGGATTTGATTTGCTGCATGTCCATTATCTTATGTAGGTGGAAGGTTGCTGATGACAGTATGATAAAAAATGATACCCGAACAGTCGCCGGAGTGTGGTGACTAGGGGATTTTCACAATAACTTCATTGCAGTGTTAATGCAAGCCTACTTGTGACAGTAATAAATAAACTTTAAACTTTAAAACCTGCTTGTTACTTCCTGGTATCCTTTCTATGAGATTTCTTCAGTGTTATCCTGCTTGATAACAACACTCTTTGTGGAAATCAGAGATCCCCTACAGACGAAGGCAGAATGAAATTAACATTGGGAAAAGTGAAATCCACACCATAGAGATCACAAGGCTTTTGTGGGCAGTTTTCTCTGAGATCAGCAATGAACAGCAATACTTTACTGCTGACCACAAAATCGGTGCCATGATCTAAACAAGGTGATGAATTACACCGAGCTGTATTTCTGATGATAACTGAGGAGAAAAGAAGTGAATAAAATGCATTGGATAGGTTAAAAAGTGCTCACAGACTGTGGTTAGCATCAGTCTTAGGAAAATGGATAAATTAGCGTTCACAACTCGCAAGAAAAAATACCCAGTTCTTATTCATTGATCTGGGTTTGTAAAGAGAAACTTACGCTTTTTATAAATGGATTTATTATTTTGTTGAGTAATCTTCTTCCAATATGATTATCCAGCTACTGAGTAAACATTAACACTTCATCTATTTCTGAAATTACAGCAAAGCATTTTTGCTGATTACTTGAAACCAAGGCATTGTTAGTATTGATTGAACCTTTTCCACTGTAATCACAAGATTTCACCGTGTATCAATTTTCACCAGCCAGCCAGAAGCAGAAAGACAGATTTCACATGAACAGTAAAGTTAATTTCAGTTCTCTAAAACCGCAATGTGCCATGGCGCAGTTTTTCACCTTCTATAATACTATCTAAACATGATATGGAGATGCCAGCGTTGGACTGGGGTAGGCACAGCAAGAAGTCTCACAACACCAAGTTAAAGTCCAACAGATTTATTTGGAATCATGAGCTTTCGAAGTGCTGCTCCTTCATCAGGTAAGCAGCGCTGCTCTACTCACCTGAGGAAGGGGCAGTGCTCCGAAAGCTCATGATTCCAAATAAACCTGTTCGACTTTAATCTGGTGTTGTGAGACTTCTTACTATCTAAGCATTTTGTGCTCCATGTATGAGTACCCTGTGGCTTGTCATTACTGGCAACAATAACAAATGCAGACTGTTCCTGTACCATCTCTAGATCGATTACAGGGCCATTAGACTGGTCTCTTCCATTTATCTGGATCAACATTATATCACAATTCAACCACTCAAACAAGATTTCCTTTCTGGTATACTTAGTCCTGTAATGTACAGTGCTCATTTTAAAACAGAAATAGATGATTAAATAAATAGAGCTCCAATGTATAAATGATGAATAACTAATTAGTCAAGTAATTATTAAGGCTGGATAAGAAACTAAGGTTTGAGGTTTAAAAGTTTCCATTTCCTGTCAGTCATATGTCTAAACAGGCTGCCATTGTCCATGGAAACAGAGAGCATTCACATACCGAATGTAACACGGGCCCCATTCATCCTTCCCATTCTTGGGCAGGTAAATGAAAACTTGTCCAAATTCAGATAAAAGAAAGGTCATGAACCACTGAATTGTTCTGCTCAATAGAACAATGTACATCAATGGCTAAAACCAATAAAATGTACCCAATCACAACAAATAACCACTTGGCTAATTACAACAGACCTAATTTGAGGTGAGGTAATCTGAATTCAAGTATTAAAAGTGGGTCAGGGGAACCATTTTGTAGCTTGCAAGTTGGAGGTACTGAGTACTCCTGGGGCAGGCTTTGGGGAAATTGCTGCCAGTCGGAAACCTGAGAATGGTTTACGCTTCTCCCTGGGTGATCACCCAATTGAAGTTGGTTGTATATTTGATAAGTATGCATTTTTCTTTTTAAATAAATTATGATATTATTCTGGAGTCCTGCCTTGCCTTGTGGTCAAGTCTTCCTTAAACTGAAGCATTTTTGAGGGTCAGTGAAGAACCTAGTAATTAGATATATGTGACCAAATTAACTGAATCTCAATTTCAATTATATTCCCATTTATAAAAAAAATTCATTAAAAAAAATGTGATTTACCAAAGATGAACAGAGAACAAAGCCAACCTACCACGTCATACTGGCCATAATATTTCCAAACCAAGTTACTATTCATAGCTCTGAGACTTAAATATCCTCAATATTTTATATTTCAGATTATATTTACACAGAACTAATTCTTCTACCCAGAATTTCTTCTAATGTGATATGAATCATCATTTCCCTGTCCCTCTTTATGTTGGTGCCTTTCTTTCAGGTGAAAATTGCAAGGTCTGAGCATTTTATTTTACTGTTCTCTCTGCTACCTTCGCTGCTGAGGAGTTGTCGATAAAGTTAGATCACTGACGGCTGTCTTCCTGAGGGCAGTTTCAAGAGTTTGAAAATCTTAGCTCGGCAAACTGAAAATGTTAAATTGCAATGTGCTACTAAGAGCCAAAAAGCAAATATACATTGATGTGCCACATGGAGAAGACTGGCACAATGGTGGGAATTACATTATGCATTTCAAAAACACACTAGCTGAGGGTAATGCCTCATCTTTCCTACAAATATCACTCGCTTTTGCCTTCTGCCCTATCATTGACATTCCTTTTGTTCTCCCCTCTTCTCAATAATCTAAGTTGTATGTTAGTTGGGAAATTCCTGGAGCCCACAAAGAAGTCAGGGGAGATATTGCCTCCTATTGGCCAGCTCTCCGTGTAGACATTAAACTCCCATCAGCTACTCAATTGCATTGAGCCAGGAGGTCTGCCTCTTACCAAGAGAACACCTCACCTCTGAGCTCTGCAGGGAATGGGAGGGCGGACAGCTCTCATGTCTTGTCAGTGCCACTAAGAGCAGTGGCTACTGGTCTGAGACTGCAGCAAGTCTCAAAGGGAAGTATGCTCGAATGTGATCAAACTGTGAGCTAAGTCATGTGTCTCGCCAACTCTGGTGAGTGGGTGTGCGAGGGGGTCTCCTCATCCACGTACCCACTCACCACCTAGCACCTTCTCCTTTCCTTCTACTCCATGTACTCTATGTACAGTATGTTTTGACTGTATAGCACTCAAGAAACAATGTCTTTCATTGCATCCCAATACATGTGACAATAATAAATCAAATCGAGTCAGTGGTACACAAGAATCTCATGGCAGCCAGTTCACGATTGTTTAATGGTGCATTGCACCAGCCACCCTGTTTCCTTCTCCTACAGGCCCCATAAAATACCTCCCAAGCATTTTATTTTTGACTGAGCAATAGCAGGGGTGATCAACAAATGCATTTTAAAGATAGCTGCAATAGAAGTCATGTATATGAATAGGATTCAGCAATCTATTCTCGCAAGTTTACTTTTCTCCCAAGAAATACAGAACACATGGCCACGCTTCCAGGTTCTGTATAGAAAACAGTAGCAGCAAAATTAACAGGTGAAATTCTGAGATTAACACAATCCGCTTGCCTACATTGAGCACATGCTGGAATCCTATAATTGAGCACCACACACCAATTTGCAGGACTCAAGAGTTGACGTTTTTCATTACGTTCTGTGACAGTTAAGCACAGTTGCTGAATGAATTACATGTAATTTATATTCACATTTCAATTCTTTTTAGTCTTCTCAGTTTCAAAACTGGTTACAGGAGCAATTGCGTGCTTTATTGCGAGACGTAAAATAGACAAAAATAGAAGCTAATAAATTAGCTTGGAGCAGTTGCGACATTTCCCACTGCCTGTATTTTGTAGAACATGAAGTCTACAGATCAGCCTTCACCCCTGCCAGCAAAGCTAACGCTCTACTAATAACGTGTGAAAAGTCGTCACTTTAAAACATGAGCAGAGTTCCACGTGTCAGAATTTAGGACTTCAAACAAAATTTACATTGTCAAATGCAAAGAATCATTTTCTTGTAACTGTCATCCAACCTCTAATTCTTTACCTCTCTTGCTCTATGGGGGGCATTTTCCTGTCCTGCCAGCTGTGGGAATCGTAGCAGGCAGGGATGGGGGGGTGGAGGGGGGACCATGGAAAAGTCAGTCGACTTCGGGCGGGATTTTCCGGCTTTAGGGCGAGTGCAGCCGAAAAATCCTGTCCTATGGACGGATGTTTACTGGCTCACCCACCCGTCGAGGGACTGAGAAGTCAGGATCATGTCCGATTTCTCGGCTCTCGCGACTTTACAAGAGCCGGATTTATTTAAATATATTTAAATATTGATTTCCATAAGTTTAGTGAGCCTGACGCTCAATCGTCCAGGCTCCCTTGCCTTTATTGCCTCACCAGAAGAGGTTCTGGGGACTAGTCATGTTGGCCTTGTCAGTGGAACCGGAGGCCACTGAGGCCATCAAGGGAGGCTGAGGGCAAGAGGGTGCCCCTTTGGGCATATTGGGTCAGGGCATGAATGGGAGGCCTGATCGGGGGGGCGCAGCGGTGGTGAGGGAGGCCTGCTGCGTCATCTGCAACAGGATCAGATCTGGGGGTGGTGGGGTACAGGGGCCCACAACGCCATCTGCAACAGGATCAGATCTGGAGGGCTGGGAGGGGTGTCTGCTGCCGTCCTGCAATGGGATCAAATTCAGAGGAAGAGGGGCACTGCTGTTCTGCAGTTGCGATCAGATTGGGAAAGGGGGAACCATTTGGTCTGGGTGGCGGGGACTTGTTGCCCATGCATTGTGGGGCCTGTGATCAGCCGCTTCGCGGGCCCCCACGATTGCGGGGAAGGGCTCGGTGGGGATGGGTGGGGGGCTAGTTGAGGCTGCCTGCAATTGCAGGGCCCTGACAGCTCTCTGTGTGTCAGATCCCTGCAGTGCTTATTGAGCATGTGCAGAATCAGATGTCTGCATGTGTGCAGTAGCTCCCTCTACAGGCTGGCTGGCATATTAAGCCTAGCCCGCTGCCTGCAGTAGCTAGAAACAGTCCAGACCAGTTTTTCAATGTCTGACAGCATTAAACTGAGCATGAAAACACGTGAAAAAAATGGATCAGGAATTTGCCCATTTTCACGCTAGCTGGACATTTACAATCAATCTCATAAAATTCTGCCCCATGTGTCTGCTTGTCTTGCTGTTTGTCTACCCAGAAGGAAAGAACAGTTTGGAGCAGATGAAGCCTGAACAGGCATCAGCTAGTCTGAATTGGTGCCTTAGTGATCTCAACTGAATTTTAGTAGGAATAGCTGATAAACTGGTAGTTATACAGGTACAAATCCAATAGGGGCTTCCGTTTTGCAAGTGGGCACCAGTACAGTCACCAGTACTTATCAGCTGACTTCCACCACTGCCTATTGTCCTGCCCATTTTACTGAAGTGAAAACAGAACAGAATGCCTCCCTTTACTTATCTGAATGTAATGATCCCAATCACTTCTCTCCAAATGCTTCTGACGCCATTTCTTTCATTTTCACGTGATCTCTCTGCTGCAGGAATTTTGTTCCTCCTTTCTCTCCTCTCTTATGAATGTCTCCTTCCCACTCTCTTTTCTGTAGGCTTTTGGCTCTCTTCATTTACCACTTTCTATTTTTTTCTGAATTACAGACAGTCGTTTTTAAATTCCTTGGCTATTTGCTGAGGTTAGTGACTCACAGCAGAGCAATGACTATCACCGCTTAGCACCTTCATGAGAAGTAAACATGTCTCTTGATCCATATTAAAAAAAAGTGCAACTGAAATTACAACATTAGCATAATTCAGCATTTCTGTGCCAATGCAAACTGTGCCAATGCAGTAGTCAGTGAGTCCTCCTAAATATCCCACCCAGCTCATTGGAATAAATTTGTACAGTTGCATTTTGCATAGTTGCATATGACACACGCTTATTTCATTCTTTATCAATCTGTGAATTGGATTTCAGATGTAAGAAATCTAAAGGCTCAGGGTTGGGAAGGAAGAAATGTTATGGAAAAGGAAATGGCATGTGATGCATCAAACAAACTCTGTGGCAAAGTGCTACAACACATCGTTTCCTATTTCAAGGATGATTAAATTAGAAGGCTTATGAGGTGAGTGCAAGGAGGGTTTCCCAATGTGACTCTTCAGGGATTCCTGTATGGAACAATAGAACAATTTTCCTTCTATCAAATGGTAAAAGCTCCATTACATGTCCACGACCTGAACAGATATGGAAGAACATGGTGCGAACTTAATGTGATCTGGCAGTGAACAAATACCCTCTACCTCATGGAGGGCTTTAAGACTGCTTTCCACAAAGTACTGCCTGTTCCACATGCACTCGTGTCAAGCCCTCTCAGTCTTGAAGTTCAGTCTTTGCCTTTCATGTTAACCCTTCAAGATGCATTAGACAATTGAAAAACTCCCTGTTCAAAGTTGCAGCACCTCAAGCTGCTTATAATAACCAAGCTTCATGGGGAACAAACATTCACTGATGTTCAAATTGACTTGCATTTGGCTGTCAGACTATTTGTGCTCCTTCAACATTAACGCTGCCAAGATTACTTTTCTACTGGATAATTAGATGCCATCTTGAGAGCTCAGGTAATATTTAATTAAATATTTAATATTTGTTCAGGTAATATTTTGTGGCTGTCACAAAAGGGATATAGATAGTCTAAGTGAGTGAACGAGGATCTGGCAGATGGAGTACAATGTTGGTAAATGTGAGGTCTTCCATTTTACCATTATTTAAATGGTAAAAAATTGCAGCATGCTGCTGCGCAGGAATCTCAAGGAGTTGGTTTGCAGGTGCAGCAGGTAATTAAGAAGGCAAATGGAATTTTGTCCTTTATGGCTAGAGGGATGGAGTTTAAAAACAGCGAGGTTATGTTGCAGCTGTATAAGGTGCTGGTGAGGCCACACCTGGAGAACTGTGTACAGTTTTGGTTTCCTTACTTGAGAAAGGATATACTGGCACTGGAGGGGGTGCAGAGGAGATTCACTATGTTGATTCCGGAGTTGAGAGGGTTGGCTTATGAGGAGAGATTGAGTAGACAGGGGTTATACTCATTGGAATTCAGAAGAATGAGGGGAGATCGTATAGAAACATATAAGATTATGTAGGGAATAGACAAGATAAGCAGGAAAGTTGTTCTCACTGGCAGGCGAAACAAGAACTAGGGGCATGGCCGCAAAATAAGAGGGAACAGATTTAGGACTGAGTTGAGGAAAAACTTCTTCACACAAAGGGTTGTGAATCTGTGGGTTTCCCTGCCCAGTGAAACAGTTGAGGCTACCTCATTAAATGTTTTTAAGGCAAGGATAGACAAATTTTTGAACATTAAAGGAATTAAGGATTATGGTGAGTGGGCAGGTAAGTGGAGCTGAGTCCATGAAAAGACAAGCCATGGTGGAGCAGGCTCAAGGGACCAGAGGGCCTACTCCTGCTCCTAGTTCTTAGGTTCTTATATATTGTTTTAAAAAATAGCCACATCAGGAATAAGGAAAAGTCACGAATAGTGTAGTGCAGTGATATAAGTAATCCAAAATAAAGTAAAGTTTATAAGAAGGAAGTAGTCATGGTTTGGTTGGGTGGAATGCATATCCTGCAATATGTGAGAAATCATGGACGCTACCAGTCTACAAAATGACCTCAGCTCGAGAAGAAGTGGGAGTCACTGTGCTGCATCCACAAGCTGAGAGCTACATAGATAGCACATTCAGAGAGATGGTCATTCAGCTTAGGAAACTGGAGATTGGGGATTGGTTGCTGCCAGCTAGTCTAAGGGAACTAGGCAAGTAGTGCAGGAATCCCCTGAGGTCCTGCTCACAAATTGGTTTTCCATTTTGGAAGCTGGTGAGCGCTTTGGTTCCTCAGAGGAACGGCTTCGCTGTTTGTTTATTTATTTATGAGTCACAAGTAACACTGCAATGAAGTTATTGTGGAATTTCCCTAGTCACCACACTTTGATGCCTTTCAGGTCAATGCACCTAACCATCACGTTTTTCAGACAGGAGGAGGAAACTGGAGAACCTGGAGGAAACTCACACGGACACAGGGAGGATGTGCAAAATCCACTCAGACAGTTCTTCAAGCCAGGAATCGAACCTGGGTGCCTGGCGCTAACCACTGTGCCACCATGCCGCCCTTGTGCAGCAGGGGAGGAAGCAGAAAGGAAGAGCAATAGTGATAGGGGATTCATCAGTTAGCCAAACAGACAGGTGTTTCTGTGGCCGTAGACACTGTCTCCCTGGTGCCAGGGTCAAGGGTGTCACCACCTGACTTTTTTATTCAATCATGAGGCATGGGTATTGCTAACTACAATACGAAGTCTCACAACACCAGGTTAAAGCCCAACAGGTTTATTTGGCAGCACTAGCTTTCAGAGCCTCAAGCTCTTGCATCAGGTGAGTGAGGACTTGTGTTCACAAACAGGGCATATAAAGACACAAACTCAATTTACAAAATAATGGCTGGAATGCGAGTCTTTACAGCTAATCAAGTCTTAAAGGTATAGACTATGTGAGTGGAGAGAGGGCCAAGCACAAGTTAAAGAGGTGCGTATTGTTTCCAGCCAGGACAGTTAGTCTGTACCTTTAAGACTCGATTATCGATAAAGACTCGCATTCCAACCATTATCTTGTAAATTGAGTTTGTGTCTTTATATGCCCTGTTTGTGAACACAAGTCTTCACTCATCTGATGAAGGAGTTTGAGGCTCTGAAAGCTAGTGCTGCCAAATATACCTGTTGGGCTTTAACCTGGTGTGAGAGTTCTTACTATGCTTACCCCAGTCCAACACCGGCATCTCCACATTATTGCTAACTGGCCAGCATTTGTTGCCCATCCCTAGTGGCCCTTGAGAAGGTGATGGTGAGCTGCCTTCCTGAAAAATTGCAGTCCACATGCTGTAAGTTGACCCACAATGGCACAATGGTTAGCATCGTTGCCTCACAATGCCAGGGGCTTGGGCTCAATTCTCAGCTTCATAAGAACATAAGAAATAGGAGCAGGAGTAGGCCATCTAGCCCTTCGAGCCTGCCCCGCCATTCAATAAGATCATGGCTGATCTGTCACTGCTCAGTTCCACTTTCCCGCCCTCTCCCCATAACCCTTAATCCCCTCTCTTATCAAAAACCCATCAACCCGCGTCTTAAAAATATTTAGCGAGGCAGCCTCCACCACTTCAACGGGCAGAGAATTCCAGAGATTCACCACCCTTTGAGTGAAGAAGTTCCTCCTCAACTCCGTTCTAAACCGCCCCCCTTTTATCTTGAGGCTGTGCCCCCTAGTCCTACTGTCTTTTTTGAGCGGGAAGAGTCTTTCCACCTCTATCCTATCCATCCCATTCATCATCTTATACGTCTCAATGAGATCTCCCCTCATTCTTCTAAACGCTAACGAGTACAAGCCCAGTTTATTCAGCCTCTCCTCATAGCTCAACCCCCTCAACTCCAGTATCAGCCTAGTAAACCTCCTCTGCACTCCCTCCAAGGCCAAAATATCCTTGCGCAGGTGCGGCGCCCAAAACTGCACACAGTACTCCAGCTGCGGCCTCACCAATGCCCTATACAGCTGCAGCAAGACCTCCCTACTTTTATATTCAATCCCCCTCGCTATGAAGGCCAGCATCCCATTCGCCTTCCTGACCACCTGCTGCACCTGCAAGCTGGGTTTTTGCGACTCATGCACAAGGACCCCGAGGTCCCTCTGCACCGTCGCCTGCTGCAGTTTTTCGCCACGTAAGTAATAGTCCTTCCTACCATTCTTCCTACCAAAGTGGACCACCTCACACTTGCCAACATTAAATTCCATTTGCCATTTCCTGGCCCATTCGCCCAGCCTATCTAGATCCTTCTGCAGACTCTCCACACCCTCCGCACAATTTGCCGTTCCCCCAATCTTGGTGTCATCAGCAAATTTCGACACCCTGCACTCGGTTCCCTCCTCCAGATCATCTATATAAATGGTAAATAGCTGAGGCCCCAGCACCGACCCCTGGGGCACTCCACTAGTCACCATCCGCCAATCCGAATAGCACCCGTTGACCCCCACTCTCTGCCTCCTATTTGACAACCAATCCTCTATCCACGCTAACACCCTACCCCCAACTCCATGTCCCTCGACCTTCTGCAATAACCTCTTGTGAGGTACTTTGTCAAACGCCTTCTGAAAATCTAGAAAGACCACATCCACCGGCTCTCCTCTATCCACCGCCCTAGACACATCCTCGTAGAACTCCAGTAAATTTGTCAGACACGACTTCCCTTTAACAAAACCGTGCTGCGTCTGCTCTATCAAGCAATTCCCTTCAAGATGCCTCGCAATTTCCTCCTTAATGACAGATTCTAACATTTTACCTACCACAGATGTTAAACTAACCGGCCTATAATTCCCCGCCTTTTGCCTGGCACCCTTCTTAAATAACGGCGTAACATTAGCCATTTTCCAATCATCCAGCACTTCCCCGGAATCCAGCGACGTCTGGAAAATAACCACCAAGGCATCCACTATCACCTCCGCCATTTCTTTCAGAACCCTCGGATGCATTCCATCCGATCCTGGGGACTTGTCCACAATCAGCCCCCTCCAGTCTGTCGCAGTCACTGTGTGGAGTTTGCACGTTCTCCTGTGTCTGCTTGGGTTTCCTCCAGGTGCTCTGGTTTCCTCCCACAGTCTGAAAGATGTGCTGGTTAGGTGCATTGGCCATGCTAAATCTCCCTCAATGTACCCGAACAGGCACTGCAGTGTGACAACTAGGGGATTTTCACAGTAACTTCATTGCAATGTTAATGTAAACCTACTTGTGACACTAATAAATAAACTTTAAACTATGCCATTAGCGGGGGAATTCCAGGATTTTGACCCAGCATCTGCAAAGGAACACTGATACATTTCCAAGTCAAGACAGTGAGTGGCTTGGAGGGGAACTTGCAGGTGGTGGTGCTCCCACGTATGCTGCTCGTGTCCTTCTAAATGCAAGTGGTTTCGGGTTTTGAAAGTGCTGTCTAAGGATCTTTGGTTAACTGCATCTCGTAGATAGTACACACTGCTGCTACTGAGCATTAGTGGTGAAGGGGTTGGATGTTTGTGGATGTGGTGCCAATCAAGTGGACTGCTTTGTCCTGGATGGTGACTGCAGCACATTTTTCTGGGGGAAGGTAAGCAGCCAGAGTTCATGGTCCATATTAGTACCAATTACTTAGGCAGGAAGGGGAATGGGATCCTGCAATCAGAATTTAGGGAGTTGAGTAGAAAGTTAGCAAACGGGACTGTAGCAATCTTCAGGTTTCTCCCAGTGCCCTGTGCAAGTGAGAACAGAAATTTCACAGATGAACGTGAGGACATTTTGCTAATGCTGCATAAAATCCCAGGAGAGACAGATGGCACTGGCATAGAGAATAGTAAATTAAAGGTGGAGTCAGACTAAAGGGAAAATGTGATGAATTCTAAATCAGGTTTATTGTACATGTATGTGAAAGCATGGAGAATAGTGAATAAGATTGGGGAGACACAGGCACAGATTGCCATGTGGAAATATGATGTTGTGGCGATAACAGCGACCTGAATCAAAGGAGGGCAGGACTGGGTGTTAAGTCTTCTTGTGTAAAAAGTGTTCAAAAATATAGGAAAGGAAGGAAACAAGGAGGGTGGCAGTACTGGTTAAGGAAAGCATTGCTGTGCCAGAGAAAGAGGATGTTCCAAAGGATTCAAGGACAAATTCAATTTAGTTCAAACTAAGGAACAATAAGGATGCAATTACATTGTTCAGTGTAGTCCATAAACAGCCAACTAGTGAGAAAGATGTAGAGGAGCAAATGTGCAGGAAAATTAGAGTGATGTAAACATTATAACTAAGTTTTAATGGGGGACTTTGAGTACCCAAATACAGTCTGGGGCAGTGGTTGTGTAAGTGGTGGAGGGGGATAAATGTTCCTAGATTGTATTCAGGAAAATTTTCTACACCAGTAAGGGTCTCGTCCAACAAGAAATGATGCACTGTTAGACCTGGTTCTTGGAAATGAGGTGGACCAAGTTGATCAAGTGTAAGTGGGGAAACGTTTAAGACACAAGTGATCATTGCATTTTAAGATTTAAGATAATGATATAAAGGACAATAAGTAATCCAGAGGAGAAGTAATTAACTGGAGGAGAGCTGACTTCAATACGACAGGAATGGAGCTGGGCCGGTTAGACTGGAACAAAAGGCAGGTGGGAGAAACTGTAGCTGAACAATGGGCTACCTGCAAAAATGAAATGTTCAGGCACAGTCCAGATATATTCCCTCAAAAGGTAAAGGTAGGGCAAACAATCCAGAGCTCCCTGGATGAAAAGGGAGACAGAAATTCAGATAAGGAAGAAAACATGCTTATGACAAGTGTCTGATAGAAAGTGTGATGTGGAGATGCTGGCATTGGACTGGAGTGGCACAGTAAAAGTCTCATGACACCTGGTTAAAGGCTAACGGGTTTAGAATCACGAGCTTTCAGAGTGCTGCTGATTCATCAGGTGAGCAGCCCCACTCACCTAATGAAGGGGCATTGCTCCAAAAGCTTGTGGTACCAAATAAAACTGTTGGACTTTAACCTGGTGTTGTGAGACTTCTTACTGATAGAAAGTATAATTGAGAACCAGGAAGAATACAGAGGGAAAGTGAAAAAGCACATTAGAGTAGTGATGAGGAATTATGAGAAAAGTCTGGCAGCCAAAATACAGGAAAATCCCAAAATCTTCTATGGACATATACAAGTAAAGGATGGTAAAAGGAGTAGGGCCGATGAGAGATCTAAAAGGGAATTTATACATAAAGACTAGGGGGATGGCTGACGTATTAAAGGAATATTTTGCATCCATGTTTACCAAGGAGGTAGCTGCTACTCAGGACATGGTGACAGAAGAGAAAACTCTGTCCTAAGAAGAGCTGATAAATAATAAGGAGGAAGTGTTGGATAACCTGTCAGTACTGAAAGTTGAAAAGGAACCAGGACCAGATGAGATGCATCCAAGACATTGAATGAAATGAGAGTGGAAATTGCAGGACACCAGTCATAATATACCAGTCTTCCCTAGACTCAGGGGAGGTGCCAGAGGACTGGAGAACTGTAAATGTTACGCCCCTGTTCAGAAAATGTTGTGAGGGTAGATCCAGCAATTACAGGTCAGTCAGTTTAACATCAGTGGTGGGAAAGCTTTCGGAAATAATTATTCAGGATAGAATTAGTAATTACATGGACGAACATGGGTTAATTAGGAAGAGCTAGCATGGATTTCTAAAGAGGGAATTGTGTTTAACTAACTTGTTGGACTTTTTGAGGAGTAACTCAAAGGGTTGATGAGGGTAACTTGTTAATGTGGTGTACATGGACTTTCAAAAGGCATTCGATATAGTTCCACACAACAGACTTGTGAGAAACATTATAGCTCATGGAATAAAAGTGACAGTTGCAAAATAGATACAATATTAGCTAAGTAATAGGAAACAGCGTAATGGTTAATGGATATTTTTTGGGCTGGAGGAACGTTTATAGTGGAGTTCCCCAGGGGTCATGTTGGGACCTTTTCTGATACACATTAATGATCTTGATGGGTAATGAACTATTTCAAAGTTGCAAATGACACTAACCTTGGAAGCTATTATTCTATGAGGAGGACAGTGCAGTACTTCAAAAGGCCATGGACAAGTTAGCAGAGTGGGCAAATAGGTGGCAGACAAAGTTCAATGCAAGGTAATGCATTTTTTGGGAGAACATGGGGAGACAATGTAAAACGAGGGGTACAATTCTTAACAGGATGCAGCAGAAGAGTGACCTGCGTGAAATGTGCGTAGATCATTAAAAGGGGACAGATGGAGAGAGCAATTAATAAAGAATACAGTATCCTGGGCTTTATTAATAGGGCCATAGAGTACAAGAGCAAGGAAGCTAAGATGATCTTATGCAAGACACTACTTAGACCACAGCTGGAGTATCGTATACAGTTCTGGGCACCATACTATAGAAAGGACGTGAACTTATTGGAGAAAGTACAGAGGAGGTTTACAAGATTGGTTCCAGGGATGAGAAATTTCAGTTATAAGGATAGATTGAAGAGGTTGAACTATTCTCCTTGGAGAGAAGGAGACTTTGAAGGAGATTTCCTATAAAGCAGACCCACTCAGAGCGTGGGTGGAGGCATCATGCACAATCTCCACCTACTTTGCATCATGCGCTACTTCCCGTGACAGAATGTAGACAGCAGATGTACTGCTTCAAACTGGCAACGGCTTCATTTAAATATTATTTTGGGGTGAGGACTTGCTGATTATCATCTTCTGATATTGTAGCATGTAGGTCATCAGTTAAAGTCATACCCATGAGAAAAGGGCATCCAGTGGCGCAATAAATTCATTAGAAACAGTTAAATAAAAGTGTACACCAAGTAAACTCATTTAGAAGCTAGAAAGTAATTACTCAAATGAAATTTTTCTTCATTTCTTTGTTTTTTTTCTGCTGGCATTGAAGCTCACATTAGATTTTCCGCACACGCACTTCCATGGGATTTTAAGTTTCATAAGTCATTGTATTAAGGAGGAAGCGAAAAGGGCAACAAGGGAGCTCTGATTGGTCATATCAGATGCCACTCATCTTATCTGTAGGCTCTGGCGCACATAGTTGGCAACAAGCAGAAGAAATTGGCATCAAAGGATCTGGGTCATCAGAACTGCAGATGTTGTGGCACCTTCTTTAGGGGCACTTGTAGCAACATGAAACACAGCATTTCCGATGATAAGTGATGGTCAGCTGCTGACTTCCTTTCCCAGCAGGCACCCTGCAGTTCAGGGCTACGGGGATGGTCCCAGGGAGTGGCAAAGATAGCATTCCTTCTCACAACCACTACATGCAGCACCTCCTCAACCTCTGCAGCCTTCTAATCACTTCGCTGCAGGTCATTGGCTGTGCTTTGAGTTGCTCTACCTTCATTCTGGTTTGTCACTGTGTTGCCCTATTGTCACTCGCGCCTTCCAGCGCACATCTATATCTGGCACATAATTACATCAAGCAAACCCCAGAAAAACATAATTCTAGTCAAGTCAGCGTAACACCTGTATCAACCACTAACTGTAAACTGCACCCATATAGAAAAATCTAAGTAGGACAATCGACCAAAATAGTGAACATGTGGGAATGGATAGATATTTTGGGATTTTACCTGACTACATTTGGTATGCAGAAATATTACTCAGCATTTTAAATAGGTGGAGTAGAGATCATTCATGATTCACAGAAGGATTGCACTTGATAAGCTGAATGGCTTAGTCTCATTCCCAGATTTTTAACCATCTAAATTACTGTGGGTGGCACATTGGTTAGCACTGCTGCTTCACAGCACCAGGGACCCAGTCAATTCCAGGCTTGAGCCACTGTCTGTGCGGAGCCTGCACATTCTTCCTGCAGCTGTGTGGGTTTCCTCTGCATGCTCTGGTTTCCTCCCACAGTCCGAAAAGCGTGCTGGTTAGGTGCACTGGCCACACTAAAGTGTCCCTCAGTGTACCCAAACAGGTGCTGGAGTGTGGCAACTGGGGGATTTTCACAGTAACTTCATTGCAATGTTAACATAAGCCTATGTCATTACTTCAACCAGTGCATCCAGTCAGCCAACCAAACTTGATGAGGTAACAAAATCTTTAAGCGAATGGTACATGACGCCTGATGGATGCATTCACATGTTTGGTGTTGGTGCAGCAAGTTTTTTTGTGCATAACACTGACAGGAAAATGCTCAGGAAAAAGTACTGGTATTGAGTCTAGCCAAGAAAAATGATCTTGTACTCCTGCCACAATGCATCAGCAACATTATACCGGTGGCCATGGTCATTTTTTAATACAGTCATAGAGGTTCACAGCATGGAAACAGCCAATTTGTCCATGCTGCCCTTTTTTTTTTAACCATGAAGCTAATCCCAATTGCCCATATTTGGCCCATAACTCTCTATACCCATCTTACCCATGTAACTGTCTAAATGCTTTTTAAAAGACAAAATTGTATACGTCTCTACTATTACATCTGGGAGCTCCTTCCAGACACTCAACACCCTCTGTGTGAAAAAATTGCCCCTCTGGACCCTTTTGCATCTCTCCCCTCTCACCTTAAATCTGTGCCATCTAGTTTTAGACTCCCCTACTTTTAGGAATGGGTGTTGACTATCTAACTTCGATGTTGAATATCTATGTCCCTCACTATTTTATAAACCTCATTAAGATCACCCCTAAGCCTCCTACGCTCCAGGGAAAAAAGTCCCAGTCCATCCAGCCTCTCCCTATAACTCAAGTCATCAAGTCCCAGTAGTATCCTAGCAAATCTTTTCTGCACTCTTTCTAGTCTAATAATATCCTTTCTATAACAGGGTGATCAGAACTGTACACAATATTCCAAGTGTGGCCTTACTAATGTCTTGTACAACTTCAACAAGACGTCCCAACTCCTGTATTCAATACTCTGACCAATAAAACCAGGCATACAGAATGCCTTCTTCACCACTCTGTCTATCTGAGACTCCACTTTCAAGGAACAATAACCTTGTATTTCAAGATCTCTTTATTCTATAACTTTCCCCAACACCCTACCATTACTGAGTAATCTACCAAAATGCATCACCTCGCATTTACCTAAATTAAACTCCATCAGTCATTCGTCAGCCCACTGGCCCAATTGATCAAGATCCCACTGCAATACTCAACCTTCTTCATTGTCCACTATGTCACCAATCTTGGTGTCATCTGCAAACTTACTAACCATGCCCCCAATATTCTCATCCAAATCATTAATATAAATGACAAATAACAGTGGACACAGCACTGATCCCTGAGGCACACCATTGGTCACAGGCCTCCAGTTTGAAAAACAACCCATTACAATCACCCTCTGGCTTCTGTCGTCGAGCGAATTTTGTATCCAATTGGCTACCTCATCCTGTGAGATTTAACCTTATGCAACAACCTACCATGCAGTACCTTGTCAAAGGCCTTGCCAAGAGGAAGGAAGATATATTTCTGGTATAAAAAAAGGGGAAGAGTGATATGGGGAACAGGAGGGGACGTGGATTTGAGACCAGGGAGAGATCAGCCATGATTTGATTGAATGGCAGAGCGGGCATGAAGGCCTGAATTTGCCAACTTCTGTTCCTAATTCCTATGTTCCTGTGAGTACCTGCGCATGGAGCTCCAACTTCTTCCATTCAGTGCAAATATTAGAGTGACAGCACAATAACAGACATACATATGGCTTGATTTTGTATATTTTGGGGCAGTAGTCTCCATTAAATACTGGAACTTAGCTGTGTAATTTAAATGTAATATATGCATCACAATGAATGACCTCAACCAATATTTGCCGAAAAGGCATATTCTTTTAGACCTTAATTGAGCAGTATCATTTGATTTTTCTGTCTATGAACCTTAATGTTCATCTTTGCACATTTATATCAATGACATTGTTACCTGTTTCACACTGTAATGTGAAAAGCAATTATAGACAATACAAATTAACATGATTTTTATATGAAATGTAATTTAAGAGTTTCTGGGTTAAAACAATACCTGAAACCTGCAAATCTAGCAAAGTAACATGAACTGAGTGGTGTTCGTGTCACTGAAATTGAGTGGGCTTTGTAATTAGAAGCATGGCCCCATGCTTTTACTCGCAATGAGAACTTACTGTTTTGCTCAAGTAACTCAGAACAATTGGCTGGCTTTTGTTCTGGTTTCCTGGAGCACCACTGGCGCTCATTAATGGTTGTTTTCCAATGGTACTTTTCTACTGGGGAAGCTCACCCACTAGAGATACATGAACAGATGCAGCTTGTAACTTTGCAACCATTTGAATTAAATTCAATGTCAGATAGATGCACAGGGTGCCCACGTTTCCACTCTGTGCTCACAGTGGACACCATGTCCTGCAGTTGGAAAGTTGCTCCTGTGATAGTGGCAAAGCATCTTTCAAAGAAAAGCTGGAGGAGGAAACCCGGGAGGATTTAAAACTAACACAATACGCCAGGAATGCAGAATAAGTCAATCAACAACTGAAGTAATAAGAGGTTAAAATTAAGAAAAAAAGAGCCTGCGAATGCGAGAAAGAAACAAAAGGCTGCACAGAAACAGCAGTTCAGCGATATCATGGCAATAAAAGATAGGTTCATGCTTTTAGTGAAGATCACCTGCCAAAACTCAAGGAAGGTCATTTTGAATTTGGCTGATGATGTAAACTATGCAATATCAGCTCCTAATTTTCATTTTCCATAACTATATTGAAAATCTACCTTAGGAGAGACTCTTAATGTGTGGTTGAGCAAAAATTGCATGTTTCACCTTATCTCCTGAAGCGAAGAACACTGAAATTCTTGGGGAAAATAGAAACCCTAATTTGCATTGGGATGGCATGATTGGGATGTGGTGGAACTCGAGTACATTGCGATTCCAGTTTATTTGCACTGGCTGTTTAAATTTCCAGAATAGAGTCTGTAGGTGGATCACCCACCTGATCTTGTTCTGTCTAAATGTTCCCACATTGCCCAATCCTAAAAACTAAGAAGGCAATAAAAGTTGTACTGGCCACAATATCCACATCGCATGAATGAAAAACCTAAAAACATTTCAAAAGATTGCATCTTCAGTTTCAGATGGGCACGGTCCCTTCTCCCTTACACTTGTGCCAGTGGTGGAGACCTACAACTGTTTCAGCATTATATGGTCTAACTTTACAGATCATGATTATCCTGACACATACTTTCACCCTTTTCTATTTTAGATTTAAGAGAAGATCCTTTTTTACAACAGCATAGGTATGAGAACCGCTTTCATAAAGTATTCTGAACAAACGGGAGGGGAGAACAGGTATAAACCTAGAATCAATTAAAGCTTATTGGTCTCACAAAGAAACAGCTAGTAGTTTTAATAATCTGTAAATAAATTATAAAATGTTAAAAAGAGAGCTTAAAGAGTTGTATACTCTTCATCTCTTTGTTGTAACGCAGGGATATCGAAGGATGTTGAATTTCACATTATTTATGAATGGTGATCATTTGTCAATGACACAAAGCATAGTGTAGATGAAAACATACAATCACAAAGCCATGTTAGTTATGTAAATGGCAGAATTGTGGCAAATTGATTTCAATGTTAGAAAATATGAGCTCACCCACTTTGCATCTAAAAAGAACAGAACAAGGTTCTTTCTAAATGTTTGAAATGTTGACTGAATAAAATGAACATAAGCACAATTTAATAAATGCCTGAGTTATTTGTTAAGTGAAGCCAAGTGAGAAATGGCAAATATAGAATTAGTCATCAGATTGAATCCAAGCACTGGTCCCAAAGTTTGGGACTTAATCTACTGTGGTTATTGCACCGTGCTTTTCCTGGAGTTTGGATTAGATACCAGAATATAATGGGTTATATATTTCAGACCCTAATGAGCATTAAATTGCAGAAGGCAGGATTTCTGCCCATCACTGGGAGAAAGTCTCTCCTTAGAGACCTGCTTTCTAAGTATAAGCAAGGGTCTCCTTTTATATCTAAAATAGAAAATGGTGAAAGTAGGCATCAGGATAATCATGATCTGATTGACTGGCAACCCTTCAGTCATTCCAGGAACAGTGCTGCAGAGGCAGGAAGTGGCATTGCAGCTACACTCCTGGAACTAAGAGCTAGAAACCAGATGAAGCGTAAGTGGCATGGTCAAGGTGGGTGTGGGAGAGTAGTAGCAAAGGCCTGGGAAATTGAGAGAAGGAGCGATTGGGGTCTTGGGGGATCGGTTGGAAGAGAGGGAGGTCTGGAGATCACTGGGCACTAAAGAGCATTCCCCTCTCCAGTTAGAAGGAAGTTCTGATGGAGGTACCCTTTCTCAACCAGGATGGACCTTAGATTTGGGGGAAACCCAAAACTAAACTATCAGGTGCCTATCAGTCTAAATATTGAGACTGGACAGGTAAAGGTCCTTAGTAGCCATTAAGGGACTACCTAAGGGCTTTAATTGGGTCAAGGGTGGGCTTCCGGTCTGAGGCCCTGCCTGCCCCTTTAGGGTAGTGGCAGCAGGCAGGTCCTGGAAAAAATCTCATCCATGCAATTGCACATTCCCCTCCCTTCCCCCCCCCACCAATCTCAGAACCCATGGGATGGGGGGAGGGGTATCATTGTAAAATGCTGCTTGTTAATATTTTAGGTGCCTTTAAATAGCCTTTCAAAAGCAACAGAAAAGAAAACTGATGGAAGAGGAGAAAGTAGTTTCCCCTTTGTTCACCAGTTAAGGGAAAATCAACAACACATTTATTCACAGGTTAAAGCTATACAAAGATTTGCAGCCTCATCGCTGCAGCCAGCTCCCAAGATGGTTCTAGGATATAACCCCTGTTTTCCAAAGTGATCGTCCTGCTCTCTAATTAGTTCCCAGGTCATATGTCCCTTAATCTGCTGATGGATCCTGAAAGGGATTTTCATTTTTGCCAGAGAATAACATAGAATGCACAACACAAGAGGAGGCTATTTGGTCCAAGGAATCTGCACTGAAGTTTAGATTACACTGCATGCAAGTTTCTTTCCATTCAATCTATCTCATTTCAGTATATTTTTCAATCCCTTTTTCTCGCATGTTGAGTTTCCTTTTGAAACATCTAAGTTATTTGTCTCCTAAGTTATTACCACTAAGTTACCATCTAAGTTATTACCACTGCCTACGGTAATAAATTTCCGTAGCCTCACCAATAAAGAAATTTCACTTGATTTCCTATTAGATTTATTTGTAACTATCTTGTATTTATAGTCCCTGGTTTTGGATAATCCCATAAGAGGAAACATTCTCTCCACATCTAACCCTTACCTAATCTACACATCATTTTGACCTCTAATAGTCACTGCAAATGTAACTCCTCTGTTAAAGAAAGAGTGGGGGGCATAAGAACATAAGAAATAGGAGCAGAAGTAGGCTATCTAGCCCTTTGCGCCTGCCCCACCATTCAATAAGATCATGGCTGATCTGAAGTGGATCAGTTCCACTTACCTGCCTGCTCCCCATAACCCTTAATTCCCTTATCGATCAGAAATCTATCTACCTGTGACTTAAACATATTGAACGAGGTAGCCTCCACCACCTCAATGGGCAGAGAATTCCAGAGATTCACCACCTTCTGAGAGAAGAAGTTCCTCCTCAACTCTGTTCCAAACTGCACCCCCCCCGCCTTATTTTGAGGCTGTGCCTGCTAGTTCTGGTTTCTGGGGTGAACAGCAGGAAACTAGGCCGGTTAGTCTAATATATGTCATAGGGAAAATGCTATAATTCATTATTAAGGAGGTAATAGCGTATCATTTTGAATAGTGGGAGCCAGTTGGTCTATCCCTGCTCATGTGTCTTATTAATATAAAATATGAATAACAGTGGTCACCTCAGTGAACTTTGTGGAATGTTGTTTTTAAAGGGAAAGAAATCTGATCAAGTTAAGATTAATGCTAGAAATCCGATTAAGAGCATCATTTAGCCAAGGGAAATGTAACAGATGAGTGGACATTTTTACATTGGAATTCCCAAGTGAGCTCTTTACATTGTAACACTGTAATTTTGGGGGTTAAGCTCAGGAGAATTGACTTGTGTCTGGAACTTGTCCATTAGTGGAAGACAGTAGTGGACTGCAGTGGAATTTAAAGGGATATATCAGCTTAGTTATGTATCATCATTATTACAGTTTTTGAAATTTCAGGTTGATTGCCATGGTGAAAGTCTCAGTTTCCATATTCGGCCAGTGGAAATACCACAACCTAAAATGAGATGAGAGAGAGAGGTGCTTTGTCTCATGAGCGTAATGGCAGAAGGTGGTCAGGGAGTGAGTTTCAGTGTTACCACTCTTCATTCAGCCAGGAAATGTCAGAAACCTAAAGGATATGTTTCCTTTTCTGATATGTAGTGGAAAAGGAAACATTGGCAAGGCCATTGCAAAAGAGCAGGACAGTGGGACAAATTGGACAACGCTTGCAAAGAACTGGTGCAGGTAAAACGGGCTGTATAAATTCCTCCTGTGCTGTATTATTTAAGTTTAATGATCTTACCAAAGCAGGCATGGTAAAAGCACACCTACTTTTAAACAATGCACTTTACCAAGCACATCTGCCACTTGCAACAACCTCTTAAAATTCTTTCATAAGTGATTATTAACACGCTTGTGTCATGCCTTTCACATTGCTGCCCTTCATTTGGCAGTGTCTCTTCACTTACATCCTACATGCACTCACTTTACCGAAGTTTCACATGGAGTGTGCCTTTTGAATGCACCTTCATCACACTCATGCTGGGCTGCATGAGTTTTCAGCCATGTAACTGTTATTTTGCATTTTGAAGAAGAGGATAGATCATAACATCACAGTAAGAAAGAAAGAACTTGCATTTCCAAACCAGTTACTTTTAAGACCTTAAGACTTCTCAAAGTGCTTTACAAACAATTAAATACTTTTTGAAGTTTATTCATTGTCGTATGTGGGGTCATGGCAATCAATAGCAAGCTTCCAAAACCAATATTATGATAGTGACCAGCTAATCTTTTTTGAATAGGGATGATTGAAGGATAAATATTGCTCTGGGCACTGGGGACAACTCCTCTCCTTCAAAATAGGCCAAGAGAGCTTTTATGACCACGTGAGAAAGCAGATAGGACCTTGGTTTAATGATTCATTCAAAAGATCATCACTGGAAACATCCAACCTTGTCTCTCAGGGAATCTATGAATTTGGGAAACAGACAAGTAAGTGGAGCTGAAAGCCAAGTCCAGCCATGATTATACTGAATGGCAGAGCAGGCTTGATGAGCTGTGTGTTCTACTTCTGCTCCTATCTCTTGTGCTCTTGTATATGATAATAGTTCCTCTTCTCAGGGATGGACCTATTCCCACTTGCTTCACCTTTTCACTCTGAAGCAGCAGCTGAGATGGCAATTGAGTGGAATGTTTGGAAATGAATCAGAGATGGATGCACTCAGAGCATGAATGAGCAGTTGGAGCTGCTGGTGTCATGTGAGAAGGAAGACGTTAATTGTTAATGGATGAAAACGTGTAACCTTGGGGTAGAAAGGCTTGGGAATCAGGAGTTCACGGAAGTGAGGTGGGATTCTCCGGCCGCGCTCGCCCCAAACTAGAGAATCCCATCCGAGGTCAATGCATGGTCTACCCCCCACCCCATTCACTACAATTCCTATGGCAGGTGGGATGGGAGAATTCCTCCTGTGACCTTTACAAGAAAAATGTCTGTAAATGATCAAGCAGACAGAACCACAGAATGCTTACAGCACACAAGAAGGCCATGTGACCTGTTGTCTTTGTGCTGGCTCTCTGCAAGAGCAATTCACCCGCTCCTACTTATACTCCTGAACTTTGTCCCTTACCCCACAAATTCTTTCTGCTCAGATAATTAACAAATTCTCTTTAGAAGGCTTCAATTGAATCCACCTCCACCACTGTCTCAAGCAGGTCATTCTGATCCTAAAATAAAGGTGCAAACCATGCAAAACAATGTGGTGCAGACTGCAACTGAAAAGGAAGAATCCACTAACAGGATACGCAGGACACTTGAGGTGCTTTGAAAGACTGATTCTTCAGTGTACCTTGACACATATGGCAGAGATAGTTGACTCAGTTATTAGCTATACAAGGTGGGATTCATGCATGAGCAATTCACAGAGGTAGCTGGCTATGTAAATCACCGGCTGCTTCCAGTGCTAGGGGATTTTGGAAGAACAGGACTGTGGAATCCGAAGTGTGCTGAATAGATTTCTGATAGACAAGGGAATTAAGGGTTATGGGGAGAAAGCGGGAAAGTGGAACTGATCCACTTCAGGTCAGCCATGATCTTATTGAATGGCAGGGCAGGCTCGAAGGGCTAGATGGCCTACTCCTGCTCCTATTTCTTATGTTCTTATGAATACTATAGATAAGAGGAGCTCTGAACTTGGTGGATACCTTTGGATAGCCAGGAAAGGTAGCACGGTGGCACAGTGGTTAGCACTGCTGCCTCACAGCACCAAGGACCTGGGTTCAATTCTAACCTTTGGTGACTGTGTTTCTGTGGCATTTGCACATTCTCCCCATGTATTTCCTCCAGCTGCTCTGGTTTCCTCTCACAATCCAGAGAGAAGTTGAGTTGCCGGCTCTGACTCCTATTTCAGCATCCCTTGGGAGATTGGTTGATGGTAATAGGTGAGAGAGAAGCCAGGAGCACTGACTTCTGTCACAGAGAGACAACTAATTTTAAAAAATGGCTGATAATGTTGGGTGATAGACTAAGATCATTGTAGAAATACAATGAAAAGGCATTAACAGAGAATGAGAAAATAGCTAAGCCATTTGGTCAAGAGACGTGGGGAATAAACAGTGGCCCACATTTTTTATCCCAAGATGGATAGCCAAAGCTAAGAAATTTGTCCGTTTACCACACCAACTCAGGAGAAACTCACCCAAATCACAAGACCTTCACTCAGGGAAATGGGGGTAAGGTGGCAGGGATGCGATGCTCTCAGATGTAGATTGGGGTGGCTGATTGCCAAGGTGGGCTGGTTAGAAGTCCCGCTTCGATACTCTTCTCTTGAACTTCATCCCAGTTGTTATCTTAAATATTAAGCGTTCTTGCCATCATCTCTCACACCTCTTCATCCTGCTCACCAACTCCCAATGCCCCATCCATTTCAATTAACACCAATCCATGCCCCCACCCAACCTAATAGCCTCTCATACTGTCCAAACCAACTTCATGCCCCCAACCACCATGTCCCATTATAACTCCCATGCCAATTTAATTCCAACACATGCCAACCAATGTCAACTCAACCATCACCCTCTGCCCTTGCACCTTTATCAAACCCATTCAGTATATACCGTGGAAAGACCAAAGAAGCCATGTGAGATGAAATAAAGTTCTAAATGTTTATTATTGCTTCCATTATAATAAATAAGCTCCCACAAGAACATAACACATAGGAGCAGAAATAGACCATTCGGTCCATTAGGTCTCTACTGCCACTCAATGAGATCATGACCAATCTGATATAATCCTCAACTTCACTTTTCCACCTTCTCTCCATAACCCTTGATTTCCTTACTGATTAAAAATCTGTCTATCTCAGCCTTGAACACCCTTAATGATCCAGCCTCTACAACTCTCTGTAGTAAAGAATTCCACAGATTCTCAACTCTCTGAGAAAATAAGTTTCTTCTCATCTCTGTCTTATGTGGACAACACCTTAAGGCTCCGTGATTAAGTCCTCTGGACCTAGACTCTTCCACAAGTGGAAACAACATCTCAGCATCTATCTTGTCAAACCCCCTGAGAAACCTACGTTTCAATAAGGCCACCTTTCATTCTTCTAAACACCAATGAGTACAAGCCCAACATTCCTAACCTCTCCTCATAAGAGAATCTCTCCATATCCAGGATCAACCTAATGAACCTTCTCTGGACTGCCTCCAATGCAAGTATATCTTTCCTTAGATAAGGGGACCAAAACTGTTCACAGTATTCCAGATGTGGTCTAACTAGTGCCTTCTGTAGTTTTAGCAAGGCTTCTCTACTTTATTTCAAAGGAATGGTGTATTAAACGCCAACATTCCCAATTAACTGCTGAACTTGCATGCTTGCTTTTTATGCACAAGGACACCCAAATTTGAATGCTTTCTGCATTATTTCTCCATTTAAATAATCTTCAGCTCCTTTATTCTTCCAACCAAAGTGCATGATGTCTCATTTTCCTACATTATATTCCATCTGCCAAGTTTGTGCCCACTCATCTAACCTGTCTATATCCCTCTGTCGACTCTTCGGCCAGAATTCTTTGGCTTCCCATCCATGTGATTCCCACTGGCAATAGGTGGCACATTGTTTGCTAGTGGCAGGATTCTCCGTCCTTCCTCTGTCAACAGGAATTCCCAGTGATGTTACCACATGCCGGAGGGAAATCCATGGGCAGAGGTGCGCCGTCAGTGGGACTGGAGAATCCTGCTGGCTTGAACAGCTGGAGAATTCCACCTTTGTGTCAATTAAAAAAAAAGAGTCCCAGGAAATAATGCAATACATTTACAAATTCCACCCTCCCGGTGAGAAGACATGCTTGAAAGGTGTGTAAATAGAAGGATTAATACTGCAGTGTTGCATCCATAATTCTGATGCATGCAGCATCAAATCTACATTACTACAATGTATAGGAGTCTGCTCTGATAACAGTGAATCATAGAATCCCTACAACGCAGGAGGCCATTTGGCCCATCAAGCCTGCACCGACAACAATCCCACTCAGGCCCTATGCCGTAACCCCTATCAGTCCCCCTCACACTAAGGGGCAAATTACCATGGCCAATCCACCTCACCTGCATATCTTTGCACTGTGGGAGGAAACCAGAGCATCCGGAGGAAACCCCCACAGACACGGGCAAAATGTGCAGATGCCACACAGACAGTGACCCAAGAGGGGAATCGAACCCCGGCACTTTGAGGCAGCAGTGCTAACCACTGTGTCACCCTATAGTATGTTAGATTGGAGTAATATAGTATGTTAGATTGGAGTAAGTGTGTATAAATCACCTGCCTGCTTGGGAGTTGTGTTAAGACCAGTGCACAATACAAATGAGCAGATGATGCATCTGCTATGGTGGGCATGGGAATGCATCAGGGAAACTCTGGCAAAGGTCATGTGATGAAAGAATGAATTAGGATCTCCCTGTGGAAATAATCCCTCCATAAAGCAGAGAAAATAGGAAAAATATTTACCATTTGCACAGGTCTATTATTTAACTTGTCTATTGATTCAAATTCCTTTTCTGCTGCTGTAATAATTCAGCCAAAGGCCAGTTTCCAATCATCAAACATCCTTTATTAGCATCAAAGAGGAGGACTGTTCCTGTAGCTTGCAGCCAGATAGTTTACACCTTGGGAACTAGGACACTGGCCTGGGTTGAGCAGCAGGTTTAAAAACCCTGCTGACCACATCTCACTGACAAAACCTCTGCTCACTCAATTAGGAAGCTCGTACTCCACAAAGCCCATGGGGAGATCTATCGATGATCCCTTGTGGTCTACATGGCCATCATAACATCTGCTTTCTCTTCTCTTTTGGGGCAGCACGGTGGCAAAGTGGTTAGCTCTACTGCCTCACAGAGCCAGGGGCCCGGGTTTGATTACTGGCTTCGATCAATATCTCTGTGGAGTTTGCACGTTCTTCCCATGTCTGCGTAGATTTCCTCTGGGTGCTCTGGTTTCCTCCCACAGTCCAACATATGTAGATTAGATGGATTGGCTGTGCTAAATTGTCCCTTAGTGTCAGGGGGATTAGCTAGGGTAAATGCATGGTGTTATGGGGATAGGGCCTGAGTTGGATTGTGGTCAGTGCAGACTTGATGGGCTGAATGGCCTCCTTCTGCACCATACATGGACATTGAAACATAGAAGATAGGAACAGGAGGAGGCCATTTGGTTCTTCAAGCCTGCTCTGCCACTCATTACGATCATGACTGATCATCCAACTCAATAGCCTAATCCTGCTTTTTCCCCATAACCTTTGATTCCACTCGCCCCAAGTGATACATCCAGCCGCCTCTTGAATACATTCAATAGGATTCTATGATTCTGTGATTCCTTGGCATTTCCTTATTCTTTCTTTCTCTCCATCCCTTCTCCTAAGCACTGGAATAATTATGTATTTGATTATTGCAATTATACATTTAACCTGCACTCATGCTCCCATCAAACACTAATCCAGCACGTTTGAAAGAGTCAAAATAAATAACGTAAGTTTTGGGCATGTTGAGCTAATTCTAGGATTTCAGGTTTGTATTGCGCATCTTGTTAGCCAACAAGACAACAAAAATTCATAACTCACTTACCTAATGATGTACAGTGAACAAATTGGAGACTTCCAAGCTGCTCATATGCACATAAAAGCTTTCGTTAATGAAAGACTTCTCAATTTTAATGAGCAACATTGCAGCGCTGCAGGCCACATGCTGAGACTCTGTCTGAACCGAGCTCTGTGATGTTAGAGCAGCTGCAATGTGAATTTCGATTGTGTCAGCTGCTGCTATCAAAATGATTGTGGAAGAGTGCTGAAGAAACCAAAGGCAGCTAAGAGCCTATTTAACAATTAGGATGTGCTCACAGTGCTTGTGGACAGATCTGTGCCGATTACTAAGCGACACCAATAGGACCATCACATTTAAATAATTTAGTTATGTTCCGTGTGAGAAAGGAGCGCTAACTTAGCAGCGGTCTAGGATGGAAGAGGCAATGTGGAGAAAAGAGGGTGCCACAAATGTATTTTTCCAGAGTCTGGTTATTGGAGTTGAAGATGATGGGACTCTTACTGCCCTGAGAAGTTTGTCATGGCCTTTCACCTTACACAGCAGCAATCCTTGTGCTGGTGATGTCCTCACAATGGTGTTAGATAAAATATTCCAGAAGATTACAACGCAACATGGAGCTGAACTTGATGATGGTCCCATGTCATTTCTGTAGGCTGCTTCATCTTGAATGGTGTCACACTTCTTGAGTTTGTTAGAGGCAAATAGAGAGTATTCCATCACACTCCTGAGTTGTAGCTTGTGTATGGTGGGCTGCCTCTGGGGAGCTAGGAGGTGGGTTACTTGCTGCAGAAATCCCACCTTCCGATCTGCTTTTGGAGCCTTTTGGCTCATCCAGTTAAGTTCCTAAGCAATGGTAACATCCAAGATGTTGATGCTGAGGAATTAAGTGATGGTAATGCCATTAAATTAAAAATACTCAGAATAAAATGAGAAACTTTAATCACTTGCAGCTTCTTTTGGGCTCATATGTCAAAGAGCAAAGGTTAGATTTTCTCTTGTTGGAGATGATCATCACCTGGCACTTGTGAGGTGAGAATGTTAACCCAAGCCTGAATGTTGTTCAGGTCTTGCTGTATGTGTATACCAACAGCTTTGTTATATAAGGAGTTATGAATGGTACTGAATATTGTGCAATCATCAGTTAATTTCTGACTGTATGATGGAGGGAATGTCATTGATGTAGCAGCTGAAATCGGTTGGACCGAGGACACTACCCTGAGGAACTCCTGATGTGAAGTCCTGGGGTTAAGATGATTGATCTCCAACAATCACTATCATCTTCCTTCATACAAAATAGGACACTAAAGAGTGTAGAACTTCCCCCCAACTTCCGTTTACTTCAAAATTGCCACACTCAGCCAAATGCTGCATTGATTATCAAGGACAGTCACTCACTCTGAAATCCAGCTCCTTCGTCTATGTTTGGGCCAAAGACGTATGAGTCGATTGGCCCTGGTGGAACCAAAACCGACCATCGCTGAGCAGATTATTGCTGAGTAAGTGCTGCTGATAACTGTTGACCCCTTCCATCACTTTACTGACTATTGAGAATAGAGGGGTGGTAGTTGGCCAGATTGGATTTGTTCTGCTTCATGTGGCGAGGATATACCTGGGAATTTGCCACATTATTAGGGGAATACCAGTGATGTAATTGTACAGGAACATCTCGGCTAGCGATGCAGCTAGTTCTGCAGCATAAGTCCAGTCCAGTTTCTGGTCAATGGGAATCCCCTGGAAGTTAAGGCTGAGGGATTCAGTGGTGGTAATGCCAATGAATAATAAGGGGACATAGTTTGATTCTCTCTTTTTGAAGGCTGTACTTTGTGCAATATGATGGCTATTTGTTACATTTGAAATAAATTAAAATGTTTGCCCACTGTCTTAGTTGATTACTGCCGCTGGGATTTATCAGGACCCTCTATCCGGTGCATGAGGTCATTTCTTGCTATTACTTCAAATTAATTGGACTGGCTGAAGGGGAGGCAGAGATAGATCATTCACTTAGCATTTGTAGTCGAAGGCTGTTGCAAATGCTTCAATCTTGTCTTTGCACAATGTGTTGGGCTCCTCCATCATTGTCTGTGGAGTCTTCTCCTTCAGTTAGTTAACTGTTCTTCACTACTTATGACTGGATGTGGCAGGACTGCAGCACTGTAATGTGATCTATTTGTTCTGGGATATTTTATCTTTGTCTATCACATGCTGCTTCTGCTGTTTGACATGCAAGTAACCCAGTGTTGTAGCTTCCGGAACTTCTCAATGAACCAGGATTGATCTCCTGGCTTGATGACAATGGTAGAATGAAGGATATACCAGCCATGAGGTTACAGATTGTGATCAAGTACAATTTTGCCACAACTAGCCCATAAAGTCTTGTGGATGCTCAGTTTTGAGCCTGTTCTGTATCTATCCCATTTAGCACAGTAGTAGCATTACACAACAGGGAGTGTCCTCTGTGACGAAGGGACTTTATTTATGTTGAGGATGCCCAGGGCCACTCCCGCTGACTATATACCACTGTGCTACCATCTCTGGCTATGGCTTGTCAGCAGGACAGAGATTGTGGCGGAGGAGTCTAAGATATCGAGTGTAAGGTATGATTCTGTGACCATGACTACATCAGGCTATTGCTTTATTCGTTTGTGACACAGTTATAGTACAAGGCTAGTGAGGTGAACTTTGCAGGGTCAATTGAGTAGAATGTGCTTTTGTGATTTCCAGTGCATCCACTTCATCCAATTTTAATCTTATTCAATTATTCTGTAGTAGTTTAATACAACTGGCCACTCTATCAGCCAGTATAAAGACAGTTGTGGTCATGGAAAGAGCCTTCATTTCACATGTTAAGCAGCATGTGTATCCTTTCACAACTTTAACTATTCCCCAGGGAAAGAATGTGAACTGATGGAGACAACAGCTTGCTTTCCAAGGAAGTGTCAGTGGTTGGTGCCACTCTTCTTGGTTTTTGGCATGTGGAAAATTCTGAGGTGGATTTCCAAGTTATGTCTTCTTGTCGGAAGAGACAACGGAGCAGCTTTGCATCTTCACTTTTTGGGCAGTAATCTGGCAGATTGAATTGTCTGCACATTGTGAAATCAATGGATTAAAAATCAAGTGCATTCTGCAATAGTAGGGCAATGCATTCAGCAGGATTGCGACCCAGGCAGTGAAGATGGAAACCTATCCCAATGTTACATGGACTTGACGTATTGATCAGGAATTGACATTCCTGCGCAAACTGATTTAGAAAAAGCAATTTTGTGGAACCTGTGGAATAATTTCCTCCTTTATAAGCTTTCTAATGTTAAATAATGAGGGATTTCAAATTAAGATAGTTCTGCATCTCTCCAAATTTTCAAGGAAGTAAGTGTTCTTTGCCATGTAATCATTATAGGAAGAATTTTATGTTTGCCGGGTGGGTGCGTGCCCAACCTGGAAACAGGGTGAACAGTGTATGAGGACGTCGGACACATGGCCTGACATCATTGCACTCTCACGTGATATTTCAGATTGGGGACACAGATGCGAATCAGCAGCATGCCCGTCAACAATAATACTGCTTATTGAGGGGATTAAATCCCCACGTGACCAGCACAATATCGCGATTGTCAATTGATCTCAGGCGGGATAGGGAATTGTGGCAGCTTCTGCTTCTGCATGCTAATTGTGCACATTGTACTTGAAATTCTGCCCCAGATGTTCAGTTAAGTAAACACAAGAGGGGGAGTTTTGCTGTGCTGCTCACCATGGAAATCGTGGCAGGCAGGGGGGCAGAGTCTGCAAGTTCCCTTGACCTCGGGCAGGAGTTTTTGGTTTTGGAGTGAGTGTGGCAGGAAAATCCTGCCCAATGAACATATATATACACAATGAATTTATTGTCCTGAAAATGGTGGACAGAGTTTTACAGCCCATCTCACCAGTGGGGTATTGCTGTCCCACTGAAGTCAATTAACTTTTGAATGGCTCACAACATTTTTGGCCCCGCCCACACCATGAAAGAGTTGCAAAATTCTACCCATAATGAAACAAATTCACGGTAGCTTTCTGGATGTATAAGCAGCATGGTGGCACAGTAGTGAGCACTGCTGCCTCTCAATGCCAGGGACCCATGTTCGATTCTGACCTTGGGTCTGAGTCGAATTTTTTACATTCTCCCTGTGTCTGCGTGTTTTCCTCTGGGTGTTCTGGTTTCCTCTCAAAGATGTGCAGCTTAGATGGACTGGCCATGCTAAATCACCTCTTAGTGTCCCAAAATGTGTAGGTTTAGGGGAATTAGCAAGGTAACTGCATGGGGTTACAGAGATAGGGTGAGGGACGGGCCTGATAAGATGCTCTGTCGCAGAGTCAGTGTGGACTCGATGGGCTGAATGTTCTCCTTCTGCACTGTAGAGATCTATCCATTCTATGACCAGTGTCCACTTGATCAGCACAAATCTATCCACTAATTCATGCAAAACACTTCCTGGGTGGCAGGGACTGATATATTGGCTTCTACTGTTTTCCGTTTGTATGTTCAATAAAATGGCTTCTTACTGTAATGCTCCAGGGCAAAGTAAAAGCCAAACTCATCTATAACTCCCCTGACATTTCCACAGCATTTTAAAATTATAAATAAAAGTTTCCCAGTAATTAAAATTCCACAGCTCAGTATAATAGACGGCCTTAGCTGATGTTCAAAATTAATTATTCTTCTCAGTGGGCAATTTTCGTTGCCTCAGCCAAGTTGCCGGTGGGAGGACTTCATGAACCGAGGGGAGAAGACTTCCATGGAGAATTGTCTTTACTTTGCTAAGTTTCCTGCCTCCTGTCACATAATTAAGAACCATCAATTAATAAACAGATGGTCAGGTTTATCTGAATTTACAAATACCAGCTTAAGTTGCTTTGATTTGATTTATTATTGTCACATGTATTAGAATGCAGTGAAAAGTATTGTTTCTTGCACACTATACAGACAAAGCATACCTTACATAGAGAAGGAGGGAGTGTAGAATGTAGTGTTACAGTCATTGCAAGGGTCTGAACAAAGATCAATGTGGATTTGGGTGCTGGGATGTTGGATTTTTTAAAAAATTATTTTATGATCAAAAAGGTAAGTCTATCTATCCAACCTTTTGCCAGATAATCACAAATCTGCTTGAGTTTAAAAAAAATGTAGATGTTGACAATATAGAAAACTACTCAAATAATATTGCTTTGTAATTGAGAATCATGATTCAAACCTCAATCATTATATCATCAAACAATATTCTGCCCTATTGCTTGACCTTTAGCTCATAGTCCCAAACAGAATTGTCTCCTGCAAGTTCAAAACAGTTTTAACCAACAATGTAAAATTCCACAAGGAGAGATTTGTAAGGAAATTTTCTTGCTAACTCTCATATTTTGTCACATCGTCATAACTCTATCAACACAGAGGAGAGGCGATGGCCTAGTAATATTATAATCCAGCAACTCAGCTAATGTTCTGGGGACCGGGTTCAAATGTCATCACAGCAGATGGGGAAATTTGAATTCCATAAATATCTGGAATTAAGAATCTACCGGTGACCAATAACCATTGTCGATTGTTGGAAAAGCCAATCTGGTTCATTAATGTCCTTTAGGGAAGGAAATCTGCCATCTTTACCATGTGACTCCAGAGCCACAGCAATGTAGTTGACGCTCAACTGCCCTCCAAGGTCAACTAGGGATGGTCAATAAATGCTGGCTAGCCAGCGAAACCCACGTCCCACAGATGAATGAAAAATAACATACTTCCGAAATATCATTTATCTTCTAAATTATTTTGAAACATGACTTACATCGCCACTCATGTATCACAAAAGGCTTATGTCATTGAGTGTGGGATGGGAGTGTGGCTGCAATCTGAAATGACTTCAAATAGTCTTTCCAATATTTTGTAATACAGGCTGTTAGCTACAATTTGGCAGAGTATCATTCCATGCCTTATGCTAACTATTGCAAAGTTCTATTGGAAAGATACACCAGTTATCAGACTTCTACAGGCTGCAATATAGGGCATTTTTTTAGCATTCTCTCATGTAAAAATATCCAATATTGCAAAGTCTTCTATCTCTTCATTTCCATTCCTATGATTTCAACCAGCTGATCTGAACTTACACAAAACACATAAAGCAGAACACACAGTATTACAAGGAGTTCCAGGCAGCTGTGCAAAACAAATCCTCTTTTCTGGAAATGCATTCATGCCCCAAAACTAGTTTTTTTTCCTCCATAACTTGAGCCCTGGCCAAGTCTGGAATCCACTGTCGGTGCCCACATACCTCCTTATAAAGGCCAGTACCTCTTTAACAAAACCAATGCATGTCATCCACAGATTGAGTCCTCTTTCAATATGAGTGGGACATGCAGGCACTGGGAGACTCCTATCGCCAGGACTATCCTTAGTCATTATTTCCCTTTTATGGAACGAAAGTAGATTCTGCCCTTTACAAATTTATCAGGACTCCTCAGATACTGAAGCAGTCAGTGTCCAAATGCAGCAAGACCTGAACAATATCAAAGCTTGGGCTAATGAGTGGCAAATAACATTCACGCTGTACAAGTGCCAGACAATGACCATCTTCAACAAGAAAGAATCTGTTGCCCCTTGACATTCAGTGTCATTACCATCGCTGAATTCCCTATTATCTACATCCTGGGGTTTATCATTACCAGAAACTGAACTGGACTAGCCATATAGTTACTGTGGCCACACGAGCAGGTCAGAGGCTAGGAATCCTGATCTCCCCAAAGCCTGTCTGCCATCTACAAGGCACAAATCAGGGGTGTGATGAAATATTCTCCACTTGCCTGGATGAGTGCAACTTCAACGACACTCATGAAGTTCAACATCATCCAGGACAAAGCTGTCTGATTGATTGGCACCCCATCTACAAATATTTACTCTCCCCACCACTGACGAAAAGTAGCAGTCATGTGTACCATCTATAAGGTTCACTGCAGGAACTCACCAAGGCTCCTTAGGCAGCACCTTGCAAACCCGTGACCACTACCACCGAGAAAGACAAGGACAGCAGACACATGGGAACACCACCACCTGGAAGTTTGCCTCCAGGTCACTCACCATCCTGACTTGGAAATATATTGCTGTTCCTTCACTGTCACTTAGTCAAAATCCTAGAGCTCCCTCCCTCCCTGATAGCACCTTGGGTGTACCTACACTACATGGACCGCAACAGTTTGGGATGGCAGCTCACCACCATTTTCTCAAGGGCAATTAGGGATGGGCAATAAATGTTGGTCTAGCCAGTGACACCCATATCCCATAAATTAATAAATAAAAGTGAAAAATCTGGAAATGAGGAAGGCAATCTGTGTCTTCTCCCTTTTCCCATGGTGTCCACTAACCTGCTGCCAAAATTGTACTAAAACATGAACAGAAGTTCTGGAATCCAAAAACGAAAAGAACTGAATTTGTTCAGTGGCCTTGAGGCAATGCTTTCTGGGATCAGGTTTTGTTCAGGACTGTTTGTCAATTGTGCTTTTTTTTCTGGTTTGCTGTTCTGAATTTTATAGGTGGACATGTATGGTGTAGCATTGCACTCTGCTTACAGCACTGTTAACGACTGGTGGTAGCAAGAATGCTGTTGGTGGCAAAACCTCAGGAGTAATCAACAGCAGAGAAATAACAGCAAGCTGCAAAAACAAATACATGAGCTCTCATGCACAAAGTTTAGTTAATGAAGTCAAAAACAGTATCCAAAATTTAAACCTCCTTCAAACAAGTCCTATATATTAGACTTCTGGTTTGAATGTTTTGAAAGGGCCTCCAGTTCCCAATCTGGAGTTCAATGAGTGAGAGTTTGTGCTACAAAAATATTTGGGCAATTTGCCTGATGACCAAAAAGTTATAATTAGGCCAGCCCCTTTGTGGAATCGAAAGTTCAATATCAGACGTGACATTCCTGGTTCCATGAACTTTGTGCACTTGTAATGAGTGATTGATAGTCAGGTACAACATTGAAGATTTGGTTCTAGAGACTTTTTTCACGGTTAGGGAGGGAATTCTGCTTAAACAGGAATGACAGGAAGCTGGACCGCTATCGAAACATAGAATGATACAACATAGAAGGAGGCCATTCAGCCCATTATGCCTGCATTTTTTGCTTTGCTTGAGCTATGCAATGAATCCCAAAATCATGATCTAAAAATGTCAAGTCATAAAGTGAAATAGAACAGGCTGGAATTCTCCATGACAGAATGTGAAAGGAGGCTATGGATTCTGCAGTGGCTGATCGTAACAATTAATGTCCCATCCTGTGCACTTTGAACACCCAACTCGTGCTCAGCCTTGTTTGGCCGAGATGCTCCATCCACCTCAAATACTAGCCCTATAACAGCAGCTGGGCCAAAATTGGTGGTGGTGGTGGTGGGGGAGGGTGGTGTACAGCTGAAACTGTAAGTTTTGTGGGTGAAAAGCAGTCACTGTTATTCCAGATTTAGTGTACTGGCTGCCAGAAGAGCAGAAATATGAATCATCATGCAGGGATTCCCAAGCTGAGATCATGGGCTAGAATCTCAAAGGAATGTTTCGCACATCTTTGATAGTACGAGCTTTTCACAAAGCCGCCAAGGCTCCTGAGAGATGTTCAAAGTAACATTCAACGAATAATTCAAAGAAAAAAATGGATGAATGCTTGAAGAGAAATAATTGGCAGACTTATGGGGTAAGGGCAAGGTGGGGTGGTGGAGTGGGTTTGGTGGCATGGCAGTGGAGTGAGCTATTCATTGAATAGTTCAACCAAAGATACAATACAGGCATAATGGGCTGAATGGCCTCCATCTATGCTGCATCATTCCACATTTCTATAATGGTCCAGCTTCCCATCATTCCTGTTTAAACAGAAATCTGTCCCTAACCGTGAATAGCTTGGTGGGCTCAGTGGCAGAAGCTTCCAGTGTAAGCACCAGCATTATGGACCCATGCAAATTCAAGCCTTGCTGGCAACCCAGTAGCTAATCTGTTTTACATCCTTATATGTTATAAGATCCTGGGGGGACCTGGCTGGATGGATACCGGGAAGATATTTCACGGGGAAGAACAGAATTGGGGGACACAGGGAGAGATGTCCCTTTTAAGACTGGGTTGGGGAGGATTTGTAAAGGACAGTAGGACTAGGGGGCACAGCCTCAAGATAAAGGGGGGGCGGTTTAGAACGGAGTTGAGGAGGAACTTCTTCACTCAAAGGGTGGTGAATCTCTGGAATTCTCTGCTTGTTGAGGTGGTGGAGGCTGCCTCGCTAAATATTTTTAAGGCGCGGGTTGATGGGTTTTTGATAAGCGAGGGGATTAAGGGTTATGGGGAGAGGGCGGGAATGTGGAACTGAGCCACGCCAGATCAGCCATGATCTTATTGAATGGCGGGGCAGGCTCGAAGGGCTAGATGGCCTACTCCTGCTCCTATTTCTTATGTTCTTAGAGGATGGTTAGTGAGTGGAATTCTCTTCCCCGGCGAGTAGTGAACACTGGGTCATTGAATTCACTCAAGGCAGAGTTCAGACAGATTTTTGATTCTGTTTTGCTGGGTGTGAACCAGCAGTGATGCAGGGTCATCGAGACTCGAAACGTTGGCTCTATTCTCAGACCTGCTGAGATTTTCCAGCATTTTCTGTTTTTGTTTCAGATTCCAACATCTGCAGTATTTGGCTTTTATCTTAGCGCTTGTCCCATATTGTTTCTGGCCAGGTATACAATAAAAACAAAAATGAGCAGGGATGTAGCAAAGGATGCCCACCAGCTGTTGTCAACACCCCTTCACCCGAGTTATGCTGAACACGTGGTGAAGTAACACCAGAAAATCAAGACCAAGTGGACTTCCCTCAGGAGGAAGTGTCCTTGGCTCCAACAGATAGTTGCTGGCAATGGCAGAGTGAAACAAATGATAATAACCAGACTTGTGTAATACCTGCAATATTCCGGGATAAAGAGCAGTCACCGACATGCTTTTCACACTGGAAACAGGGACAATATGGAGGGAAATTTCCAACCAGAATGAAGGAAACAAGGTCTCATTTGGATGGGAACTGAGCCAGAGGCAGTTGTGTCCACAATTCTTGGCTGCCACTCAGCATGCCGGGTGGTTATGCACAGAGGACGGTGCTCCATCCTATTATGAAGCTCCAGGCCCATACCACCCCATCAGGCCACATTGCAGCCAAGGGCTGTCGAGTGGAGGGATGACCATATTCACAATATCAGTCTAGCAGACCAGCAGATGTGGCCTCTCTGATTTAAAACATTTGCAGCATCACTTTGATTCATTTCCCTACCTAGATTGGCAGTGCCTAGCTCTAATGGCGGGGCTGCTAAACTCTCAGTGGTAGGTTGCCTCCCATTGGTCCTCAAATCTTGGAATTTCATCATAACTGGACTTAACTGGCCACCAACTGAAGAATCAGGCTCCGGGTCCTGGCGCCAACACGTTTGGGTTCTCCATTAACATTTCCCCCCAACAGTGAGATTGGAAGCCACAAATGAAACTTCTGCCCAGAAAATCATAAGCATGACTTTTTATTTGCTTGCTTAAATAGAAGAAGAAATTACATTATATGGGCCCAAATCTTCTGGTTTCAGATCATCACAGGTCAGATAGACAACAGAAGAAATGTGCCAGGGCCCTGTGGAACTTAAGCATGGACTTAAGTGGAAATTGCCAAGGAAATTTGAGCTTCCAATGAGCAATTTCCTGTCTGTCTCTGACTCTGAGCTAAAGTTGGACATCTGGGAGGGACCTTACCTGGATGGTTACCTAGGAAACGTTAGACAGTTTGAAATCTGGTCTAACACCTGGGGAACTCTACAATTGATCCCCAGACATCCACTTTGATCACCCAATTACTCCCCTCTGGAACTGAATGACACCATGTAGACTTGCTGGCATTGGACTAGGGTAAACACAGTAAGAAGTCTCACAATACCAGGTTAGAGTCCAACCAGTTTATTTGATAGTAATCCCGCAAGCTTTCGGAAATGGTGTCCCTTTGTCAGGTGTGAACATTCCTTTTACTTTTTGCTTTTACTTACCCACACCACCCCCCCCCCCCCAACCCGCCAACTTCCTGGCTGACCCCACTAGACCAAAACTAGACTTAACTGGGTTAGGAGAATTTTGAAGCACAGCAGCAATGTGCGCAGCACTGTCACTTCTTGGTAGATTCAGGTCAATCACAGGACATCTCAAAGTGCTTGACAGCCAATGAAGTCCTTCTAACATCTACTATAACAGAAAGAAACCCTTGTGCAGGTGTAGCTGTTTCATGGTCAGATGTATTCCGAAAAGTAACTGGATAGATTCTGCCGTAATGTGACTAGGATAAATCAAAACAACATTGTAGCAATGAGGCATTAAGGGGAATTTTCCCACCCGTTATGTTTAACATTGACGTCAGGTAGGAAAATGGGAAAGTGTTCCCTTTCCCAGGAAAGACAACCCTCAATATCACAAGATTCATTCTCATTTTCATACCTTACAGTTTAAGAGAACAAAGAAAATTACAGCACAAGAATAGGCCTTTTGGCCCTCCAAGCCTACATCGACCATGCTGCATTACACCGACTGAATTAAAACCCCCTACCCTTCCGGGGACCATATCCCTCTATTTCTATCCTATTCACGTATTTGTCTAGACATCCCTTAAAAGTCACTATCGTATCTGCTTCCGCTACCTCCCCTGGCAGCGAGTTCCAGGCACCCATCACCCTCTGTATAAAAAACTTGCCTTGTATATCTCCTTCAAACCTTGCCCCTTGCACCTTAAACCTATGCCCCTAGTAATTGACTCTTCCACTCTGGGAAAAAGCTTCTGACAATCCACTCTGTCCATGCCCCTCATAATCTTGTAGACTTCTATCAGGTCACCCCTCAACCTTTGTTGTTCCAGTGACAACAAACCAAGTTTCTCCAACCTCTCCTCATAGCTAATGCCCTCCATACCAGGCAACATCCTGGTCAATCCTTTTTGTACCCTCTCCAAAGCCTCCACATCTTTCTGGTAGTATGGCAACCAGAATTGAACACTACATTCCAAGTATAGCTAACTAAGTCGCTATAAAGCTGCAACATGACTTGCCAATTTTTAAACTCAATGCCCTGGCTGATGAAGGCAGGCATGCCCTACGCCTTCTTGACTACCTTCTCCACCTGCATTGCCACTTTCAGTGACCTGCGTACCTGTACACCCAAATCCCTCTGCCTATCAATACTCCTAAGGATTCTACCATTTACTGTATATTTCCTATCTGAATTAGATCTTCCAAAATGCATTACCTCACATTTGTCCAAATTAAATTCCATCTGTCATCTCTCCATCCAAGTCTCCAACCAAACTATATTCTGCTCTATCCTCTTATGGTCCTCATCACTATCCACAAATCCACCAATTTTTGTGTCATCCACAAACTTACTAATCAAACCAGTTACATTTTCCTCCAAATCTTTTATATTTAATACAAATAGCAAAGATCCCAGCACTGATCCCTGAGGAACGCCACTTGTCACAGCCCTCCATTCAGAAATACACCCTTCCACAGCTACCCTCTGTCTTCTACAAATGAGCCAGTTCTATATCCATCTTGCCAGCTCACCTCTGATCCCATGCAACTTCACCTTCTGCACCAGCCTGATATAAGGGACCTTGTCAAAGGCCTTATTGAAGTCCATGTAGACAACATCCACTGCCCTATCTTCATCATTTCCTCAAAAAGCTTGATCATGTTAGTGAGACACAACCTGCCCTTCACATATTGCCTCTTGCTAATAAGTCCACATTTCCAAGTGGCAGTAAATCTTGTCTCAAAGAATCCTCTCCAGTAATTTCCCTACAACTGATGTAAAAGGCCCAGTGGCCTGTAATTACCTGGATTATTCTTGCTACCCTTCTTAAACAATGGAAGAACATTGGCTATTCTCCAATCCTCTTGGATCACCCCATAGCCAACGAGAATACAAAGATTTCTCTCAAAACCCCAGCAATTTCCTCCCTTGCCTCTCTCAGTATTCTGGAGTATATCCCATCAGGCCCTGGGGACTTGTCTATCTTAATGTTTCTCAAAAACCCCAACACCTCCTTTTTAATCTCAACATGACTCAAACTACCTACACATCCTTTCCCAGGCTCATCATCTCCTAAGTCCTTCTGTTTGATGAATATTGGAAGATCAGAGGTTGAATGCACTGACCACTGAAGTGTTCCCCAATAGGAAGGGAACACTCCTGCCTGGTGATTGTTGAGTGTTGCCCAGTCATTCATTGTCGTACTGTCTGCATGGTCTTGCCAATGTACCAGGCAAAGTACTCATTTAATACCTTGCCCATTTCCTCTGGCTTCACGCATCGATTCCCTCCCTGTCCTTGAGTGACCAACCCTCTCCCTAGCTACCCTCTTGCTCTTTATATATGTATTAAAAGTCTTGGGATTTTCCTTAATCCTGCTGGCCAATGATTTTTTGTGACCTCTTTTAGCCCTTCTTACTCCTTGCTCAAGTTACTTTCTACTTTCTTTGTATTCCACACTTGCTTCATGTGTTCCCAATCTCCTAGTCTTGACAAATGCTTCCTTTTTCTCTTTGACTAGGTTCACAATATCTCTCATTATCCAAGGTTCCCAAAACTTGCCACACTTATCCTTCATCTTAATAGGAATGTGCCTGTCCTGAATCCCTATCAATTTACAATTCAAAGCCTCCCACGTGCCAGATGTTGATTTGCCCTGAACCATCTGCCCCAAATTTACATTCTTCAGTTGCTGCCTAATATGGCTGAAATTAGCCTTCCCCCAATTTTGCACCTTAACTTGAGGATGACACTTCACTTTATTCATCAGTACTTGAGAGTTTATTGAATTGTGGTCACTGTTCTCAAACTGCTCCCCTACTGAATTGTCGACCTCCTGGCCAGGCTCATTTCCACAATACCAGATCCAGTATGGTCCCTTCCCTAGTTGGACTATCTACATACTGTCTCAAGAAGCCTACTTGGGTGCTCCTTACAGACTCCGCCCCGTCCACAACCCTAGCACTAAGTGAGTCTCAGTCAATATCGGGGAAATTAAAATCTCCTACCACAACAATCCTGTTACTTTTACGCCTTTGCAAAATCTGTTTACATATCTGTTCCTCTATCTCTGCTGGCTGTTGGGCGGCCTATATTACAGCCCCAACATTATGACTACACCCTTCCTGCTTATCTATTCTGCTAGGTAGACCCCACAAAAAAACTACAACAAGTTTACTAAACATGATTTCCTTTTTGTAAGTCTATAATGACTCTGCATAGTTCTACCATTATTTTCTAAGTTTCTTGTTATTAAATCCTTAATTATAGCTTCTGGCATTTTCCCTACTACTGATGCTAACATGTCTGTAGTTCCCTGTTTTCTCTCTCCCTCCTTTCTTAAACAGTGAGGTTAAATCTGGCACCTTCCAGTTTGCAGGAGTTAAAACCGGTCTTTATGCTTCTAGATTTTCCTGAGGAACTATTCTGCTAAGTGAGCAGAATCATCCAAAGTCTCTGACTTTAAGCTGACAAACTTCTCAGGCAATTCCCGTGTGGTCCTTACATAGGGTCTATCCAAGAGGTCCCTCCCAATGTACCTTTTGTGGAGTTTTCAAATTCTCCTCCTGTCTGCATGGGTTTCCCCCAGATGCTGCAGTTTCCTCCTACAGTCCAAAGATGTGTAGGTTAGATAGATTGGCCATGCTCAATTGCCCTTTAGTGTCAGGGGGAATTAGCAGGGTAAATAAGTAGGTTACGGGAATAGGGCCTGGGTTAGCTCGATAGGATGAATGGCCTCCTTCTGCACTGTAACATTCTACGATTCTATTATGCTATGTTTGTGTATATGCAGGTGCCTGTCCACCGCAGGAAAAATTAATTTTAGAATGAGAAAAGCCTGGGGTGGCAGACATTTGTTCCCTGGTGCATTCACCATGGCAAAGTCTTGATCAAAATCATACCTGATTTGCCAACGTTTTTCTCATACAGCATAAATTGTTTCCTTTGAAATGTGGTTTTCCTGTGACCATCCTGATGAGTGTGAGAAGAAAAGCTACAACATGTCCCCACTTTTCAACAACACTAAAGTTGACGAGAGGCTCTTAACAGCTATTTTAATCTTTAAAAGGCTTTCAATTGCTATTATGAGGTTATATAACCTTTAGTGTAATGCAAGTAAACATTAAAAAAAACACTTGAAATAAATGGTAAGGTATATTTTACATTGTAGACTTATAAAATAAATAACAATTTATAAATTTGAAACACTTTTGATCTCTTTTATATAATAAGAGTTTGGACAGCTGCTGATAATAGGACTTGGCAGCTCAAAATGTTTATACAGAGGATAATTAGTTCTTGGATTCATTCTAAAGGTGTGGGTTGCAACGGATGTTGATTGTTCGGCAAGTTTGCTTGTTGTATAGAAAAAAAACGTTTCCCTTTGCAGCTTCCACAATAAATCACTTCCCATCCTGACTAAACAACTGCGACTGAAAGTTCAAGGCACCCTGGAGTAAATCTCTGGGCCATTTCATGGAATCTAGCCCAAGATCTCTGACAACAGGTTCAGTATCAGAGGAATATATGCAGGGTTCTAGGCAGTGTATGTCTGCCCTCCAGAAGTTTAAAGTTCCACCTAAATCCTGTGCATGTGCGTGTATTGGTACTTTCCCTGGGTCCTGATACTCAATAGTAGCAAACATCTTCATGTTCACTGTTGTTCTGATCAGAAAATCTGGGCCATAGATTAGATTGACACTCCAAAGTTCTCTCCCAAAGTCACTCTGACTTGTTATCTACCTCATTGCCTTTGAAAACCTCCTAAAGAGATGTGTACAACTTTTATTATTGGTCTCCTGCCCTTAACTCTCCTCTTTGAAGTTCTCCCTTTTTCATTTCCTCCATTGATTCATTTTATCCTCCCCTATTTTATCCTGCTTCCCATCTTTTTATCCTTACCACCATCCACCCATCCTACTAGGGTCATCTGTTACTTGTTTCAGGTTGTCCTTTGACACACTGCATACCTTTGGTCTGCCAATAATCGGGTCTGTTAATGGCCACTATCAGCCCCTTTCTTAACCATGATTATCACCATTTACGTTCCCTTCGCGTTTTTGTCCACAACATCTTTGTCAATCTTTCCCTAGCCTCCACTTATTGCTGGCTGGCCCTCTATCTGGCCCTACGGCTCCCCCCTCCCTCACCACCCCCTCCACTACCACAATATTATAAAATCTCATCCTATTTTCAGTTTTCTTTAGTTCTGATGAAGAGTCATCCAGACTTGAAACATTAGCTCTGTTCTTGCTCCACGGATGCTGTCAGACCTGCTGAGATTTTCCAGCATTTTCTGCTCTTATTTCAGATTCCAGCATTCGCAGTAGAATCATAGAAAAACGACAGCACAGACAGGCCCTTCGGCCCATGAGTTGCACCGATCTTATCGCTACCTACTAGGCTTACCTATAACCCTCAATCCTATTAAGTCCCATGTACTCATGCAGAAGTCTCTTAAAAGACCCTAACGAATTTGCCTCCACCACCACCAACGGCAGTCGATTCCACTCACCCACCATCCTCTGAGTGAAAAATCTACCCCTGACATCTCCTCTGTACCTACTCTCCAGCACCTTAAACCCGTGTCCTCTTGTGGCAGCCATTTCCGCCCTGGGAAAAAGCCTCTAAGAGTCCACCTGACCAATACCTCTCATCATCTAATACACCTATATCAGGTCCCCTCTCATCCTTCGTCTCTCCAGGGAGAAAAGGCCGAGCTCCCTCAACCTATCCTCATAAGGCATGCCACCCAATCCAGGTAACATCCTTGTAAATGTCCTCTGCACTCTTTCAATGGCTTCCACATCTTTCCTGTAATGAGGCAACCAGAACTGAGCACAGTACTCCAAGTGGGGTCTGACCAGGTCTTATACAGCTGCAGCATTATCTCCCCACTCCTAAACTCATTCCCTCGATTGATGAAGGCCAGTACACCATATGCCTTCTTAACCACATCCTCTACCTGTGAAGCCGATTTGAGAGTGCTATGAACCTGGACCCCAAGACCTTTCTGATCTTTCACACTGCTGTGAGTCTAACCCTTAATATTATATTCCTTCATCCCATTTGACCTGCCAAAATGTATGACTACACATTTGTCCGGGTTGAAGTCCATCTGCCACTTCTCCGCCCAGTCTTGCATCCTATCTATGTCATGCCACGACTTCTGACATCCCTCCAAACTATCTACAACACCTCCGACCTTCGTGTCATCAGCAAACTTACCAACCCATCCCTCCACTTCCTCATCCAGGTCATTTATAAAAATCGCAAACAGCAAGGGTCCCAGAACAGATCCCTGGGGCACTCCACTGGTGACCGATCTCCGTACAGAAAAAGACCCATCTACAACCACTCTCTGCTTTCTACGGGCAAGCCAGTTCTTGGATCTCATGCCCCCTCACTTTCTCAATAAGTAATTTATCACCCAGATATGCAGGCATTTTACAATTTCAGCAAAAGTGCACACACTCTCGGGGTTAATCACACAGTTGATAGTATGTGCTAAATCTTGAAATTCAAGTGGAAAAGCAAAATACTGCAGATGTCGGAAATCTGAAGTAAAAACAGGAGTGCTGGAAATACTCAGCAGGTCAGGTAGAATGAGTGGAGAGAAAAAGAGAGTTAATGTTATGACTGGTGGTCTTATAGGGCCATGAACAGCAAATTTGCAGTGGTGACACCAAAATAATTTAATTGTTTGCAATGCCACAATGGAGATGTGACTAAATGGAGTTTTAACCGCTAATATGCTGAAAGATCTTCAATCAAACAAACCTGATTTTTTGATTAAAGTTTTTTTCACTATGCTGGATTTTCCTTGTGGTCAGTGGTCTAGAATCTGTCAAAGGACAGAAGGTGTCAGATTCAACAGCTTGTCCTTGGCAGAGATGAGTTGTGAACAGAGTCTTGGAGCCAGTGCTCCTTAGCTGGCTATTAGAATATAAACAATATGCACTTAGATGATGAGACCTGAAGTGACCAATGATATTATGGTTGGATTTGACTGGCTTAATCGAACGATGCAACTGGGGATCTGATCAATTCATTGGCTGATTACCAAGGAACTTTTGGAGTTTTAACTCTGGTAACACAAAGAGCTCGTTCAGAAAGGCAGTGTGGAGAACCTAGGAACCAAGCTCACAAGGAGAGACAACATCTGGAAGGAGAAGAAAACAAAGAACTGATTCCATGTGACAACAAAATACTGGCCAACTTTTAATTGCAAGTGGAAATTAACCTTAAGTTAAGTAAAGTAACAAATAGTGAGTATTTAGTTTGTGCATTGCAAGTATTTACTGTTGTTTAAGTAGCTACAAAATTATAGGAAATTGTGTTTATGTATTTAAAGTTGACTTTGTGTCTTTATTCACTGCAGGGATTAAAACACACAGATTTGGACAACAGAGACATATGAGTAATGCGGCCTTTTTAGGTACTGAAGAATGGGACGTCCACGATAGAAAATACAAGAGAGGGTGGGACTGAATTCCATTGCTAGAAAATTATTAGCGCCAACTAAATCGGGTAATGACTGGGTCACTGTCATCAGTTCCTTTGGATCGGGCTACAAATGAAGAATTGTGTTAGCATCAGTAGTTAGGTAAAAGGTCAATAAACTCCCATTCACCACTCCCAGGCAGTGAGTTGGAAGATGCAGGGGGGAGTGCTGCAAAACATCATGGGCATGGTGTTCACCTGTCCTGACCTCCACCACCATTTTACTAGCAGCAAGAGAGACTTTGGGCATGATGCCCACTCATGGGTCAATTGAGGCCCTTAAATGACCAATTAATAGCCACCTATGACCATCAGTGAGAGAAGCCCATGCCAAGCAATCAGCTCAACAGTTTGCATTGTGCAGACAATGGGTGGGCAAGGGAGCCTGCTTAATGGACCCCTAGCCCATTGGACAGCTCTCTCCAAGTCTTCCACCCACTTTGATTCCCCTCCCTCTTGGCTTGTCTAACTTGGCACCCCTCTCCCCACTCGCTGGGGCCTTCTAGCCTGGATCCAGGAATACCCTCAGAACAACTGGGTAAAAGCTAATTACTGCAGATGCTGGGATATGAAACCAAAAGAGAAAATGCTGGATAATCTCAGCAGGTCCGGCAGCATCTGTAAGGAGAGAAAAGAACTGACGTTTTGAGTCCAGATGACCCTTTGTCAAACCCTCAGACCAACCTTCAATCTTGGCTCCAATGCAGCAAGCCATCCTGGTGCACCTCGCTGCAGTACCAGCAATGGCACTGCTGCTTTTGGAAAGTGACTGGCCTCAGCTCTCTGAGGCAGAGGGTAAAAGTCCTGCCTCCAAGCTATTAATGTTTAGTCACTAGTTAAATGGCTGTGGGGTGACCCCACCAACCAAAGATAGAACTTTGCATGATGCCATACCCCACAGAAATAAAATCTCGCTCCTCATTTCCATGTACATTTTTTGTCAGGCTACTAATCACACATCCTACATATCCAGTACTAAAGCATTGTACACAGCATATTGACATATTCCTTCATTGTGCTCAACATCTGTTTAATATACTTAGGGTGCAGGTGAGGAACAGCAAGCAGAGGCTGGGATGTCAAGGCCAAGGTGTTTCTGTGCAAATTAAGGGATTTAGCAGTGGATATATGGATATGGAGGACAAGCCTGCTCACAGAAGAACCTTGATTTCAATGTTTCCTCTCTCTTCAATAACAGGTACTGTGAAGCATTGCACATTACAACATGTCTGCTTCCTGGAAAATAACTTCTGACACACACAGTGAAGTTTCTGCTGGCTCGAATACTGCTTGAAAATGAATGCCAATCTTTCTTTTCCTGACGACCACAGACGGCACCTGATGCCAACATGGGTATCATTTCCAACTTACTGGACTTGTTGCAGCCTGCATGACCAGTGTAACCAATGCCACCAGTCTAACAAATATACAGTGAAAGGCTGACATCTCCCAAATTACTATTAAGGTGATGTCCCGGACTGCTTTTACCACCGCTCACGAGAGAGTGCATCAGCATCAGTCCTGATGTATCCAAGTGGGGCCTCGGGGGATTTGCCGCATCTGTCCATATTATCAGGACTGTAATCCTGTATCAGCAGCAGGTAGAACCGGAAGGAAAACTCAGGAGGGCTAAGAAGTGCTAAAATATTGAAATTCTAAATGTTTCCTTTCAGTGTTTATACTCTGGTGTGATTGTGTCGTTTAAATAAAGCTGGCTAGCAATGAGAACAGAGTTACTGCAAGATCACAGAAGCCCAAGGTCCGTCTAGACTGTCCCCTATCCTATTGGTGGCATGCAACAATGACAATGGGCCACTCATCGCAGTTAGTCCCTGTCAGTTAGACAACAGCAGAGCCAGAAATAACATAAGCGATGGAAATACATTCCTGCAGTCAAGTGTTTTTTTTTTAACTTCCCAATGTGCATAAAAGCATATTCAGCATCTGCACCCACTGCAACAAAAAAAGATGGGGAGTACACAAAAAATGTCAAAATTAGCCCAAAATGCTGCAGAGAGCTGCATATCAGCACAAAACTGCATTCGCAACTTCCCTGTGTCCAGGATTTGTGATCTGCCAAATGCTGCTGATAATTGAGTAAATCTGACACAGCACTTACTGCTCCAGAGAACTGCTCTGCATCTCACTACATTCAATGCCTCCTGCCGCTGTACTGATGATGGAAGTCTGGCCGGGGGGGGGGGGAGGCGTTGGGGAGGCCCACTAGCCTGTCAAAGAACTTTGGGAAAAACAAAAGGGAATGGCTTGCAGCTTCAGGGTGAGGGGAATCAAGGGTTCACCACTGAATGTTGTTGCAGCCACTGTGCAGTCACACGAGTCTGCAACGGCTGCTGTAAAACATTTCTGGTTCTTTCTGCTCATTGCGTTTCTGGTTTCCAAGTATCATCATGTCCTGGATTCACTGGAATCAATGCTGCATCCCTCCCCACTCTCAGCAAATGAACTGCACTCTGTCTACATCTGTCCTCCCAGACAGAGTATAGAACATAGAACAGTACAGCACAGGAACAAATCCTTCAGCCCGCAATGTTGTGCCGAACATAATGCCAAATTAAACTAATCCATTCTGCCTGGCTTTGGTCCATATCCCACTATTCCTTGCATATTCATGTGCTTATCTAAAAGCCCCTTAAATGCCCCTATTGTATTTGCCTCCACCACCACTCCTGGCAGCAGGTTCCAGGTATCTACTGCTCTCTGTGTAAAAAACTTGCCACTCACATTCTCTTTGAACTTTTCCCCTTCTCATCTTAAGTGCATGCCCCCTAGTTTTAGACATTTCAACTCTGGGAAAAAGTTTCTGACTGTTGTGAAACTTGAACAGCTTGGAGAAACTCAGATAATGAATGTGTTGCGCAAAACATTTTTTTTCTATTTGGTAAAGTTGAATAATCATTTTTTTTTAAAAGCATGATGGCAGAAGAATATTCAATTTTCATTCTTGTAGCAAAGTGTTCAGGCGCAAGAAATCTAACGACCTTTTACTTTACACAAATGACATCAATGTAACTGCTGTAAACAAGTCAAAAATAAAGATCACGTCTCTTTAAAATGGTCATTGTACTTACGTTCCACAAAGTAGGAACTTGGCTCAATTTTCCAAATGATCTGTCCTCGGTGTGAACCATTAACTCCACGGTTTTTGTAGTCCAGGAAGTTTTCAGATAGAACCTCATCTGTGACAGGAAGGAAAACACCAGAGTTACCAAGTGTTTCTGCAATGAGCGAATGTTGCAATGACAGTCAGCCCCGGCTCAGGCTGCTTGGTTGGATTGAGGGAAATGTGAGAACCAATTTCAGGTAAGGAACAAAAAAGAGACTAAAAAGACTGAAAAACCATCATCTGGTTGAGCGACTGAGGTGACACCAGACCCCATGAGAATGAAATCTGCAGCAGCTCATTGGTACAGCCTGAACCCTAATTTAAATTACAGTCTGCAGTCAGAGCTTCCGATCTCAGGGCGTGCTCCAGAAGATGCACTGGGAGTTATCCCAGTCATAAGTCCCCACTTAAAGACTGCACGGCAACTGCCGCGAAGTTTAAAATTTCGCACGATGGCCTAAAGTTTATAATGTGGGGAGGGTGAATGAGACAATTTAAGTCAGAGATATGCCTCGGGACACCTGGGAAAGTCCTGATGGGTGCACATGGGCGGCACTTCACACAGTCACAGCACTGCCATGTCTCAGAAGCAGGCCATTTCACCCACCATGTCTGCACCGGCTCTTCAAAGGAGCACCGTGACTTAGTGCCATCCCCTGCCTTTCCTCATCCCCTGCTTCAATTCATCCAATGCCTTCCTGAATGTTTCAACTTAACCTGCCTCCACACACTTCCAGCAGGGCATTCCAGACCCATGTCACTCACTGGGTGAAAATATTTTTCTCATGGCACATTTGCTTCTTTTACAAATTGCCTTAAAGCTGCACCCTCTTGTTCTCAAACCAGAGCAGGAACAGTTTCTCCCTATCTATTCTTTCCTCCCACCTCATGATTTTGAACATCTCTATCAAATCTCATTTTGGCAGAACCAACGGGATGAACGAGTACACTATCAAGGGCAGAAGTCTGAGTAGTGTTGAAGAGCAGAAGGATCTAGGGGTCCGGGTCCACAGGACTCTTAAATCGGCCTCGCAGGTGGAGGAGGTGGTCAAGAAGGTGTATGGTGTACTGGCCTTCATTAATTGAGGGTTTGAGTTTAGGAGTCGGGAGGTAATGCTGCAACTTTATAAGACCCTTGTCAGGCCTCATTTAGAGTACTGTGCGCAGTTCTGGTCGCCTCACTATAGGAAAGATGTAGAAGCTATTGAGAGGGTACAGAGGAGATTTACAAGGATGTTGCCTGGACTGGGAGGCATGCCTTATGAAGTTAGGTTGAGGGAGCTGGGACTCTTTTCCCTGGAGAGACGAAGGTTGAGAGGCGACCTGATAGAAGTTTACAAAATGTTGAGAGGAATAGATAGGGTGGACTCTCAGAGGCTATTTCCCCGGGTTGAAATGGTTGCTACGAGAGGACACAGATTTAAGGTGCAAGGAGGGAAGTTCAGAAGTGATGTTAGGGGTAAGTTTTTCACTCAGAGGGTGGTGAGTGAATGGAATCGGCTGCCGTCAGTGGTGGTGGAGGCGAACTCGCTGGGGTCTTTTAAAAGACTTCTGGATGAGTATATGGGGTTTAATGAGATTGAGGGTTATAGATAGGTCTGTAGGTTGGTAGGTGTTGATGTGATCGGCGCAATTCATGGGCCGAAGGGACTGTTTGTGCTGTAGTGTTCTATGTTCTATGTTCTATCTCATCTTGTGCTGTAGTGTTCTATGTTCTATGTTCTAATCTCATCTTAGCCTTCTCTCCAAGGAGAACAGTCCCAACCTTGCCAATCTAACCTCATAATGAAGTCTCTCATCCCTGGAACCATTCTTGTAAACTTTCAGGGAAAGGTTAAACCTTTAAGTGCTGGTTTTATTATTACCATAGCTGGATAAACTGATCTCATATTCACACAGACTTGGGTAGTTTGCCCTACACTTACCTGTACTCTACTATTCCCCAGTTTCAGAGCTCAGGACTGATATTGGAATCCAGCTCATGGAAGCAAGCCATTAACTGCACATACCGAAAAGAAATCATAACAAACTGTAATCCCCCAAGCTTCAATTTAGCTACATGGAAGTCAGGAGCAGCATGGTGACACAACAGTTAGCACAGCTGCCTCACAGTGCCAGCGACCCGGGTTTGATTCCAGCCTTGGATGACTGCGTAAAGTTTACACACTCTCCCCATGTCTGCATGGGCTTCCTCCAGGTGCTCCTGTTTCCTCGCATGATCCAAAGATGTGCACGTTAGGTGGATTAGCCATGTTAAATTATCCCTTAGTGTCCAGGGATTTGTATGTTGGGTGGGTTAGCCATTGTAAATGTCTGGGGTTATGGGGTTGGGTGGCAGGTGTGGGTCTGCCACAGTGGGTATGATGCTCTTTTGGAGAGTCAGTGCAGACTCAATGGGCCGAATGGCATCCTCCTGCACTGTAGGATTCTATGGTTCTAGAGGTTGTTGAGCCCAGTGATTAAAATTATGCTCAGCAATTTCAAAAAGTGTTAAGCATTTTTTTAAAACATTATTTACAACAATCTTCAGTCACAGATAGGTTGCTGGAAGAAAGTATCAGCGACGTGCTGGACGATTGAAAGGGGCAAAGGTTATTAAAGAAAACCAACATTATTTTTGGAAATAGAATTTTCACGAACTTGATCGAATTTTTAATAAGCAATTTTAATAGCCTGGTGGAAATTGTGGACTCTGATTTAATAAAAGCCTTTGATAAAGTGCTGCAAAAGGCTGTTAGGGAAAGTTCCAACCTGTGGGAGTAGATACCAGTTTTTAAGCTATAGTGAAATATTTGCATTTGCGTGGGCAGAGCTTAGTTAATAATGGTACATGATCCAGCAGAGTTCCACAGGTATCAGTGTTATGCAGCTTTTTACCATCCTTATCAGTAATGTGGATGAAGACATCAGTAGCTCGATTTTCCGTTTTGCTGATGTCAGAAAGATGTGTGTGGGAGTTAGCCTTTAGATTAAATGCGTAGATTGCAGACTGATTGAGATACACTGGGGAAACAGGCCAGTGGCAGAAGTCCTTCAATGTGTATGAATGCAATGTAATGCAGTTGGGAAGGTGTAATTTCAGGCATGTTGTATTAACCACTTCAGGCTGTAGGACAGAAAAAGAGCCAAGGATAACAATTCATATAAAATTGAGGCTCACATGCAATGCCATAAGAACATACAAATAGAAGTAGAAGTAGGCCATTTGACTTCTCAAGCCTACACCGTCATTCAATAAGATCATGGCTGATCTGTTTGCGTTGTGCTCCACATTCCCATCTACCCTCAATAACCTTTGATTCCCTTGCCCAACAAGAATCTATCTACCTCTGCCTTAAAAGCATTCAATCACCCAGCCTCCACCACCAGAGTTACAAAGTTGCACAATCTTCTGGGAGAAAAATATTCCCCTCATCTCTGTCCTATCGGGGCAACCCCTAATTTTCAAACAGAGCCCCTTAGTTCTAGACTCACCCATGGAGCGGCAAGGTGACACAGTGGTTAGCACTGCTGCCTCACAGTGCCAGGAACCCAGGTCCAATTCCCAGCTCGGATCACTGTCTGCGGTGTCTGCACATTCTCCCTGTGTCTGCATGGGGAGGGCTTCCTCTGGGTGCTGCGGTTTCCTCCCATAGTCCGAAAGACATGCTGGTTAGGTGCATTGGCCATGCTAAATTCTCCCTCATTATACCAAAATAGGTGCCGGAGTGTGGTGACTAGGGGATTTTCACAGTAACTTCATTGCAGTGTTAATTTAAGCCTACTTGCGGTACTAATAAATAAATTACAAAAAGAGGAAGTATCCTATTCACGTCCACCTCGTCAAGACCATTCTGGATCTTAAATACTTCAGTCAAGTACCCCTCACTCTTCTAAACTCCAGTGGAAAGAAGCCCAGCTTGTCCAACCTACCCTCATAAGACAACCCACTCATTCCATTCAGTGAGGCTGGAGTGAAAGTGACCAGGGTGTTCCAGTGCATGGGGTCCAAGACACTAAGACTCGGATCTACATGGTGGATAACTAGCTGAGTCATTCATCACCAGATCTGGCTCACCACTGAGTAAACAGTCGGGTCATAATTCTAAAGCTGCCAACTACTCCAGGATTATCTTGATATACAACTGAAATATTAAGATAACCTTTGCTTCTTTTCTTCATGAAAAGCTAACTCCTTTCTCCAGCAGATTCTACTCTCAACTCCAATAGAAAAATACAAAGAATTTATGGACCACCCCATTCACCTGCCTTTGTTGTTTTCTTTTCTCCTTCCCTTGGACCAGTACGATCAGTTTTCCCTTGGACTCCCTCTTGCCCTTGTCCTGAACTTGGATCTTTCCTAAGTTGCTATCTCATCACAACCTTTAAGAGTTTTTCTTTTCCATGAGGCCCATCTCCCGGTCCCTCAACCCTACTCCTACTAAACTTTTGACCACCCAATTCCCTGTCCTGCCCCTTATTTCAGCCGGGGTTGTCAACTGTTCCCTCTGTTCAGATAATGCCTGCCTCCTTCAAGCCTGCTGTCATCATCCATCTCATCAAAGAAAGCCACCCCGACTTCTCTGTCCTTGTAAGTTATCAATCTATTTCTGACACTCCTTTCTTGTCCAAAATCTAAGATATCACTTCCCAAACCCTTGGCCGGTCTCCCACCATGTTGAATCCCTTCAATCAGAGTTCCACTCCACCACACCACTGAAATGGACTTCATCAAACTTAGCACAAATGGCACCCAATGTCACAGTGATTAAGATGAACTATCCTTCCTTGTCCTTCTCAATCTGTATGCAGCTTTTGATGTTGTTAAGCACACTGTCCTTGTTTCAAGTGTCCGCGTGGGTTTTCTCCAGGTGCTCTGGTTTCCTCCCTCAGTTCAAAGATGTGCAGGTTAGGTGGATTGGCCATGCTAAGTTGCCCCATAGTGTCAGAGGGACTAGCTAGGGTAAATGTATGGGATTGTGGGGAATAGTGCCTGGGTGGGGCTGTGGTTGGTGCATACTCAATGGGCTGAATGGCCTCCTTCTGTGCTGTAGGGATTCTATGGTTCTAATGTCGCTCCTGAATTGTCAAGCTGAGTGAAACCATTCTTATTATCTCACTGTCACCAAGGAATGATCTGCAATGGTTTCTCTTTCTGTTCCTGCACCTCTAGTGTGCCATGCCTTTCTTATTTGTAGGCCAGATGATTCCAATGCACTCTAGAACATAGAACATAGAACATTACAGTGCAGAACAGGCCCTTCGGCCCACGATGTTGCGCCGACCAGTTAAAAAAAAAACAACAATGACCCACTAACCTAAACCAATCCCTTTTCGTCCATAAACCTATCCACAGACCTCTTAAACGCCCCCAAACTAGGCGCATTTACAACTGCAGCAGGCAGGGCATTCCAATCCCTCACCACCCTCTGGGTAAAGAACCTACCCCTGACATCTGTCCTATAACTACCCCCCCTTAATTTAAAGCCATGCCCCCTCGTGCTAGATTTTTCCATCAGAGGAAAAAGGCTATCACTATCCACCCTATCTAAACCTCTAATCATCTTATATGTTTCAATAAGATCCCCTCTTAGCCGCCTTCTTTCCAGCGAAAACAACCCCAAATCCCTCAGCCTCTCCTCATAGGATCTCCCCTCCATACCAGGCAACATCCTGGTAAACCTCCTCTGCACCCTCTCCAAAGCCTCCACATCCTTCCTGTAATGTGGGGACCAGAACTGCACACAATACTCCAAGTGCGGCCGCACCAGAGTTGTGTACAGTTGCAACATAACGCTACGACTCCTAAATTCAATCCCCCTACCAATAAATGCCAAGACACTGTATGCCTTCTTAACAACCTTATCTACTTGATTCCCAACTTTCAGGGATCTATGTACACATACACCTAGATCCCTCTGCTCCTCCACACTATTCAAAGTCTTCCCGTTAGCCCTATACTCAACACATCTGTTATTCCTACCAAAGTGAATTACCTCACATTTCTCTGCATTAAACTCCATCCGCCACCTCTCGGCCCAGCTCTGCAACCTGTCTAAGTCTTCCTGCAAACTATGACACCCTTCCTCACTATCTACCACACCTCCGACTTTGGTGTCATCAGCAAATTTACTGATCCACCCAACTATACCCTCATCCAGATCATTAATAAAAATCACAAACAGCAGTGGCCCCAACACAGATCCCTGAGGCACACCACTTGTAACCGAACTCCATGATGAATATTTACCGTCAACCACTACCCTCTGTCTCCTATCCGCTAGCCAATTCCTAATCCAGTTCCCTAGATCACCCCCAATCCCATACATCTGCATTTTGTGCAGAAGCCTACCATGGTGAACCTTATCAAACGCCTTACTAAAATCCATATACACCACGTCCACTGCCTTACCCCCATCCACCTCTTTGGTCACTTTCTCAAAAAACTCAATAAGGTTAGTAAGGCACGACCTACCCGCCACAAAACCATGCTGACTATCTCCAATCAACTCATTACTCTCCAAATAACTATAAATCCTATCCCTAATAATTTTTTCCAAAACCTTGCCCACAACAGAAGTGAGACTCACCGGTCTATAATTCCCGGGGAAGTCTCTGTTCCCCTTCTTAAACAATGGGACAACATTCGCTAACCTCCAATCATCTGGTACTATACCAGAGGCCAACGACGACCTGAAGATCAGAGCCAGAGGCTCTGCAATCACTTCTCTTGCCTCCCAGAGAATCCTGGGGTAAATCCCATCCGGACCAGGGGACTTATCTATTTTCAGACCCTCCAGAATATCCAGCACATCCTCCTTATCAACTGTAACACTGTCAATTCTACTCCCCTGCAACCCAGTGTCCTCCTCAGCTATATCCATGTCCCCCTGCGTGAACACCGAAGAGAAATATTGGTTCAATGCTTCACCAATCTCCTCCGGTTCCACACATAACTTCCCTCTGCCGTCTATAACTGGCCCTAACCTTGCCCTAACCAACCTTCTGTTCTTGACATACCTATAGAACGCCTTAGGATTCTCCTTAACCCTATCAGCCAAAGTCTTCTCATGTCCTCTCCATCTTCCAGCCGATATAATTTTACTTTTTATTCTTTCACGGGATGCGGGCATTTCTGGCTAGGCCTGCATTATTGCTCATCCATAACTGCCAGTGAGAAGGTGATGGTAAGTTGCCTTCTGAACTGCTGCAGTCCATGTGATGTAGGTACATCCACAGTGCTATTAGAAAAGGAGTTCCAGAACTTTGACCCAACATCAGTGAAGGAGCAGCGATATTGTTCAAAGCCAGGATGGTCTGTGCCTTGAAGGGGAACTTGCAGGTGGTAGCATCTGCTGCCTTTGTGTTTCCAGATGGTTGAATGCCAATGGCGATGGTTAGATTCTCTCGATTGAGATGGTCATTGGCTGGCACTTGTTTGGTGTGAATGTTCCTTGCCACTTATCAGTCCAAGGCTGGATATTGTCCAAGTCTTGCTGCCTATGGAGTATAATTAAGCTCATCCAAAACTCTGCTGACCACATTCTACCTGGCACCAAGTCACACACGCTTGCTGATTTACACTGGCTGCCAATCTGGCAACACCATGATTTAAAATTTTCATCCAATTTTATAATTCCTTCAGAGCTTCATTCCTCACTTTTCAGTCAGTTTCTCCAGCTCCACATACCTCCAAGATATCTGCATTCCTCAAATTCTTCCCCCTTGGGCATTTCTGATTTTAATCCCTCCATCAGGAGGAAGTCACGTCTTGAAAACTGACTGGCAGCTTTCCAGTTCCTCCAGATACAGCACTGCAGTGGCCAGGAGAGGCATTGCAGGAAGCTGCCTGACACAATGTTAAAGGTACTGTGAAATTCCCCTGATTTGGCTACCATTGGTGGCCAAACCTTTAGCTGCCGAGGTCCTAAACTTTGGAGTTCCTTCCCTAAACTTTTAGTCTCTCTCCCTCTGTCCTCACCTTTAAGATGCCCTGAAAGGCTATTTGTTTGATCAAACCTTTGCCCACCTGCCCCAATATCTCTTCCTGTAACTTAGTATCAAATTTTATTTGATATTGCTCCTGGACCTTTTACTTTTGACATGAAAGGTGCTAAATAAATACAAGTTGTTGATGTGGTACAGATAGGGACTGGAAGGATAATAAGCACCAGCTTTAAATTTATAAACATGAAGCGACACTAGATGCCAGGGGCAATTCTCTTCACACCAAATCATCAATCTTTGGGATAAATTGTCAAAACAATGTTGAGTATGGAATGGCTGCAGGCACTTAAATGGGGCCTGTAACCCCCAATGTGCATACTTCCACCACCTTGTATCCAAAACAGGCAGATGTCCTGTTCTCCCATTCCCAGGCCCACTAGGAAACTGTGAAAAACTGGCAGCTGCAAGTTGAAATTGTGACCTTCCAAATGCTGCATACCAACACCATCCAACATGAGCAACATAAGAACAACATCAGAACTAGGAGCAGGAGAAGGCAATTCAACCCCATTCAATTCAATCATGGCTTATCTCATCTTGGTCTATCTCCACCTTCCTGCCTTCTCCCCATAACCCTTCATACCTCTCCTAATTACAAATCTATCTCTCCCTTAAACTTGTTTAGTGTTCTGGCGTCCACTCTGGAATAGAGAATTCCAGAGAGATTCATGAGCCTTTGAGCGAAGTAATTCCTTCACATTTCAGTTCAAAATCTGCCAGCCTTAGCTTAAAACTATTGCAGTAGCCAGTTGCCAAAGATAGCCAGAGATGGTGCTCCAGCAGAAGTACTTTGTGGTTTGAATGTTCAGGATGGTGGGGAATGCATCCCCAGCAGCCTCAATGTCTTATTGTACTTTAATCAGTGTTGATTGAGATAAGGTGGAACTTACCCCCCTCAATCAGGAAGAAGTCACACCTTGAAAATTGATTGGCAGTTTTCCAGTTCCTCCAGATGCAGCACTACAGTGGCCAGAAGAAGCATTGCAGGAAGCTGCCTGACACAAAGTTAAAGGTACTGTGAAATTCCCCTGATTTTCCGGTTGTGTTTGTCCACAAGATGGAAAAAGTCCTGCCCAAGGTCAATGGACTTTTGCATGGTCTACCCCTGCCCACTACAATTCCCATGGCAGGCAGGACAGGAATATTTCGCCCCAAGTCCCAGGCAACAGAGGATAAGTTAGTTGCAGGGGACCCAGGGCGGGGAAACATCTGGGAGGTCACGAGGGGGGCAATTGGGGGTTCGGTGTATAGGCTGGGGAGTGAGGTGGGAGCAGTTATGTGTGGAGGTCACCAGGCCATAAGGTGAGGGTGGCCTGAGTTACAAAAGGGGCTTTTCATGGAGACATCCCCACTGCACCCTTACAGCCCGAAATCAAACTTACTCTATTTTACTTTGTACCCCTTCACCATGCCACTCCTCCACCATCATGAGCTGTAACCTGGCCGCCAACCTAAAATTTGAGGCTGGGTGGAGACAGGTTCTTAAGTGGCCATTCAGAGTTATGTGTTTGAAATTAGTGTCTGGTTGCTATGAAAGGACACAATATTACAGCAGTTAGTGTGTTTCTTTTTCTGTTCGTCACTTAAGTTCTCCAGATCCTTTGTACCGATTGATATAAATTATTTATCACCCTGCCACCCAGTTCCATACTTGCAGCAATTGGTTTCCAAGTAATAATTCTCCTGATTTTCAAGGAGAATGGCAGGAAGGTCATGCTGCTAATAGTTGTTTCTGAGGCTTTATAGAGGCTTTTAGAAATTTCACACTCTGACATCATGGGGCAACTTCCAAAGTCAGTGGCAAGCAGTTGAAAATTTTAAAAGAAAAATACCTGTTGTTCAATTGTTCTGAGGTAAATTTGCCAAGTTCTTAGTCCTGATTCTTATTTCTTCTGAGAAATTCACACAATGTGGGCAATGGGAGTGGAAACCTCAGGATTGCCTTTTATGACTTTTAAAAATATATTTGAATTCTCAGTGACAAACTTAAAGAAGTTGCATGACAGGATTTCAAGTTTTAAGACTTTTACTGTAGCAAACCAACTGAAAACAAAATTGCTCAAAATGACCTAGTACTTCAAACTTCAGTAAATATGTCCCCCTTTAGCTTTTTAAACAAGGCTGAAAATCTCATGCAATAATTATACTCTACTTTCCACTCTGCAAAATGGAAGGTTTATAGATCCAACACCACTCCTATCTTCCAATGGGTTTATATCTCTCCAGCTGAGTCACCATCAAAAGGTGCTTCAGTCAGTTCCTAGAGAAATCTAAAACTGAATTCCAGCCCTACTCTGGTAATTCTTTCCCTATGAATCCAGTCCAGTCCATGCCAAGATGAATCTTCCAGATTTCTTAGATTGCCACGGAATGCACCTCTTCGACTAGGGAGTGTCTTCCCTCCCCATTCTAACTGATAGTCTACAGAAAAGACACACTTTGCTCTCTGCTGATCATGCTAGCTCCTTTCATCTCTCTGCGACACCTCCTTCTCTCTCTTTCTGTTTAAAAAGTTGGAGACAGAAAGTGGGTCCTCAATCAGCCCCAATTACGCTTGCCTTTGGTTCAGGCCTGAACATTTTGCACCTTTCTCTCAGCATCTCTTGACTTGGTCCCCCTGAGCCCTGGTAACCAAGCCAATTAGCCTGTTTCTGGGCTGAAAGCTTTACAGATCATGTGACTACATTGTTACCCTATTTTACCTTCAGGTAAAGAGTCAGTTTAAAACTTGTAACAATAGTTTATACACACAAGTGGAGAGATCTTGCAGGAAAAGTAGTGAATGAATATTTGACTCAACATCAATCATTGTTTTTGATAGAGGAAAATTAAGGGAAAAGAAAGAAGGAAATATTTACCAGTAATTTCAACATTCAAGGGAATATTCAACTTTAGTAGGCCACAAAAAGGGTAATAACACCATATACTCATTATCTACCACTCCTGTCAATATTGTTCTCCTATCACCAATGTAATCTACCCTGTTCTTGCTAAATCACCATGGTACATCAGGTGTCAGAGAGTTTTTACCTTGCAAGGTTTTACAGTTAATAAATACCTTCACAGTATGATTGAATAATGCTCTTCATTGTCCATTTTTTCCTCAATTAGGAAACATTGCAATACTGAGGGCACGGTTCCTTGAAGAGACCAGCCCATGGTATTCCATCAGTAAAACACTGCTGCCATACTTTAGCAGAAAATCCATCAATTTTCATTTGATCATGGCAAAACTCCTGACCATAAAAATATTTCAGAGGTGCTTGCTGTGAATTATGAATGTTTCATACATGCTTTTATTATTTAATGCCTTGACTACAGCTATGAATGTTTTTTGACCTGTTTTACTGTGTGCATGTGTGCATAAAAAATATTGATGACATAACACAGAACAAATTAGGGTCAGTACATAAATATCAGATTAGCTGGCTACAATGGTTAGTTATTCATTTAATTAAAATTCAACATATTTCTAAGTTTTATATTTTATCTATGAATCTTAGATCCAGTGTGCAATTTATCTGCCACACTTTTGCATGGTAGAATAGAATAAAATCCATAGAATCCCTACAGCACAGAAGGAGGCCATTCAGCCCATTGAGCCTGCAACAAACCTACTCAGGTCCTATCCCCGTAACACCAAGTATTTATCTTGAAGAGCATGATAGTCATATGATCTGTAAAACATCCAGCCTAGCAACATTCAGCCCTGATACTAAGGGACAATTTAGCATGGCCAATCTATCTAACCTGCACATCTTTGGACTGTGGGAGGAAACCAGAGCACCAGGAGGAAACCCAAGCAGACATGGGGAGAATATGCAAACTCCACACAGACAGTGACCCGAGGCCAGAATTGAACGCAGGTCCCTGGTGCTATGAGGAAGCAATGCTAACCACTGTGATACTATGCCATATTTGAATGAATGCAGATTCCTGTCTCCTGCTCGGACTGCTTAAATTTATAAAGAAAAACAAACTGTTGCCCAAAAGGAAAAAATGGATGAAAGAAAAACAGGTAATATAACTAGAAGGGGTGGAGGGATTAGTTCAGTCAGTAAGAATAGGCAACAACACCTCCTCCATGATCACTCTCAGCCTTGCAGAGCACTGGTGTTGTGACCTCAGCCTCTTACTATACTCCTTATACACCGATGACTGTTTGGCCAAATTCCCCTCTAAATTGATTTTCAGTTTGCTGATGACACCACTGTGATGGGTCGGACCTCAAACAATGACGAGACAAAGTATAGGAATGAGATAGAGAATCTGGTGAACTGACGCGACAACAACAATCCCTCCCTCAATGTCAACAAAATGAAGGAGATAGTCATCGATTTCATGTGGATAATATGCCCCTGTCAACCTCAACAGGGACGAAGAAATGTTCAACAGCTTCGGGTTTTTAGGTATTCAGGTCACCAACAACCTGTCCTGGTCCCTCCATGTGGACACTATAGTTAAGAAAGCACACCAACGCCTCTAATTTCACAGGAGGCTAGGGAAATTTGGCATATCTGCCACAACTTTCACCAACCTTCACAGGTGCACCATGGAAAGTATTTTCTTGGTTGTTTTACAGGTTGGTATGACTCCTGCTCTGTCCAAGACCACAAGAAACTACAAACCGTCATGAATGAAGTCCAGTCCATCACTCAAACCAGCCTCCGTTCCATTGACTCTGCCTACACTTCCCGCTGCCTCGAAAAAGCAATCAGCTTAATCAAGGGCCCCATGCACCCGGATATACTCTCTTCCATCTTCTTCCATTGGGAAAAAGATAATAAAGTCTGAGATTACATACCAATCAACTCAAAACAGCTTCTTTCCTGTTGCCATCAGGCTTTTGAATGGACCTACCTTGCATTAAATTGATCTTTCTCTACATCCTAGCTACTATGACTGTAACACTGCATTCTGAACATATCATTCCTTCTCTATAAATGGTATGTTTTGTCTGTGCAGCGCGCATGAAACAATATTTTCACTGCATACTAATATATGTGACAATAATAAATCAAATCAAAGGAAGCCAAGAGCTTGCTTCCCATTGCTTGTTAATTATAAATATTTGAGAAAAATGATTAGTTGTATTTATACAGGAGCTTAGACAAGTGCTGAATAAAAAGGCTGCCTGAAAGAAAGGTATAAAAACAGGAAAATAGCATTGGCGTTTTTACATTTCGTGGATATGCCGGCGTTGGACTGGGGTAAACACAGTGAAAAGTCTGACAACACCAGGTTTTAGTCCAACTGATTTATTTGATAGTAAACTCACTTTTTGATAGCTTACTATCAAATAAATCAGTTGGACTAAAACCTGGTGTTGTCAGACTTTTTACTGTTTTTACATTTGCCAGGGGAAGGGGGTAACATTAGTTTCAAGAGACTTGCTTAAAGGAGCTCTTTCTGGGGAGGAGTTAGGAATTAGTAGTTGTGTCAGTCAGCAGGCAAGAGGGTTGACCGCGATAAAACCAAAGGTAAATATTGGATTGGGATTTGCTGTAAGAATCCAGAAGTAAGACCAAGGATTGCTGTAAGAATCCAGAAGATTAGAGATTTTCATTAAGAAGTCCAAGGTATCAGTGTTAGAATTCAGTATTAAGACTAGAGGTAGTTCTAAATACCTGTATCAAAAAAGTGCTCAAATGTGCTACTTCCAATGTGAAAAGTGTAACTGTGATGAATGCATTAGCACTGTAGGGGAGATGGCACCTGCTGTGTTCACACATTCCTGTAAAATCTCCTTGTGTTGCTTCAGCAGAGATGGCAGTAGGCTGCTCCCTTCTGTGTGTAAACAACAATGAGGAGTGTGTGCTGGCTGGCCTTATCGTGCAGGCATCCACAGGGACCTCTTTCAGACTGTTGCCTCGGAAGGGGCAGCCACGTAAACTGGCACATTTGGAGCAGATGAGGCTCTGGTCGAGGGGCTGGGAAGAAGGAGGCTGATGAGGGTGCTGAGGAGCTTTCAGAACCTCCACCTTCCTCAGTGACCTCCACAGTCCTGGGTTGGTCTGCAGGTGAGATTAATGGGACTGGCTGCTGGTGGGCAGACGTTGTTCGCTCCAGTAACCTCTATGCCAATGGTGTGACCTCCGTGCTAAGAGTATGCAGCTCCTGATGGATGTCAGTTCTCATACTCTGAGCAGACTGATTCAGCCTGCTGAGGGAGATCCTTACCCTTTCCTGGCTGAGACACTGGCCTTGCATCCACTCCGGGTGTTGTTGCATGCGTCTCTCCAACCTCCATCATCCTCTGAGGGGGAATGTGTACAGATATCTCTGACTCTGGCAGCTCCTCCCACACTGTACTGGGGACTGTAACCCTCTGCCACTGACTGCATATGCACACTCTATCCCTCTTTAGTGTTTGCATCTGTGTCTGTGCAGTGTGGACCAGGAAGACGTGACACTGCCTCCTCGAACATCTCTTCTCCCCTTAACGCCCAATGCAGTGGGATGAGAGCAGAGCTGGGATTTGTGTGAGGCACAGGATGAGTAATTTAGTATGAATGTTCTGATGCATACCATTGTCTTAACGATGGCTAACGATAGTTAGCACTGCTGCCTCGCTGTGCCAGAGACCTGAGTTCAATTCCCGGCTTGGCTCACTGTCCGAGTGGAGTCTGCACATTCTCCCCATGTCTGTGTGGGTTTCCTCTGGGTGCTCCGGTTTCCTCCCACAGTCCAAAAATGTGCAGGTTAGGTTGGTTGGCTGTGCTAAATAGACCCTAGTATTATTGGATTAACAGGGTAATTATGTAGGATTGGGGGAATAGGGCCTGGGTGGAGGGTATGGTTGGTGCAGACTCGAAGGGCTGAATGGCCTCCTTCTGCACTGTGAACCATGCTCACACCATCTTTATGAAACAACCTCTCATGCTAATGTCCTGTTGTGCTCTGCAAAATGACAGCATGATCTTCACCATTACCACCATGTGCTAACGCTTCCTTTATCACCTTCAGCAGTGCAGTGATTCACCATCACCAACAAACAGCTGCTCGGGCACCTTGCCAGTCTCCATGGCACTTTGCTCCATGGGACGATGTCCTTCAGGCAGGCTGACCCACTGCAACCCAGGCCTCTCCCAGGGAATTCTTGGTCCTTTTCATCGACAACAACATGAATTTATGTTATCCTGACACACAGCATGGAGGGATACTGCTTTCCACTGTGTCTGTGCTTCCCAGTGCTCGTTTGGATGTGCTCTGTGCACACCTATGTGAGCTGTGTACAAGTCTCAGTGCTGAAGCAGAGGTGGGTGCCATGTCTCGCATCTTAATTGCAGCATGCAGCTATACCCTTCTCTTGAAGCTCTGTGTGGATGAGCCAAGCTGCTTACCTTGTCGGAATGTAGCAAGTCATTAAACATTTTCCTGCACTGAATCCGTGAGCACTGGTGATCTCCTGCTGGGTTCACTGCAGCTGCTATTTGGTTGCTGCAGGGTAAAGGACTGAACCTTCTCTTCTGGACCTCTTCCACCAAAGCTTGATGGTCCTGGTTAGAAAATCCTGGGGCAGTTGGATCCACCCGTCCCCCAGCACCTTCACCGTGTGATGTTCCATGAATAAAACATAAGGCGCAAGGAGGTTGTGAGCCACTCAGATTAAAATTCTCTGATAAGGAAAACCCATGACGGGCCATCCATTCCAGAGTCAGCTAACAGTTGGACAACATTGTTGACAAGGTAATGGCATCTCCACTCAGATATGGGGCTTCACCATTGATGATTTACCTCTCAAGTGGGTCTTTCTGAAACCACATTTTTTTTATCTGTATCTAAGTCATCCAACCCACACCTGGCCCAGCGCCACTCACTCACTAATCCAGGGTTTCCTGTCCTAACTTCTATTCAAGCCCACCCTCCACCCACCCCAGACCACAACTCAGAAATTTGGCATTTTTTGAGGTTGGGTTCCTGGTGCCAGGAATTTTTCTATCTCTGTGCACCTGACCCTGGAGTGAAAATGTGAGCCATTGCATTTGCCAGATTGTTACTTCTGGCAATTGGCAGAGCTGTCAAGTTAAAGATCAAGATTGTAAATGTTGAGAAATCTTCAGGTAAGTTAAAAAAACGTTCCTTTGATGGCTGAAAAAGTAGAGCACATTTCACATTATTGAAATAGTTGCCTTGAATGATAACAAAATGGAAATGTTTCTTCTTTTCCCATTGCTTCTATGGATTCAGTCGAGTTGTCCACTGAGGCAACAAGTTTGAGATTTGTTTGTTTAATCAGAAGATAGAATATTACAGAGGGGCAGATGGATCACGCTCCGCGAGGAAGCGAAGTCGGGTTGGAATGGACTCCAGCTCCACACCAGCCTGCCCCATGCTGCGGGTGGGCTGTGCTAGGACATTGCAGGTGGAACATACACCCCTCACTGGGGAGGATGGCCCATCCTCCTGAGCTACTGGCCAATCAGTCCTGGCAGCAACAAGGGGGCATTCATCACTGCTGCTGAAACTGCGACCAGGAACAGGGATTAGCCCCAAGGATTCCAGAGCCTGGTATGTCTACTGTCTTGGGCAGGCAGGGTTTTGGCAATTTAAGGATGGGTTGGCGGGATGGGGAAGTGGATTTGGTGTGTTTAATGGAGCAGGCGTGGGGAAGGGGGTTACTAACTTAGGGGGGAGATGTTGTCCCCAGTAGCAAAAGGGCACACCCCAAATATATTACCCTTCTTCCTTCAGTCCTGCCTTTAGAAAAAGTTTTTTTAAAAAGGCAGCCTGCCCACTCCCAATTTTTTGGCCTGGGCAGCGTATTATTAAGCTCAATTGGGCTTGTTAATAAAGCAAATTGACCACTGATTTTTTAAATATGGCGGGCAGGTTGCCAGTCTTGGCACTTATCCTTGGGGGTGAGATCAGGGGAGGGCAGAAAGGCATTGGGGTGTTGGAGTGGGTGGACATCCACCCTATTTTACACGCCTCCCTCCCCATGCTGGCATGGCAGTAAAATGCAGCCCAGGGTGTTTAATGGACTCTTGGCTCCAATCCAGTTTCCCAATTGTTTCAGGTATGATTGACATTGTTTCTACAGCTGCTTTAAAGACTCAGAGACTTTCATGGATTACTCAATGGCATCCAACTGTTCTAATAGGGTTTGTGAATTCTGTGCGTGCGCTGGATAATGGGCGAGTAGGGTAAAGGGGCGAGGAGCTAAGGTTGAGAATGTGAGGGGATGAGAGTGATGAGGGGGGAGTTCTTAAAGTGCTCGGAAGATATGGGTGCGCCACCGATTGCCATGGGAGCTTTGGGCTAAGGAGTTTTCAGAACAGACTTGAGCCTTTTAGCCTGCCTCCTCTGGGCACATCCCGAATCCATTCCTGACTTGGGTCTGTTGGTGGCCGCCACAGCTCCTGGCCACTTTTGGCTTGGAACCCTGAAAGATTCTGCTTGTCTTGAGGAGGAGGTGGGATCATGATGCAGGATTAATCCTGTCTCCTGATTCCATCTCCCTCTCTGTCCCATGCTAATTCATGGGACCAAAGAAAGAAGAAGGAAGTCAATGATACTCTTTCACATATATCCCATTGATGCTAAGGGTTTATATTGGAAATAAGACATTTCAGTTGATTACTTTAATCTCATGACTGTGATGTGGGGCTGAATTTTCCAGATGGTAAAGTCTCCCTCCCTACCATCTGAGGAATTAGCGGGTAACACATCCCCACCCACTCCAAGTGCCCTGCCACTATTTTCTGTTCAAATGAGCATTAAGAAACTGCAGGAGGGGTTTCTGACCCATCACTTGGGAGGAAGTCCCATCTTAGAGAGCTGCCGGCCAATTTGCAAAGGGGGGTGATTGGGGTGTTGGAACAAAGGTTGGGGCGAGGAGGGAGGTCCTGTGGCCACTGGACCTTAATTGGACATCAGGTGGCCACTGTCAGAAGGCAGCTTCAAATGGAGTCACCTCTTCCTGTCCAGGGTCTTGCCCACCCCACGGTAAAATCATTGCATGGTCAGAGCACGCAGGATCCTTCAATTTCACAGCCCCCAAACACACTTACACCCCCCCATCCTGCCACACCTCACATATCCTGCCTATTTATTTTTAAGACTTTTTCCAAAGTCTTACTTTTGTATGTTGAATATATTTCTATTACAGTTTTAAAAATGGACACAATTGAAAATTGGTGTATTATTTACAATGTGAGATACTGACACACAAGTGTGACCAAGGACCATACAACAGGAAAGATGGATATATGAAAATGTGCATTCGCTATTATAGGCTGGCCTTGCACACAGGATGTTAAGCCCAAGTATCGACTTCAGGTGTAGAGGCTGCACATCACTGGTGCGAATGTGATTCAAACCTTGTTTTTAGATGTCCATTACTAATATCTGAAATTGCTTTAGTAAACTGCAACACATCCACTGTAGAGAGAACGTAATTGCAGTGTGGCAAATTTACCGAGACAATTGCAAGCTTAAGAATTTATTTGAGAAAAGTTAACAGAAAATGCATGCAGATGGAAGGTTTCTGGCACACACGCACACAGTTATGCTTATATAACAGAGAATGTCATAAAGCTGCAACTCTCCAATAATCCAGGTTGGCAGGTCTCACTGGCATCAAACTTTAAGTGTGTCTTGCTGAGCACTGCAGTCAAGAGTCTTTTATGGCACTCAAGAGAGAATGAATTAAATTCATCTTTAAAGTGGTTGCTCCCAGTCATTCCATTACTTGATAATGCTACTTTGATTTTATATTAATCGAAATGAAAAGACACTTCTTTTCTAATAACTATTATTTAAAATAACAAAGTGCTTCGCTTAGTGCCAGGGAATTTCATCAACCTCGGAACTAGCTTGGATTCCCCAATTTACAGTGGTTTCACATGGGGCTGTTTAACAGGAACATGTGAGTTAGCTCAGTGTCCTGATCAGCATTCATCTCTCAGTCAACATCACCAAAAACAAGACTATCTGGTCGTTCTCACATTTCTGTTGGTGACTATTTGCTGTGCACATCTTTAACTGCTACAGTTCCTCCATTGGACTACTCTTTAAAAGCACTTCATTGGCTGGGGGACATGTTGGTCAGTCCTGAGAGTATGAAAGCTACCATGGAAATGCAAGGATGGAATTTTACAGGGAGCTCACCCCAGCTCGGGCCTGAAGAAAAGTCAGTTCCCACAGCCATAGCATGCTGGGTTTGGTCTTAATTACCTGAGAATGGACCTCTTGCCCCTCAGTGGGGGTTGTCCCATCTTCCAGAGCTGCCAATCAAATTAGCCAATAGCTCTCATAGTTCCAGCAGTTGTAGAACTCAGTTGTGGGCACTGTTGAGAGTGCAAGTAGGTCCCGGGATCAGGATAACCTGGATCCCAGATTCTGCTAAATCTGGGTTTTTGGATGGAGAAGGAAAGGGGGCATGGATGGTTGGGAGAGCAGATTTTGGTGATCAGGTGGAAAGTAACAAAAGGGGGGAACATCTTGGGGGGGGGGGGGGGGGGCAGGGGCAGTGGTCTGTGCACACAGGACATGCACTGAAGTGCATATTCTCTTCCTTTCTGCTTATTGATTAATTTTGTTAAATACCCTTCCAAGTCCCGTCCACCTGACCTCGCCAATTGTATCATGCATGGGCAGCATTATATTAAGAACATAAGAAATAGGAGCAGGAGTAGGCAATCTAGCCCTTCGAGCCTGCCCCGCCATTCAATAAGATCATGGCTGATCTGTTGTGGCTCAGTTCCACTTTCCCGCCCTCTCCCCATAACCCTTAATCCCCTCTCTTATCAAGAACATAAGAACATAAGAAATAGGAGCAGGAGTAGGCCATCTGGCCCTTCGAGCCTGCCCCGCCATTCAATAAGATCATGGCTGATCTGTCGTGGCTCAGTTCCACTTTCCCGCCCTCTCCCCATAACCCTTAATCCCCTCTCTTATCAAAAACCCATCAACCCGCTTCTTAAAAATATTTAGCGAGGCAGCCTCCACCACTTCAACGGGCAGAGAATTCCAGAGATTCACCACCCTTTGAGTGAAGAAGTTCCTCCTCAACTCCGTTCTGAACCGCCCCCCCTTTATCTTGAGGCTGTGCCCCCTAGTCCTACTGTCTTTTTTGAGCGGGAAGAGTCTTTCCACCTCTATCCTATCCATCCCATTCATCATCTTATACGTCTCAATGAGATCTCCCCTCATTCTTCTAAACTCTAACGAGTACAAGCCTAGTTTATTCAGCCTCTCCTCATAGCTCAATCCCCTCAACTCCGGTATCAGCCTAGTAAACCTCCTCTGCACTCCCTCCAGGGCCAAAATATCCTTGCGCAGGTGCGGCGCCCAAAACTGCACACAGTACTCCAGCTGCGGCCTCACCAATGCCCTATACAGCTGCAGCAAGACCTCCCTACTTTTATATTCAATCCCCCTCGCTATGAAGGCCAGCATCCCATTCGCCTTCCTGACCACCTGCTGCACCTGCAGGCTGGGTTTTTGCGACTCATGCACAAGGACCCCGAGGTCCCTCTGCACCGTCGCCTGCTGCAGTTTTTCGCCACGTAAGTAATAGTCCTTCCTACCATTCTTCCTACCAAAGTGGACCACCTCACACTTGCCAACATTAAATTCCATTTGCCATTTCCTGGCCCATTCACCCAGCCTATCTAGATCCTTCTGCAGACTCTCCACACCCTCCGCACAATTTGCCTTTCCCCCAATCTTGGTGTCATCAGCAAATTTCGACACCCTGCACTCGGTTCCCTCCTCCAGATCATCTATATAAATGGTAAATAGCTGAGGCCCCAGCACCGACCCCTGGGGCACCCCACTAGTCACCAACCGCCAATCCGAATAGCACCCATTGACCCCCACTCTCTGCCTCCTATTTTCCGGTCACTTAGCATGGTAACCAATTGACTGTTAACTACTTTTTTTCTAAATGACAAGTGAGCTATCGGTTTTTGCACCTGCCTGGGTTTTATGGGGAATGGGTGGGGGTGGGTAGGAAGGAAGGCAGTGAACTAGTGCCCATCATATTTCATATACCCTCTACACACACTGCTAAAAGCATGCTGGGAGAGGGGTGGGGGGGTGGGTGACCATAAAACACAGCTCCAAATCTTTGTTTTTTTCTTTTCTATTTGTGCCTAATAATCCTGAGGAAGGGTATCGAGACATCTTGTTTTAATCCAAGCTACCAATTATCTTTCCTATATTTTGCCCTCTTATTTTTATCTGCTGTTTATGCTTCTTGGTGTCTGTTCTATTTTGTGTCTATTATCTTTTCCTGGCCTCTCTCCAGTATCTGTTTTGCTGTATAATTCACTCTGGGTAGATGAAATTAAACATATAATTTGGGGAGCTCACACAGCAGCAGTCAAGGATTAAAATGTATTTTCAAGATCACAGTTTTTCAAGATAATTTCTGGTATTATTTTAGAGGAGGAGAGATTTGGGAAGATGAACAGAAAACTTCATTTATTGCTTGTTACCGGTAGTAAACTTGAACTCTTTGGTGTCACCAATGTATTCCATGCAGCTATATAAAAAGTGCCAAATTGGCAATACTACATACAACTTTGTAATATAAAAGGTAATCTGAAATGGTCCAATTCCTCTACGGTTCTGCTTCGGCACTTGAATAAACAAGCACAATAGCTTCTACATTCTGTCAAGTGAAGGATCAATGCCAATGTGATGATCCAATTTTAATGTTCTAAATTTATCCTCACAATGTATGCATCACTTCAAAATATTTGTATCAAAAATTTATTTTCTACCTCAAGACTACGTTGCATGTGTTTAACGGGGCAACCATTTGTACAGTAATAGATAAAAATAAGAACATTTTAATTTAATAGCTTCTTCTATGGTTGCTTTGTATCATTCTGGCACGAATAAATTTCATTGAAAAAGATCCATGCAGATTTTAACCACAATTTTCTACACAAAACTCCAATATGAATAACCAACTAATATTATAATTATCTCTTTGGGTATATTGCTTTAAGCTGTCTCTGTTTATTCAGAGTAACATGTAGTTAGCTGTCTTACTCTATCTGCAGCACATTAATTGCAAATACTGATGTAGAAGTGTTTTAAATAAAGGATACATAATGAGGATTGGCTGAGAGCCCAGAAATCCATTTGTGTTGTTATATATTTAAAAGAGTTGCATGTTTGCTTTAAGAGCTGATCACATTATTTGACGGTGATGTCGCTAGGGTGTTTCACAGGCTCCTGCTTTTAGTTTCTGTTTGTATGCTGTGCAGTGCAGAAAACATTTTTCTCAATGAAATCTGTTATGTGTTAGTTTGAATTTATGTGAGTAAACCACATCTTTCCTTTTTGTGTAATACCCACAACTCCTAATGTAGTTCGGACATTACAGAAAGAAAATGTGCAATGAGTCAGGATTTGTTTTAATCAAGAACATTAAAAAAAGATCCTAAGAGAAAGAAAAATCATTGTGGACCCTCACACTTCAAATGTTAGAAGACTGGGGCGAAGAATTAAAAGTTGAAGTGCCAGTGCAGGAAAACAAAGTAAGCAAGAAAGCTCTCTGTGTGGTTTTCAAAGATGGAGTTTTCTGATCAGAGAAGGGTGAGATTTCCAGGCAGTGTCATCATATTTGAAATGTTTGCTGTACATCTGAGCCCATTAAAAAAAATACATCAAGTCAACAGTCTAACGCATAAACAGGAGAGTACTAGGGAGACAGTAAAATAAAATATACTGAGCAGTCTTGAAACATTTGTGCCTGTAAGAGAAATAGCAGGTTAATTCAGATTCACAGCTCCTTTCAATGAACAAAATGAACCATGGAGTTCCTATGCTGAGCATTTTCAATACTTTGTACAAGCAAACAAAATTGCAAATGAGTTGCTCATACCAGTTTTTTCTCAGTGCAATAGGACAGAGTTCAAGTGAATCTTAGATTAAAGCCCAAAGGTCAACCAAAAAGTCTCAAAGCAAGAGCAGAGCCATATGCAATTCATTCCAAAGTCAAAGAAGAATTAGTACGACTTTTTAGCACTGGCATGTTGAGCCATTTACAATGATTATACCTATCATGAAACCAGATGGTTCAGTCTGTATTTGTGGTGATTTTAAAACAACCATCAATCCAGTGTAGTGTGCTAATCAATATTTGTTTCCTTTCATTGTTTGCTGGGGTTATCAGGTGAGAGGAAATTAATCAAGATTGACCTTTCACAAGCATATTTACAGATGAATATAGTCATTGAATCTCAACCATTGCTTACCATCATTACTCATCAAGGTCTTTTTCATTATAAAATATTGGCTTTCGTAACAACGTACAAAGATTGTTCCAAAGATCAATGGATCAGGTTTTAAGTGGTACCTCTGATATATGATGCTAAATGGATGATATTCTAATTACAGGGTCCAGTGAACAGGAGCACTTGAATAATCTAGAAGCAACATTGAAATGGCTTCAAGCACATTGTCTACGTATCAAGGAAGAAAAGTGTGATTTTCTTTCCAGCCATCAGTGAAAGCCTACCTAAAGCACCTAAAAAGATGGAAGCAATTTTAGAAGCACTACGTCTGACAAATGTGACACAACTGGGGTTCTTTCTAGGCTTAGTATATTATTATGGCAAATTTGTTCTAAAATTAACAACATTATTGAAGTCAATGCATAATTATTTGTGAAACAGTCATGGACTGGACAACAGAATGTGAGAAAGCATACAAGAATGTCAAAGATTCTTTGCAGAACTCAGAAGTATTGGTTTCACACATTATGCCTTTAGGAGAAGAATGATCAATAGCTTTTGCTTCGTGCGCTCTGACTAATGTTGAATCTAACTATACTCAACTCGAAAAAGAAACATTGAGTATAATTTTTGGCATATGAAGATCTCAGTAAGACTGTAAGGAGAATAAGGAAAGTGATAGGCAGAGAAATCAAAGATCAGAGTCAGATAAGGACTGACTAATAAATTTTAGGAAAGGGAAAAGAAATGTTAAAAGTGCCCTACTTAAAGTTTTGTACCTGAATGCTTGGAGCATTCGAAACAAAATGGATGAATTAATTGCATGGATAGACGTAAAGGGATATGATATAGTTGGCATTACAGTGACGTGGCTCCAAGGTGAGCAAGGATGGGAACTAAACATTGAGGGTTATTCAGTTTTTAGGAAGGACAGACGGGAAAGAAAAGGTGGTGGAATTGCATTGTTGAGTAAAAATGATATTGATATGATATCGGGGAAAGATATTAGCATAGAGGTGGAATTTGTATGGGTCGAGTTAAGAAACCACAAAGGGCAAAAACCATTGGCGGGGATGGTATACAGACTACCAAACTGTAGTGGTAATGTTGGGAAAAGCTTAGACAGGAAATCGGAGATGCATGTATTAAAGGAACACCTGTGATGATGGGCAATTTTAATCTACATATAGATTGGAAGAGTCAAATTAGTCACAGTACAACAGAGAAAGAACTTCTGGAGTGAATACGAGATGGCTTTCTGGAGCAATATGTTGAAGTGCCAACAAGGCCATATTGGACTGGGTGTTGTGCAATGAGAAAAGATTAGTTGGCAATCTAGTTGTGAGAGAATGCATTGTAGAATATGGTTAATATGGTAGAATTCTTTGGCAAGGTGGATAATCATGTAGTTGATTCTGAGACCAGGATCCTGAATCTCAACAAAGGTAACTATGATGGTATAAAGCATGAAATTGCAATGATGGACTAGGAAACATTACTGAAAGGAAAAACAATGGACAAGCAATGGCAGACATTTATAGAACAAGTAGTGAACTCCAGAAGTTGTTTATTCTTGTTTGGCACAAGAGTAGTAAGGGAATTCTGGCCAAACCATGGCTTACAAGTGAAAGTAGAGACAGTATAAGATTGAAGGAAGAAGCATACAAATTGGCAAGAAAAAGTAATAGGACTGGGGATTAGGAGCAGTTTAAAATTCAGCAAAGGAGGTACAAGGGATTGATTAAGAAGGGAAAAATAGAGTGCGATAGTGAGCTGGCGAGGCACATAAAAACTGACTATAAAAGTTTCTATAGATAGGTAAAGAGAAAATGATTGACAAAAGTGAATTCCCTTCATCAGGAATGGGATAATTCATAACAGGGAATAAAGAAATGGCTGAGGAATTAAATTTGTACTTTGCTTCAGTCTTCACAAAGGAAGACATGAAAAATGTACCAGAAGTGCTGAGAGAAACATGTTTTCGTGAGGAGCTCAAGGAAATCAGCATTGGTAGAGAAATGGTTTTGGGGAAATTGATGGAATTGAAAGTGGATAAATCCCCAGGTCCTGATAATCTTCCTCCTGAGGAAGCGGCTTTGGAAATAGTAGATCCATTGCTAGCTATTCTCCAAAATTCTTTGGACTCTGGAATAGTTCCTACAAATCGGAGGGTGGCTAATATAAACCCACAGTCAAAAAGGGAGGTAGTGAGAAAGCAGGGAACCATAGACCAGTGAGCCTAATTTGGTACTCAGTCTATTATCAAGGATTTCATATCTCGGCATTTGGAAGGCAGTGGTATAATCAGACAAAGTCAGCATGGATTTACAAAAGGAAAATCATACTTGACGAATCTATTTGAATTTTTTGAGGGTGTAACTAGTGGAGTTGACTGAGGAGAATCAGCGGATGTGGTTTATTTAGACTTTCAGAAGACTTTCCACAAGGTTTCACATAACAGATTTGTATGTACAGTTAAAGAACATGGGATTGCAGCTAATGTCTTAAGATGGATAGAAATCTGGTTCGCAGACAGGAAGCAAAGGGTTGGCATAAATGGGTCTTTTTCTGATTGGCAATCAGTGACTAGTGAGGTTCTACAGGGATCTGTGCTAGGATCAGCAAGGATGGAAACAACTTATCCAACTGTTCACATTATATGTTAATGATTTGGAAGAGGGAACCGAATGTATTATCTCCAAATTTGCAGATGATACTCTTATATTAGGAACAAGAGAGTGGTTAGAGGGAAAATTGGTCCTCTTAGGGACAAAGGAGGAGAGCTATGCATCAAGTCTGAGGGAATGGGGGAGATCCTGAATGAATACTTTGCGTCGGTATTCACAAAGGAGAGGGGCTTGGTGTCTTGTAATGAGCTGTAGATCAGTTGAAGGAAATATCCATTACGAGGGAGGAAGTGTTAGGGTTTTTAAGTAGCATAAAAACTGATAAAGCTCCGGGGCCTGATGGTATTTATCCCAGGCTGCTTAGGGAGGTGAAAGATAAAATTGCTGGGCCTCTGACGCAAATCTTTGTCTCTTCTTTGGACACAGGTGAGGTCCCAGAGGACTGGAGGGTAGCTAATGTGGTACCGCTGTTTAAAAAGGGCAGTAGGGATAACCCTGGTAATTATAGGCCAGTGAGTTTGACATCGGTGGTAGGAAACTTGTTGGAAAAAATTCTTAGGGATAGGATGTATAAGCATTTGAAGCGTTACGATCTGATTAGGGATACGCAACATGGCTTTGTTCAGGGGAGGTCTTGCCTTACGAATCTGGTAGAATTTTTTGAGGAGGTGACAAAAACGGTTGACGATGGGCGAGCCGTTGATGTCATCTATATGGATTTTAGTAAGGCTTTTGACCAAGTCCCTCACGGTAGGCTGGTAGAAAAGGTTAAGGCGCATGGGATACAAGGACAGGTAGCTAGATGGATTGAAAACTGGCTGGGCAACAGGAGACAGAGAGTAGTAGTGGAAGGGTCCTTTTCTGGCTGGAGGTCTGTCACCAGTGGTGTGCATCTTACCAGTGGTATGCCACAGGGCTCAGTACTGGGACCTCTTCTCTTCGTAATATATATGTAAACGACTTGGAAGAGGGCGTACGTGGTGTGATCAGCAAGTTTGCAGATGACACCAAGATGGCAGGGTTGGCGGATAGTGAGGAAGATTGTCAGGTGACACAGCAGGATATAGATAGGTTGGTATACTGGGCAGATAGATGGCAGATGGAATTTAATCCTGACAAATGCGAGGTGAGGCATTTTGGAAGGAATAATGCAGGGAGGAGTTACATGATAAAAGGTAGACCAATTAAGAGTATAGAAATGCAGAGGGACCTGGGAGTGCAAGTGCACAAGTCTCTGATGGTGGCAACACAGGTGGAGAAGGTTGCAAAGAAAGCTTATGGAATGCTAGCCTTTGTAGGAAGGGGTATAGAATATAAGAGCTGGCGTCTAATGCTTCAGTTGTACAGAACGTTGGTTAGACCGCATTTGGAGTACTGCGTCCAGTTCTGGTCACCTTACTACTGGAAGGACGTGGAGACCCTGGAGAGGGTGCAGAGGAGGTTTACCAGGATGTTGCCTGGCATGGAAGGACTGGGTTATGAGGAAAGATTGGGTAAACTGGGGCTCTTCTCCTTAGAAAGACGGAGATTAAGGAGGGATCTAATAGAGGTGTATAAAATAATGAAGGGTATAGATAGAGTCAACAGTGGCAGATTGGAGACAACTATCACGAGAGGTCACGAGCTAAGGGTGAGGGGGGAGAAGTATAATTTGGATACTCGAGGAAGGTTTTTCACACAGAGGGTCGTGGGGGTATGGAATGTGCTACCAAGTAAGGTGGTGGAGGCAGGCACGTTGGACTTGTTCAAGGTTTACTTAGATAGACACATGAGTGAAACAGGGATGGAGGGTTATAGAAGACGGTTTTAAAAAGGGTCAGAGCCTCGGGACGACACTGGAAATGTAATATTACATGTTAATGTTTTGTCTGTTTTAATCCACAGGTGTCGGTCCACCTTGTTGTCAAATGAGGGGCATGCACACGGGGGGTCATGCGTGGGCTGCTCTTGGATGTTTCAAGAGTGGCCTAGTACTTCATGTTGTTGTGTGTGCTTAAACCTGGACCAGCAGACGGGCACCACAACAGCTCAGTGACTATCACTGCTAGCTGTGCAGATACATGGATTTGGGCCTGTGTCTGTGGGAGTTTGCGCATTCTCCCTGTGGTTGCGTGGGTTTCCTCCGGGTGCTCCGGTTTCCTCCCACACCCCAAAGATGCGCTCTTAGGCTGATTGGTGCACCAAATTGACCCTACACTATTCTCCCCTGAATCTGGCTACAATAGGGGTACCATTTGCATACACATGGGGCAAGGTAGGTGTAGGAAAATCCTTTGTTAAGATGGCGGCTCGGGCTCGTTGGGCCGAAGGGCCTGTTTCCCATGCTGGGTTGTTCTTTGTTGGGTTAGAGGGTGAGCTGTGATGAGGACACAGAGATGCTTCAGTATGATTTGGACTGGCTAAATGTGTGGGCATCTGCATGGCAATTGCAGTATAATGTGGATAAATGTGAGGTTATCCACTTTGGCAATAATAGGAAGACCAGTCATTACTTGAATGGGTGAAATTGAGAGAGGTGGATACTCAATGAAACCTTGGAGTCCTTGTGCATCAGTCACTGAAAGTAAGCGTGCAGGTAACACAGGCAATAAAGACGACAAATGATATGTTGGCCTTCATAGCGAGAGAATTTGATTATAGGGATAGGCATTTTTTGCTGCAATTGTATAGGGCATTGGTAAGGCGACACCTGGAGTATTGTGTGCTGATTTCATGTCTTTATCTGAGAAAGGATGTCCTTGCTACAGAGGGAGTAGAGCAAAAGTTAACCAGGCTGACTCCTGGGATGGCAGGTCTGTCATATGAGGAGAGACTATGTCAGTTAGGATTATATTCACTGGAATTTAGAAGAGTGAGAGAGGTTCTCAAAGAAATTAATAAAATTCTAACAGGGTTAGACAAGGTAGAATCAGAAAGAATGTTCCCAATGGTAGGGAAATCCAGAACGAGGAAGTATAGTTTGAGGGTAAGGGGTAAACCTTTTAGAATTGAGGTGAGGGGAAATTTCTTGACCCTGAGAGTGGTGAATCTGTAGAATTCACTACCACAGAAAGTAGTTGAGACCAAAACGTTGTGCGATTTCAAGAAGGAATTAGATATAGCTCTTGGGGCTAAAGGGATCAAGGGATATGGGCAGGAGGAGTGATCAGGGTATTGAATTCGATTATCAGCCATGATCCTAATAAATGGCACAGCAGGCTCAAAGGGCCAAATGGCCTACTCCAGCTTCTAATTTCTATGTTTCATCATTATTTATATGGTTAACCTAACACATTATCAACTAATTATTGATGTTAATTACTATTTTTGAGCCATACAAAGGCAAACTGTAGTTACAAAGGTGGTCACTGACCTTATCTGTACACTCTTACCACTAGAGTGCTATGTTGATGCATTATCATGATTCTCTTTGTCCATTGAGCAGCTGCCGCCAACTTGTTTTGCTAATATTCTTTATTTTTCACTGGTAAATCATTTGCCTGTGAAAGCTTCACAAGTTCTGACACTCACCAGAAATTGGGGACGGTGATGGAATGATAGCTGGAATGCATTTTATATTTCCTGATTTGAAACTATGGGCAGAATTTTCCTGACCCACCTGAATTGTAGTGGGCAGGACACAGACTATGCAAAGGTCCACTGACCTCAGCAGGATTTTCTGGTCTCAGGATGAGCACAGCTGGAAAATCCCATTTCATATGTCAAAAAAGATTGCATTGACTATCCAAGCTGTGTGTCTATTGTGGGGAATTCGAGTGATCAGTCTTCCTAGTCTGCGTGGAAGTGTTTTTGAACAACCACATGAAGTTCATCCTGACATATTCTGGATGAAGAAATTAGCATGCTGTTACTTCTGGAGGCCGGGTCCCGATGCTCCAATTGAAGAAAAAGAGAGGCAGTATTGATCCTGTGCAAAAATAAGAAATACACTGCCACAGTCTCCTTTACATCCTTGGGAGTGGCCTAAAATGCGATGACATGTAGATTTTGCTGGTCTATTTGGTAGTTACATGTTCTTTATCATAACTGACGCAAATTCAAAGGAGCAAGATGTTGTTCTCATGAGATCTACTAGATATAAACAAACCATTGAAAAACTTGACAACATTTTGCAAAATTTGGTAAACTGGAACAGATTGTTAGCGATTACGGTTCAGTTTACTAGAATTTGAGGATTATCACAAAGTAAGTAGTATTCTGCATACGAAATCTACCCCTTAGCATCCATTAATCAATAGGTTAGCTGAAAGATTCATACAATCCTTGAAGCATTCTTTAAAATCCTCAAAACAGCAAGATTCATTATCACGTCATGTGAATAGCTTTTTGGCATCTTATAGAACTACCACTCACGCGCCTATTCAAAGTTCACCTGCATTACTAATCTTAATGAGAAGTTGAGAACTACATTTGATTTCTTATTTTCTCCAGAAATTTCAGAGATAGCAGAGCATCAACAACAATCTCAAGTTGCCAGATGAGAAATCAAGGCAAAACAATGCTAATTTCAACAAGGAGGATGAGTGTCAGCGCATAATTACGCCACAAGTTAGAAATGGATACCAGCCACAGTTTTAGCAAAAGCAGGTACAATTTCTTACAAGGTTCAAACTGAAACACCATGCTGACCAATCGCTGTCTTTTCAAAATAATTTCTTAGAATCATCTCCAGGAGTACCAACTTCTTTAGTCTCTAGTGTTGTGAATACTACAATGGAAGACTTGATTGAATTAGAGTTGACTGACAACTGTGCTGAAGCTAATATACCATGTGAGAATGATGCCAAATTAGTTCCAAGAAATGACTACTGAAGTTCCAAATCAAGCACAGCCAAATTTCAGAACATTGTATACAACCAAAGTGGAATAGATATTCTCCTGACCAAGTTTCTTAATGACTGTGTAGAAGGATTAATGATGCATTGACCTGTGCCTAAAGTTTTATTTATCCTATGTAGAACATCATGCTAATTTGTTGTCATGACCACAGAAGTAAAGGGGGAGGGATGTAATGTACTTAAAAGGGTTGCATATTTGCTTTAAGAGCTGATCAGATGATTTAATGTCATTGGAGTATTTCAGAGGCTTCTGTTTTACTTTCAGTTTGTACTCTGTACATTGTAGAGAACATCTCTTTCAATAAATGAACTTGTTCACAAGAAAGTTTTTAATCATGGGTGAATTACCTTTTTTTGTTTTGTTTTACACATCCTACTGTCATTATAAGGGCCATTGTTTTATATAGTATATAATGGATGACTGGGCAATGAAGTGCCATAGCTTAACATGGGGGAATGAGATATAGAGGATGTAAGAGGGGAAAACCTTGGCATGGGAGCATGATGGGCCACAAGGGTTGTTTGGCGTACCTAGGTGGGTATAGGAGGATTGAGAATCTACAGCAGTTTTTTGAGGTATATTGAGTAATCTTTTCTTTACATGTAAAATTAATTGTAATTAATTACATCAATCTTGGCATGAGGCACCATAACAGATATGAGGAGAGCATAGCTTGGCAAGGGAGCACGATGAGTGGAGGCATGAAGCAACACAGATGGGCCATGGGAAATGTGTAAGGACTATAAGGGATGAGGCCTATCTGTTTTATTTTAACTTAGCAATATCCTTTTGCAGAACCCTTATGTCCGCCTCACAACTTACTTTTGTATTTATCTTTGTCTCATTTGTAAATTTAGCAACATTACATTTGGTCCATTCAACCAAATCATTAATATATATATAGCAAATAGTAGAGGCTCCACCATTAATCTGTGTGGCACTCCACTCCACCAGTTACAGCTTGCCAACCTGAAAATGACCCATTTATCCCTTCTCTGTGTTTCCTGTTTGGGCCTTGTGGTTCCATCACGGGGGCATGGAGGGCTGGCTCTTATGTCCCTCCAATCTCCTACTGAGGATCCTCAGGGAGTTGTTTCACTGTGATAAACTGCCCTTTAAATGAGGTCTTAATTTGAGTCAGTAACATGAATTACTATCTCGGATGAGAAAGTTGTTTATTCCTGTGGCAGCTATGACAGCAAAGTAGCCCACTGGCGGCGTAACATCAAAGAGCCATCCTTTTGGGATTCTTCTCAAAATTTCCAGCTCCGTCGGCCTCCAAGCCAGTTTCCTGGGGTTTAGGAAAATTCACGCCTTGGTATTTAAATATTTGTATTTAGCATTTAAAGTAGCAAGGCACCCACTTAGAGTGGTTTGGTCGCCTGCCCAGCTCCCAGCTCAGTTAAAACCAGATGTGGAGAAGTTGGAGGTGAATCTGGGTTGGGAATTTGATTTTCAAGATTTTAAACCCAACATGATGCAAATCTGACCTATTTTGTTTAAAAGTCACTTTGATTCAGTTAGCACTTTATGATTAACTTAGAAATGTCTCATTGTAATTAATTTTACATGTAAAGAAAAGATTACTAAATATACACATTGGTAGTAAATGCCTTAGCCCACTATATTGCCATCTTCATCATACACTGGCATGCTAATCTTTACACTACATAATTTCAAGGTCATAGTTTTGAGGAACCAAAGATCACATTTATTGACAGAAGAGAATGGTATATGCATTTGATATAAATTTGCGTTGAGTAATTTTGAAGATGAGGTGAAGAGGACAGTCATTGTCATCTAAGTTTAAAAAGGTTTTCTAATTAGTTATTTAGAAAGTCCAAAGTCAAAGCCATAACGTAGCAGTGGACTTCTTTATGATGGTGATAGTAACCCATGATCTTAGTTGTATTGGATCCTGGCATCTCAGACGCACTTATCAGCTCACCAGGCAGTGGGTGAACAGCCTTAGACCACTAAGTAATGCTGGATTATCTTTGTCCCTGTCAAGGCTTTGTTCATACAAATAAGATGGGGCAATGGCATCTTTCCAAAAAGGGCAGGTGGATTTAAGCCTAAAGTGACCCAATCCAGGCCACTGAAGTTTTCAATTTAACTCACAATACAATGTTCACTACTTGACATTTGCCAGTTAATTATTGTGAAAGATTAAGAGCATGCCTATTACAACGCTGTCAGCAACTATGGAGAAGCAGGAAACCATCAGACATCAATTTTAATCGAACTAATTTGTGATTGAGGTAAGATGAAGTGGAAGGTAAACGGTCCACTTATGGATGACACTTCAAAAATGGCTGATTGTACCAGGTAAACAAATTTAGTCATTGAAAAGGATCGGCCTACAATAAATAAGTGTCAGCCACTTGCTGTGAAATTGTGGAGTAAAGCAGTGGAATTATAAACTCTGACTAAGCAATCAGGATTAGAATTTGCCCAAGAGTCTCCCAATCTCCTGCCTTAACCTTAGCAGTGGTTTTGTGAAAAGCCCAGAGAAACTGTGTACATGACCACTTTCACTACTTCCCCAGCACTTCAGCAGTTCCCTTGAATTTGACACAGGTAATCAGCAGAAACTTCCTGGAAATTATTGGCTTCAGTTTCAAAGTAAGAGCATATTATTCTCAGCATTTCACTTATCAATCATTCTTGAATTACACCTTGTTGTATCATATTTATGTTATTCATCAACATCTTCTCAACCTTGCCCCTCGCTTGAGGTGTGATGATCCTCAGGTTAAATCAACCCCTGTCAGTTCTCAAAGGCGAGAGCAGCCTCTGGTCACCTAGGACTATGGCAACTTTACCTTTACTGTTGATATTCATGTGAAATATGCAAAAGTATACAATAGCTAGAAAATGATCAGATAGGTAAAAGATGTTTATTATTTTCAAGCCAGTTCTCCATCTATGTGATGAATTTGGTGTTATTTGCATGACCTGAAAATTTTCCAATGCTTTAGATAAAGCACCGATAACCATAAACGCTAAACACAATTACGAGACTAATTCTCCACATAAGTAATCAATGGTTGGAAACAGCCTTACCTACAAGATACATTCCAATCCAGTCCCCAGCGTCCACCTCTTCCTTGATGTCCCAACAGATGATGAGGTCTTGTGACTGGCCGATGGTATATCGGGAACTGCTGACCATCAGGGTGGAACGACTGCCTGAGTTCACCAGGTTCGTGTCACTGTTCGCTCTTGGGATGGTGACAGCCATGTTACGGAATTGCTCAGGGTTGTAGCTGTACCTGAGGGGATCTTTGCATCGACGGCGGGTCTGTGAATTTCGGGAAGGCGACGCCATAGCTGCCAAACCCAGAAACCTATTCTGGTATAAATTCTGAAATAATATAATTAGACTTTTAATACCATATCAACTTTTCATGCTTATCTACAATAACTACAATTATGAATAAATGAATGATGGTAGCATGAGGACCAATATGTTTATCAAACACATTCAGCAGTAATTTTAATCACTATGATCACTCATATAATACCTTGTTAATTATCAGATTTCAGAGCAAATTATTAATATTCAGAAAATAGAAGTGCAACACTCATGAAGTACAATGGAATTAGGCAGCATGCTGCTTGAAGCATTTCTTCTCATGAAAATCATTTAAAAATTAAGAACGGTGCCTTAGGTTATTACAAGAAGAAAAAAGGGTTGGAAAATCTTTCAAAACTGTTTGATAAAATGTGCTTGCTTCTCAACTTTCATGTGCTTAGTGGGGAAATTAGCTTGACTCAGAAAGTAAATTAAAATGTATTCACTGAAAACATTCAAATGTTTGCTGCTCTTTTAGGTAAATTCATGTTACCATATATTCTGACATTCTCGCCACCTTAGCAGTTCAATTCCATCCCCGCTGACTTTGGATAGCTGGAGAACTTTACAAGGAAACTGAGGAAAATGAGGCTGTTAACCATGTTAAAAGAAAATCTCCATTTAAAGAGACCTGGACTTCAGCTTTAGTTATTAATTGTATCTTTAGCACAGTTCTTTATCTTTTGGAAATTTCACAAAGAAGCAAAATTTGTTGTTCTTGAACTTCAGTGCCCACACTTTTTCAGTTTTAGTTAATTATTTCGCTTTGTGCCTTCTTCCAAAGTGACCGCCAAAAGGCATGTTGGCTCACACAGATAATTCTCTGCTTCCTGCCCACACAAACTACAGTTAAAATCAGTACTGATAGGACATCAAGATAATTTAACAGCTGGCCTACTTCATAAACTTCTGAAGAAGAATTGAACATGTACACTAAAAATTCATGCTGACATTTCACTGTTGCTGTGCAGTTTTAATGAGAGAAATGGTTTCTGATGCCCCCAGACATGTTAATAGACCGCCAATAAGTTTCTGTCAAGTGACAGCTGGGCAGCTGAGGTGATTTGAACTAAAGAACCATCCATGTGCATGTGCTGTAGCCCTATATGTCAGGTTGAATTTTTGTAAAGAGGGTGTCATGGATTCAGACACAGCAAAGGGGCAGAAGGGTTTAAACCAAAGTTGCTGTAGACCTCAGCCATCAGTCCTGAAATGAGGCACACTGCTCATCTTTTATTATAAGAAGAAAACCCGATCATAAAACTAATCGATCTTCTTTTGTGAATTGAAAATAACTTGGGACTTCTGGACTCTTTACAAATATATCCAAAAGCTTGCAATCTCTTAATCTGCAATTAAAATCCTTCTACATCAACATTCCTGTGGAGGGAACTACCATGATCAAAAATAATATAAGTTTACAGCAACAAAAATGTCAAACAATTTTTTTTAAAAGAACAAGTTTAGGCCAAAATAAAACAAAGGCTACTGCAGGAGGTGCCAATCTTATAGCATGGAATAGTGCAGTATACATTTACAGTTAGAAAATAAAACAGACTGTTGTTTATTTGAAGGTTATTTCAATCGAAGGGGCAGCATGGTAGCACAGTGGTTAGCACTGCTGCTTCACAGCGCCAGGAACCCGGGCTCAATTCCTGGCTTGGGTCACCATCTGTGTGGACTTCGCATGATCTCCCTGTGAATGCGTGGGTTTCCTCTGAGTGCTCCGGTTTCCTCCCACATTCTGAAAGACCTGCAGGTTAGGTGCCTTGACCCGAACAGGTGCTGGAGTGTGGTGACTAGGAGAATTTCACAGTAACTTCATTGCAGTGTTAATGTAAAACTTACTTGTGACTAATAAATAAATTTTACTTTTGGTTATTTTAACAGTTACATAGATGTAGCCACGGTTCCAAATAACAAAACTGATCAAAAACCAGCCACTCCACACAAACTTACAGTAGGCAGAAGAAAGATAGCTAGTCCACAGGGCAAAATATTCATGGAAATAAATGAATTTCCTTCACAAGGTTTAGAATACCTGACAAGGGATATGTGGCTAAATAATCATTAATTTTTTGTAAACTTCTATTTGTGGTATAAGTGTTTGTCATAATGTGAAACTGAGAACAATACGACCTACACTGTGATGTAAAGGAACCTAGTGGCAGTCTTGGAGGTTGTCAGAATTTTTACAGTCTTGGATTGGACAGAGAAGTGTGTAGAGGCCAGCATGGAGACGGCTCTTAGTTTAGACCTTATGGGATATGTCTTATATGGTTACTAACAGTTAATAAACATTTATTGTTAAACTATACAAGACTCAGAACCAGTTCATGCAACTCACCAAATTATACACACCTTACACGGTGGCAGTTATCAGAACAACCCAGAACCTGACCAAAATTGGAGAAGAAATTTCAAACCAGTAAGATTTTAAAAAGTAGCATTCTGACTGGATATAAAGCACCAGAAATGATAGCACAGGTGGAGATCACCAGGGAAAATTTCCAAATCCGAGGCAGAAATAAAACCCTGCACTGAAGCAGACATGACTGCATTGAATCCTGAGGAAGTCCAGCTTCAAAAGAGTGCAGAGTCATAAGCCATAGCAGAGATGAGCTAAAATATTAAGCTATTGGCCAGAACAATTTTAAGAAAGCTTTTGTGTCAGCAGCAGTAGTCAGTATTGTCATTTTTAAATGCCCAGGGAAGAGCCAGAGTCCTGCGTAAGCACCTGAATATGCGGAGGCCAAGATCATTCTGAACAATAAATAATCAGCATTTTATACTCTATCAAAAGCTGGGAATCAAAGGTTTCAAGATCTGAGAAGCCCCAGATAATGAGGGGAAGACCCAGAACAATCAGTCCAGGGAGTCACTGCTGAAAAACACATTACTGCGGGAGCCTGCCAAAACCAGAAAATGCGGAAATCTCATTGAGAAGAAACATATTTCAATGCCATCTTGGATTTCCTTGTCGATCTACATGTATTTAAAATTTAATGACCATGGATCAAAAAAAATGATTCACGAGGCTGACATACCATACCAAGGGAAGGAACAACCATGCATCTTGGGTGAGGTCAAAGATCAGGATTTTCATTCTGGAATGTAGACAACTCAATTAACGGTCACCTCACAAAGTTTAAATTGGTCAAGGGAGCCAGTGTTACAGTCCTCTCAGACAAGGAAGGGTGGCTGAGAGGAATGTGGCTATGAACTACAGATACACCATTCTGGTACCTGAACCTTCTCAAAATGACAGGAGAGATCAAAACAACCTCTGTTATAAATTATATAGAACTGCAATTTCCCAAGGACTCCAACAGTAAAGATACTCTTGGCTGGGACCTCAGCTCCGAATTGTCTTCACTCTTAGCAGAGCCAGTTTATCATTTTCTTTTCTGGCACGTTTTTCAGGTGCCCAGAGCTCCTTTTTGGTCAGACCACTCAGATAGTATCCACAACACCTGGAGTGGAAGACAGATAAGAGAGGAAACAGCAGCAAGAAGAGCTTCAACCTCCATCTCCAACACCTGTTGGTAAGGTAACTCAAGAAACCATGGGCGGGATTTTATGATTTTGCTCGACCCGAGACTGGAAAATCCCACCCGAGGTCAACAGACCTTTCCACTGTCCGCCCCTCACACGCTCCGATTCCGGTGTTGGGCAAGGCATTAGAATTCCAGCGCATGACACAGGTGATGCAACTTCTGGCCAGTACAACAGATGATGTGGGAACAGAGAAGCAGCAATCAACCAACTACACCTCGGCGAAGTAAGAAAGCTGAACTGCACTGTATGTGCACAGTCTGTGTGTTCTCCCTGTATCTGCGTGGATTTCCTCTGGGTGCTCCGGTTCCCTCCCACAGTCCGAAAGGCGCATTGGCCATGCTAAATTCTCCCTCAATGTATCCAAACAGGTGCTGGAGTGTGGCGACTAGGGGATTTTCACAGTAATTTCATCCCAGTGTTAATGTAAGCCTACTTGTTACACTCATATAAACTTAAAAAAGAGGTGAGTCTGTTGATAAGGCACACTCACACAATAGGAAGAGACATCTTCCATTTCAACATGCATTAGAGCGAACAGCACAAACATAGACAGCACACTACAGATGAGCAGAGCGTTTGTTCTCCCCATAAGGAATGGGATAAATCAATAACCTTTGATAACATTAGATAGAGAGTTGCAAAAGAACAGTTCAGAGGATGAGAAAGAGAATCTGGATCAACCAACCAAACACCAGAACAACTATGTTCAAAGCAACCACCTATTCAACAAGGTTTACCCAGTGCAACAGAGCTTACCACACCTCCAAATGTCTTAAAGATGAGAAATAGAAGTATAAAGCCTCCAGACCACCTGAAAGACAGTGATTTGAGGGGGGAGAAAGGGTAGCAGAAGTAATGTAAAAATGTTGGGTAAACATGATTACACTGTAAATCCTTTGGATTAAGACTAGTTGTGAGATGTAATATAAGGCATAGAAGTGGTTAATTTGGGACTGAATACATTATTGCTCACATGTGACATAAAATAACACATGACCTGAGTTTAGAGGGCAGTCCTGGGCAGAGCTGTGTGTAGAGACAAGCATGGAGACAGCCTAATTTAGACCTCTTACTATATTTACAATATATATGTATATGTATATTGGGCAGGATTTTTCTTCCACTCCACGGTGTGTTTCACAGTGGCTTTTATGGCCCCGCTGTTGTCAACAGTGTTTCCTGTTGAACACACCCTTCACTGCCGGGAAACCCATGGTGGGGGTGCAGTGTCAGCAGGACCATAAGATCTCACTGGTGAGAATGCAGCAAGATTTTGGTGATAATAACTTAAGAAACTTAAGTTACTTAAGTGGTTAAGAAACACTTATTGTTAAACCATACAAAACTGAAAACCTCTTTATAAGACCTACCAAACTGCACACAACTTATAATACTGTTCTCCTTTCACTTCCTTCCACACATTTTCTGTTAATTGCCATCTATTTTTTTGAATAAAAGTTTCTAATCTTTGCTTCAAGGCTCTATTCTTACCTCACTCCCTGATGGTGCGAAAGTTCCACTGTGGAACGCGACCTTGAGGCCACAGGTTGATCAACTCGATTCACACAACAGAACTCTGAGTCCTGCCAATACAATCAGCAGGGAGAGAGGTAAGTATGGAGCTTGTAAACACATTATAAAAGCAGTGCTTTATCATTGCAAGTCTGTGGGCTGGATCTAAATTGGAAAGAGGTTGCGTATTGACTACTCTGAGAGGTGCAAAGAATTAAAATACTCTTTCTTCATCTCTGGGATTTAAGTACAAATTCAGCTCAGATTGACGGATTGAAAGTTTCCTCTCTGCCTATCAGTTGTCACTGCTTGAAGGGAATTTGAGCAGCTTTAATCAAATACTATTAAATAATTAAAATAGTTCACCTACATCCATGACCTGACGCTGGCTATAACTTTGCATCAAGTGATGTACTGAGTTAGCAGTCGCTGTGGGTAAGAAATGGAAACATTCGCAAAGGGTTTTTCTGGGGTCAGCCAAGGGGTTTCACTGTCTATGTAGCCCAGACTGTACATGACAGGGATGCAGCACAATGCTGTAAGTGAGGAAGTATTTCATTTCCTAAAACTGACATTTCTCAACTTTAATGAGTGCATTCCTTTTTAAAGATTACCTGGTGATCTGGGCATTAGATCAAGAATGGAGTAAGATAATGGCTTATTGACATGATTTATTCCACTCTAGCTCTCTGATGAGTACTGTGGAGTATGATATGATATGTGTGCTGTGCTTGAAGGCAAATCCTTGCTTCATTATCTGCTGGTGCTTCATCCTCAGCTATTTCCAGTTTCTGTCAGTGGTGGTTTGTCACTACCGTCCACTCTCAGGGTAGGGAAAAGAGACAGTCCCAAATCTATCTCAACCAGGCCACATTGTTGACAGTACTCTGAACCATATGCCAGCATTCTAGCCAACTGAGTTCAACAGCCCCTGATTCAGATCATTCTGAAAAGTATATGCAAATACTTCAAATCTTTAAATTACTTTACTTTGTATGATACTTTAGTAGCACAGGTGCTTTGCTAATCCTCAAACTAAATACTATTAAAAAAAGATAATCTAGCTGTTATTCACAAAAGGGAGCATTGATTAAATTAAAACCAAACATTTTTGAAATGCTCAGCATGTTAGACAACATCTGTGGAGACAGCAAGAGAGTTAATAGAACATAGAACATAGGACACTACAGCACAGCAGGCCCTTCAGCTCACAAGTTGTGCTGATCACATGTATACCTACCAAGCCATAGAACTATCTGTAACTCCCAATCCCACTAAATCCCATGTACTCATCCAGAAGTCTTTTAAAAGACCCCAGTGAGTTCGCCTCTACTACCACCGACGGCAGCCGATTCCACTCACTCACCACCTTCTGAGTGAAAAGCTTACCCCTAACATCTCCTCTGTACTTGCTTCCCAGCACCTTAAACCTGTGTCCTCTCGTAGCGACCATTTCAGCCCTGGGAAACAGCCTCCGAGAATCCACCCTATCTATTCCTCTCAACATCTTATAAGCCTCTATCAGGACACCTCTCAACCTTCGTCTCTCCAGGGAGAAGAGACCTAGTTCCCTCAACCTATCTTCATAAGGCATGCCTCCCAACATGGGAGAATTTAATCCAGGTGATGAAGGACTTGTGGCATGGTAACAAGGACTGACCGGCTGGCTGGCTGGCAAGCAGACGAGAGCCCCACATCACCATTGATGGGAAAGATCCACTATATTAAGTGCCTGATTGACAAGCGACAGGCCTTCCCTGAGATTTTGGATCCTGAGGCAGATATCCCACCCTGTTAATCAGAGACTGGGAGCTCTCCATTCCCATCACCAAGAGCAGTGGCTGTTGCTGGCAATGCACCCACCAGAGACCTAAGATTGAGGAGGGATCTAGGCCACAGATAAGTAAGAGCAGGGTGGTAGTCATGGAAAAGGGGTTGCTGGCTAAGGGTGAGGATGGGGGAGGTGTAAGAAATGGCAGGAGTGATTCTCAGCAGGCTTTCCCTTAGCCCAATGTCATGTTTCTTGATCAGGCACTGTGTCTTTGAACAAGGGACTTGTAGATGAAGGCAATTCATTCAAACTTCCCCAGTAATGGGGATAACTCAGAGCTATCCTATCATACTGCTCACCCAGTCTACAACCCCCTTTCCACAGGACCAGCACAATCTAACCCCTTCACTCTGATACTCTCTTCACAGGTGCTTCCAGACATGCTGAGAATTTCCAGCATCTTTGTTTTTGTTTTACACACCATCCTGACTTGGAACTATTTCACTGTTCCTTTACTGTCACTGGGGCAATATCCAGGAACTTCCTCCCCAACAGTTCTGTAGATGTACTTGCACCACATGGATTGCAATGGTTCAAGAAGGCAGCTTATCAGGGCACTCAGGAACAGGCAATAATGCATTTAAAAAATTCCAGCATCAGCAGTATTTTGCTTTTGCTCTGACTAAATTATTCTGATTATATCCACATTTTTCTGCAATTGAGATGGGTAATAGTCACAAATTAAAACTAACGCTTTAATATTATTGAAAAGTTAGAAAATTAAATAAATATTTTTACAATAAGTTAGATAATAATAGGTAGTGCAATGTAATTAAAGCTTATTAGTGCATGTGTTTATGCCTCATTTTCAGTTCAAGAGGCTTTAATAGTCCAACATAGGACTTCTGATGAGCTTAATTGAGACTAGCTTCTGTTTTGCTTGTTTTTTAAATTTTATATCCTATGCTTAAGTTAATTTTTTTATTTAACCAAGTATTTGGTGGAGTTCATATGCATTACAGGGAGAAGGCAAAACAGTATCAGAGAATCATATAGAATCATAGAATTCCTACAGTGCAGAAGAGGCCATTCAGCCCATTCAGTCTGCACTGAATCTCTGACACAGCTTCCTACCCAGGCCCTCTACCCAACCCTTCCCCAAAACCCCACACATTTCCCATGGCTAAGCCATCTAAACTACACATCTTGGGGACGCTAAGGGGCAATTTAGCAAGGCCAATCCATCTAACCAGCTCATCTTTGAACTGTGGGAGGAAACACATGGGGAGACTATGCAAACAAGCACGGGGAGAATGTGCAAACAGACAGTCACCCAAGGCCAGAATTTAACCCAGTTTCTTGGAGCTGAGAGGCAGCAATGTTAATCACTGTGCCACCATCCCGCCGTTAACATTGCCAAGGGCACTGGCAAGGTTATTCTGCTGTAACAGATATGTCAATGCTCATGTAATCAGACACTGATTATAGGGACAGTCACTTCCTTCTGGTTGATGGGGTTGAATGTTTGATCAGAAAGAGGGCCACTTTTCTCATATACATTGACTTTGTCAGTTGATTGTAAACAACACTCATTTTAAAAAAATCCAAAAGCAACTTAACGATGAATTTTTGAGAAATTCATCATATCTAATGAAGTATTTTGAGATGAATATAAGAAATAGCTCCAAGAGTATACATGGTTACTATACATGGTATAGTATACATCATGTATATTTAAACAAATCAAATAAAAACAAGCAAAGATTTGAACAAGATGTACCAAAATAGAAGATGATTTGAACATTCATTAAAATATCTTCACGCAATAAAAAGCTAAAAATTATCAAGAGGAATGTGTCACATTAAATATAAAATTGCATGCAATGCAGCCAGGTCTAATTAAAATTGTAAAAGGCAAACAAGATGTTGGTTTTGTATTCAATTTATAACTAAGCTGTCTCTGAGAGAATCTTATTATTTGTTATTCATTATGAATTCAAATCATAAATCCAGGGTTGTATCTATCAAAGGGAAAATTCATTTCACAGGAGTCTCTGCTGAAAGCAAAGGGTTACGATCAGTTGTAATTGGCAACTTAAGTGGGAGATCATACTCTAGTATCGATATTATGTAGTGTAAACTGTTCAAGCTTTCTTTCAATGCTTCAGTAGCCTATTTCATTTGCAAAGAAAAATTGTTTACTTTCTTAATCAGGGACAGCAGGGTGGCACAGAGGTTAGCACTGCTGCCTGACAGCGCCAGGGATCAGGGTTCAATTCCCGGCTTGAGTGGCTGTCTGTGTGGAATCTGCATGTTGCCCAATTGAGTTTCCTCAGGGTGCTCTGGTTTCCTTCCCCAGTCCCAAAGATGTGCTGGTTAGGTGCACTGGCTATGCTAAATTCTCCCTCAGTGTACCCAAACAGATACTGGAGAGTAGCGAATCAGGGATTTTCATAGTAAATTCATTGCAGTGTTAATATAAGCCTACTTGTGACACTAAGAAATAAACTTTAAAACTTTATGAAAAAGAAATGTTCTGAAAATGCCACTGTCTTCTCAATCTTATTTCCATGAATAGTACTGACTAAATAACACACAAGTACCAAAGCAGTTAATTGGCTTTGTGATCAATGCCAATATATAAAATGAAAATAAATACCTGATTCAATATGGTCAATTTTGTTAATTTGACAGTTAGTTCACTCAAGACAGTACCAATCCTGCAGGTTAGCAGTGACAGTGGTAACCCCAAAGACAATGTGGACAGAAGCTGGAATGAGAAGGTAAACACTGCAAAGGGAAATGGAACTAGTTTTCAAACTGTTAAAACTTCTGGGAGAAACCAAGCAGTGGGAAAACTCAGCCAATATTGCACACTTTTCGGGACAAGCACCATGTTGTATTTGGTTCTGTATTTAGAGGTACAATACATTTTTAAATAAATGAACATGTATGAATCAATTGAAAGCTTTTCATATGTATAATAATTTGATAGAATATTTCATTGTGAAGTTATGAACGCTTGATCTGTGCCAGCAAAATTGCCTGATATTTAGCATGGACATTATTCTAGTCAGTATAATATTCCATGGCGAAGACGTTTCATATACGAGTTAAAGTAAGACAGCTGTTTTTATCTGATTAATTTTTGTGTTTATAAAAATGGATACTGAATTAAATATCTACATTTTCTGAAAGAATCAGGATATTGCAAACATACACACTGTTCATTTCTACGACTGCGAGTAAAGATATGGAGCACTTTGAAATTACAGTGATGTAATTGTTAACTTCTGCAGCAGATGCAGGTAGTGAGGTGTCGTGTAGCGTACAGGAGAGGTATATGATATAAAGCATCATCCTTGAAGAAGAAAAGCCTTTTCTATTGCCAGATTGCTAATCTCAATACAAAATTTACACAATTCAGAAGGGGCTGCATCAGTATTTTGCTTCAAATTTTAAATTTATGAAGTTGGCCAGATATCAGCTACAGCTTGTTTATATAAACCAGACATTTAATTAGTAATTGGATATGAAATCCAACTTAAGAATATGTAACTATTAAAATGCCTCAATTAACGGATGAGATTTGCTGAAGTTTGCAAATCCCATCGGCAAAATATTGTTTTCCTTTCTGTTAGAAAACTGTGTTGAGAAAGTCATTGTCCGCTTTAAGAGAGGCTCTTTTGGAAGATCACAACAGCTTGGCCTATTAATCCATTAGAAACATCACTGTCTATGTGGAATATAGCCAGTCAGGCCAGGCAGGTTCCAGTTTCAATCCCTAGTCTATGTTGAATAACCAGTGGCAGCCTCAGAACAGTACATTTGACTTATAAATACCAATGGACTAAAAAAACGAAGGATCGGCCAAGGTTTCTGTCCTTAATTTTTATCAAGCAACTCTTTTTTTCAGAAAATGCAGCTGGAAATAGGATCAGCCATGATGTCCTTCAATGTGGAATAGCTTACCAGCCTACCAACATTCACTCTCCACTCCTATGTGTGAAGAATGGTCATTTTAAGAGATGCTTGAGGATCCAGTACAAGTAACCATAATCCAGCTCGAATCGACACCATCAGGGATAGAAGGGAAATTGAAGCAAGAGGAAGCACCACTGTAAAAATTAAGTAATTGCCATGTTGGATAAGTAAGAGATTTAAAAAATGTATAAGCTATATGCAAACTCAAGGAATAACTAGAAAAATATTGGTTTGTCAGATATGGATAAAACAGGATCTTCAGGGAGAACTGTAAAGCTGACCAGTGAAGCAAATCTTCCTGGACTGAGATGAAAGGACACATACCAACATTAAAGAAATCACCAGTTAAGAAGCATCAAGCAGCTTGCATAAAATGCTACTTTAGTTTTTCTTTGTTTAAAAGGAATTATGGATTAAAGTCAAAAGCAGATGCTGGAATTGGAAACAAAAACAGAAAATGCTGAAAAATCTCAGCAGGTCTGAAAGCATTTGTGGGGAGAGAATACAGCCAAAGTTGTTTCGAGTTAGGATGACCCTTCAGACCCAAAACGTTGGCTCTATTCTCTCTCCATGGAATAAAGTATATGGTCATTTTGAATCATACAATGTGACCTTTTACACCCACCTGAGGGGGGCAGGTTGGACCTTGACTTAACTTTCATAACAGCTCTGACTACAATATTTTCTCAATAGTGCACTGATGTACTCAATTGAGTAGGGAGTGTGGTTGAACTCATAACTTGGTAACTCAGGTGAAAGCACTAGTGAGAATCATGTGTTTTTAAATTCTTCATAGGATATGGGTGTCACTGGCTAGGCAAGCAATTATTGACCATCCTTAAATACCTTTCAGAATGTGATAGTGAGATGCCATCTTGAATCACTGCAGTACCTGTGGTGTAGGTACACTCACAGTGCTGTTGGGAAGGTAAACAGGCCAGATCGACCACCATTTGACATAGGGAAATTACTAGAAACCTTTCTTAAGGAGGTTATAGCAGATACTTCGTGAATCCTATTTGATTATGGGTTTGTGAAAGGAAAATGTATTTAACTCATTTATAATAGCTTTTGAGGAAGTTACAAGCAAGGTTGATAAAGGGGAATCTGTAGATGTGGAGTACTTGGATTTTCAGAAGACATTTAATAAGTTGCCACATTATATTAGCATGGATAAGAGATTGGTCAGCTAATGGGAAGCAGAGAGAAGGGGTAAATGGATATTTTTTGTTTGGCAAGCTGTAACTAGTGGAGTGCCACAGGGATCAATCCTGGGATCTTAACTTTTTACAATCTACTTTAATCTATTTTAATGATTGGATGAAAGGACTGAATGTGGAGGAGCTAAACTTGTAGGTAAAAAATTTGCAAAAGGCAAACCAAAGCCAGGTTAAGCAAGTGGGCAATAATTGGCAGTTGGAATATAATGTGGGAAAATCTGAACTTGTCCACTTTAGCAGGAAGAATAGTAAAGCAGCATGCTCTTTAAATAGAGAAAGATTCCAGAATTTGGTGGTGCAAAAGGGTGTGGATGATCCCTGGAATGAAGAGCTTGCCATATGAGAAACAGTTGAAGACTCTGGGTCTGTACTCGTTGGAGTTTAGAAGGATGAGGAGGGATCTTATTGAAACTTACAGGATATTGCGAGGCCTGGATAGAGTGCATGTGGAGAAGATGTTTCCACTAGTAGGAAAAACTAGAATCAGAGGGCACAACCTCAGGCTAAAGGGACGATCCTTTAAAACAGAGATGAGGAGGAATTTTTTCAGCCAGAAAGTGGTGAATCTGTGGAACTCTTTGCCGCAGAAGGCTGTGGAGGCCAGGTCATTCAGTGTCTTTAAGACAGAAATAGATAGGTTGATTAATAAGGGGATCAGGGGTTATAGGAAAAGGCAGGAGAACGGGAATGAGAAAAATATCAGCCATGATTGAATGGCAGAGCAGACTTGATGGACCGAGTGGCCTAATTCTGTTCCTATGTCTTATGATCTTATGATACATGAATCACAAAAGGATAGTATTCAGGTACAGCAAGTGATTGGGAAGGCAAATGGAATGTTGGCATTTATTGCAAAGGGAATGGAATCTAAAAGTAAGTGGTTTTACTGCAACTATACAGGGCCCCAGAAAGACCACATCTATAATATTGTACACGGTTTTAGGCTGGAATTCTCTGACCTCACCTGGGGCTGGGATTCTCCTCTCCTGCCACTGTGAATGGAGGTTTGGCTGAGTGCCAAATTCTCCATTCTCCCTGACAATGGTAGCGGATTCCGACCTCAGTCTCCTTATTCGAAAAAGATATAATTGCATTCAAAGAACTTCAAGGAAGGTTCACTTGACTCACTCCTGGGGTAAAGGGGTTATTTTTAGAGGAAAGGTTGAACAGGTTGGGCCAATGCTCAATGGAGTTTAGAAGAATGAGAGGTGATTTTCAGGTCCTGAGGTGATTTGACAGGTTAGGTGAATACCAGGAATGTGCTTCCTCTTGTGAGAGAGTTTAGAACCGGGGAATACAGTTTTAGAATAAGGGGTCAACTGTTTAAGTTGGAGATGAGAAGAAGATTTTTTTCTCTCAAAAGGTAATTAGTATGTGGAATTCTCTTCCCCAGAAAGCTGTGGTGGCTGAGTCTTGAACCCATTCAAGATAGAATTAGACAGATTTTTGAAAAACAAGGGAGTCAAAGGTCATGGGGGGACAAGAAAGAAAAATGGAGTTAAGACCATAATCAGATCAGCCATGATCTGACTGAATGGCAGAGCTGGCTCAAAGGGTTAAATTGCCTACTCCTGTGCCTAAGTCCAATGTTCCTATGTCAGGAGCTGCTTCACCCTGGCAGAACCAAAAGTGATGTGGAGATGCTGGCGTTGGACTGGAGTAAACAATGTAAGAAGTCTTACAGCACCAGGGTACAGTCCAACAGGTTTATTTGGTAGCAAAAGCCACTAGCTTTTGGAGCGCTGCTCCTTAACCCACAGAAAGCTAGTGGCTTTTGCTACCAAGTATACCTGTTGGACTTTAACCTGGTGTTGTGAGACTTCTTACTGTGTAGAACCAAAAGTGAGCATTATTGCTGAATAAATGTTACAATGACAGCACTGTCAACGGCGCCTTCCATTACTTTACTGATCATCAAGTGTAGACTGCTGAGGGGGTAAGTGGCCTGATTGGATTTGTCCTGCTTTTTGTGGCCTGGACATAGCTGGGCAATTTTCCACATTACTGGATAGATGCCAGTATTGTATTGGAACAGCTTGGATAGGAGTGTGGCTAGTTCTGGAACACAAGTCTTAGTTCTATTGCCGGAATGTTGTCATGGCCCATTGCCTTTGCAGTATCTAGTCCCTTTAATCATTTCTTGATATCACGTGGAGTGAATCGAATTGGCTGAAGACTGGCATCTGTGATGCTGGAGGCCTCAAGAGGAGGCTCAGGAATCGTCCACTTGGCACTTTTGGCTGATGTTAACAGGCCTTCATGTAAATTCTTTGCCAACAGATCTGCTATATTCCTTATATCTAACTTTTCAGCTGCTTTTCACCTGTGAAGTAATGCAGGTTAGTTGGATTGACCATGGTAAATTGTCCCTTAGTGTCAGAGTGGATTAGCAGGATAAATATATGGTTAGGGGTAGGGCCGGGTGAGATTATTGTCAGTGCAGGCTCTATGGGCCAAATGCCCTCCTTCTGTATTGTAGGGAAGAAAATTCTATGAAACATTATCCTGCTTTCTTTTCTTGCTGAAGCGAGCACATAATGTTGGAGAGAGATAGACACATGGGTGGGATAAAGGCTCGTGACTGGATGGCTCTCCAATGATAAGTATCCTGACAGCCATTGACAAAGTGTGCCCACCTTGCCCGATGGAAAGGAAGTGTTGTTCCAGGGGCAATAGTGAGCTACCATGAGAGGCTGTGCTTCCTGAGACACTGGCACTCAGGCATAAAGAGAGGTGACCCTTTAACTGTGGAACCTGTGTTGGGGGCCGGGCCTCCTTGGACCAAGATTGCTGTGTTCATCCACTCTGCACTATGGAGCAACACGTGACTGAGGAGAAGGCAGCACGTGCTTTTGCTGCTCTGCTCATTCCTCATCTAATGTGCAAGTTACCCTCATTCACAGTGAAGGCAAGTAGCAGGGAAATGCAGCTCAAATTGCAACACAAAAAAACCCACAAAAAGTCAGGGGCAAATGTAATGAACAGTGAGTGTTCTTTATTCACTGCAGACAGCAAAATTTGGGTCAGTGTGCTGGAAGTCGGAAAACTTCACCCAAACTCCTACTGCTCATGTCTATTCCTATTTCTTTTTTTATTCCCCATCCTTTATCAGCTTAATAAGCCTGTTTAATATTCATTGAATAGAATCCATAGAATCCCTACAGTATAGAAGGGATAGGACCGGATGAGATTGTTGTAGGTGCAGGACCCTTGAGTCCATACTGATCACAATCCTACCCAGGTCCGATTCCTGTTACCCCACAGATTTACCCTGCTAATCCCCCGACACAACTTAGTATGGCCAATCCACCTAACCCGCACATCTTTGGACTGTGGGTGGAAACTGGACCATCCGGAGGAAACCCACGCAGTCACGGGGAGAAAGTGCAAACTCCACACAGACAGTGACTGAGGCTGGAAGTGAATCTGGGTCCCTGGCACTGTGAGGCAGCAGTGCTAACCACTGCGCCACCATGGCACTCCATACTCATATTATACATGCTCTTTACTCTTGAAAATGCTTCACCTATACATAAGCCTGCAAATTGTCAGTGTATGTATGATGCCATACATTGTGCTATTATATATTGTTATTGTGTATGCTATCACATTGTTTGTGTGTTATGTTATTGTTATTTTGTTACCCCCAGTACGAAAGGTGAGCAGAGTAACATACATAGAAACATACCTAGGAAACAGAAGCAGGAGTGGGGCGTTTTGAGCCTACTCTGTCATTCATTATGATCGTAGCTGATCATCAAATTCAATATCCTGATTCCCCTCTGTTCCCCATATCCCTTAATCCTTTTAGTCCCAACAGCTTTATCTAATTCCTTCTTGAAATCATATAACATTTTGGCCTCAACTATTTTTTGTGGTTGTGAATTCCACACATTCACCATTCTCTGGGTGAAGAAATTTCTCCTCGCCACAGTTCTCAAAGGTTTACCCCTCATCCTCAAACTGTGACCCCTAGTTCTGGAATCCCCCACCATTGTGAACATTCTTTCTGAATCTACTTTGCCTAATCCTGTTAGAATTTTATAAGTCTCTATGAGATACCCTCTCATTCTTCTAAACTCCAGTGAATATAATCCTAACAAACTTAATCTCTCCTCATCTGACAGTCCTGCTATTGCAGGAATCAGCCTGGTAAGCCTTTGTTGCACACCCTCTACAGCAAGAACATCTTTCCTCAGATAAGGACACCAAAACTGCACACAATACCCTATACAATTATAGTCAAACATCCCTATTCCTATACTCAATCCACTCACTATGAAGACCAACATACTATTTGCCGACTTTACTGCCTGCTTTACCTGCATGCTTACTTCAGCAACTAATGCACAAGGACACCAAAGTCTCGCTGAGTATTACACCCACTTAAATAATAATCTGCCTTTCTATTATTGCTACCAATGTGGCTAATCTCACATTTATTCACATTACACTACATCTGCCATGCAGATGCCCAAGCACTCAGCCCTTCAAAATCACGCTGAAGCATCTCTGTATCCTCCTCACAGCTCACCCTCCACCCAACTTTGTATTCCCGGCAAATTTGGAGATAATACATTCAGTTCCCTCTTCCAAATCATTAATATATAATGTAAAAGGTTGATGTCCTAGCACAGATCCCTGCGGAACTCCACTGGTCACTGACTGCCAATTGGAAAAAATCCCATTTATTCCAACTCTTTGCTTCCCATCCGCTTACCAGCTTTCTATCCATCTCAAGACACCATCCGCAATTCCATGTGCTTTAACTTCATATGTAATCTGTTACGTGAGACCTTGACAAAAGCGTTCTGAAAGTTTAAATAAACATCATTCACTGTTTCTCTCTGGTCAACTCTACTGGTTACATTCTCAAAGAATTCTCACAGATTTGAAAAGCATGATTTACCTTTTGTAAGTCCACGCTGACTTTGTCTGATTATACCACTGCTTTCCAAATGCTGAGCTATGAAAACCTTGATAATGGACTCCAGCAACTTCCCTACTACCGACGCTTGGTTCACTGGTCTATAGTTTCTCTGTCTCCCACTTTGAATAGAGGGCTAACATTAGCTATCCTCCAATCTGTAGGAACTGTTCCATAGTCCAAAGAATTTTGGAAAATGACCACCAAAGGATATACTTGATATTGGAGATTGACCCATGATTTTCAACAGAATAATCAAGTATGGGGGAATAATAACTAAGGCACATCCTCTTTTTATATGATCTTCACACAGGAATGGGCACTGGATGACAAATGGGGTGGAAATCCTGACTGATTTTGCATTTTTGGGTTTAGGAGTGTAGAGAACAATTGTAAAACCTCATTTAGCTCAGCATTGAATAGGCTTGACCTCGAGTCTCTGTCCTACATCATTTAATCTGGCATTGGGTGTCAAATGTATCAACTGAGCCAATTGAAATCCTTCCTGTAGAATTTAAGAACTATTTCCACATCTAGGTGATAACAGCATTAATTGGGCTAAGATAGAAAAATGCCATTTGGTCTAGCAAGTCTGTATCCATGTTTGGCATCCACATGAGTTAAAAATCTGCATTCCGGTATTTTAACATCAGAATAATGTGCCATCAACAGTGAAATAATATTGATCTGAAAATCCTGTCTAATTCAAATTTCTTGTCCCTATTTCCTGTATTTTTGTCTATATTTCATGCAGCTATGCAATACTTTCGTGAAACTGTTTAGGGACTGTGATTCATGCAAGAATTCAAGACAAAGAATTCCAACCACCCTTTGCGCAAAGGATTTTCTTGGACTCTCTTTGAATCTTTTTTTGTCATTATCTGAAACTTTGTTCCTTCTTGTAATTGCCAATTAACTCTAATTGGTGATTGACTATTACACGGGAAGCGAAGCTGTTCTGATGCCACGTCAAAAGGCTTCACTGAGAAATGTTGAGTGTGTCTTTGTTCAGACTGTCTGCTTCCCTCGCATCTTCTGAAGCTCCCGTTGCTGTGAGTGTCACGTGTGAATTAGCAATGTAAGTGTGACTGCAGGAGATGAGGGTTCTGAGAAAAGCAGAATGATGCAATTGGTAACTGAGCCTTTCTTAGCCTCATGAGCATTTATTGAACCTTGTTAACTCACTGCTGTAACATTTGTTCAGTTGTTCATAAAAAGATTGAGGTTTCAATAGGTGACAAGGCAAGGTTTTTAATTGAAATACATTTTCTAGTTTAATTTCTTATTAGATAGGAATACTTTTCACCAGAAAAGAAAGGAAACTGGGGCATCCGTTTTAATGGCATGTTCAATCAACTTTCATTATGTCCACATGGCAGTTCATTCATTTGGTAATGACATTTCTGGGTGAAGCCAGCTTTTAAGCACATCATCTATTTTAGCAGTACAGAGGATGGTACCAAATAACTTGAGTCGTTTGACCCTGCTAATGTCACTATATAAACGTACCTTGTTGTTGTATTGCCTCACAGATACACGGTGCTGTGTGAACTGTGGCCAAGCAGAGTAGCCTTACAAAGGGGTAAGGGTGACAAGTGAGTGCAAAAGGAGAATAGAAAGCAAGAGCACAGGGAGGGAGGTGGTTTAGGGAAACTGTGCAATGGCGGGAGATTAAGGTACATTGTACTATTCTGAAGAGGCTGCTGGACAGAGAGACTGAAAGAGATATATGGCAACTTTGGAATAGAGAAGGATTGGTTCAAAAACAAATCAAGGATTAGACTAAACTTGAGTGATGGGCAGAAGAGGTAATAGTACTCAAGGTAACTAGAGGCTGCTAGAGATAATAACAATCAGAAGCACTGAGATTGAATCTGACAGAAAGAAACTGAGGAAAGCAGCCTGAAGAACTTCTACTGGAACTTGTCCAACTTCAATGAGGATGCCAGCTAATCAGGTCACTGTGTCATCAGATACGAGGGACAATTTGTACTACTTGAAATCTGCAGGTTCGGCGAAGAGTGAGGGGAGAGGAAGGGGGTCTAGGATATTTTGAAGAGAAGCAGTGTATAACTTTGTAAGGTAAATTGTAATCATCAATGCTATGTTACAGCAAGAAGCTGTGCAATAATATAGTGAGAATTCGATCCATTACAGCCCCACACAGCAATGTGATTCAGATCCACCTGTGGTCAGCAACATTATCAGCACATGGTCTTGATCAGTAGGTGGCTGGAGGTAGTAATAACCATGGGAAAGATGAACAGATCACAACTAAGTATTTCTTTTTAGGTCGTACCCATTTTTGTGGCAATTCCCATAAGGGTATCAGAGCAGGTCGTTATTGCAATTAATGATATACCATGAATTCACTCTAAATTAGAAAACATTGTTCATCTTAGACTTCAAAACAAAAGCCAAGCCATTGTTAACATATCATTGATATTGCACAGGCACATAAACTAATAACACAAGTGGGGGACTTCGTAGATTTAAACTACATTGCAAGGATACACCAATATAGTTCCTTGGCAAAAGCTGTGAAATTGCGTTATTTATTCTGTGGCTGAGAAAAGGCTAATGAATTGCAATCCAGCCACTTCACACATGCATAAAGAAAAAGAGGAATTTAAAAAGTCATTTGGCTGGGCCAGCTTTCTCCATTTATTTCTTTTTTTTCCCTGAAGATGCATTTCATATATATTACTCTGTCTCCTTTTCGTCTGAGCAATGAATCTCTATCCCTCTTTGATCAGGGACTTAGCTATTTATTTTCTTTAAAAAAACCCAAAGGTTCTGCACTGCCTGTGTAACCAAGCCTGTTTGCATTAATGGGACAATATGCATCAGACTGCAAAGGGATTTCTTAATATTTTTTGATCACATCAAAGTTGCTTTCAGGTTGCAAACAATGTGTGATATTCTCAGAAGTACGTAAATCAGTAGATTCACTGCTTGGGTTTTAATAACTTAAAAACTTGTGCCACACCTTCCACAATATTTGTTTGGGTGGAACATACCTGATGCCTGTTGGAATTTTACACCTTTGCCTTTTTACATTATTGCATGCATTGACTAAGCTCAGTGAATTGCATTATCAGTACATGCTACCGTGATGTGAATGCTTTAATAAGGAAACATGAAGCATCATTGAAATAAATATTCTTGCACGTACCTACCTGTGATGTGCATATCTTTACATATCACAAACCTTTGATTACACACAAAAATGTGATGGCTCTTAACTATCAATGCATGGGGCTGCATTCCACTGTCAATGATGGTGAATGTAGTGGATAGTGATGAGTGACAAAAGCAGGAAAAAACACTAACCTTAACACTACACAGATGTAGCAGCATAATGACTCACTAACTGCAAGCACATCAAATCCTGGGAAAAGGTTAATGAAATTACTTAGCATTGATTCCATTACACAAATTATAGAAATTACATTTATAAGCATCTTGTACACATAATTCATACACAAATTGTGTTCAAATTTGTAGTTCTGCAAAACACATTTACAGTGAATAAGCAATAAAAATAAATTCCCAAATTTAACACTGCAGGCATTCCATTTCTCATTAGAAAATCGTTCCGCAGTAAGCAGCCTTTTCCCGCAGGTGCAAGAAAATTACATAATTGCTAATGAGTTTCTCATCATCAGGCTGTGCCCCCAAATATTTCATCAGAAAACATATACTAAAGTCACTGTGATGCTTAATTTTAACACATTTTTGTAGCATGCCATAATACAAGAAGCACCATAACCCTTAGAAAGAGACCAGTTCCTTTTGATAGAAAAACAACAGAGTATCTAAAATAAATACATTTTTTGCCTACTTTATGCTACTGATGCAGTGTAGAATTAACAGAATCTCCATTTCCACTGATGCCCTCCCTCTAATTTTCCTAATAGACAGCCAGAAATCCACCTCTGACAAAATTAAATTCTCTATTTAAAAAGATAACACATACCTCAGGGCCAGTTTCAGAACTCATTCTAATACTTAAAAGTGCACTTTAAAGTTACATTTCCCACCATTTTTCAATTTCATTCTATCAGATTTGCCATCGCTTGTTCATCCAACAGATGACTTGTGATAATATTGAAAAATAGCTTTAAAAAAAAGGCAGTTCAATTTTATTCTCTAATATTAACTTTACATTTCACAGTGCAACATCCAGTTATTTCTCAAATGAATCCAGAGCTTCTGCATTTAATTATTCATCCTAGGGATGTGGAATTGTCTGTGTAAAGAATATTTTCTAATGTATTTTTCCAAATGTCCCTTTCACAACTCTGCACCGTGCCCAACATATTTGAAAGAAAAGCATAATCGTCCTCAAGCAATTCAAAGTCCAGTTTACCAGCCATACATGTCACTGACTGCAATGTTCTTAACCTTACACTCAGAGAATATTGACCATTAAGAGGTAGGTGAAGGAAAATTTAACAAAAAGCATTATTTCCTTCAAATGTGTTTTCCTGTGTATCTCCTTCACATTCTGCCTAAATGTCACTCTTCTGCTTAAATTGCTGATCTTTTCCTATCCATCTATGGTGCTGGAAGAGGCCGTTTGGTCCATCGAGTCTACATCAACTCTCTGAAAGAACATCCCACCCAGTCCCTCACTTGTATCCCATCCTCATCACTCTACGCATTTACTATGGCTAACCCAGTTAACCCACACTTCCCAAGAAACTAAACCGCAATTTAGCATTGCCAAACCACCTCACCTTTGGACTACGGGAGTCAACCGGAGCACCTGGAGTAAAGTCACGCAGACAGGTGGAGAACATGTAAACTTCACACAGTCATCCAAGGCCAGAATCGAACCCCGGTCCCTGGCACTGTGAGACAGCAGTGCTAACCATTGTTCCACCATATACCCCTCATCTACCCACCTATCTATCTGCCTTGGTCAATGTTTTTATCCCTGTCCTGTATACTCATCCCTACTATTTGAACCATTCTCTCTCTTATCAAATGTGCTTCTCCCCCACCCTCCCAATTGTTTATCAGCTCTCCTCCTATCCTTCTTGATCGACCTGACTGTGAACATCTACTTTATCAGTGTATCTGTTCTTCTTATATCTGACTTGCCTGTCCATTTATCTTTTGCATGTCCATCTGCATGATCTTAAGCTTGGCAATCTAAATGCTTGCCAATTCTTTCTCTCCCAGTGAGACATGCTGCTGAAAGGCAAGGCTACCCTAGAGATGCAGCTGTTCATTGTGAGACTGGGATAGACTAGCCATTTTCACTTCATGACTTGTGAGAAGAGCAAGAAACATTCGGTCAAATGGGAGAAGCTGGGAAAGAAACAGCAAACTTGTTTGGTAAACGGGTGAGCTCTCTGATATTTTTCTTTAAAATTTGTGTGTTATAAAAAAGTAGCTCAGGGATCAAAAATTCAGTGATATCAAAAGAGACATTAACAAATTTTCAGCATGTGGAAGGATGTGTATTGAGTTTATCTAATCAAAAATTAAATACATGATGTTGTCTCTTGTGTATTTGCTCCAGAATGTCTGATTCTTAAGGAAGTAACACTGAAGCATGAGCATAAAAAGGAGACAATTTAATGTGACATGTTTCGATACATTATGAAGGGGCTTGTGGGTAAAACTTCCATTTTAATTCAGCCATTTTCAACAAATACTGAATACTGAACATCATATAACTGGGTAACAAAAAAATGTCATTTTGTGAATGGACATTTTTCTTTGTCATATTTCCAAATGAAAGAGCATTGTCAAACTGTTTAAAAATCATGAGTTTCTGTTACTTTGCCAAAAGTTGTAACAATTAAAAAAAGTTTGAGCTTCTTTGAAAAAGAACTGAAAATAGTCCAACATTTCCATGCTTCTCTTTCAATTCTCCACTGCTTTCTTGTTTTGTTTCCCTGTATTTCAGTTCCCAGTTTTATACTTAAGATCTTTCTTTGTGACAGGTTTGCTAATGCTATCCATCATCTATAATGCATTTTGGAAGATCAAATTCAGGTGCAAGTTATACAGTAAATGGCAGATCCTTGAAGCACCAAAATGTAGCGGAGTTGGGCATACAGATCCACAGATTCCTGAAAGTGGCAACACATGTAGATAAGGTGATGAAGAAGGCATGCAGAATGCTTGCCTTCATTGGCCAGGGCACAGACTATAACAGTTGACAAAATTATATTACAACTTTAGATAGGCCACATTTGGAATACTGCATGCAGTTCTGATCATCACACTACCTGTGATTGTCAGCCCAATGCCCTCCACTCTGATTGGGCCCCACCAGGGATTGAATTTCTTGTTCTCACTGAAACCACCATTCCCCCTGCCCTTCCCCATAAACCCCCACTCCACCCCGCCACCACCACCACCATCAGTGAGGACTGAGCTGGTTTTCCAATCGTATCCAACAACCCCTCCTCCTTGTAGTGATCACTGCTTGGATCTCCAGTGGGAACTAGTAAGTGATGTTATGTTGGAACCTCAATTCTTGTGTTCCCCTGACATTCAGACATCCCTGCCAGCACCCTTCAGCTGGCTGAAAATCTCATGAGACTGCAGGGAAGTGAATCTTGCTGGCGATAGGATGGGAATCTCATTTAAATCCAATTTAATGCATTTACATATGTTTAAAGGACTTCCCCACCATCTGATTCCCTACATAAAAAATTACCACCTTGCCAATGTGAAATCACCTTGGCAATGTATTTAACAAGGTGAAGCAGTTCGAGGGGAACCCAGCAAGGTCGTAATGGTAAGTATAACTCCTGGGAAGAAAGGGACTTGCCCGGGCAGTACCCTGGCACACTTGCACTGCCACTCAGCCAGGGAAGAGGCACTCGGAGAAGTGGGGGTGGGGGGAGATCCATTTGCTCGGTTTCCACTTATGTGTTAGTGAAAGTGGGGTTTGTTCCAATGCTTATTTGGGGGGGGGAACAGTTCCTCTTATCTGTGTGGGTGTGGGAAGGAGGGGGGGGGAGAGGGGGGTTCCCCAGTGCTTGTTGTTTCCTGTATCCATGAGGGAGTACAGTTTTAACGCAGATAGGGACGCCCTTTAAAGATGCCACCCTGATTTCTGTGGAACCAACATAATGACTCGAACAAAACCCACCCCACCAGCATCATAGTAAAAACCATGCCCCAGGCTTTCTGAGCAAAGTGTCAGAGAATCTGGAGATAAAACTCATTAGTGCAGCTCTCCAGCACTCGTTTTCTCACCTCAGCCAGCACTCTGTGCACAGGGTACAACATTCTACCTTTAACTTCAACACCAGTTTAACCGCAGAAAGTGCTACGTGTGGCTATCTGCCCAGTTTTGAAGTGATGTCATTTATATTCAGGCTTATTCTTAACACCATCCTAAATCCTAGGAAGACTTAAGTGCTTAAATTAATAAGATATGTTCAAAATGAGAAAATAGAAAAGTTTTATGAGAAATGTAAAAATAATAGAAAATAGTCAGTTCCCATGTGGTAATCCTGCTTGTCAAATGGAATTAGCCGAAAGCTGATGTTGCTCGTTCCCCTAACACTCTGATCATGAAACCCTAAACTGCTTTATTTAGTTGAATTGGTGAAATCTCAAACAGAAACAGTAACAACTCATATTTATATAGCACCTTTAAAAACGCCCCAAGAGTTTTCACGGGAGCATTACAAAACAAGATACATCATCGAGCCACATTCGGAGATATTGGGGCAGATGACCAAAATCTTGGACAAATTTTAAAGACTATCTTAAAGGAAGGAAACAAGATGGAGACATGGAAATGTGTAGGGAGGGAATTCCAGATCCTGGGGCTGAGGCAACCAAAGACAAAACCACCAGCAGTGAAGTGATTTGAGCTGCTTCCTGACACCAAGCTCCCTCCATTTCCCTGTCCCCTCCCCTTTACCTTCCCCACTTCTTCCCCTCTTCACTCCCCTTCCTTGTCCCTGCACGCAGTCATTCCTAAATAAAGGCTGAATCCACAGGCTAGAATCACAGGATCCCTACAGCGCAGAAGGATGCCAATCGGCCCATTGGGTCTACACCAACATCCCAATGTTGGATTTGGCCCCACTGTTCATTCACGGGTCTCAGCCCAATTTTCTGCTGAGAAGTAAGTTAATGTTTACAACTCTATTTTGTCACTGATGCCATAACAACATAAATATGTTTCACATACCTATAGTTCTGAAACAGCAATTAAAAAATTGATCACATCAATGTTAAAAATCACAGGATGCAATAGATGATGAAAAATTGAATTAGAATAGAAAAAAAAGCATGAACAAATTACTTATTAATGTGTTTTTCAGGGAAACAGAAACCCACAATACATTACTCAAATTATATTATCCACAAGATTGAGATACATGGTCAAAATACAATTATTTTTCCCTCTATCCCCAGTACAGTTGTAGCACACGTACCAGTCTTGGGTCAATGAATATATTATCCACATCTTCACATTAGTAATGTAACCATTATTCAGCTTGTAAAATTGAAACTATTATTGCGTCCTTACATCTATAATCAAAATCCATCACCAACACAAATACAGATAGATATATTAGTGAGGAATAGGCTCATTCTTCTGGTCCATAAATCAATTTAAATATCTCTTATTTTAAGAAAATCTGCACTTATGACTTCATATCAATACAGCTCACATAGTCAGTCCTAATACCACAGGGAACTCATAGTAATAGTAACAGTGTCATAATTATGGATCTGTTATACAGAAATGAAGTGTTTTATTTCTGTACTGTGTCCACAGTAACACTGATTAAATGGTTGATGTTTTCGTATTGATATTACTTTGTGAAGTTAAGCGTTCGGAATAATTCCATGACTTACTACTTGTATTTGGAGCTCAGTGACAGAATTTCAGATAAACTCTTGGTGGGGGCATTTTTAAGATGTCAGGAAGTCAAACTTGTGAAAAAGAGAGGCAACTCAGCTAATCCTTTGTGAGTTTGAACTGGCCTCTGCACTGTATTCTGCATTAAATTTAATTACATCATTAAGATTGAAAAGGATATTTAAATGTACAAAAATTGAATAATATAATTTTGCTTATGCATAGATCAGAACAGCTTTTATATGTCTTTAAAATAGAAAAACATCCCAAGGTTCATCCCTGAAGTGTAATCAGAGAAAAATTAAAACAGAGATGTTAGGACACATGACCACAAGCTTGGCCAGAAAAGCTCAAATGGAGGTGAAGAGGTGGAAGGGTTTAGGGCATAAACTCCAAATCAACAATTTTGAAGCTTGGAGCGAAGGGAGAGGGATGCACAAGAGTCCAGAGGTAAGAATTATGAAGCGAAAGCAGCTTATGGAGCTGGTGATGGGTTCAGAGAATCGAAGGAACATGACTATGTAGGGATCTAAACTTGAGGAAGAAATTTAAAATTGAGACTTGGGAGTTAATGGAACTTAGCAAAGGACTTGGTGTAGGATAGGATAAGGGCAAGAAGAGTTATGGGTGAACTAAAGTTTACAAGGGGTAATGGATGGATGACCAGCCTGGAGAGGATCAGGACAGTCAACTCTAGACATAACATAAATCATGACAGTTGATGCTACAGATGTGGATGTTCATTGCAATCATATGCTCACTTGGGTCAAATAGAACATTAAGATTGCAAACAATCTCGTTCAACTTGAGACAAAGACCAGGAACAGGCAATGGAATCAACGGCAAGAGTGCAGAGTTTGTGGTAGGGTCCAAAGAAGGTAGCTTAAGTCTTCCCAATATTTAACTAGAGAAAACTAGCTTATTCAAAGTTGGATGTTGGCCAACACTGAAGCAGTTGAGGGGTGGAGCAATTTAAGTAGGTGTCATCAACATGGACCCATGCCTCTGGATAATATTGCAGGAGTAACATGTGCGATGGATAAAGGGAAACCTGTGGATGTACTGAACTTGGATTTCTGGAAGGCATTTGATTAGGCGCCATGTGGAAGGGGATTTCTAACCAGCTAATAATATTTATGGTTGGAATGCAGTCTTTCACAGGACAAGAAATCAGTAAGGAGTTAAATGATTATTGGGCAAGCTAACAGAAATAGTTTACACATATGTGAACGCAGTAAGGGAATCAAAACAAGTAGTTATGATTTTAAAACATATATGCTGATATTTTAAATATATTTCAATGTATTGTACACTTCAGTCAAGCAAAGTTATCAAAAGGCACGGTGGTAAAAATCAATAGTTTAAAGCCAAAGGTCAGCAAATCTTATTAGCTAGAATTCCTAAGAGGGGACGTATTCTGCAACATTAATGAATAGATGCATTCATTGCCCACATAAGGACAGATATGACCCTGGACACAGAAACACATGTGTATTCAACCTGGCAGTGAGCCAGTGAGAACGTCCACTTTGACTTTGTGGTAATCTGCCATTACCAGGCAACAGGGATATAGTTAGTGCCAAGAGGGGAGGCTACGTCCAGAATCAATTAGATGAATAAGATATCACCATGCTATTAAGTATCATATGGTCAGCTGAGGTATTTGACAGAGATTCGTTTTGATGTATAAATAGAATTGATTTTAAGCTAATGAAAGGCGGAATTATTGATTAGAAAAAAGTATAATTGATCTATATTTGACTCTATACTTTAGATCTTTCAGAGAAGTTCAGTCGGTCTGTTCCAGAGCTATTTAACCCTTCGTGAGACTCCGGTCGGCTGTACATTTGTATTGTCTTGTTCCACGTTTTATGTTAAATACTTTTATTACGTCTCTTGCATAGAGATATTTGCCTTGTGAGTTTTGAATTCTTAGTTTAAGACACAATTGGCCACCTTTTGAAACTTCCCCACAACAAGCCACATCTAAGGTTATTGCAGAAAATTAAAGTTCATGTTATAGGGAGTAACATACTAGTATGAATACAAGTTTGGTTGGCTGGCAGAAAACAGAGAGTATGCTAAATGGGTCTTTTTCTACATGTAGAATGTGACAAGTGAAGACCCACAGACATCTGTTTTGGGTCCTCAACTTTTTACAATTTATATTAATGACCGGGCAGCATGGTGGCACAGTGGTTAGCACTGCTGCTTCACAGCACCAGGGACCTGGATTCAATTCCAGCCTCAGGTCACTGTCTGTGTGCAGTTTGCATGTTCTCCCTGTGTCTGCGTCAGTTCCTCCCAAAGTCCAAAAGATGTGCAGATTAGGTTGACTGGTCACAGTAAGTTGCCCCTTAGTGTCAGGGGGACTGGTAGGGTAAACAAGCAGGGTGATGAGGATAGGGCCTGGGTGGAATTGCAGTCACCACAGGCTTGATGGGCCGAAATGGCTTCCTTCTGTACTGTAGGAATTCTATGATTCTATGATGAGGGGAGCAAAGGCATGGTAGTTAAATTTGAAGATAGCATAAAGATAGGTAGGAATGTATATTGTGAAGAAGTTATAAGGGGTGCGATCTTACCAGCTGTTCATGCCCCATTACCACGGCAAGGGAAGATGGAAAATTTGGTGCTCAGCCAAATCTCTGTTCACTGCAGCTGGACCAGAAAATCCATTAGCATAAAGGTCGGAACATTCTGCCCAAGGAGTGTGCAGATGGAAATAGATAAATAAGTGGGCAAAAATCTAGCAGATGGAGTATAACATGGGAAAATGTGAAGTTGTTCACTTTGGCAGGAAGGATAAAAAAAGTGTTACTTTAATGGAGAAAAGTGTTCAATTTCCAGCTTGGGTCACTGTTTGTGCGGACTCTGCACATTCTCCGTGTGTCTGCGTGGGTTTCCTCCGGGTACTCAGGTTTCCTCCCACAGTCTAAAAGACATTCTGATTAGATGCATTGGCCATGCTAAATTCTCCCTGAACAGATGCCGGAGTGTGGTGGCTATGTGATTTTCACAGTAACTTCATTGCGGTGTTAATGTAAGCCTACTTGTGACACTAATAAATAAACTTTAAACTTTGAATGCAGTAAGTGAATCAGAACAAGTAGTTATGATTTTAAAACATATAGGTTGATATTTTAAATGTATTGTTCACTTTAGTCAAATAAAGTTTCCTAAAGACATGGTGGTAAAAGCCATTAGTTTAAAGCCAAAAGTCTGTGAACCAGCTAGTCAGCAGCGGTCTTATCGGGAGGATTCCTAAGAAGGTATGTATTCTGCAACATTTATAATAGATCATTCTCTGCCCAAACACAAGGATAGATATGCCCCTGGACGCAGGAACACATGTCTATTCGACTTGGCAGTGAGCTGGTGGGAATGTTCACTTTGACCTGAAGGTGGTGTCTGCCATTACTAGGCAACAAGGATGTAGTTAGAAGGGTGCTCACACCTGGATTTGAAGAATGAATGAAATATCACCATGCTATTAAGTATCATATAGTTGGCTGAGATACTTGACAGAGATTTATATAGATGTATGATTACTAAATGAAATTGATTTTAAGCTCAGGAGAGGTGGAATTATTGATCAGGAAAAACTATAACTGATCTGTATTTGACTATGTATTTCAAATCTTTCAAAGAGGTTCTGTCGCTTTATTCCCAGAGCTATTTCACCCTTTAGAAATCTCCAGTTGGCTATATGTTTGTTTTGTTTGTTTTATGTTAAATTAGTTTTGTTACATCTTTGCACAGAGATACTTGCCTTGTGAGTTTTGAATTGTCTAAGTAAAGGCACAGTTGGTCATCTTCAAATTTCACCACAACAGGAGGGAACAAACACATATAAAGTTTAGGATGGGGGTGACTTACTAGTTGCATTTGGCTTCATGAGCAATGGAACAGGGGAAGCAGCAGAGGCAACAAAGGAATATCTGACTGATCTAGTTGAATTTTTTTAGGGGCCATCGCGGGAGCGTGCCTAGATCTTGGCCAAGTTTCCGTTTATGTTAGCGAGTTCAAATCTGCTAGAATGCTGTCGATTTTTGGAGCCAATTAAGTTTTAGAATAATGCAAATGTACAACAAGCCTGTCAGGGGATGATCTTACCAAAAAAATTCTAAGTCCAGAACAAGTGTGAAAATGGGAAAATTTCAGATCCATTCTTTTGGCAAGGCCACCAATTGAATCTTATGACACTCTGCACAATAAAAAAAATCCTCTATCTATTTTCTGCCAATAGGGGGAGTGGGCAGGGTCTAAATCACCCAAAAGCTGGTTGATAGCAGCAGAGGATGCCATTGCGCATGTGCAGGTTTCTGTGCTCTCAGAGCACAAATATCTGTCACTGCTTCTGCCACTATAGCCAGCCTGACTTCATGGCACAGCACCACCACCCCACTTTGTTACTGCGGGGCCCTGCAGCTGATCACGACCCTCAGCTGATCACAACCCCCCCCTCCCAGAACGATCATTCCCCCCACTTGGAATGATCAGAACCCCCTGCTCCCTCCCCACTGATCACAAGCAGCAGACCTTCCTACCATCCATCTCTGTTGCAAAGCACACAATGGCCACCCTCCTTCCCCCTACCAATTGCTGCTGCAGAGCGGCAGCATTCCCCTCCCTCCCCCTTGCTATTGCAGAGTGCCCATCAGCCAGTGTGGCGCAAAGGTAAGATCGTGGCCTATGGGGCTGTTATTTCAGCAAGGCCACCGGTCGAATCTTATGACACTCTGTGCAATAAGATAAACCTCAATTTGTTTTCCACCAGTAGCAGTAAGTGGGCAGGGCTTAAATGGCCCAAAGGCTGTTTGACAGCAGCAGAGGGCACCATTACACATGTGCAGACTTGTGTGTGCTGCGGGCACAGAGATCTGTCAATGTCTCTGCCGCTATCAATCAACTTCCATGGCCCAGCACCTCCACCCCCTGCTACAGTCCAACTCCGCAGCCAATCGTGACTTCCCTGCTCACAACCATCACCACCCATGCCCCCACCCAGAACAATCGCAACCCTCCCTTCCTCCACTGATTCCTGTTGCAGAGCAGCAGGGCTCTGCCACCACCCCCCACCGATCGCTACTGCAGAGTGTGCAGCGGTCCCTTCCTCACTGATTATGGTTGCTGAATGTGCAGTGGATTCTACCCCCCCCGAACCTAAGTTGGCCATGCTCCCCTAGGTTCCACCCTCTTGGCACTGGCACGTGCCTGGTGGGCACTGCCAGGGAGCTAGGCTGACAGTACCTGGGTGCTTGCACTGCCCAACGGGCACCCCCTGCCCCCAACCTCACATGGAGGCCTCAATGGCCTCTGGTTCTACCAGGGAGACCACCATGTCTAGTCCCCCTTGATGGGGGGGGCATACTTGATCCTTGTCGGTTAGAATCTTCCCCAGTGAAGCCACAGAGGCAAGTGAGCCTTAATGACTCAACCCTGGGTTCACTAATTCTATTTAGATGATATTCAGTGCCGGTATGAATGCAAGAGGTGAGAAATTGAGCGCAAACCTGATTTCTCGGCTGTCTTGAGATCTTACTGGCTTGATCCGCCCATTGGCTGGCAGGGTGCAAAGGTAAAATCGCTCCCTCTGTCTTTGATATATCTGAATTTCACCTATTCACTGACTCAGCGTTTTCCTGAATTAATTTTCTCAAAATGTATCTAGTTGTCTTTTCAATTAATTTTAGAACTGTGATTACCTTCCTTGGTATTTTATCTCACATATCTTTAGGTCTTTGATAAGGCAACAGACAGTAAGCTCATTACACAGCTTCGGTTGTGAGAAGGGACAGATATCTGTCAAGCTGGGACTTTGGCTAAAGGCTTTCAGACTGAGGAAATCGGGGTTCCCCAAGAATCAATGCTGGGGTCACTGCTATTCTTAATTTACATTAATGATTGGGGCTTAGGAACATGTAGCTTTTTACCTACATTTTCAAAGATACAAAACTGGTAGGTATAGCTAACACAGAGGAAGAGTTCAGTAATAATACAAGAAGAAATCAGAAAACTTTCAGATGGGCAATTAACTGGAAAATAATTTTAACTCAGTATTTATGGTCTGGTGAACTTTGATAGACACAGCAGGAATAAGAACATAAGAAATAGGAGCAGGAGTAGGCCATCCAGCCCCTCGAGCCTGCCCCGCCATTCAATAAGATCATGGCTGATCTGTCGTGGCTCAGTTCCACATTCCCACCCTCTCCCCATAACTCTTAATCCCCTCGTTTATCAAAAACCCATCAACCCACGTCTTAAAAATATTTAGCGAGGCAGCCTCCACCACTTCAACAGGCAGAGAATTCCAGAGATTCACCACCCTTTGAGTGAAGAAGTTCCTCCTCAACTCCGTTCTAAACCGCCCCCCCTTTATCTTGAGGCTATGCCCCCTAGTCCTACTGTCCTTTCTGAGCGGGAAGAGCCAATATAACCCACACCTTCCAAAAATAGGAAAGTGAACAGAGTGGAAGAGCAAAGGAATTTAGAATATGGGAATAAATCATTTAAAGCAGCCCCACAGATCAGCAAAGGAATTTAAAATGCTAATGAAACATGGAAGCTTATTTCGAGGGATATTGAATTCTAAAATTCATGTTAAACCTCTATGGGACCATGGCAGGTTGCACTTAAAATTAAGTTACACTAAGGCTGCACTGTCTAGTCTCCACACCATTAAAAAGACCTGGAAATACTGAAGAAAATGCAAAATATTTTGTCTTTCCTGAAATATGTGTACATCTATATAATTATGCTTTTCAAATTTCTTGCAATATTTTCAGAAGAAGATCAGTAGAAAACTCAAAGGGGAAGAGTATATGTCCAATTACACCCTTTCTTTGGGAATTAAGAATATACTGACGACCGTGAAACCATTGTCCATTGTCAGAAAACCCTCTGGCTCACTAATGTCCTTGAGGGAAGGAAATCTGCTGTCCTTACCCAGTCTGTCACTCTAGACCCACAGCAATGTGGTGACTCTCAACTGCCCATATCCCATGAATGATTTTTAAAAGTATATTCTGCTAACATTACAGCAGGAGTGAAAATCTCTGCAGAATTTCTATTCCTTCAAAAGTCTGAAATGTAACAAGTCTCTATCATTTCACAACTTTCAAAGGAGCCAGACTTGATCTTGCTAATGTAGTGAAATTGTGACCAAACAATGATGCATGCCTGAAGTGGCCTTCCAAGTCAGGTAGTGAAAGAAAACATTTTGGAGTCACCCAGAAGGCAGCCGGATGCTGTAATGGAAGCTGTTTAGGTTTCTGTGGGAGAAAGAGTAGGGGAGCTGAATAGCCTTCCACATTTGTAGCAATAGGCCCCTCTGGCAGATTTTGTGACAGCCAGAATCATGTAGTTGCATGGGTAGATTCCCTCCAGCTTCCCATCCTCCCCAACTTGACAGCAGTTTGACACTGGAGGACCTCAGATGGGAAGCCAGCCCTTGCCTCAATTAAGGTGACCACTTACATCAAACCTGTATGGAACCATGGAAGCTGTACTTAAGATTAAACTACACTTAGACTATTTTGTGCAGCCTATCATTAAATAGACCTGGAAATATTGAAGAAAGTGCAAAGTTTTTTTTCACAAGAACCAAACCAGCACTGAGATTAGTCATCAAAAAAGGTTGGGACTTTTTTCTTTAGAAAAGAGATGACATGGAGACTACCTGGAGGGTCAATATGGAGAGAATGTTTCCACTTGTGGAAAAAATATATCTACGGTTCCTACTTGTATATTATAGATATTAATAAATCCAATAAGGAAATTATGAGTTTCTTAGAAGGTTAGAATGTGGAACTCATTAGCACAGGAAGTGGTTGAAGCAAACAGCTCATGATGCTCTTAAAAGGAAGCTAGACAAGTACAGAGAGGGCTTTTTCCTACCTAGCTTCAGTTTTTAGGCTGGACAGCTCTGGGGAGGGAAACATAAGAATAATTTTGATTTTGGGTGGGAAGGGCTAGGCGGGTTCTCCATCAGAAATCCCCATCAGACTCCCTCCTCCCCTGGCCTATCCCCAAAACTCCATTTGTCCCCTCACAAACCTCCAGACCTTCACTACCCTCCCCGCCCTGCGATCCCTGCCACTTATCTGCCCTCTGATTCCCAGCACTTAGTGCCAGGCAGCTCCCTGCAGTGCCTACTCCAGCCACTGCAGCGCTGTGTCTGGAGGAACCGAATCTGATTGAACAGTGGCTCTCCAGGGTGGGACTTCCTCCTAAGTGAAGGATGGAAGGCCTGCCTTATGCCAATCACCGTATGTTAATATGGCATTCGGGCAAGTGGAGTTGGCTGGACTGAAAATTCATGAAAATTCAGACCATGATTATAATCTTTGACTGGCTTGACAAATGAGAGTTGTCTATAAAATCACAGAATGTGCAGAAGTTGGGTCCATCGAGTCTGTACCGACTCTCCGACAAAGTATCCCACTCAGGCCTAATCCCTGTAATCCCACATACTTACCCCACTAATCCCCACAATATACACATATTGGGTCGCCAAGGGGCGATTTAGCACGGCCAAACCACCTAAACTGCACATTTTTGTTCAGTGGGAAGAAACTGGAGCAGCCAGAGGAAACCCACGCAAAAACAGGGAGAATGTACAAACTCGACACAGACAGTGACCCAAGCCAGGAATTAAACTTGGGTTCCTAGCACTGTCAGGCATCAGTGCTAACCACTGTGCCACTGCTTAAATGTTTAAAATGTGAAATAATCCCATATGCATGAAAACAAAAATATAAATTCTGGGGTCAGTTCTCTGCACCTGGACAAATATTGGTTTCAGACAGCGTTTACAACAAGAAAATATATTGAGTTTTCACTGAGGGCTGATAAAAGCCCCATGCTGCAGTAATCATTTCACTGTTGATAAAGTACAATCTGAATAGGGCTTCATATGTAAACATAATGCAACCTCTCGACTGTAGTGTGTAAAATGAAATGGTTCTGATCGGGTAATTTGAAAGCATTTCCATGTGGTGCAATCTCCTTGTTGCAAACTGTAATGAAATAAGTGGAGCATAACTACATAATAAAGAAAGATTTATTGGGTTGCATCAGAACAACTGGTGCAATATTGTAAAGCATTTTAAAATACAGTTAAGAATCAGTGCTCATTTGACTATGCTTTTGCATAAATCTGTTATAAATATTAGTTGACGAGAATTATTGTCTGATTATTTAACAACACAGGTCTTTTCGTACTACATAGATTTCCAAACTAACAGGTTATACAAAAAATTGGAGCAAAGCATCTCCCAATTCTACTTCAGATGCCTTCAGCATCTAATTTGTGACACCCCCTTAACTTTCCCAACCTTAGACCAAGAGGCTCCTTCATCCAGATCAACGGGATTTTCCAGCTGCGCTTGTCTGAAGATCAGAAAATCCCACCCGATGGCATCAGACCTTTCCAAAGTCTGTGTCACATCCGCTACAATTCCCATGGTGGGCGGTATGGGAACATTCCATCTCTAGGCAGATTTCTTCTGTTGGATATTCTGAACAATATCACGGGCAGGATTCTCTGGCCGCGCTTGCCTGAAAACCGGAGAATCCCACCTGACTTCAATGGACCTTCACATGGTCCATCCCTGCCTGCTAGAATTCCATTGGCTGGTGGGATGGAAGAATTCCAGCATGTCTCTGGGCAACTGTTTTGGCTCAAGAGAAACATTGGAAAACCTTGAGGCCACCCATGGACACCTGCCCATGCCAATCCTGGCCCTCTGTGAAGCCTCCTGCATCATCCCCTCAGCGAATGACAAGCTCATCATGGCTACTTTTTGCCTTCTTAAAGGGCCCCCTGTTTCTAGGTGCCAGATTCAAGCTGTTTCCAGCATAGCTAATAGAGCACCAATCTTATCCCCAGGCAAATTAGGTCCTTTATATTTGAAAATCACAAATGTCTCCCAATTGAAACACAATCCACTCATTCTCTTTCTCTCTCCTCAGGTGCTCCCAGAAACATTTAGTATTTTGAGCACTTTCTGTATTTATTCAGATTTACAGTATTTTTCTCATAGTTGTGAATATGGATTGTTAATTATTAAAAAGAACTATTTAATAAGTCTCATTTCCACAGGAATCTATAGACATAAGGTGGAATTTTCTATTCTACAGAATAGGTCTGGTGGTGGGCAAGATACCCACCAAGCAGGGATATGGGTGAACAATCTTCTGCTTTTCAGCTCATTAATTGTGCATCCATGAGAATCTCATGAATCTTGAGTTAGGGTGGGCAAGGATTCACCTGTCCCATGATCACCTCATGAGGTCAAAGGTCTTGGCACCAGATTTACAGGGTACTCAGATAGGCATTCCCTGATTGAATGCCAGGAGGTCCACATTACTCCTGTAGAGTCCTTGTGGCCACAGCTCATACTGGAAAAAAATTGCGATGTGAACAAACACATCCCAGGACACACAAAGGTGCTTCCAACATTCCCTTTCACTCATCTGTAGCTAAGAACACAACCGACGATATAACCATGGTTACGCCAATGCTTGCCTTTGCAATGGTCCATGTTTGCCAGCCTCTTGACCTTATAAAGGCCCCGCAGCCTCTTGCTGCTCAGGCCTTTGCTCCTCCTGGCTCTGTGACAACCTGTGATGGCTGTTCTCTCCATCTGGATGACAGCCATTACCCGGACAGAGATGCTGGCAGCCTGCACCATTGACACCTCAATTGGATGTGTGAATGAATTGAAGTAATATATTAAGTAATCATGTCCTTTACAGGTTTCCTTCCACTTTAACGCCAGCAAACAAATGCTAAGCCTTCATCTGGCCTCTATCTAGACATGGCATCTCCACCCCAGCCCTTCCAGATAAAGGACACTCTAGGGGACTAGAGATGAATGCATATGGAGACATTGCTCTTTGACCAGGTCATGAGAGCCATGTGCAAGATGCTTCACATGGACACATTTCCACTTGTCTCCACTTCCCACAAACTCCAAAGACCCAGCATTGCCTTGGCAACATAGAAAAACAAACTGCATAATCTCAACTATGACCATTCATCTGCGAACATGGTGGGTTTGGAGTCACAAGTTGTCTGTCCTCCACCAGCTGTGTCCCTTGGAGGCATCCACCTCCCTTCCCCCTTTCATCCCTGCCTCTGACTGCAGCCAATGAGAAATGGCACAGAATGAACGGCCATTCCACACCTTGCTGGGATTTCAATGTTACAAAACTCATGAGTCAGGAACAAACTTGCTGAAATGCGGGCTAAACTACAGAATGGAGAACATAATCAAGCATCTTTGATGTCCAGTTGCCTCATTATTATTAGGGTGTTCCTTTAGTCAACCATGTGTACTGACCTGCAACTCCACCCACCCAAAAAGACCCACCTCTTACTTCCAGGAACCTTTGATTTTGATTTGATTTATTATTGTCACATGTATTAGAATAAAGTATTGTTTCTTGCACACTATACAGACAAGACGTACTGTTCATACAGAAGGAAATGAGAGAGTGCAGAATGTAGTATTACAGTCATAGCTAGGGCATAGAGAAAGATCAATTTAATGCAAGGTAGATCCATTCAAAAGTCTGACGGCAGCAGGGAAGAAGCTGTTCTTAAGTCAGTTGGTACATGGCCTCAGGTTTTTGTATCTTTTTCCCAAAGGAAGAAGGTGGAAGAGAGGATGTCTGGGGTGTGTGGAACCTTTAATTATGCTGGCTGCTTTTCCGAAACAGCGGAAAGTGTAGACAGAGTCAATGGATGGAGGCTGATTTGTGTGATGGATTGGGCTGCATTCACGACCTTCTGTTGTTTCTTGCAGTCTTGGGTAAAGCAGGAGCTATTCCAAGCTGAGATACAACCAGAAAGAATGTTTTCTATGGTGCATCTGTAAAAGTTGATCTCATCAACTGTGTGAGTCAATGATGGTTTGGAAAATAATGCTCGTCACCTTTCAAATTATTCCATCACCTTCTACCCATCTATCACCAACCAACATCTTGCCCATCACCATAGACTCACCCATTATCATCATTCCTTACTCCTCTGTCACCCTTGAACGCTGCCCCTGGTTGCCCTGGATCTTAACACAATCGACCTTCACATGCCCCTTTCTTCAATCAGTAATGACTCCTTATGCCCACCCTGATTTTGCTCCCTCTCATTATCCAAGCTACCTGTCTTTTCCCCCTTTATGATCTACCCAGTGAGACCTTCATCTACCAGGATCTCACGCTGGGCCTTCCACCTATTGCATCCCACCCTCTGTTTGTGACTGCTTCCTCTTATCACCATAACCCTGAGTTCTCTCCCAGGACACCACTGACCCTGCGCTCAAAGACATCCCTCCCCCCAGCACACCCACTCCATTCCCAGATAATCTCATGACTGCCCTCCCTGGCACTCTCCACTATAAGCCTGCCTCCCCTGGCCAATCTATGCTCCACCATATCATCCCTCCTCCCCACGTTCAATCTTCACTTGCCTCCCTTGTCCAGCGTTGGCGCATCATTTGCTAACGGCTGCCAGTATGAGCAAAGTTATGCAAGGTTCCCAACAAGGAGAAAGCAACATCTACCGGCCTCAATGTTATGGAAGAGGTCAAGCTTCCAGGGGCAATGTATATAGTCATAAAACTAAATGATCTAAATTCTCACTGGTGGGGAACTGAATTTGGAGGGGAGCTTAATTCCAGTGAGTTGGCCTTTCAATGAGCATGCATGAGATGATACTGCATGCAAATCGGCCATACAACACTGATCACCAGGAAGCTTGACCCACAATAACCCACCTTGAAAGTTGGGAGAAGAAAATTCTGACATTTGGGAACAGATTTTATGCCTCTCCCCAAATTACGTGCCTCTGCCCCCCATAATTCCCAAGAAAAAGAGAACAGAGGATGTTCAGTAAAGAGAGACAGAACTCAGAAGAAAGCTGAGATGCCAGGAAGACACCTGAAGTAACTTTCAGGCTTGTGAGATTGTAGTCCAGCCTATGGAATGTGAATTGAAATATCTGTGGGAATCAATGGCTGGACCTCAGAACGGGCAAACCCCTTAAAACAAAGGGATCCTAAAGGGGTTGGTGTAAGATCCTGGGCTGGATTTGCAGGTCAAAGCAGAATGGATGCAGCATTTAAAAGTGTAATTTGGAAACCTGGGCTGGATTTTAGGATGCAAACTATTAAGGAAAAGCATTATTCTGAGAGTAAGCTTTAAAATATGTTTCTAAACTCTACTCCCCATCATTTGGGAAAATCCTGAAAAGAAAATTACAGACACTAACTTGGGTTCAAAGAGAAGTGTGCACTTGACCACAGTCATCTTGTGTCCGTCAAAAGGACTTTGTGTGCTAATGAGAGTGGTGAAGTCACTACGGTCCTAGATGACTATAGGTTTTAACGGGGAGAACTGATTGATGGTGATTTAACCTGAGGATCACCATACCTCAGGTGAGCGCAAGGTTGAGAAGACATGGCCTTCTTGAATAATCTCAGCCTGTACGGGAAACAAACACATATTGTTGGTGTCACTTTACATCACTAACCAGCTATCCAGCCAACTTGAGCTAAACTGACTTCCTTAATGAGACGATTGTAGTTTTAAATGTACTGTGTCATCCATGTTAATCTCAAACCTATTTGTTGGGCTAAGGGGTGAGTAAAGGAATATTGTATTATAATTCAACATTTTCATGTTTAACAATTGCTTAACTTCTTGTTGTTTATACTAATTAGCGGTTCTGTGACTGTTTCTCCATGTTTTGTTTTTTACGGTCTTTTGAGCCAGAGTTCCATTCTGGAACCTTCCTGTCCAGTTATAACACCGACAGGGATCATATCAGATTTAAACATCAATTTCTGACAATTGCAGTATTTACCTTTTTTCATGACCTGTTGTCCTCGAATGTTAATTTTTTAGCTCTTTCCTTGTTATGTCTGCTAACTCTGCACACTCTGAGCAATGAAGCTGGACTTCCATGGGTTTCAGTGGAGTCTGTGGATGGCACGGCAGCACTATGGTTAGCACTGCTGCTTCACAGCACTAGGGACTCGGGATTGATTCCCAGCTTGAGTCACTGTCTGTGCGGAGTTGCACGTTCTCCCCATGTCTGCATGGGTTTCCTCCAGGTGCTCTGGTTTCCTCCCACATTCTGAAAGATCTGCTGGTTAGTTGCATTGACCCAAACAAGCACTGGGCTGTGACAGCTAGGGAAATTTCACAGTAACTTCACTGCAGTGTTAATGTAAGCCTCACTTGTGACTAATAAATAAACTTTTACTTTTTCTTCTGCTGTAGTGAGGAATTTCATTTCTGCCTTTAGCTTCCAAACTTTTTCTTGGAGCATTTCTCTGATTTTTCTGCCCTTTCACCTCTTCAGCTTTTCTTTAGATCAGAATGCTCCTTTGATTATTCCTTCAGTTTTCCGGAATTTTAATTTTCTTTTGTAGTCTCCATGAAGTTTTAAAACTTTCCTTCACTGTTATCATGTTGTAAGGTGTTAGGCGTAGTTCAGTAAGTCCTATTGAGGTCTTCATAGGTTTATATGGTTCAACAGTAAGCATTTATTAACTACTAGAAACTATATACATTGATGCAGTAAAGGTCCAAGCTAGGAGCTGTCTCCAAGCTTGTTACTACACATGGCTCTGTCCAACATTACACTGACCCCGGGTGCATCACTGTGTGGTGGTACTGTACTCAATCCCATGTTAACCCTTTATATGCCTGACCCTTTTACTACAGTCTCCACAAGGACCCTGCAGTGGTCTCTCCTGCCAAAATTGATGACACTGTGACAGATTGGTGAGAGTGAAGTAACATGTTCCCTGTTGTTTTCCTCACTATCTGCTGCAGGCCTAACCTGATCAACTTTCAGGAGTTGGCCAGCTCAGTCTGTTGCTGCTGAGGTGGACTTTGCAGGGTGAACTGAATACGGTGTGTCTTTGTTGTGTGTCCAATGCCTGGGCTAATGATGGGTTCCCCACCTGGTTTTACTTTTGGACATTTTCATAGCATTTTGATACAACTGTATGCCTTGTTAACTGCAGAGAGCAGTTAAGGGTCAACCATTTTGTTATGGGTCAGGAACCATGTGTAGGTCAGGCTAGGTAAAGTCAACAGCTTTCTTTTCCTGGAAGGCATTAATGACCAGAGACATTTTTACAATAATCCAGTAGTTTCACAGTCACCCTTTCTAACACTAGCTATGAAGTCCATTTGAATTTCACAGTTGCCATTCTGAGATTTTAACACATACCGCTCTCATCAATCCAGGCCTCTGATTCCAAGTCCAGAAAAGTACCACTATGTTATCACATTCAATCTCAGGAAACTAAAATGACTTGAGTGTCACAATGAATTGTCCCTACTAACTCACACCGTGGCCTGAATTCTCCGGCTTCTCACACCTTGTCACCGCTACCAGTGATAACGGAGAATTTGGCACTCAGCTAAATCTCTATTCACTACAGTTGGACTGGAAATTCCCAGCTACAGATGAGGTCAGAGAATGTGGCTCTGTGTTTCAGGTCTGCCCAATTTCCACCCCTAGTCAAAATCGAGTTTGCGTATATTTTTAATCTTGCAACACATCAGGACCAAAACAATATTTTTTATTCATTCAAGTGATATGGGCATCACTGACTAGTAAGAAGTCTCACAATATCAGGTTAGAGTCCTGAAATTGTGACTCACCTAACGAAGGGGCAAACCCTGAAAGCTTGTGGGTTTACTAGCAAATAAACTTGCTGGATTCTAACCTGGTGCTGTGAGACTTCTTACTGTGTTTACCCCAGTCCAACGCCGGCATCTCTACATCATCATCACTGACTAGGCCAGCATTTATTGTCCCTCCCTAATTGTCCTTGAGACTGTGGTGGTGAGTTATCTTCTTCTAAGTCTATGCAATTATATATATATAAATATGCATTCTCCATCATAGATTTACCTAGCTTGCTCTTAAAAGTATCAATGATATTCACCTTAACAACTCCATGTGCTGTTCGAACCACTCTCTACGTATAAAGGTATTGATCTTTATCTTCCTCCTTTGCCTCTCTTTTTGAAAGTACTGACACTTGCAGAGACGCAGTGGGCAGGATTTTCCGGTCCTTCCCACCGGCGGGATCTTCCTGTTCTACTACAGTTGACCGACCATGGCAGATTCCCTGGGGTGTGGGGCAAGCAAGCCATGCAAAAGCCCATTGACTTTGGCATGACTGGAAGATCCTACCTTCAGTCATCTGCTGTGGGGAAACCCGCAGTGGGGTTGAGGGATGGGGTGGAAAATCTGGGTCGCAATGTCACACCCATGCGGACAAGAGCCAGAAACCTGAATCATTGGTGGCAGTGGGCTTTTTGACCATGAGGCCAAGAGGCTTATTCCCTAACCAAATTCCCCTTCCCATCACACGAGGAAAAATCTACACAAAAACTGTTGCACATCGACAGTGTCAATTAGACTCCTGCCAGTCATAATGGAATATTTTTGAGAGGTTGGCATATAATTCAGAGGATTAGTCTGCCATTTACAGAGAAAGCTTACATTCATGAAATAAAAATAAACCTACCAAAAATACCATTCTGGTACAGATGGTAAAACTCCAGTTATTCCTTTTGTTAAAATAGCTACATAATTTTCAGAATTAGGTTGTTAGAATTATACAAAATGTGAAATAAGTTTTGTTTATTTATTAATGTCACAAGTAGGCTTACATTAACACTGCAATGAAGATACTGTGAAAATCTCCTAATTGCTATACTCCGTCTGTTCGAGTACACTGAGGGAGAATTTAGCATGGCCAATCCACCTAACCAGCACATCTTTCAGACTGTGGGAGGAGACCAGAGCACCCGGAGGAAACCCACGCAGACACAGGGAGAATGTGCAAATTCTGCATAGACAGTGACCCAAGCTGGGAACGGAACCTAGGTCCCTGGTGCTGTGGGGCAGCTCTACTAACTGTGCCACCGTGCTGCCCTAAGTGGCAGGGTGGTGAACCTGCTCTAGTATTTTGATTGGAATACATGGTATTCCTGTCACCCAGATTTGCCAGTGTGCACATAACTGGAAATCTGTTGTATGATGTATTCCCATCATTGTTGCCTAATGATGGTATGCCTACCTATATAGGTCAGCAATCTGTATACCTGAAATCACATCTGGCAGAAAATCCCAGAGTAATGTCAGCTCCCTGTCTGATTTTCTAACACCTGCCTAGTCAACACTGCCTGATTAGCGTAGCTGAACAGAGAATCTCAGGCTGGGCTCCTCATCTCTGGGGGAGGTGTGGGCGCCGTTTCAACATGAAGGCTTCGATAGAATTCCTTTGAAGATTTGATTTATGAAGCTCCTTCAAAGGCCATTTTTGAAACTGCTTTCAAAGAATTTGTTTTCAACCCTCTTGTGATGGAGTTATTAGGAACTGATGTCTGTTCTTTCACTCCAAGCTTACTTCAAGCTGCACACAGCCAGTCTTTTTATTCAGGCAGTTACCGATTCAAAGAAAGTGTGTCAAAGTGAAAGACTGTAAAATAAATTGATTGAGATAGCAAGAATTCAATCCCAGTAAATTATTCAAACATGCTGAAATATATCATAAATGTGCTTTGCTGTTTTTACAGTGCACAGGTTTCTATCTCTATTGGCTGTGCAGTGATATTTAATAATATGCCGGTGGCATGGGGGCACAGTGGTCAACATTGCTGCCTCATAGGGCCAGGGACTCCAGTTCAATTCTAGCTTGGGTCACTGTCTGTGTGGAGTTTGCACATTCTCCCCGTGTCTGCATGGGTTTGCTCTGGTTTCCTCCCAAAAGATGTGTTGGTTAGGTGCATTGGCCATGCTAAATTCTCCCTCAGTGTACCCAAACAGGTGTCGGAGTGTGGCAACTAGGGGATTTTCACAGTAACTTCATTGCAATGTTAATGTAAACCTGCTTGTCTCATTACAGAAAAATTTGATGTGTACTAAATCTAAAATTATTCTGTTGGGGCCAGTGAATGTGTTAGCTGCAATTAAGACATAGCATGCCACAAAAACCATATTACACCGCATTCAACAAGATGCCATTTTTATCATGGGTATCTGACTAAGAACGCAAGAGGTGAAGTTCTCTTCAGTTCAATGCTTTCTAGTCAACTTCAGTTTAACTATGCATCTGCAGACTCCAAAGGTTTCTCTCACTTTCAGAGGAGTCATGAGGGTAAACACTGGCAGAATCACCATCATTACTACCACAGAAACTGGGTCAATAAGAACAGCAGTGCATATATTGGAATGTGACACTAGTGACATGTGTTCAACACAGAACTTTTAATTATATAGATACTGCAAATAACATGTACTGTAGGCTTGTGGTAGTTAACTGCTGGTGTAGTAAAGGTTGTTGAAAATGAATTGCTGCATAGATGAGATTTGCAGACCTATGGTAACAGTTGGGGTGAATTTTCCCATTCTGCCTGCCATGGGAATTGTAGCAGGCGAGGGCGGACCACGGAAAGGTCCACTGACCTCAGGCTGGATTCTCTGGTTCTGGAGCGAGCAAGGCCAGAAAAGTAGTGTGCCAATAGAGAAAATAATTGGTGACTTCTGACCTTTTAAAGAGGATGGGACACTCCCTCTTCCTGTCTCCCTCCCTCTCCACAGAGAGGTAGCATGCACAGGCAACCCTTGTGTACCTTGAGCTGTACAGCCAGCTAATCCCAGCTGTATGCCTTCATCTTGTGTTGCAGTTGCTTTTCCTTGTTTACAAGCATACCCTGTTGAAAGCTGTCTCTGAACAGCTCACCTAGGGAAAGGGTTTTTCCCTGCCTGGGGGATCAGGAAGTCAGCCCTGCATCTATACATGACATAGAACATTTAAGATCACGTATGTCCTTGCTGTATCAAATTCCAAATCTGGTGATTTTTTTTTGAAATATGGAAAGAATGGCACATCCTTTAGAAAGTACCTGGATGAGCACTTGACTCGTCATAACATTCAGGGCTTTGGGCCAAGTGTTGGTAAATGGGATTAGGTGGGAGTTCAGGTATTTCTAACATGTCAGTGCAGACTCAATGGACTGAAGGGCCTCTTCTGCACTGTCTAATTCTATGATTCTAACTACTGGAACTGCAAAAGCTTTACATTTTCTTGTGGAGAAATATTGAAAATTTGCTTTTGTACAGATTGAGAAACACGAGACACAGCTAAAAATCTCAGAATCGTGCAATGATGTGAGAGGAGATCAAATTGATATACAAGAGGAGACATCCAATTATATCAACACAAGAACAAAACTTTACTAAGGTGTCAGGATTTTGATGGGAAAGAGTCAGGAATGTATCTTTACCCTGACAGTAAGTTCTTGCTACTTTCCTTCCATCAATCAATCAGGGCTTTAAGTTTCTGTATGTTTGGCAGTGTTATGTTTCATTTGAACTCAAGTTTCTAAGCTGGTGTATCAGTCACATGTTAAAAATGTAAATCTGAAGGACAAAATGATATTCCTGATACTCCCTGGCTATAACAATGAATGACGTGGAACCTCGAGGGGTTCGAGGGGAACCTCGAAAGCTTGTGAGTTTACTATCAAATAAATCGGTTGGACTTAAACCTGGTGTTGTCAGACTTCTTACTAAAACAATGAATGACCCAGAGACATCCCTTATCTATAAATAAATATTCACGTTGTACAAAAGTTGACAAATGTTCTCTGATATCCGAATAATGGTTCCTGGCAAACACTGCAATTCAAAGCTATAAACTTTGCTGGAAACTGCCCGTCAAACAGTATCCACAGTCACTCACCCAACTTTAGCCCTCTAATATTGAGGGCACACTGGGGAACCATTTTTAGGCATCTACAGTTCCCCAGTATCCTCCCAGTTTTTCCTGCAAAAGCCTTGAAATGAATTTCAGTGGGCTAATTGACTGTGAAGGTCACTTCAGGAAAACACAGCCCTGTCTTTGTTCAGTACCGAAAAGAACATACTTCTCAATAAGGGTCACACATTCACAAGAAGTACTCTGGCTGATTCTCCTCCTCCAAAGTCTAGACATACTGAGGCTGTCTGTCACACTCCAACTGCCACCAAAACTAACTGAGAACGCATGCAAGATATACCTGGGATCCCTTTGTGTGTATGGCTCAATACCGCACCATGCAACCTATTTACCTGTTCAACTGCTGTTTGAGTTTAAACACTGCAGTTTAATGTGAAGAACAAGATTCACTCTGCTCCTGGGTGATTATTTTGTTAATTATTCTCCAGGTGTGGATATCACTGGCATGCATTGCTCATTTCTAATTGCCCTGTGAAAATGGAGGTGAATTCTGTGCTCCAATCTTAATGTACAACTGAGTTTGAATCAACTTGGGTTGTTTTCGTTGGAGCAGAGAGGACTGAACAAAGAACAAAGAACAAAAAAAAATACAGCTCAGGAACAGGTCCTCCAGCCCTCCAAGCCTGCACCGATCAAGTGTTCCTAACTAGACTATCCGTTTGTATCCCTCTATTCCCAATCTGTCCATGTGACTATCTAGATATGTCTTAAACGATCCTAGCGTGTCTGCCTCAAACGCTTTGCTTGGTAGTGCATTCCAGGTCCTCACCACCCTCTGTGTAAAATACTTCCCCCGCATATCTGTATTGAACCTTGCCCCCCTTACCTTGAACTTGTGACCCCTTGTGTTTGTCATTTCTGACCTGGGAAAAAGCTTCCAACTGTTCACTCTACGCCCTTCATAATTTTATAAACTTCTATTAGGTCGCCCCTCAACCTCTGTCTTTCCAGGGAGAATAACCCTAGTTTACTCAACCTCACCTCACAGCTAAGATCCTCCATTCAAGGTAACATCCTGGTAAACCTTTTCTGCACTCTCTCCAAAGCCTCCTTGTCCTTCTGGTAGTGTGATTGGGGTGTACAAGATTATGAGGGACATGGACAGAATGGATAAGGAATAGCTATTCCAGTTACATTTTGTTCCACATTCCTCCTGAAATTATCATCTTCAGATATTGGCAATGGTTTTTGTGATCACATTGCATCATGAAAATGATCATCTCTCACTGGAAAAGGAACCCAGTCAGAAAAACTCAGAGAATAAGTGGATACAGAAAAAAACTCAACATAAAAATTGAACAAAGATAGCCAAGAGAAAACATATCTACCAATTTACCTTGTACAATGCCACAGAAAACTCACTGGTACTTTCTATGAATTCAAAATTTATTTGATTGGAGGATTGGAGGATTGGAGGATTGCGGATGTAGTTCCTATTTTTAAGAAAGGGAACAGAGATAGCCCGGGAAATTACCGACCGGTGAGTCTGACCTCAGTGGTTGGTAAGCTGATGGAGAGGCTTCTGAGGGACAAGATTTACGAACATTTGGAGAGGTTTGACATGATCAGGAATAGTCAGCATGGATTTGTCAAGGGCAGGTCGTGCCTTACAAGCCTAGTTGAGTTCTTCGATAATGTGACTGAACACATTGACGAAGGAAGTGCCGTGGACGTAGTGTACATGGACTTCAGCAAGGCGTTTGATAAGGTCCCCCATGCAAGACTTCTTGAGAAGGTGAGAGGGCATGGGATCCAAGGGGCTTTGGCCTTGTGGATCCAGAACTGGCTTGCCTGCAGAAGGCAGAGAGTGGTTGTGGATGGGGCTTTTTCTGAATGGAGGTCAGTCACCAGCGGAGTGCCTCAAGGATCTGTTCTGGGACCCTTGTTGTTTGTCATTTTCATAAATGACCTGGATGAGGAAGTGGAGGGATGGGTAAGTAAGTTCGCTGATGACACGAAGGTCGGTGGTGTTGTGGATGATCTGGAAGGATGGCAAAAGTTGCAGCGGGACATAGATAGGATGCAGGACTGGGCGGAGAAGTGGCAGATGGACTTCAACGCGGATAAATGTGTTGTCGTCCATTTTGGCAGAACCAACGGGATGAACGAGTACACTATCAAGGGCAGAAGTCTGAGTAGTGTTGAGGAGCAGAAGGATCTTGGGGTCCGGGTCCACAGGACTCTTAAATCGGCCTCGCAGGTGGAGGAGGTGGTCAAGAAGGCGTATGGTGTACTGGCCTTCATTAATCGAGGGATTGAGTTTAGGAGTCGGGAGGTAATGCTGGAACTTTATAAGACCCTTGTCAGGCCTCATTTGGAGTATTGTGCGCAGTTCTGGTCGCCTCACTATAGGAAAGATGTAGAAGCTATTGAAAGGGTGCAGAGGAGATTTACAAGGATGTTGCCTGGACTGGGAGGCATGCCTTATGAAGTTAGGTTGAGGGAGCTGGGACTCTTTTCCCTGGAGAGACGAAGGTTGAGAGGCGACCTGATAGAAGTTTACAAAATGTTGAGAGGGATAGATAGGGTGGACTCTCAGAGGCTATTTCCCCGGTTTGAAATGGTCGCTACGAGAGGACACAGATTTAAGGTGCGGGGAGGGAGGTTCAGAAGTGATGTTAGGGGTAAGTTTTTCACTCAGAGGGTGGTGAGTGAATGGAATCGGCTGCCGTCAGTGGTGGTGGAGGCGAACTCGCTGGGGTCTTTTAAAAGACTTCTGGATGAGTATATGGGGTTTAATGAGATTGAGGGTTATAGATAGGTCTGTAGGTTGGTAGGTGATGTGGTCGGCGCAACTTGTGGGCCGAAGGGCCTGTTTGTGCTGTAGTGTTCTATGTTCTATGTTCTATGATGACTCTATCACCCAAAATCTTTATTGTGCAGTGTATTGCATAGCTTTTCAGTTCAGTGCACAGCACACTGTGCAAGTTTTACCTGGATGACATCAATCACTTCACAGCCCCAGAAAGATCAAATTCAGCTCATATCATTTATAGAATCATAATACCATAAAATGCAGAAGAGGCCCTTCGGCCCATCGAGTCTGCCTTGACTTGCAAGAAACACCTGACCTCCCACCTAATTCCACTTACTAGCACTCGGCTAATAGCCCTGAATGTTATAACGTGCCAAGTGCTCATCCAGGCACTTTTTAAAGGGTGTGAGACATCCCGTCTCTACCACTCTCCCAGGCAGACTTTCCAGACCGTCACCACCCTCTGGGTAAAAATATTTTTCCTCACATTCCCCCAAATCTCCTGACACTCATCTGGAACTTGTATCCTTTCGTGATTGACCCTTCAACTAAGGGGAACAGCTGCTCCTTATCCACTATGTCCATGTTCCTCATAATCTTGTACACCTCAATCAGTTTGCCCCACAGTCTTCTTTGCTCCAACGAAAATAACCCAAGCCAAACCAACCTCTCTTCATAACTTAAATGTTCCATTCCAGGCAGTATCCTGGTGAATCTCCTCTGCACACTCTCCAGTGCAATAACATCCTTCCAATAATATGCCGACCAGAACTGCACACTGTACTCCAGCTGTGGCCTCACCAAATTTCTATACAACTCCAACAGGGCTTCTATGCTTTTGTAATCCATGCCTCAATCAATAAAGGCAAGTGTCCCATATGCCTTCTTCACCACCCTACTAACATGCCTTTCCATCCTCAGATCTGTGGACAAACATACCAAGGTCCTTTTGTTCCACAGAACCTCCTACTGTCATGCTGTTCATTGAATACTTACATGTCAGATTACTCCTTTCAAAGTGTATCACCTCACACGTTTATACTGTGGTCACTTTCAGTTCTGTTTCTACTGTCAATATAAAGCCAAAATTTGGAAATTCCCAATTATTCCAAGACCTCTTAAAGCAATATAGCAGTGTTAAAGCTATGAACCACAGAAAGACTAACAAGCAGAAAGAAGACAATTAGAGGTGACCATCCCTCACTAAACATCAAGTAAAGGTCATTTTTCTTTTGGTAGGCTCTGTGGTTTAGCATTGCCTTCCCCCTGGCTGCTCAGCTTCTCCGCTTCTCCTCTGGGAACACCTTTGTCAAACTAATTGACATCCAGCACTGATAGTTACTGACAGGTCTGTTCAGTTGATCGACGCCTTGGAAAGGATCCATGACAGAGTTGATATTCTTGATTTCATCACGAACAATTTATCCTGTATAAGGCCTGCCTTACTGGAATTTAAGATATAATGCGATGCTTTTCTTCCCATGAGGAAGATTGAGAGCAGAGGGATCGAAACATGCCAAGAATTGATAATGTTCGAACAAAGAGTTGGGAAACTATCCCAGAATGTAAAGTAACAGTGATGAGCAGAGGAATAACACACATGTAAGATAACATAAGCTACAACATAATGATCAAATAAAGAAGACATGGGCCTTGGACAATGACAATGAGCACAGATAATGATGTCTCAGGGTACCCCTAAAAGAGAAACCGAGGACTTTTGGGAAGGAGGCAATGCCAGGAAGAAATCATGGTTCTAATCATCTGCAACCATTCTAGTCAATTCCTGCTGTAACTTCAGTATTCTGACAGACTGCAGCAAACTCAGCCATCAGGCAGTCAGCTTTTGGTTATGGAACAACGTTTCAGATCATCCTCTTAAGGGGTAGAACCACTTTCCACCCTTTACAAGAAGGGGGCATGGAGACAAAAAGTTTCTGAACTTCAGATTTTTGATGCTCCAGCTTTCAGGCTCACAGTAGGTCAAATCAAATATGGCTGGCAAGCTTATGTACACTGGCTGACCTAGTGGAAAATATGGGGACCACCTGGGGATTTAGGTCAAAAGCAGGATCTGGATCACCGAAAACTGAGGAGGGCGGGGGTTGCGAGAAAATGTTATTCACGATTCAAGCCATCTTCTCCAGTAGGGCAGCCAGAGAGCTCTTCCTGTGGAAAATTCAGCAGCCCATCCCAGTTCGCACCTGCCAACATTTCCAGCTCCTTCAGTGGGGAAAGTGTCAGAGAGGCTTAATAGATTCACACACACATTCACATTTGAAGGTGGCAGGAAAAGTAGGAAAAACTGTTTAAAGAAAAGCAGGCAGCATCCCAAACATTATAAACGGAGGCAGAGAACATACAAACGAGGGAGGAGAGCAAACTCTTATGAATCATTGCATGAGCCACAATTGGAGAATTTTATCCAATTCTAGATATCACACTTTAGGAAGACTATCAAGACCTTAAGAAAGCACAGAGGAGGTTTGCCAGAATAGTGCCATGAATTCAGAACTTTAGTTATGTTGAAACATTAGAGAGGCTGAGGTTGTTTTCCTCAGATCAGTGGACGTTAAGGGGAAATTTAACAGAGGTGTTCAAAATTATAATACTTTTTCATAGCATCGATAGAGAGAAACTGTTTACACTGGCAGTGGGGCTGGTGTAGTGATGTACTTTCAGAGACTCTAGTCAAATAGAAAAGGCTTTAAAGTTTTAAAGTTTATTTATTAATCACAAGTAGGCTTACATTACACTACAATAAAGTTACTGTAAAAATCCCTTGGTTGCCACACTCCGGCGCCTGTTCGGGTTCACTGAGGGGGCATTTGGCATGGCCAATCCACCTACACCTTTCAGACTGTGGGAGGAAACCGGAGCAACTGGAGGAAACCCATGCAGACACAGGGAGAACATGCAAACTCCGCAATGACAGTGAGCCAAACTAGGAATTGAACACAGCACAGTGGTTGACACTGTTGCCTCACATCTCCAGGAATCTGGGTTCAATTCCTGGCTTGGATCACTGTCTGTGTGGAGTTTGCACATTCTCCCCATGTCTATGTGGGTTTCCTGCAGGTGCTCTGGTTTCCTTCCACAGTCCAAAGATGTGTGGGTTAGGTGGAATGGCCATGCTAAATTGCCTCTTAGTGTCAGGGGACTAGCTAGGGTAAATGCATGGGGTTGTGAGGAAAGGGCCTGTGTGGAATTGAGATTGGTGCAGACACGATGGGCCGAATGGCCTCCTTCTGCACTTTCTTCTATGATTCTATAACATTCAAAGCTATGGGCCAAGAACTGGTAGATGGGATTAGGTGGGAGGTCGGGTATTTTTCGTGTGTCAGTGTAGAGTGGCCTCTTTCTGCATGGTAGGATTCTATGAACTCAGGTCCCTGGCACTATGAGGCAGCAGTGCTAACCACTGTGCCACCATGCTGCCCTTTCTTTACAAGAGAGTTACATGAGCTGCTCACACCAATCGAAAGTACTTCTACCCTAGAAGAATTCCTTTCCCTGGGGAAATTCCCCCACGCTGGGTGCTGATTAGTCGCACAAACCACTTGACCCCTACTTGGTTTTGTTGCTCTTAAAAGACAATCACCACACTGGTAACCAATCTAATTGGCAAAATAGCCAGAAGGGGGTATTTTTCCCACAGTGATGCACGGAAGAATCTTAGATTGATAGAATCATACAGTGCAGAACAGGCCCTTCAGCCCATCGAGTCTGCACTGACACTGATAAAAACCTGACCTCCCACCTAATCCCATCTTACCAGCACTTGGCCCATAGCCTTGAATGTTATAGAATCATAGAATCCCACAGTGCAGAAGGAGGCCATTCAGCCCATCGAGTCTGCACCAACCACAATCTCACCCAGGTCCTATCTCCATAACCCCATGCATGCGAAGTGCTCATCTAGTACTTTATAAAGGATGTGAGGCAACCTGCCTTTAGCAACGTCCCAGGCAGCACATTCCAGACCGTCACCATCCTCTGGATAAAAAAGTTTTTCCTGACATCCCCCCCCCCAAGAGAGGGGATTAAGGGTTATGGGGAGAGGGCGGGAAAGTGGAACTGAGCCACGACAGATCAGCCATGATCTTATTGAATGGCGGGGCAGGCTCGAAGGGCCAGATGGCCTACTCCTGCTCCTATTTCTTATGTTCTTATGTTCTTATGTTCAAACACCCTGCCCCTCGCTTTGAAACTATGTTCCTTTGTGACAGTGGCTGACTATCTCCTTCTGTCCTGAAAGATTTGGAAGAGGTGCCCAAACTACTATCATACAGCTATTTCTGGACCCTCCTCTGATTCTGTAAATTTTGAATGAGCTCAGGAAGGAACTTCTGGCCATTGTAACTGCTATGGTTTCCAAGTTTGAATGGTAAATGCTTCTATTTCAGAGCTGAATGCTGAATTTATCAGTGACTGTCTCAAATTCCCCATTAAGCTATTTTCATTAATATTCATTTTCTTGTTGACCTAAAAGTCCAAATTCTTCAATTTTAATTGGTTTTTAAACTCTATTATCCATGGTATCCAAAGACTACTTGGAATATTCTTTTTTAATGGAACATATTTACTCTGTACCTTTGCTTTCTGTGCCAGAGTACTCTCTTCCTGCGCACCACGGACAGGCCATGTGAAGGTCCATTGACCTCGGGCGGGATTTTCCAGTTTTGAGGTGAGTGCGGATGAAAAATCCTGCCCCCTATGTGCCAATTATTTCTTCAATCACACTACAACCAAGTAACTCCTCAACTTTCTAAAAATTTCACCTAATCAAGTTTGGCATTCTTTCTTTTTTGCTGACTCTTTCCCTTTCCGTAAAGATCTTAAACTTTATCATACTGTATTGTGATCACTACTTCAAAGATGCTCACCCAATTTAGCCCATTACTCATAACCAGATCTAACTTTGCAGGTCAACTAACTACCTTCTTATGGAGCCCTGAACACCTTATAGTTTTTCCATTTCATTTTCTCATTTTACTCCCTTTCTTTTCCAATTAATAAGTTGCTAATTAAAAATCTCCCAGACCAAGAGGAAATAGTGTTTAATAAACTTACTTGAGTTTGTGATAGGTAACAGAGAGGGTTGATGAGGATCATGATGTTGATATGGTGCTACACAACTGACTTGTGGGCAAAATTAAAGCTTGTGGAATAAAAGTGTCAGTAGCAACACGGGTACAAACTTGGCTGAGAGACAGAAAGCCAAGAGTTAATGGTGTTTTTCAGGTTGGAGGAAAGTTTGTGGATGAGTTCTGCAGGGCTCAATGTGGGGACCCTTGCTTTTCCTGATATATATTAATGACTTAGAACTTGATATACAGGCCACAGTTTCAAAATTTGCAAATGATACTAAATTCAGAGGCACTGTGAACCGTGTGTAGCACTTCAAACGGACATAGAGAGGTTGGTGGAATGGGAAAATAAGGTTAAGTTCAATGCAGAGAAATGTGAAGTGATTCATTTTGGCAAGAAGGACATGGAGAGACAACATGAAATAAACGGTGCAATTCTGCAGACTTGGGTGCACATGTGCATAAATCATTGAAGATGACAGAACAGGTTGAGAGAATAGTTAATAAATCCAAAGCTTCATTAATATTGGCACAGAGCAGAAGTGCAAAGAAATGTTGAGAACACTGATTTGGCCTCAGCTTGTGTAGTGTGTGCAGTTCTGGCGATGCAGTTTAGAATATATGAATGTATTGAAGAATGCAGCAAAGATTCACAAAGAATGGTTCCAGGGATGAGGAACTTCAGTTAAGAAGATAATCTGGAGAAGTTGGGACTGTTTTTCAAATGATAGAGCAGGCTGAGAGGAGATTTGATAGAGGTATTCAAAATCAAGAGAGATCTAGACAGAGTGGGTAGAGGAAATTATTCCCACTCATGAAAGGATCAAAAACGAAAGGTCACAGATTTAAAGTAATCAGCTAAATAAGCAATGGCGGCATGAGGAAAAACATTTTCACGCAATGAGTGAAGAAGTTCTGGAATGTACTGCCTGAGTGTATGGTGGAGTCAGGTTCAATCGAGGCATTCAAAAGGGAATTAGACTGTTATCTGAAAAGGAAGAATCTGCAATGTTACAGGAAAAGGGACGGAACGTCACTAAGTGAATTGTTGATTCCGAGAGCTGCTGCAGAGTCAATGGGCTGAATGACCTCCTTCTGCACTGCAGCAATTCTTTGATCCTGTGATTCAATAACTTTGTCTCTATTCAGTCCTCAGATATCCGCATCCATTCCTACTCACTATTTGAAGGTCTGTAAAACAACCCGACTGACAAAATAGGCTTTTTTAAAATTTTTCTGCTCCAACATTACTGATTCTGTACCTATTACTGCAGTGGGATTTTCTCACCGTGCTCACCCCAAGACCGGAAAATACCACCTAAGGTAAAAAGACGTTCGCATAGTCCGCCCCTACCTGCTACTATTCCTGTGGGCAGGTGGGCTGGGAAAGTTCCATCTCTTAACAACATTAACTCTCCTAACAGAACTTCTAATATTGCTTCCTCTCCTAGCTTTTTCTTCAGCCGTCATAAAAGTATCACAGTAAATGTTTGTCTTTTCCCCTCGGAGTCATCTGGTGGATCAGAGAACTTATCTATTGTATCATTTACCTGAAATGCATTTCATTGATTTTACTTACCCAGTGTTTCCCCATGTGTTTCTTCTCCCTTTGTCTAGTTTGCAGCCACATTTCTGTTAACAGTATTAGCTTTAGATCTTCGACTAAAATAATTGCTTTCCAGTCCTCGCATATATTGTCCATACTTTGTATTTTGCATTTTAACCATTTTGTTTGGAAATACTTTTCCCTTTTCTTTTGTCTAAGTTATCCACAGCCTTTACTTCAAGCAATTTGAACTCACATTTTCATTGTCTATACAAAGCAATTAATCAAACATTGGATTAAATATTTGCATTGACAAGAGAGCACTGGAATCTATATGAGAAATACATGCTCCAATATTTACTGGGATGGGGTTACAAGCAGTAGAAGAGAGGAGTTATGGTCAAAAAACCCAGAAGTATGGTCACTTCCAAAGCTCTGGAGTTTTATTACTACACTGAGATTTTTTTCCCCAGTCAAAAGGCAGTCTGATTGCCCATCCACTAGATCGCCAATCTTATGGATCCATTCCCTTTTTGCCTCCTTTTACCTGCAGGTTTCCTGAGGCCAGGGGGACACCCAGATGATAGGAGTAAAAAGATGAACATGGAGGTATACAGCCTCCTTAAACTTTTTGAACAATTGACTAGAGTGCCTGATTGATCATGTGTTCCCTTTCCTGTCTCCAACAAAACCAGATGTGGGCAGGAATCACGTTTCAAATGTTTAATAATTATACTATTTGCCCTACCTAAACCCACCTAATTCTGGGACTTAAAATAATCCCAAAACAGTTAATAAATCTATTCTGAGTCAACAATTTTGAATATGAGAATTTTTTCATTGTCATGTACTGATAACTAGCATGATCCCGTCAGGATGACCATCATTCTCCTAGAGGGATTTTAGGACCATTGACAGATAATTGCATTGGACATGGCCAGGAAGACAAAAGCACAATCTAATGATTTTATGTCACCTCTTCATACAAGTTACCAGATTCTAAAATCCACCACAGAAGATTGGATTCTTCTTAAATTCGCCACAATCATGCCAGAATTGAGCAACATCTTTTGGATACAAAAGGTAAAGATTGTAGGGTATCGTTCCCGAAATTAGTTAGCCCCCGAAACCAGGCAATTAGCCCACACCCATTGATTGAAAGGCAGGCAGCATGTCAACTTCATGCTACCTGATCATTAGAAAGCTTGCTGCCTGCAGCCAGTGCTAACCGTGCTGTACGTTGGCTCCAGTCACCTGCAAGACTCCACATTCGTAACGTTTCAGCCGCACTTAAATTAGGCTGCAATGTTTAAAAGTAGCCTGCACCTCATTAGGAAAAGTGCAGTGTGGCTGAACGGGGCACTGGAGGTTATGCAGGAAGTGGATGTGAGACATAGTGTCCAATGGCTGAGCATGGGACAGAGTGGTCTGCCAGGTTTTCGTGTAAAGGAAGTAGAAAGGGGGAGAGATGGCCAGTGGGGAGGATTTTAATGAAATCTATTTTTTTGGGCTGTCTTTCTCAGTGTGCCCTTGTTAACACTTCTGGACAGTGACAGTAGGCTAACTGAAGAATTTAATATTCAAGGCACAGAATGTTCTAATTGTTGCTGCATATGATTCTGCTTAGGAAGAGGGGCAAGATCTTGTTGAGATATTTTAATAGGTTATATGGATCAGTTAAAGGATCAGAGAACAGCAGTCAAGAGCAGTTGAAGAAAAAGGTTACTAGCTCCAGACAGCAGCAGTTTATTGTTAGCTTTCAGGAGCTGGGGCTCAGAGAAGCCCCAGGAGCCATTTGGCAGCTCTGTGCAGTTGGGGCTTGGAGAAACCAGTCAGGAACTGAGAAGATGGCGGAAGGTGGCTGTTTCCATGCTGCCGGTCAGTTTGGGCAAAGGTATTCCTGTGAGTAGTGGCGTTCTCTCAGAGCAGTTAAAGAGCTGGGCTTGTGCCAGTGATTATACGCCTGAATGCAGCCTTCTGAATCCACTGGGACACAATCTCAGGAGAAGAGTTTGAGCAACTGAGAGGCAAGCTGTCATTGAAGTAGTCTGAGCTGGGGTGGTTTTAAGGGAAATCAGGAGGCTAGATCAGTGAAAGAGAAGAGCTGAATTTCCTCATGAAGGAGGCAGAATTTTAAAATAACTTCTGTGACTCAGTGAAGTTTATTTATTCGTGTCACAAGTAGGTTTATATTAACACTGCAATGAAATTACTATGAAAATCCCCTAGTCACCACACTCCGGTGCCTGTTTGGGTACACTGAGGGAGAATTTAGCATGACCAAGGTACCTAACCAGCACATCTTTTGGACTGTGGGAGGAGACCAGAGCACGTGGAGAAACCCACACAGACATGGGGAGAACATGCAAACTCTCCGCAAACAGTAACCCGAGGCAGGAATTGAACTCAGATCCCTGGTGCTGAGAGGCAGCAGTGCTAACCACTGTGGCATGATGTGGATATGCCGGTGTTGGACTGGGGTAAACACAGTAAAAAGTCTGACAACACCAGGTTTTAGTCCAACCGATTTATTTGATAGTAAACTCACTAGCTTTCAAGGTTACCCCCTTCGTCAGGTGAATGGAGAGTTCTGGCCTCAGACAGAGCATATAAAGCACAGACAGTTTACAGATTACTGAGTAGAATGCGAATCTTTACACCTAACCTGCTGTTCAAGTCCTAAAGTGGCCCACAATGTGTGTGGAAGGAGCACTGATCACAGGTTAAAGAGATGTGTATTGTCTCCAGACAATCACCAGGCAAGACTGTTCCCTTCCTGTTGGCGAACACTTCAGTGGTCACGGGCATTCAGCCTCTGACCTTTGGGTAAGCGTTTTCCAAGGCGGCCTTCACGACACACGACAGTGCAGAGTTGCTGAGCAGAGACTGATAGCCAAGTTCCGCACACATGAGGACGGTCTCAACAGGGATCCTGGGTTCATGTCGCAATATCTGTAACCCCCGTGACTTGCCTGGGTTTGCAAAACCTCACTTACTGTACTGTCTGGAGACATTACATATCTCTTTAAACTGTGATCAGTGCTCCTTCCACTCACATTGTCGGCCACTTTAAGACTTGAACAGCAGGTTAGGTGTAAAGATTCGCATTCTAATCAGTAATCTGTAAACTGTCTGTGCTTTATATGCTCTGTCTGAGGCCAGAACTCTCCATTCACCTGACGAAGGGGGTAACCTCAAGCTAGTGAGTTTACTATCAAATAAATCGGTTGGACTAAAACCTGGTGTTGTCAGACTTTTTAGTGTGTAACCACTGTGCCACCATGCCGCCCCAATAATTCCTCTCATCTGGATGGGTTCCTCAGAAATCTATGGTGTTTGCCATTTAATGTTCAATTTGAGGTGTATTCCACCACAGTTTTCCTGTTAAGTGATGTTTACCTCGTGCCAATTCTGGATGTTTAGAGTATAAGTTGGATATTATTTAGCATTTGCTGTGTTGACTTGTGCATAGTAGACTTTCTGGTCTGGAATTCTCCAGCCGTTTACGCCAACGGAATTCTCTGATCCTGGTGCAGTGAAAGGAGATTTGGCTGAGCTCCAAATTCACCGTCCTTGCTTGCAGCAGTAGTGGGGCTTGAACAGCTGGAAAATTCAGACATAAAACCATGGAATCTTGTGGATTTATCCTCATAGTAAATAAATGGGATTACGAATTTTGTCAATGTTAAAAAAGAGTTACTAATCTGGATTGCAATCAAATGCAGCGGCTTGGTCTTGGATCCTAACACTACCATGCAAGTCCATCCTGCTGCCTTCATGTCAGCTGTTATAACGTTCAAAAGGACAAGCAGGATGTTTCAGCAATCCAACAGTCTAAGAGATTACTAGGATTGCCGAGGCATTGTTCCATTGGGATGGCAGCGTCTCCGTGGACACTCTCAGGAACACGACATTCATTCTCCTATCCCTGCCACGCTGTTGCCTTTCAGCCAGCCAGCTCAGATTGCTACCACCCATGTTGAGATAATGCAGGCTGCAGACAGGCCTTATAGTCCTAGAGCTGCTTGAGATTGTCCTCCAAGGCATCTGCTGTCACCCACAGGACAGCCACTAAGAAAATGCTCAAGGATAATTAGCTTAGTATGCAATATGGCATGATTTCCCTTATAAATTTGGAATATTTGGTGACTTTTATTTTTGCACTGTGACACTTCATGGCAGAAGAGAGGTAGATTGTGGGGCTTGCTGCTAATGAGGATTTTGGGCTAGTGCCCTTGAATTAGGCTTTCACAGAGAGTCCAGGAAGAAGCAGCAGTTTAGGTTGCCTCCTCCTTCCCTCTTCCTTTTCCTCTCTCTCTTCTTGCTCCTTTTCTTATGCTCATGCTCCCTAATTGCTCACTGTATATATTATCATATAATGACAAAGGCTGTTCCCTCATAGTGGTAAAGCTTGGCAACATGTAGCACACTCCTGACACCCGATGTGTCATATGCTGCAAGGTTCCCCCAGAAAGGTCCAGATGGTGGAAGAGCAGTATAATCATGCCAATGCTATGCTAAACATTGTTTGGGGCTGGAACATTATAATAAGCAGACATATCATTCCATGTACCTTCATTGTCTGTATCATCCTCCCACTCTTACATTTGATGCGTCTGCCACAACATAGGGAGAAAATTCAAAGCTGAACATTTTGACAAAAATAGAAGACTAAAAAATTCTTTTAGTGGATAAAATTGGAAGTTCTGCCAATAATGTCCCCACATTTACAATCATTTGCAGAACTGATTGAGTGTGTTACTGCTTGGTAACTCTGCCATATATGCTGGAGGTGTAAGGTGAAGCATGCATCCTCAGTTAGGTTCTCTGAACCTGTCAGTTTCAGCATGAATGCTGGATTAAATGAAAACAGTACATACTCATTGTAGCAAAGCGGCAACAAGCACTTACAGGAGCTTTTATCCTTAAGTTATCGCAAAGTTGTTCATATCCTATTAATTGTGGTCAAACTGATCACTATGGTTACATAAGTGAAAGCAGAAACTTATAACACATATAGGAAGATGTCATAAACAGTAAATATAATGATGATTAATTAATTTGTTTTCGGTCACTTTGATTGAGTGAACATTGGCCCAGATACTTAGAAAAGTCTCTTATCTTCTTTGAAGTGTCACAGGATCTCTTATGTTACATAAATTAACAGATGATAGACCCAACATTGATCTGAGCCAGGGATGGAGTGGAATTGGATGGGAAAAAAAAAATCAGAAGACAACTGAGTGGGTCAGACATTGCTTTTTCAATTCAGTTACACCAATTAATTTTGATTTGTGGGTGTGACATCTCAGAGCTCTGCAGCAAGTGTAATGCAGACCGGATGTTGCAATTTCAACCAGATTTAAGGGGAGGACGCACAAATTGTGCAGGAAGCGAAACGACAACGACAACAAGAGGACTGGATGAAACAATGGACAGCATGGTGAGTTTGGAGGTGCTCAAGGTAGATGGTGGGCATAGAGCTAGGACAGCCCCACAGGTTTATTGACACATTGCTGGAATTAATGTCAGGAGCAGGAGATACATCATTTATCCCAGCAATCGGCGAAAGAAATCTTTGACTACCTCCGAGAACACATCATTGGATATCGTTGAGCTGCAGAAGAGTTGAGGTCAGAACTTGGATGCAGAGCAGAAAGATATTTAATGACCTGCCAAGTTAGGAAAAGTGAGTGTGTTTGGTGAATCAACTGCATCCTTTTTTTTTAATCCTTCCCACTCTATCTTTCGAAATAATCTCATCACAGGAGTCCTCCGATCCATTTGAATTTCAGCAGCATTCGGCCTTCACTGATCAGGACCACAATCCGTGCAGTTCATATCCTGTCAGCTTTTCCCTTTCACTTTTCTTTAAGTGCATTCTCCCTTGATAGCATATCAATTTGATTTGGTGTTTTTCTTTTAATACCAATACAATGGTTGTGAAGGCAAAACACTCAGGTCTAGGAGAGAATTAGATACCTCCCATTTCTATCCATCATATTTTGCACTTAAGCTTCAGTAATTGATTTATGCAAAGCAGGTAATTTATCCTCAAGAGTTCCAGATGAAATAGACTCAACCAGCATCATTTTCATGAATATCATTATGAGGGACAACTTCTGTCCAAGCTTTTCTGATGTAACATGAGACCATGTTGGATGGGCCCACAACTTATTGAAATAGCTGCCAAAATGTTATAGTGTACGAGTAGAACTGCCAGGCAGCATTGTATGTCAAAGCCATACAGTGCAGGGCAGCCGAGGGAGTATAGGTATGAGAAAGTGAAATTTCAGAAAACAGAAATTAAATCACAAAAACAATAGCAACGAAGACAGATGATGAGACAAGTTTCCTGGCCCTGTTGGAATGCACCCCAGGGTGCTAAAAGAGATGGCAGGGGAAATAGCAAATGCACTTGTGGTAATTTACCAAAATTCGCTGGACTCCAGGGTGGTTCCAGCAGATTTGAAAACAGCAAATGTGATGCCACTGGTTAAAAAAGGGAGGTAGACAAAACATGGGTAACTATAAGCCAGTTAGCTTAACTACTGTAGTGGGGAAAATGCTTGGATCTATCATCAAGGGAGAAACAGCGAGACATCTGGACAGAAACTGTCCCATTGGGCAGTTGCAGCATGAGTTCATGAAAGGCTTGTCCTGTTTCACTAATTTACTGGAATTCTTTGAGAACATTACGAGCATGGTGGACAACAGGGAACCCTGGATGTGGTGTATCTGGATTTCCAGAAGGCATTCAACAAGGTGCTGCATGTAAAATAAAGGTGTACAGTTACAGGTAATGTATTAGCATGGCTAGAGGATTGATTAACTAACAGAAAGCAAAGAGTGGGATGTTTTTCTATTGATGATCAGTGACTAGTGGTGTGCCTCAGACTGCAATTGCTTACGATTTACATAAATGATTTGGAGTCGAGGCCCAAGTGTAGTGTGTCAAAGTTCGCAGTTGACTCTAAGATGAATGGTAGAGCAAAGTACACAGTGGACACTGAAAGCCTGCAGAGGAGTATAGATAGCTTAAGTGAGTTGGCAAGGGCCTGGCAGATGGAGTACAATGTTGGTAAATGTGAGGTCATTCATTTTAGTAGGAATAACAGCAAAATGAACTATTATTTAAATGGTAAAAAAATTGCAGCATGCTGCTGTGCAGAGGGACCTCGGTGTCCTTGTGTATGAATCACAAAAAAGTTGGTTTGCAGGTGCAGCATGTAATTAGAGTCATAGAGTCACAGAGGTTTCCAGCATGGAAACTTGCCCTTCAGCTCAATTTGTCCATGCCACCCCTTTTTTTTTCCCAAATGCTGAATTTAGTCGCAATTGCCCGCATTTGACCCATATCCCTCTATACCCATCTTATCAATATAACTGTCTACATGCTTTTTAAAAGACAAAATTGTACCCTCCTCTACTACTACCTCTGGCAGCTTGTTCCAGACATTCACCACCCTCTGTGTAACTAAATTGCCCCTTTTGTATCTCTCCCCTCTCAGCTTAATCCTATACCCTCTAGTTTTAGAATGCCCTACATTTGGGAAAAGATATTGACTATCTAGCTGATCTATGCCCCTCATTATTTTATAGATCTCCATAAGATCACCCCTCAGCCTTCTACACTCCAGAAAAAAAAAGTCCCAATCCATCCAGCCTCTCCTTACAACTCAAACTATCAAGAACCATCATAAGAAAGCAAATGGAATTTTGTCCTTCATTACTAGAGGAATGGAGTTTAAAAGCAGGGAGGTTATGTTGCAGCTACGTAAGATGCTAGTGAAGCCACACCTGGAGTACTGTGTACAGCTTTGGCTTCCTTATATAAGAACGTATTGCTACTGGAGGGGGTGCAGAGGAGATTCTAGGTTGATTCTAGAGTTGAGAGGGTTGGTTTATGAGGAGACACTGAGTAGACTGGGACTATATAAATTGGAATTTAGAAGAATGAGAGAAGCATATAAAATTATGAAAGAAATAGATAAGGTAGAAGCTGGGAGATTGTTTTCACTGGCAGATGAAATTAGAATTAGTGGGCATAGCCTCAAAATAAAGGGGGAACAGATTTAGGACTGAGTTGAGGAGGAACTCCTTTACCCAAAGGGCTGTGAATCTGCAGAATTCCCTGTCGGTGAAACAGTTGAGGCTGCCTTATTGAATATTTTTCAGGCAAAGATAGATACATTTTTGAACAGTAAAGGAATTAAGGGTTATGGTGAGCGGGCAGGTAAGTGCAGCTGAGTCCATAAAAAGATCAGCCATGATCTTATTGAATGGTGGAGCAGGCTCGAAGGGTCAAACAGCCCACTCATTCTTCTAGTTCTTACATTCTTAAAGAATAGAGAGGAAGCAGATAACATTATGAAATGCCAACTTCATATAGATTTGAAAAAGAAAGAGGGATAAATCAAATAATATGCACATCTTAGATAGCTGTGCTAGAAATAGAGAGTAGCAGAAAACTAAATAAATAAAATTTGACAATATTCCGAAATCCATCATGAGAAGGATTAAAGACAACATTAATATTACTCTTATCTCTTTCAATCTTTCCACACCTTGATGGTGCATTGGTCAGACTTCTGTCTGTTTCTGTAGCTAATTATTCATGGAATAGTTCCTAGTTGTTGCAAGGTGCTTGCAGCTTGAGGGGCATACACACACACAAACAAACTAAGGGCAGTTTAGCATGGCTAGTCCACCTTATATTTTTGACTGTGGGAGGAAACCAGAGTACTCAGCAAAAGTCCACACAGACATGGGGAGAATGTGCAAACTCCACACAGTCACCCAGGTTAGAATCAAACCTGGGTCTGTGGCACTGAGACAGCAGTGCTAACCACTGCATAACCATGCCACCCACATTACGCTATAAAGCATTTAAATATTTTACTTCAATTGTTAACATTGGGGGCAATGAGGAGAGTTAAAAGGAAAGTTATAAATTATCCTTATGGACAAGGAATTGCCTGGATAAAGTAAAGTACTTAACTGTAAACTTCAAGTCGTTGTTTTTAAAACCAACAATTATTTAAAAAGCACTCCTTCCTAATGTTCTATTTTTGAAACCTCACTCTTGAGGGAATATTGTGGACAGACCTATAGACTGATCCACTTAATGTGTCAAAAGCAAAGGCGCTCTGACATCAGTCAAGGGAATCCTATTACAAGTACTGGCGTCAATGCGAACATTCTTCTGCTATTTTATTCAATCTCCACCAAGCTTATATTCACTCCAAAGGGATTCCTTTGGCATGTCATATTTCCTCATTGCGCACTGCATGCACAAGGTCCCGTAGGAGAACATTCAAAAACTGATTTATTTTAATAGGCTATTTGAAACAACCAATTATTATTCTTCACACTCTTCCCAAACTCATTTTCTCCAAGATCATTCTCTAAGGTGGAAGGCACAAAGGAAAACCACCTCCAGTTTCTCTGTCTCTCTTCACAACCCTTACCCTCCCATCCCACCTCACCCAAGTCACACACCATCCTGATTTAGAAATAAATAAATAGCCATTTGCTTGCTCAAAATCCTGGACTTCACTTCTGAACAGCAGTGTAATAGTGCCTTTACCCGATGTACTGCAGGTGCCCAGAAGGCAGCTCACCATCACCTTCTCAAGGGCAATTAGGGACGCATAAGCAGTGTTTGTCTTGTCAGTAAAATCCACATGCCAGGAATGAATATAGGAAAGCAGCACCATATTTCTTTGATTTGGTGAGTTTTGTATGGTGACATCACATTCTATAGATGCCTGTTGCTTTGATGTTTAATTGGCAATTATTTACACAAGAAATATGAAACAAGGAATGGTTCTTTAACTGGTAGGACACGTTTCATCAAATTTAAAATTTGTACTCCTTTAGATTTTATCAGCTTATTTAATTACCTAAAAAGAGAATTATTATCAGCAAATTTTAAGGAACAACTAACTGGAAACTACAGTAACCTACTCCAATCCTTAAATTTTACTGAATGAAACAGCAATCTAAGATTACACTTTTATTTCTACAGTGCAAAAGGAGGCCATTTGGCTCACCATGACTGCACCAACCCTCTGAAGGAGAAATTCACTTAATGTCGCTCTCCACTCTCCCATCTTTGTCCTCTTAACCCTGCATATTCTTCTTTTTCAAATAGTCCAATTCCCTCTTAAATGCTTCAATTCAATTTGCCTCCACCACAGTCTCCCACAGTGAATTCCAAACCTTATAACTCGCTATGTGAATATGATTTTTTTTATATTACTTTATTTTCTTTTGCCAATTGCTTTAAACCTCTGCCCTCATTCTCTATTCTTTCATGAGTGGGGACAGTTTCTCCCTAACTACCCTGTCCTGATCCCTCAGTCTTCCTTTCTCCAAGGAAAACAGTCCTAATTTCTCCAATCTACCTTAATAATTGAAATTCTGGAACCATTCTCAAACCTTTTCTGCATCCTCTCCAGTACCTACGCATCCTTCATGAAGTGTAGCATCCAAAATTTAACATAATACTCAAGCAGAGGCTGAACTAGTGTCTTGTACAAGTTTAACGCAACCTCCTTACTCTTGTATTCCAATGCCCCTATTCAGAAGATACAGTATACTTTATTAACTGCTTCTCAACCTGTCCAGTCATGTTGAACTTTGCCAACATAAAATTGCCCTTCTGAAGTTAAAAGGAGCCAAAACTGCACACTCAAACCTAGACATGTTCAAAATATCTCAACTTCAAACCAAATGTACTTGAGATGTGTCTGAGTATTTATGTTGCCTTGTTTGATAAAACATCTCCTCAGTAAGCTTCTTGTTTGACCTGATAGATTTTATGGGAAGGGAGACTTCCTCCTTGAATGCTTCCTCTTTCCTTCTTCTTGTGCTGTTTGTCTTTTACCAAGATAGTTATATTCAGGATATGCCCTTAAGGAATGCCATACTTGGTCTTCGGAAGTCCTCAATGCAGCTGGGGGAGTGGGGGATTAAAATTCTACCAGTGGTCAGAAGTAGTAAGATGCAAGTCCTGTATGCAGAGTGGCAAAACAAACTATCTATTTATACCTAACTCAACTGACAAATCTTTCCTTCCAAATCTCAGCCTGAATTGCTGGGTGGAATTTTACCATATTTTTTTCAAAATGTCACATCTGGAGAGAAAACTGGTGAGATGGTGAGAAAATTTGCCGAATATTGAAACACTTCAATAGCTTCTTTTCCCCCCGACATGATTCGCACTGTGCTAGCTGCAATTTCCCTCTGATTTGCTCGCCCTGGGAGAACTTAATCTCTGTAATCATTGAGGGCGTTCCTTTTAACTGCTTCCCCAGCACTTGTTCAGGTCCTGACCGAAGGATGGCTGCCAGGAACTCAGCACCACATTTCACAGAGGGAGCCCTCATCAAATGGTGTGGAGCATGGGTGTGACATCCTCTACCCATGACTGGGCAGACGTCCAGCAGGCAAGGTCACCATGCTCATTTGGGAGGCTGCGGCCATGATAGTGAGTCCCAGCTCGCTCTATAAGAGGATGGGGCTGCAGCTCCTGAAGATGATGATTACCTTCATGCAGCCAGGGTAAGGCTTCCTCGTGTCTCCTGCTGTACCCCTTCACACACCCATCACACCTCCACAGTGACCTATCATCCAGCCACCTCATGGATTCCCAATACTCGTCTTGGTGCTGTCCACACCAAAGTTGAACTGCTTTAGAGGGTACTGCATATTAGGGAAACAATTGCCTATAGTGATAATGCAGGTAGATAGTGCTGGAAATTTCAAGAAGGAACAAGTTAGATATTTAGCAGAGAGATTGAGGGAAGACTAGAGTGCTTTGCAATTCAATTTATATACCCTCTAGCCAAACTATTCTACTCCTATGACACTGACATCTACCAATGTGGAAGATCATTTTTTCCACAAAACTCAAGACATGTTTAACCAGACCAATAGTCATTCTATCAGCCAGATTCCAATCATAGGGCAGGATTTTACAGCCTCGCTTGGGTGAGACTGGAAATTTCCATCTGAGGTCAGAGATTTCCATTGTCAGACCCTCACCCATGCTGATTCCGTGGTGAGCAAGGTGATAGAGTTCCGGCCAGAGAGTCATAGAATCCCTGCAGTGTATAAGGAGGCCAATTGGCCCATTGATCCTGCAATGGCAACAATCCCACCCAGGCCCTCTCCTCTTAACCCCCATGTATTTACCCTGCTAGCTCCCCTGATATTAAGGGATAATTTAGCATGGCCAATGCATCTAACCCCGCACATCTCTGAACTGTGGGAGGAAACCAAAAGCACCCGAAGGAAACCCATGCAGACATGGGGAGAAGGTGCAGACTCCACAGATAGTGACTCAAGCCAGGAATTGAATCTGGGTCCCTGGCACTGTGAGGCAGCAGTGCTAACCACTGTGCCACCATGTCAGCTAAACAACAATAAAATGCGTTTACAAAGAGTGAAATTGAACCAACCAATTCCACCCAACTACCCCCTGCCCTGCCCCCCTCCCCCTCCCTCCTCTGATAGCATGTTTTGTGGCACTGGAAGTGGCCTGTCATCTTCTGGTCCCACCAATGTCAACAGGTTTTTCTGTGGCTCCCCATGTCTGGAAAACCACAGCGGGGGGATCATCATCATTGTAGGGTCCAGAAAGTCCTGTTGACAGGAAAGGATGGAAAATCATTATTGGGCACAGCACCAATAATGATGAGGAAGTAGAGCTGGTCATCACTGGCACATTATGAAAGCTGAACTGTGCTGTGACTCTGCACTTGCTGATGAAGTTCAGGGGGTAAATGATATTTGATTTCATTTATTATTGCCACATGTATTTACAGTGAAAAGTATTGTTTATTGCATGCTATGCAGACAAAACACACTGTTCAGAGAAGGAAACGAGAGAGTGCAGAATGTAGTGTCATAAATAGGATGTAGAGAAAGATCAACTTAATGCAAGATAAGTCCCTTCAAAAATCTGACAGCAGCAGGGAAGAAGCAGTTCTTGAGTCAGGTTGGTATGTGACCTCAGATTTCTGTATCTTTTTCCCGGAGGAAGAAGGCGGAAGAGAGGATGTCCGGGGTGCGTGGGGTCTTTAATTATGATGGCTGCTTTGCCAAGGCAGTGGGAATTGTAGACAGTCAATGGATGAGAGGCTGGTTTGCACGATGGATTGGGCTACATTCACAACCTTTTGTAGTTTCTTGTGGTCTTGGGCAGAGCAGGAGCCATACCAAGCTGTGATACAAACAGAAAGAATGCTTTCTATGGTGCATCTGTAAAAGTTGGACAGAGTCGTGGCTGACATGTCAAATTTCCTTAGTTTTCTGAGAAAGTGGAGACATTGATCAGCTTTCTCAATCATACTGTCAGCATGCGGGGACCAGGACAGCTTGCTGGTGATCTGGGCACCTAAAAACTTGAAGCTCTTTCTACTTCATCCCTTTTGATGTAGGCAGATGCATGTTCTCCTTTACACTTCCTGAAGTCGATGACAATCTCCTTTGTTTCGTTGGTATTGAGGGAGAGATTATTGTTGCCGCACCAGTTCAGATTCTCTATCTCATTCCTGTACTCTGTCTTGTCATTGTTCAAGATCCAACCCACTACAGTGGTGTCATCAGCAAACTTGAAAATTGAATTGGAGGAGAATTTGGCCACACAGTCATAGATGTTTAAGGAGTACAGCAGGGAGCTGAGAACACAGCCTGTGGGACACTGGTATTGAGGATAATCATGGAGGAGGCGTTGTTGCTTATCCTTACTGATTGTGGCCTGTGGGTTAGGAAGTTCAGGATCCAGTCGCAGAAGGAAGTGCCGAGACCCAGGCCACGGAGTTGAGATGTGTTTTGTGGGAATAACAGTGTTGAAGGCTGAGCTGTAGTCAATAAATAGGAGTCTGACATAGGCGTCTTTGTTATCTAGGTGTTCCAGGGTTGAGTGCAGGGCCAGGGAGATGGTGTCTGCTGCGGACCTGTTGTGGCGGTAGGCAAACTGTAGTGGATCCAGGTAGTCTGGGAGGCTGGAATTGATTCGTGTCATGACTAACCTTTTGAAGCACTTCATAATGATGGATGTCAGAGCCACCGGCTGATCGTCATTAAGGCACACTGCTTGTTTTTTCTTAGGTACCGAGATGGAATTAAATTAAATTAGAATCTGTCATTAAGGAGGAAATTGCAAGGCATCTTGAAGGGAATTGCTTGATAGAGCAGACGCAGCACGGTTTCATTAAAGGGAAGTCGTGTCTGACAAATTTACTGGAGTTCTATGAGGATGTGTCTAGGGCGGTGGATAGAGGTGAGCCGGTGGATGCGGTCTTTCTGGATTTTCAGAAGGCGTTTGACAAGGTACCTCACAAGAGGTTATTGCAGAAGGTCGAGGGACATGGAGTTGGGGGTAGGGTGTTAGCGTGGATAGAGGATTGGTTGTCAAATAGGAGGCAGAGAGTGGGAGTCAACGGGTGCTATTCGGATTGGCGGATGGTGACTAGTGGAGTGCCCCAGGGGTCGATGCTGGGGCCTCAGCTTTTTACCATTTATATAGATGATCTGGAGGAGGGAACCGAGTGTGGAAAGACTCTTCCCGCTCAAAAAAGACAATAGGACTAGGGGGCACAGCCTCAAGATAAAAGGGGGGCAGTTTAGAATGGAGTTGAGGAGGAACTTCTTCACTCAAAGGGTGGTGAATCTCTGGAATTCTCTGCCCGTTGAAGTGGTGGAGGCTGCCTCGCTAAATATTTTTAAGACGCGGGTTGATGGGTTTTTGATAAGAGAGGGGATTAAGGGTTATGGGGAGAGGGCGGGAAAGTGGAACTGAGCAGCAACAGATCAGCCATGATCTTATTGAATGGCGGGGCAGGCTCGAAGGGCCAGATGGCCTACTCCTGCTCCTATTTCTTATGTTCTTATTATGTTCTTATGGTGGTCGTCTTTTTGAAGCAGATAGGGACCTCAGATTGTTGCAAATAGGAGCAGTCAGGAATAAATCTCCATGAAAAAAAAACATCTGTGATAGTTATTAACTTTTTCTTTTAGGTAAATAAAACTACCTTCAGAATAAGAACAAAATCAGACTGGCAAAGCCAAAGCAAACTTGTGCAGGAGGAGCATGTAATGCATAACAAATTGGTTCCAACCAACATCCCCAAAAACAGGATAACTAACAGATCAATACCCAGAGCCTCACTCACCTGGAAGGAATAGACTTGGTACTACTCCTGAAATTTCCCAAAGTGGAAGTTTTTAGAAGCAGAGGAGGGAGGTCAAGGCTAAATGTGATTACTTGCTCCCTATACAACAGCAAGTTAATAAATGATACATAAAAAAAGTGCACACTGTATCAAGCAACATTACTGTAGCTTAAAATACAATGGTCAGTGGAGGTTGCATATATTGATGCAAATTTTGGTATTAAATGAGCTAGCACTTGTCCAATTCTGGATTAAAATCAATGTTCTTTGTAAGCTGCATGTATATGCGGCAACCCAGCATGTGCCGTGCAGGCCAGCCCTTTAAGATACCCTGTATACAGACCACACAAAAAAATTAAAGGCATTGTTGCATTCAAAGGGAATAAACTGCTCAAGATGTAAAATATAGAAAGGGGGCATTGGTTAAGCCTCAGTTTGTCTCTCACCCCTCTGGTTGCAAACCTCTTAAATCACCCTTCCATTATACAACATTGCCATAATGTTTGTCATTAAATTAAACCAGATTCAGACAGGGAAATATTTATCATTTAGGAATATGCTTGCAAAAACAATGTTGAAACATTCTAAAGTCATTTTGTATAATTTACATTTATAATTTTGGCAGGGATGAATGGATAGTACCATCACCTTATTGTTCAAGGGGAGAATCAAATAATGGTGGTGGACTATTTGAGATTCAATATTAGGGCAGGAGAGGCAATATCTATGCAACTAGAGGATCAGTTCTATTTGGTATTCAAGACATCATTCACAATCCAGCACCATTTGCAACGACTGTGCAAGGGAACCTTCTTCCATCAGCATATTGTACTTTTTGATTTTCCAAAGCTGAAAGCTTGAATGTTATTACAGCTTTAGAAAAAAAAATCCATTTCCTAGATTAGAAATAAAACGCATCTGCAGCTGGCAGAATGCCCTGGAATGTTTGACTGCCTATAGTAGCAATGGTGCGTCATCATAGTATCCCTGCCTGCAGTGCCCAGGGCTGTGCCTTGGAATTAGTAATGCAGTGATAACCTCAAAAAAAAAATGACAACGAGGATTTACTCCATAGTGAAGATGTCAGGAAAAGAAAAAGAGAATGTTCAGCGGCTGCGTTTGGATTTTAGCTAGTGATAGTAATGCAGGTAATCTCAATATGGTGAGGAAATACGCTGCGGTTAAAACAAACGTTTATTTATAGAGTTATAAATACACAATTTTCATTCGACTGGAGTACAGAAGGAGGAGCAACCCAGCCCATATGCTGTGCAGCCTTTCAATTGGAGCAATCCAGATCAGTATCTCAACTCCATTTACCTGTTTTTGTTCCGTTTTAAAATATGAAGACCTCTATTTATATTGCGTCTCCACAACTAGCATTAATCACAAAGCACTTTACAGGCAATGAAGTACTTTTTGAAATGTAGTCACTGTTACAATGTAGGAAACACAGCAGCTAATTTGCTAAGCAAATTTCCACAAACGGCAATGTGATAATGAGCAGATGGTCTGGTTTTTTTTTTAAAGTTGATTGAGGAATAAATAATCTAGCACACTGAGATCACTCCCATGCTATTTTTCAACATAGTGCCGTTGATTCTTTTATGTCCAAGCAACCAGGCATCTGGGGCCTTGCTTTATCATTTCATCTGAAAGATAGCAAATCTGACTCCCTTAGTACTGCAGTGGGGTGTCAGCCTTAATGTTTGTGCTCAAACTCTGGTGTGGGGATTGAACCCAGAACTTGCTAATCCGGAGGTTAATGTGCTACCAACTAAGCAGCGACTGACACTGATAGCCATATACTCATGCTTGCAAAATATCTATTAATCTCTGACTTGAAAATATTATTTGTCATAGGCTAAAACCTCCCATCCTTGTTCGGGGCTGGGGTTTTCCCGGTGCTGCAAAAGCAACCAGAGTTTCGGCTGGAATGCCAAATTTTCCTTTCTTGCTTGCAACAGGTCCCACCACAGGCATGACTGGAGTACCCGTCCAACCAACATTTATCCCGCTGAGGTTATAACGTTGAGAGCGATTAAACAGAGGTTTCTCATGGAATCACAGATTACTACAGTGCAGAAGAGGACCTTCGGCCAATTGAGCCTGCACTGACACATGAGATGCCCTGACCTGCCCACCTAATCCCACTTGCCAACACTTGGCACAAAGCCTTGAATGTTATGCCAGGCCAAGTACTCATCCAGGTACTCTTTAAAGCATGTGGAGGCATCCCGCCTCCACCACCCTCCCAGGCAGTGCGTTCCAGACCATCACCACCCTCTGCGTAAAAAAGATTTTCTTCAAATCCCCCCATAAACCTCGACTCCTCACTTTTAACTTGTGTCTCTCGTAACTGGCCCTTCAACTAAGGGGAACAGCTGCTCCCTATCCACCTTGTCCATGCCCCTCAATCTTGAACACCTCAATCAGGTTGCCCCCTCAGTCTTCTCTGCTCCAATGAAAACAACTCAAGCCTATCTTACCTCTCTTCATTACTTAAATATTCCATTCCAGGCAGAATCCTGGTGATTCTCCTCTGCACCCCCTCCAGTGCATTCATGTCCTTCCAATAATGTGGAGACTAGAATTGCTCACAGTACTCCAGCTGTGGCCTCACCAAAGTTTTATACAACTCCATCATGACCTCTCTGCTTTTGTGATCTATACCCCGATTAATAAAGGCGTGTGCCATATGCCTTTTTCATTACCCTCTGAACCTGCTTTTCCTTCTTCAGAGACCTATGGACAAATATGCCAAGATCCCTTTGTTCTTCAGAACTTCCCAATGCCAAACCTTTCATAATATACTACCTTGTCAAATTATTCCTTCCAAAGTGCATCACCTCACACTTTTCAGGATTAAACTCCATCTGCCACTTATCCACCGATTTGACCATCTCATTTATATCTTCCTGTTACACAAGACACTGTTAACCACCCAGCCAATCTTTGTGTCATCGGCAAACTTACTGATCTTATCTCCCACATAGTCATGTGTGTCATTTATATAAATGACAAACATGGACCCCACTGTGGTACATCACTGGCCACTGGCCTCCAGTCACTAAAGCAGCCATCTACCACCACCAACATTGAGTCATGTTGTGGCCGCTATCACCAAAATACTCCCCACCAACATATCAACCACCTGTCCAGCTTCATTCCCCAGAATTAGATCCAGCACAGCTCCCTCTACGTATTAACCCAAGAAGTTTTCCTACATACATTTTAAGAACTCTATTCCATCTAAGCCCTTAACATGATGGCTATCCCAATTAATGTTGGGAAAGTTGAAATCACCTAATTACCCTCTTATTATTTTTATATCCCTCTGCAAATTGCAGACATACTTGCTCTTCAATTTCCTACTGACTATCTGGACATCTATAATAAACACTTAGCAATGTAACTGTCCCTTTTTTATTCCTAAATTCAAGACACAAAGCTTGATTTGATGCCCCCACTGGCATATAATCTTTTGTTACTGCAATATCTGTCTCTTTAACTAATAATGCAATGCCTCCTTCTCTTTTACCCCCTACTCTATCTCACCTGAAGATCCTATATCCCAGGATGCTGAGCTGTCAATCCTGCCCCTCATTCAACCATGTCTTTGTGATGGCTTTAATATCATAATTTTTGAAAAGATAAATAATTCAATAGGATGGCACAAGGTAACAATTTTCCTTGGTTGAGGAATTCAAATCAAGAGACATGTAATAAGTCTTCAGAGGCAGAAGTCCCTTCACCAAAATCCCTTTACTTACAATTCCAACATCAGTACAAGAGTGCTATCAGTTAGCAGTCTACATTCAGGACACCTAGAGGAACTGACACTCCTGGATAAATACAAGGTAAAGACTCCCTGATTGGCCCACCAATTGACTCCTTAATCAGAGTGTTCATATTCCAATTGGCCAACCTCATTGTCTTGATTGAAGTCGTTACAAGGCATTGTCTTAAAAATTAGAAATCAGAAAACAGAAGGGTTGGGCCAAACCTGGAACTATTTTCCCCCCAATATCCAAAGCATTTTGGGGAAAGTAGTTCTAGATTTGTCCCTACCATTCTGTTTTCTGATTTCCAAATATGAGTGTTATCAATTCTTAGCTTGTTCTAACGGAAATATTTTCACTGACATTTCTCCATTAAAACATTATTACATATTGGTTGTCAGCCCACTGGATTCTGCACCACTGTATTCTGCTGCAACAAGAGTTAAAGTCACAATCACTGGATAGCAACAGAAATACAATGCAGATTATGTTTGGCATGACATGGAATAGAATGCCTGTGGGGTGTTACTCAGGTTTACAAAGTGTTCTTAGACACATTGGCCTGAATTTACACTCCTGGCTCAGGAGAATAAAGTCAGGTGTGATGGTACTGTGCCTTTAAGAAACATATTCTAATCATGTTTCTCTGCAGGCTGTCACTCCACTCCTTGACAGTTTGTCAGCCCGTGTTGTCTATAGCTGGTGTCCTGTATTGTTACTGAGGCAGTATAATTGATATCATGTTGATTTTAATCTGGACTAATGCAGTGTTCTGTGGATTTAATATGGCTCCTGAGTGGAGCTTGATTGAGGATGATTGACAGGTGATATGCCTGGGGAGAGTTTTTTTTTACAGAGTATTCCAAGTTTTTAGTTTCATTTCTCATTCGTTGCTGAAAGTTGGTGGAAGAAGGCAGTGTTCCTGTTGCTCTCTGTCTCTCTCTTTCCAGAAACTTTCTGAAAGTTCCAAGATGGGGGAGCCTCGGAGATTTGATCCAACATTCAAAGGACCAATTCTCATAGGTGGTACACAGCTGAAGATCCAGCAGCATGTGAACATACTTGCTTTCAATGCTAAGTCTGAAGAAGGGTGTATGTTTGTGTGATGGTGTTTAACTTGGAACAACATAGCCAGCTAGCTGTTAAGGATTATACTGTGTCATGATAAATATTGTAATTGGTAAAAATTATACTAATTGTTTTTGTTATATTTTAACTGTTTTCAAATAAACTTTGTTTGATGAAAGCTTCTGAGAGGGTCGCTGGAGTGAAACACCTTATGCTCACCTGTGCCAAATTCAAATGTAAAACTTAGGGTCTCAGTTAACTTCTTAAAACACCTTGGAATTTCTGACCTGGGTCTTAACAGGGGACAATTCCTGCCTCCGCAAGCCCGAACCAGGAGGAAATGCCCCAGAACTTTAGATTTTCGTTCCAGGGAGCTGTATTTTATGGGCTACATTCCAACGACTAGAATCAGAACTCTAGGGTTTCCCAATAAAAACCAGCTTGCATTATAGCACTTATCATGTCTTCAGGACATTTAAAAATGTGTTCCAGCCAATACTATACTTCTGAAATATTGTCACTATTATAAAGTAGGAAACACAGCAGACGATGTATACACACGATTGATAACGGGCAGATAATCTGTTTAAATAATGTTGAATGAGAAATAAAATTTGAACAGAAAAATGCAGAGAATCCTCCAAAATTTTGCAAGTCAATCTTGAGAGATCAGATTAAATTTCACTCAAAGGACAGAACTTTCAACAATGTTGAACTCCCTCAGTACTGGTGTATCAGCTGAAATTGTGTCCTCAGCTTCTGCAGTGTGGCCTACAAACATTTGATTCAGAGGTGAGAAGGTTCCACTGAACAAGGGTTGACATTGAATGTAGGCAGATAATTGGATAGCAGCAAGGCTAGATGGTCTTGAATTTCCAATTGCATTGTTCCAATCTGCAACCATAACTTTATCTGAGGAGTGATGGAAACCTCAGAGAAATAATAGCCTGACTATTTCGCTTGGCAAGGTTTCCCTTCCTGCTTCTGACAAGCTGATGGGGAACAAATCCCCGCCACTCTGATTGGTTGGCAGCAATTTCATCCTGCCATGAGCCTCAAGTGGCTGCAGTGAGACTTCCACCCCTCACTCGAGAGGAGGTCCTGCCTTAGACAGCTGCCAACTAGTCTTACAGCCGGCAGCTCCCTGGTCACTGCACTGACAGGAACTGCAGTGGACAGCAGAGGAAGTGTCGCCGCATGCCAAAGCTTAATTCCCGGGATCAGACAGCAAGATAAGCTTTGGGATCCCATGGTGGGGAAGGCCTTGGGGATGGGAAAGTGGGCATTTGGATTTTTGGGAGAGGCGCCTGGGGAGGGAGGGAGATCCAGCAACCAGTGAACTTTATTGGCGAGGCATCCAAAGTCAGAAAGGGCTTTTGACGGAGGAAACATCCAACAACCCCGCCCCCCCCAGAATCTAAGCATATTCATTTTTGGGCTTTCCCCAGGCAAGGTAAATTACTCGCCAGCCTAAAAATTGAGGCTGAGTGGGAAATGGCCCTCAAGGGCCTCAAATGGGGCAAAGGTGGGTGGCCTGTCTCGGGCACTGTCTGCCCCACCATAAGATTGCTGTGAGGTTGGGGTGGGCTGGAACCCAGAGGGAATCCTTTCCTTCAACTTCATCAGCCCTCTTACTGAAAAATCCACCAGCGGGTGAGTGTGAAATTCTGACTATATAAATAGCCAAAAATTGCCAATTGCTCCTTTTCCAGGGTAACCTGATGATCTCCTAAAGAAGTTAAGATTGGAGATTAGAACGATCTATGTGCAAATCCAGAACCAAAAATGTAGGGTTGAGAAAGATCCTTTAGTTCATTCTTGCAGAAGGATCTTAAATTTCTCCTACTGTAGTTTCCAAACATTTCATAAATGATTCATTGAATCCACAGAATCCCTACAGTGCAGAAAGAGGCCATTCAGTCCATTGAGTCTGCACTAACCATCATCCCACTCAGGCCCCTTTCCCACAACCCCACATATTTACCCTGCTAGTTCCCCTGACACCAGGGTCAATTTAGCATGGCCAATCAACCTAACCTGCACATCTTTGGACTGTGGAAGGAAACCAGAGCACCCGGAGGAAACCCATGCAGACATGGGGCAAATGTGCAAACTCTCCACAGAGAGTGAACCAAAGCCGGAATTCAACCCAGGTCGCTGGTGCTGTGAGGCAACAGTGTTAACCATTGTGCCACCCTGCTGTCCTTAATGCATTCTAATGCATTTCACTTGCACTGTTCTTTCTGAAAATCCTCTTCAATAATGTTGCTCAGACAGCATCTTCCCTGTCTCACTCTATGTTTGTTCCTGCTTCCTAAGTTATTATTTCATAAATAATCTTCAAACTTAACTCCTGGTAATTGATGCCATTATTAAAATTGAAGTATGACTAATGAATCTTTTTACCTCAGTTTATTTTGACCCCATTTAAATAAGGACACCACATTAGCCAGGTTTAAATCTACTGGTGCTTCCTGTGTCCAATGACTCCCTTACAATGATTGTAGAGAGGTCACAGCATTCCAGTATAAATAGCATCTATCCCTGATGATACATTTATTTTGAGTCCAATTAGTTGGTTTAGCATTTCCATCTCACTAATATCCAAGTTATAAATTATGTTCAAATTATCTCTGTTGGGGAAGGTGTGGTGCCTCCCTTTCTCCCCCTGTGAATACTTGGTGGAGTAATTATTGAAAATATTGCCTGTACTGTGCTTCTCTCTGTTTTGTGCAACTTTGCATCACTTGTCGTTTTATTCTAACTGTTGGAATACAGAACACATTTCTCAATATTGGCCCAGAATTCGCTGTCACGATAGCAATGAAGCTAATGACACTCTCTATGATTTATGTGAAAATGGTTCAGCAACTTCAGGTGAGCAGCAGGTTCACAGTTAAATGTGACTATTGGAAAGCTGCTGACCTACTTGTGCAGCTCCACCAATAGCTTTGCAGGAATGGCATTTTGTAGACTGTCTCACTGTTAACATGCATGAAGTGTCATAAAGTTTGCCCAGTAGCTAGAAGCAAAACATTAGGGCTGAGGGACGGGAGGACAAGTCTTACTCACAAAATCAGCCCTTCTTTCTCTTCAAAGAGCAAACTGTTTTCCCTGTTATGCTAACTTGGTTATCCAAAGCATATGCACCCTGGTTATGGTTTAATTGTTTTGGTCTGCATTAGAATTGTCTAACAGGTATAGTTTTCCCACTCCTACTCTTGGAATGTAGGCATCGCTTGAGAAGATATGATGGGGTTCCTTCTTAAACTATTACTGTCCGTTTGCAGGTGTTACTCTTTGTACAGGTTTTCATACAACTGACTAACCTATCAGACCATTTTTAAGGGCAGCAATGTCAGTATGGGACTGGAGTCACCTATAGTGACTGATCATTGGAAGGTGCTGTCGAACGAGCTTCGGTGAATTGCTGCAGTCTATCTTGCAGATGGTACAAACTGATACTACTGTGCATTGGAGGGAGTGAAAGTCTAATGTGGCACAGATGGAGTGCTGGTCAAGTGAGCTGCTTTGTCTTGGATGTTGTCAGGCTTCTTGAATACTGTTGGAGCTGTACACATCCTGGGAAATGAGGGGTATTCCACCACACTGCTGACTCATGCCTTGTGGATGGCAGACAGACTTTGGGAGTCAGGAAGTGTGTTACTCACCTCGGAATCCCCAGTCTCTGACCATCTCTTATAGCCATTTTACTTACGTATTTATATGGCTGGTCCAGTTCAATTTCTGGTCAATAGTAATCCATAGGGTGTTGATAGTACAGGATTCAGTGATGGCAATGCCAACGATTGTCAAGGGGAGATAGTTCGATTCACTCTTGTTGAAATAGTCATTGCCTGGAACTTGTGGTGTGACTGTTACTTGCTGCTTGTCAGCCTAAGGCTGAATGCTTCCCAGGTCTTGCTGCATATGGGCATGGACTGCTTCAATATCTCAGAAGCTGTGACAGTGCTGAACATTGCGCAATCATCAGTGAACATCCACTTCTGATCTAATGATGGAGGGAAAGTCATTGATGAAGCAGCTGAAAATGATTGGATCTAGAGCAGAATCCTAAGGAATTCCTGTAACAGTGTCCTGGGTATGAGACAATTGACCTCATATAACCACAGTTATTTTCCTTTCTGAACTGTAGCAATACGGATAAAAAAGTTGGAGAGTTCTGCCAATTCCCATTCACTCCAGTTTTATTTGGGGTCCTTGTTGTTTGATGGCACTTTCAATCACTGATGATGGTGAATGGGATGGACTCGTGGGACAGAATTGGCCAGAATGGATTAATCTTGCTTTTTTTGGATAGGATATCCCTGGACAATTTTTCACATTGCCAGGTGGGTGCCAGTGTTGTTGTGGTGTGGGAACAACTTGTCTAGGTGCACATCTAATACTGGAGGACAAGCCTTCAGTACTATTGGGTCCTAATGTTGTCAGGACCCATAGCTTTTGCAGTATCAAATGCCTTCAAATGTTTCTTGAAATCCTGTGGAGTGAATTGACTTGGATGAAGATGTGTGATGCTGGGGACCTTAGGGGGACACTGAGATAGATCATCCACTCTGCACCTTTGGGTGAAGATGGTTGCAAATTCGTCAGTCTTATTTTGTGCACTAATGTGCTGGACTTCTCCCTATCATTGAGGATGGGGATATTTGTGGAGCCTCCTCCTCCTGTTAGTTGTTTAACTGTCCACCACCTTTCACTTGCAAGACTGCAAATCTTAGATCTGATCCATTCGTCCAAATAACTCTGCACCACATGTTGCTTCAGCTGTTTGACACAGAAGTAGTCTTATGTTGTAGCTTCACCAGGTTGATACCTCAGTTTTAGATCTGCCTGGTTTTGCTCCTGGCGTGCTCTCCTGCATTCTTCATTAAACCAGGGTTGATCAGGTTGGTGATAATGGTAGAGTGGGGGAAGTGTCAGGACATGAGGTTACAGATTGTGGTTGAGTATAATTCTTTTTTAAGTTTATTTTTTAGTGTCACAAGTGGGCTTACATTAACACTACAATGAAGTTACTGCGAAAATCCCTTAATCGCCAAACTCTGGTGCCTTACCTGATGCACTGACAGAGAATTTAGCATGGACAGTGCACTTAACCAGCACGTCTTTTGGACTGTGGTTGGAAACCGGACCACCCGGAGGAAACCCATGCAGACACGAGGAGAACATGCAAATTCCATACGGACAGTGACCCAAGCCAGGAATTGAACCTGGGTCCCTGGTGCTGTAAGGCAACAGTGCTAACCACTGTGCAATCATGCCACCCACAGTGCCACATGGATGCCCAGTCCTGAGTGATAGATCAGTTTGAAATCTATCTAATATAGCATGGAATTTCATCTCTGCCACAACTGTCTGGTGGTCACTCCTACTTCTATGATTATGGACAATGCATCCGCGACAGGCAGATTTATGAGAAGAGGTCAAGTAGGCTTTTCCTTCTTGTTGGTTCCTTCATTATCTGCCACAGACCCAGTCTATCAGCTCTGTCCTTTCGGGCTCAGCCAGCTCAACCAGTGGTGGTGCTAGTGAGCCACTCCTGGTGATGCATATTAAAGACCCCACCTAGAGTACATTATGTGTCATTGCCAACCTCAATGCCTTTTCTAATTGATGTGTTATATTCGAGGCTTTTAAACCCTCTAGCCTTCAGCCCTCATACCACTCACTCTCCCACCTCTCCATGTCCTTTCAATGCCTCTTCAATACCTTCTCTATGCTCCACATGCCCTCATGCCCCTTTGCAATCTCATGCCACCTTCATACACCATGCTACTCCATGTCACGTCCATGGATCTGCCCATATCTTCCATGTCCACCCATCCAGTTTGCTCTGTGGAACGAATGAGCATACAATAACAACAGTGTGCCTTGAAAAGTCATAGAGTTAGAGCCAGTGCACACTCAATGGGCTAAATGGTCTCCTTCTGCTCTGTAAAGATTCTGTGATTCATTAAAAATTCCAAAAATCTGCTTTGATTAAAAGACTGCTTTCCTGACAACCATATAGAAGTGTCAGTCAAACAGAACCATTATGATCTCAGTAACAGAAGTTTTATCCTACTTCACACTTTTTGTACTTGCCCAAATAAACATGCAGATGTTAAAGTAAACAGTTCAAAGAAAGAGTAACTTACTAAAATCTCAAAGATGTCAATCCAAAGCAAATAAATCTACTTCAGTTTGCATAAACGCCTTCCCTGCTGAGTTAATCTATTGTAGCTCAGCAAAGCCTTCATAATGAGATCATCTGGTGAAACAGATATCAGACCATTGTTTCTGTTGGTACAATTTAAATAAGAATGCTTGGCTGGAGAAGGCATGTGAGCATAGAGAGCGTATGGAGGGCAGAGAAGAGGCACGTGGGTGTGGAGCAAATGGAAGAGTCATGGGAGCATGGAAAGACATGGGTATGACCTATTAAACATAGTTTTAAAAATATTTCTGAACCCTGATTCCTCTGTGGGGCCATGAACCACCAGTTTTTGAGAAACTAGATGTCAACCATGAAAATTGCGGTGGGTATGAGATGCCTACCCCTGTACTGGAACTGGCCAGGTTAAGAGTGCTGGGAACAGGCTGGCTATCTGTGTCCTTATTCTATGCAAACCAAGATCACTAGAGCTGGAAATGGGGACTGGAATCCTAGAATCAGGTCCCGCTCATTATTTTTAAAGACCTCCAGAGCTGACCCAATTTTAGAAAAATCTAGCCCCAAGGGTCCAAAGCTGCCCACATCACTCTAAAATACCAAATCAATATTCTGTAGAAGCCTTTTTACCTCTTTACTTATATACTTCACATACCTACTGATAAAACTCCAAATTCAACTGACCTGTCATTCATTGGCTTTAACTAACTTCCCTCATACTTACAGAGAAATATATATATTTCAATCATTAGTTTCCTCGATTCATGCACATCTTTCAGGGTTTTTCCATTCAGAGTATGATCTATTTCTTTCAGGGTCTTTCTGGTAACAGTCTTTTACCTCATACTATTTCACATTAAATTGTAATCTTCACTTGTCTGTCTATCCCTGAGGTGTTTCACATTCCTCCTCACTGACCTTCTCATTTTGAGTCCTAAACAAATGTTGAGACAATGATTCCAATGCTCAAGTCTAAACTATTGATATACAGAAATCAAGAGTGGATCTAACTCTCACTATTTCCATCCCTGCTCCTTCCAAACAACATCCAATTACCCTAACTCTTTGTTTGCCGTTTGTCAACAAAATTTCTATCTGGGATGTTCAATTTTTATCATACCATATTCGTAATAAGTCTCTTGCAAGACAACTTATTGAAAGCCTTCTGAAAACAATGTTACTTAATTTCCCTTTATCTATGAAAGCAGTAATTTCAAGAAACCCTTATCAAGCTTCACAGGAATTACATGCAGGACAGGTAATAATTGAAAACCAAATACCACCATCTCCACTTCACAGAAGTCTACATTTAGCTCTCAAAAAGTGCTTAAAACTTATCGACTATATCATCACCACATTATTGCCATAGTCAACAAACTACCAAGTACTGTCCCTTAATAGTAATCACCGTGTAAATATCACTGCAGAACCACATACAGCAGTGAAGGGTTATAATTACTAGCTGTTACTCCAATGTTTCCATAATAATGCAGTCCTGTTATTATGGAATCTATACAATGCAGTCAACAAAATGACATATTTCACTTATGTTTTTCCGTTAGATAAAATACTTATATTAATTCCTTAAACTACTATTTCAATATGTGTGTTAACAAATAAACAATTTCATATATTTGTTAAAATAATGGGCAAAGCAACCTTTGGACAGAACAGTTGGAATGCCTCAGGTTATAACTGTGAGCTCTAGTTTAAGGCAGACTCTTCGTAGGAACACAGGAATTAGAAGCAGAAGTAGGCAAATTTAGTCCTTCGAGTCTGCTGTGTCATTCAATCAAATCATGGCTGATCTGTCCCTAGTCTCAAATTCACTTCCCCAAATCCCTTTATCTTTTTTTTATTAGAAATATATCTATCTCCTTCTTGAAACCATTTAACAATTCAGACTCCACTGCGTTATGGGCAGCAAGTTCCACAAATTCACCACCCTCTGTGAGAAGTGATTCCTCCGCATCTCAGTTTTAAATTTATCGCTTCTCAACCCATACCTGTGACCTCTTGTTTGAGATTGCTCCATTAGAAGAAACATTTGGTCTACATTTACTTTATCAATCCCTTTTAAGATTTTATATACCTCGATTAGATCCCCTCTCATCCTTCTAAATTCTAGCGAGTACAAGCCCAAACTGTTTAATCTCTCCGCATACTTCAACTCTTCTTTCATCCCTGGAATCAATCTGGTCAATCTCCTTTGAATTGCCTCCAATTCCTCAAATAAAGAGACCAAAACTGGACACATTACTCCAGATGTGGTCTCACCAACACCGTATATAACTGCAACAACACTTCTCTACTTTTATATGCAATAATGCAAAATCTCATTTGCCTTTTTTATTACATGCTGCACCTGAATACTGATTTTCTGTGATTCATGACATAGGCAGATCCCTCTGCCCAGATGCATTTTGAATTTGCTGTCCACTTAGGTAATAATGTGTCTTTCTATTATTTTTATCAAAATGAACAACCTCACACTAATCCACATTAAACTCCATCTGCCAAATATTGGCCTATTCTCCGAGCCTATTTATATCCGTCCATAAAATCCTTATATCCTCTTCACTGCCTGCTTTCCCACCTACTTTAGTATCATCTGCAAAGTTTGCTATATTACACGCTTGCTTACAGATCATGCACATCCTCTCCACTGATATCCTTTGATTTTTTTAAACTGCGGATTCGGTTTTCTTCCATCTTTCTCAGCCTCTGTTCACAATTCAGTTGTTCAGCACATAGTTCCAGTGCAGCAGTCTTGTAGGAATTTTTGCAAGGGGGTGTAACTTGAGAACCATAATTGGACATAGTGCGTACTCATTTCTGCTGTAAGATGTTTGATTATACAGTTTCTACAGTGCAGAGGAAAGCCATTAGGCCCATCGAACCTGCATTGACAATCTTACCCAGGCCCTATCCCCGTAACCCCACATATTTACTCTTCTAATCACCATGAAACTAAGGGGCAATTTAGCATGGCCAATGCACCTAACCTGCGCATCTTTAGAGTGTGGGAGGAAACTGAAGCACCTGGAAGAAACCCAAAGCTGGAATTGAACCCGAGTCCCTGGTGCTGTGAGGTAATAGTGCTAACCACTGTGCCACCGTGCTGCCCCGAGGTCAATGATGCAGGAATTGATGTTCTATATAGGTTCATAGACCAAAACTATTTATCATATAAACACTTAATGATATTTCCTATTTTTAGTATCACTATCCATTATATTAAGCTTCTCCAGTCAACAGGTCATAAAATTGAATTGGTTAACACCAATTCCGTGGACACTACAGCCACTATCAGTTAACTCTTTCAGCTAAAAAGGGAAAGTTGAAAGTGCCTTCATATCAAAGCAGGAAATTTCGATTTCTCTTCCTTCCCGGATAAATCAGGGATGAATAGGAGCATTAAGACAGCTAGTGATTTATGCCAGCTTGCCATCAATTGCAGGAATCCCAGGGATTCTTTTAGCAGGAAGAACACAGGAACAGGAGAAAGCCATTCAGCCTCTCTATCTCATTTCACTATTCAATTACGTCATGGCTGTTCTGGATCTCAAATTTATTTGTTCCATTCCTTTGATATTCTGACTTAATCAACTGATCTCTGGTGCATGTTAAAATGTTTAATCTGTGCCACCCGCCACAGAAATTGTAGTGGACGGGGTAGGTGGAGGACCATGCAAAGGTCCATTAACCTCGGGCCGTATTCTCCGGTTTTAAGATGAGCGCGATTGGAGAATCCCACCCATGAACTCAGCAAAATTGGAAAGTTTACCTTGAGAAACAATGAACAAACTATCTGGCTAGTGTGGATGAACCATAAATGCAACACTGGGCTCAATATTATGGCCCCGTCACAGAGCGAGTGGGTCTGGGAAATGTGGCAAGCCATTCAAAAGTCCAGTGACTTCAGTGGGAGCGGAAAATCCCAACAGCGAGAAAATTCCACCCACTGTTTTCATGTGTGCAGTTAACCCCTTGGCCAACTACCTGAAACCTGGTACTATTGGGTAGTCTTATCTTGTGATGGTCCTGATGGTATGGTGTCTTTCTAAAGGCTGAAAGAACTTTCATTCTCCTCTGCTGCCATTGGTTTTGAAACAGCTATATTCTTATAAAATTTTCCCAACTAGTCCACACTAGTTTTTTTCACACTAGACCTAGGATAACATGCACGTGGAGCAGATTTGAACAATTTAAATACTTGACTAACTTACCTGATGTAAAGTGCTTCTGTCCCACTGGTACTGCACTTCTTCCTATTTACATCACATCAAGAACTTGGCACCAAATCCTCCAACTGGTTTCTTGGAGCTTTTGTTTAATTTTTTGATCTCAGCAGTGTTTAAATTATCTAGCCATGTCATAGATTACACATCTCCGTCATTGGCCATGACTTCCCAGGAGCCCAATTATTTCAGATTCACCTTCTGAATACGTCAAAATGCTTTTTTTTGTCACCAAGCAAGGGATTTCCTTCCTCCAACTCTGAGTACAGCACCAGAGTGTTTGTTGATACATACCATTCTGTTAAGATAGCACATTTGTGTCTTTACAAGCAATATCTCAATCCCAGTGTTTCTTTCAGTTGAAGATCTTGACGTTAAGAATGCTGCAAACTGTTGAATTTCTCTAATTCTTTAAAACAACATCCCTATGGTTGTAGTGGTTATGGGCTTCAGGAACCTGCCTGCAATTATACTTGGAAATGCAATAATCCTTTAAAAAAGAGCACGTTCCCCCTTTAATGTGGTTTTCTGATTGTTCTAGCAACCTGAACGGCCAATTGCTACTGCACAAACCCTTCCAAGATTTTGGCTATTTTGAACACATTTTAAACATGCATTTTTCAGTAAATTCAAGGCAAAGATGTTGTTGCATCTCCGGACATTTTTCCTTTCCAAAATCCACTAAATTGTTATCTACACATTATCAGTTGTCCAACATCTGGCAATAACAACTGTAATTTATATAATGTCTTTAACATTGTGAAACATCTTAAAATGCTTCTCAGGAGACAGCATGTGCTGGTTGTTGATCAGAACATGTTCTAATCCTGTTGCTACTTGAGATTTGCTCATGTATGCATGCTCCAATGTAAATCCTTGGAGAACAATTAGGAGGTTTGTACTTCCTTACCACAGTTCTGACACCCCAAATATGTCCTGGCTATCAATAAATAATTCAGCATCAGTCAGGGTTTAATCCTGGGACCATCTGTTCTCTATGGTTTAGCATTGTACTATGTGGTTTATTCACCCACTAATTTATCAGGAGGTCATTTTACATCCCAGTTAATTACAATGACATAGAAATTAATAATTAATAATTGTGTGACTTCAGGAATACTCTAACAGAGTTGTTTTTCAAGTGAGAAGATGTTCACTTTAACTTTTCTGGCCAATTACAAATGCTTGCTATGATTATGTGTTACATCCAGGCCAAGGGAATTTTATCTGGTATCCATTGCACGTTCATTATTCTCCAGATATCACACTCCAGTTGCACACTTTATTTTGCCATCTATAAAACTTTCTCAACCCTGAAATTTGCTGGAACTTACTGGCTGATTTACTCAGAGCAATGTTGCCCAACGGCTTGTACATTGGGCAACACTGGTTTAGAGAAGCATTCTCAGATAGGTCGGACTAGCAGTTAAATCTCAGACTTAGATATGCTGTAAATTCCAAGCTAATTAGTAGCAATAACACAGGAGATCTCTTTGTCTTTCACTTTCAGTTTAGTTTGTCGGACCACACTTAGCAGGTAGATTTTCATGATTACATATTTATTCCATTGCATACACTAAATTATGTCTTGTGAATTTAGCTGTATGCTGATAACATAAAGGGGCAATTTATTAGCCAGAACACTAAAATGCTGCGCACACAGCTAATAATTTCAAGAAGTTGAATCTTAGCCAAAAGGGACATTTTCACTAGGATTTCCTCCAGAGAACAAGCTTTGTCATCATTTTCTGTCCTGGTTTGTGAAGATGGAATTGAAGCAGCCAGGGACTAGGCTGCTGTTGCATGCCTCCTGGTGGGGCAGGTAAGTACTGCCAGTGATAAGGTCTGAATATCTGTGAGCTGGCTCTTGACCAGATGGTAGTGTTGGGATGGGATTCCTTTTTACCTAATCTTGCTTCCAAAAAATTAAGAAAAATATTACAACTTGTTAACATGTGGCCCACTTGTATCTTAGTTATGCTGGAACTAGCATTAGATAGGTCTGCCATTTAGGAATTCTCAGCTCCGATTAAATAATTTTTTGAAGAGACAGCACAGTACTAATCCAAGATTTGTTTACATATGGGAGATAAATAAAGAAAAAGAAAGAAAACATTCAAAAGTGCCAGCTTAATTTGCCAGAAATGTACTAAATCAAATGTTAAGAAAATACTGCAATTCTCATTTTATCTGCAGATATTCCAAGCTTTATACATAATAGAGTGCATTAAATACATTTGAAAAGAGGTTAAATGCTCTTAATCATGTAATTCACTCTAAATAATGCTGCAAGTAGCTTGATGACGTACTTTAAATGCAAAAGGAGACATGGCAGTTTAGACCTTAATTACTTTAAATATTACATAGAATGTACAGTGCGCAAACAGACCAATCAGCAGTATATTGCACAAGCTTCTCCCACCACTGTTCAGCTAAGCCTATCAACATAATCTTCTCACTGTTTCTCCCTCATATTTGTCTCGGTTTCCCTTCAGTCCTTCGACAAGGACTAATACTTGGCTCTCAACCAATGGCAAGACAGAGACTCGCACAGTTTCCTTTGCTTCTCCAGCATATGATTTATGATTGATTTTCCCATCTGATATTACTTAATATCTGATATTATTTAATATCAGATAGTATGCAGATTTTCTGCAAAATTATAGTGGAATATGCAGAATGTATTGTCTGGCCACCTTTGTATAATGGGGTTATATCTGTTCTTTACCACAGGCAGCAGCATGTTCCTTTCTAAATAATGTGAGAATGAAGCTATTATTTCCTGGATTCCCACTGGCCTGCAAAACACTGCAGTTTAAAAAAAAATCCAGCAGCATTCAACACACTTTACACTGGTAAGAATAAATGGATGAACCTGTTTTGACAACGGCAGGTGAAACACAAGAAGATGGTAAACAGGCATTTTAAAAACATGGAACAATTTTGATTATCCCATTTCCTGTATACCATACAAAAACCTTGCTGCAGTTTTGTTTTAGGAAAAATCTAACAAGAAGTGAAAAGCTACAAAGGCAGCATTTCCTGATTCAATAATTTCAAGTATTTATTCATCTTATTTGACATAGTGATGGTAAACAGAAGTAAAATATTAAAAACTGACTGATGTCCTTCACAACATTTATTGATGCTATAACTGTGCAAAGGAAAATGTGCTACAAATTCATCTGAACTTGAAGTGTACATTATTCCTTTTGAGTTGACATATTCTTTCAGTCTGCAATCTCCATTCTTACTAATTATAAGCTTTGCCCAAGGCAAAATTATTTTCATTAGTTCCTTCAACTTCTGCTAAATATGAACTAAGTGGCATGAGCACCCTGACAACTATCTTTATCTTCAGGTTATAAACAATGCTTTCAAGAACAAATCGGAGTCCAATGGGGATAGTCAGGTGACAGAGAAGAGTTAGGTACTGGCTTTGAGTTTCTGGACTACCTCCGTGGTCATCATTTAGTCTCTCGAACTGTGTACTTGAATTCCAGCCAATTTGTGTATCCCACATAATCCTGCAGTAATAATTTCACTGGATGCAGGCGCGTACATTTTCTCTCATGAAATGCAACACTGCATTCTCTTCAAGATGTCACATTCATCAAATAACAGGACAGTGTGAAATGTATTATTTAAATGTGTAAAAGCTTGTTATTCAACATTAGTTGCCCAGAACGGAAATCTTACTGAAATGAATGACTATTGTAAATACAGTTCAATTTTAAGCAAAGAAGCATCTCTGAACACCTGCTCTGTGAGATCTTTCGTACCACATGAGAGTCTCTGCTAATCAAAGTCCTATTCAAGCTAGGGGCTCTATTCGCAGATTCGTAACCCTGTTAATTAAAGGCAGTGGCACACAACAAAAGGGTTTGTAGCTTCCCCATCACTGGATGCACACTACTGTCAGTGCCCAAATCTGCTGAGCACTGCAAAAAAAAGACACATCAACCCTGAACTGTAGCATTCAGAAAGCTTACAGTAAATGCAGTTCCTTTTAACTAAAAATATCTACCTTATTTAAGCACTGCCATTAATTTTCTGGTATTGTCATGTGGAGAGGGATTGAATGAAGTCTCAAATGAGGCTTATTTTCCTCTGCAATCAGCCATTGAGTCTGGAAAAATAGACAGATAGATTTGATAACCTGCCGCAACATAAACCTGCCAGTGTTATTCTCAGTCATCATGTTATTTATGCAGGTCATACCTCACTGGCAAAGGAAAACACAGCATTCCTATTATCATTTTAACCTCTAAAGTATGTCTTTGTATGAATACTTTCCATCTCTGCATTATACATATATCACTCAAGATTACACTCGAGTATCCATTTATTTCTCATAAGTGGTGCTGTGCTTTTCTAATTAATACACCACAAAATAGATCACATATCAATCACAGAACTACTGGAACACAACTGCTCAGATGGTCCTTTACCTAAGATGCGAACAGATAGCAGCCTCATTCTGTTTAGTCATGGCTTAAATGGCTATAGCTCGCCAATACATTATGTCAACACTGATGCATTACCTGATGCTGCAGCACACAAGAAGACAGTAAAATCAGTTTTTTTCATTGTAATTTTAAACAAAGATCACATCAAGGGTACACTATTTGCATAGCAACAGAGAGCATCATAGTACTTTACCTGTACAATAATGGTCTGGGCAGGAATCATACTTCACCGAGCTGGCTAAATCAAGTGCAAACCCCCCATGATTAGGTTTGTAGTAACAGTCCGTAAGCCAATCACTGAATCACCATATCCCAGCACAAACAACAGTTGCTACAGTGAGATGCTGCACACTTCATTTCCGTTCCACCCACTGCCTCACTCTGGGCACCAGACAGCTGTAGCCAACCAGCATCAATCTCCCTGTTACTTGGGCTATTAACCCACCCTCTTTCTTTCCTCATCCATCCCACGAACACACAGGACAACACCACTACCACACACATCCAGCAAAGTGCTCAGCAAAGCGTTGTCAATTCTGCAGCTGCACCTCCCTGTCCCAGGGGGGCTGTCCCTTTACAAGCTTGATAATTCCTGCGCTTCCAGTTGCAGCTCTGAGGTTTGCTCTGGGGTTAAGGAGCAGCATCGTTTTAAGAGACTTTACATTACTGTGATTATCAACTCTACACAGTGACGCAATTCAGCACATCCTGTAGCACAGCAATCTCGTTACGCTACCTTCAAAACGATAATAACAAATCAACAGAAATTTTAGGTATGCAATCAAAACGATCAAGAAATAGGATATTGAACCAGAAACACTCAAAACAAATGGCTGGCCATTCAATAATCGAAATTTCACAAGGCAAGGACCGTTTTCTACCTTTTTTAATATACTCAGACCTGATAAGGAAGAAACACCTATGGCCTACACGATTTTTTGTACTAACTCATGTTGCTAGTGTGGAATGTTAAGTCCATTCAGGCAGACAGCTCTCTGCAATTCATCTGCTGGCTGCCAAAATGCAACACTTTAACTGAAACTGCGGATGGAACAGAGACAGGCAGTAAATACCTGACTCTTGCTTTGCTTGTTCTGATACAGCCAGTCATGGCTTTTAGTTACAAACATACCTTCCCATATCATGTGGCAACTAAATATAAATTTTTATGGTATTCTTTCTCAAAATCATATTTTAGTTTATTTAATCAAGGTATTTTGTTTCAAAGTTATTTTTCCATGAAACAATTATGCAAATACAATACGCATTTTGTAAAATTGTATTTCTTGGATATTACATTCATTAAGTAATAAAACATTTATTTCAGTGAAATCTTACACTATATGATCCTGCCTCTGAAGGATTCACCACTCTAGCTTCATGGTGGGAATTAAGAAAATTTCTCCATTTCAGGATCGTGAGATTAAGTGCATTTCAGGTTCACTGATCTGCTCAGAAACCGAAGATCTCTTCAATTTGGTATTTTGTATGGAAAGATTTATCTGACTCTTTTGCTAACTAAAGAGCTCACTGTAGAGGTGCATTTCCTCTTTATTTAGATAATGATGTGGCATATCTTTTATGACCAATATGAGCAGTTAACTGCTTTGCTGGGACATGAAGTTTTCTTTCTGGTTTTAATCCAGATGACATCTGGATATTCTGATGGGTGTTGATTTGAAGCCGCAACTTCCTACTTGAAGCCAGTCCAATCAAACAACTATGTTTTGTACCTGAGATTATATTAAAGATACCAATTATGCTATTTGGATTCAGATAAACAGTAATAAATATGATTTCAAAATCTGTAGTCATTTTACAATTTTAATGTTGCTATATAAACGCAAGTTTTTGTTGCTTGATTAGATACAAAAGTCTGAGATCACGTATGAAACAACTCAAGAACAGCTTCTTTCCTGCTGCCATCAGATTTTTGAATGGACTATCATGCACTAAGTTGATCTTTCTTTACATCCCAGCTGTGACTGCAACACTACATTCTGCACTCTGTTTTCCTACTCTATGAACAGTATGCTTTGTCTGTATAGCACACAAGAAACAATTCTTTTCATTGTACACTAACACGTGACAATAATAAACCAAATCAAAGGCATTCACTTCAATAAGAGATGTCAAGGTATTTTGGTACTGAGACTTAGCTGAGTAATTGGCCACAGGGATGGACATGAAGTTCTTCTCTGGGAATCGTTCAAGTGGAAGACTAAAACAATGGTCTTAGCTGTGCTTGGTCAAAGTCTTCATTTTCTGAAGTAGGCTTCCAAAGAATGTACATCTTCAGTGAGTATTTCCTCAATGTTCTCAAGTTCTTTAGCCTTGAAAGCTAGGGACAATACATGTGTGAAAAACCATTCTCCCAGTAGCGGAGCAGAATGGGAGACATCAGCAGAGAGCCTCTAGAGGGACTCGCAACCAGCGTCTAGTTGATTGCGAGTCTCTTTTTCCTGCAAAATCAGTTCCGGGGAGGAGCTGATTACCATATGAAAATCTCAATTTCCATATGATTACTCAGCCTAGTACAGTACCTATGCTGGGAGAGGGTCCCACCAACAGGGAACAGGTATGCTCACCTCCATGGCCTTTGCTGGGTACAGAAGCCATGGAGGCACCCTCAGGAAGTCGGGGGCAGAAGGATGCCCCTTGGGCAGTGCCAGTCTGGCACCCTGGGACAGCTAATAAATGTTGACCTTGTCAGTGACATCTTCATGCCAAACAAAAATAAAAAAGGCTGAAAACTTTATCAGATCTGAGTTCGTTATTGACTAATTATTTATATTGAAGATTTCTGCAATCCACAAAGTGATCTTTTATGTGAACAATGAAAGCAAAGTTACATTCTTCAAACAGTTTCTTCAGTTCTACCAGAAACTGAGGAACACCTCATAACCCTGACTGCTTAAATAATTATGAGTGCTTTGGGCTCAGCTGTTCTTCAGTTATTTGAATCAGTTCCTCATACACTTTGTCTTCCAATAAGGCAGAAGCAATCAGATTCTTAATCAATGAAGATGTTGCTGGACCACAGATAGTAAGCAAAAAGACAGTAAATATAGCTTCTGCTGCAAGTTCTTTTATCTCAAAATAAAGAAATAGTTTTTTCTCCGTGCTCACTGTAACTTGGGCCCATTCAATACTCTGACTCAAGAACTTGTTTTAATTTATTCGGATACAGGATGAAGATATCTACATACAAACATGAGAACTAGGAGCAGGAGTAGACCATCTGGCCCCTCGAGCCTGCTCCGCCATTCAATAAGATCATGGCTGATCATTTCATGGACTCAGCTCCACTTATCCGCCCACTCACCATAACCTTTAATTCCTTTACTGTTCAACAATTTATTTCTCCTTGCCTTAGAAACACTCAATGAGGTAGCCCCAACTGCTTCACTGGGCAGGGAATTCCACAGATTCACAACCCTTTGTGTGAAGAAGTTCCTCCTCAACTCAGTCCTAAATCTCCTCCCCCTTATTTTGAGGCCATGCCCCCTAGTTCTAGTTTTAGTGGAAACAACTTCCCTGCTTCTATCTTATCTAGCCCCTTCATAATCTTATATATTTCTATAAGACCTCCCCTCATTCTTCCGAATTCCAATGAGTATAACCCCAGTCTACTCAGTCTCTCCTCATAAGCCAACCATCTCAACTTTTGAATCAACGTTGTGAATCTCCTCTGCAGCCCCTCCAGTGCCAGTATATCCTTTCTCAAGCAAGAAGACCAAAACTGTACCACCTTATACAGCTGCAACATAATGTCCCTCTTTTTAAACTCCATCCCTGTAGTAATGAAGGACAAAATTCCATTTGCCTTGTTAATTACCTGCTGCACCTGCAAACTAACTCCTTGTGATTCTTGCACAACAGCACCCCGATCCCTCTGCATAGCAGCATGCTGCAATATTTTACCATTTAAATAATAGTCCATTTTGTTGTTATTCTTACCAGAATGGATGACCTCACATTTAGCAGCATTGTACTCCATCTGCCAGATCCTTGCCCACTCATTTAGATTATATATATCCCTTTGCACACTTTCAGCGTCCTCTGCACATTTTGCTCTGCCACTCATTTTATTTTCATCTGCGAATTTTGACATACGACATTTGGTTCCCAGCTCCAAATCATCTTTGTAAATCGTAAACAATTGTGGTCCCAATATTGATTCCTGAGACATGAACATTAGTCACTGATCACCAACCAGAAAAACACCCATTTACCCCCATTCTTTGCTTTCTGTTAGTTAACCAATCCTCTGTCCATGTTAATACATTACTTGTAACACTGTGTACGTTTACCTTATGCAGCAGTCGTTGGTGTGGCATCTTGTCAAATGCCTTCTGGAAATCCAGATACACCATTGTCCACTGCGCATGTAATGTTCTCAAAGAATTTCACCAAATTAGTCAAACATGACCTGCCCTTCATGAACCCATGCTGTGTCTTAGCAATGCGACAATTTATATCTAGATGTGTTGCTATTTCTTCCTTGACAATTGATTCAAGCATTTTCCCTATGACAGAAGTTAAGCTGACTGGCCTATACTTACCCATCTTTTGTCTAACTCCTTTCTTAAGCAGTGGTGTCACATTTGCTGTTTTCCAATCTGCAGAAACCACACCAGAGTCCAGCGAATTTTCGTAAATTACCACAAGTGCATTTACTATTTCCCCTGCCATCTCTTTTAGTACCCTGGGATGCATTCCATCAGGGTCAGGAGACTTGTCTACCTTTAGTCCAATTACTTGCCCAACACTACCTCTTTTGTGATAATGGTAGTTTGTAGGTCCTTACCTGCCATGGTCTTCCTGTCACCAATTTTTGGCATGTTGTTTGTGTTTTCCATTCTGAAGACCAACACAACATATCTGTTCTATGTCTCAGCCGTTTTCTCATTTCCGGTTATTACATCCCACTTCTCATCCTCTAAAGGACCAATGTTTACTTTAGCTATATATTTGTAGTAACTTTTGCTATCTGTTTTTATATTCTGAGCTAGCTAACTCTTACAATCTTACTTTTCTTTATAGCTTTTTTGTGGCTTTTTGTTGACCTTCAAAGATTTCCCAATCCTCTAGTTTCCCAGTAATCTTTGCCACTTTGTATGCATTTTCTTTCAATTTGATACCATCCTTTATTTCCTTAGATATCCATGGTTGATTATTTCTTTCCCCACAGTCTTTTCTTATCACTGGCATATACTTTTGCTGAACACTGTGAAAGATCGTTTTGAAAGTCTTCCACTGTTCCTCAATTGTCTCACCATAAAGTTTTTGCTCCCAATCTACCTTAGCCAACTCCTCCCTCATCCCTTTGTAGTCTCCTTTGTTTCAGCACAAGACACTGGTATTGGATTTTACCTTCTCACGCTCCATCTGTACTTTAAATTCAACCATACTGTGATCGCTTCTTCCGAGAGGATGCCTAACTGTAAGATTATTAATTATTCCTGTCTCATTGCACAGGACCAGATCTAGGATAGCTTGTTCCCTCGTAGGTTCCATTACATACTGTTCAAGGAAGCTATCGTGGATACATTCTATGAATTTGTCCTCAAGGCTGCCTTGACTGACCTAGTTTGACCAATTGATATGCAGATTAAAATCCCCCATGATAATTGCTGCACCATTTTTACATGCATCAGTTATTTTTTTGTTTATTTCTCGCCCCACTGTGATGTTATTATTTGGTGGCCTATAGACTACACCTAGCAGTGACTTTTTCTCCTTGCTATTTCTAATTTCCACCCAAATGGATTCAACCCTTTTTTTTCTGTAGAACCTATATCATCTCTCATTACCTTGTCATCCTTAAATATCAGAGCTACACCACCTCCCTTACCTTCCTGTCTGTCCCTCCGAGCAGTCTGATACCGCTGGATATTTAATTCCCAGTTGTGACCATCCTGCAACCATGTCTCTGTAATGGCCACCAAATCATATTCGTTTGCAACAATTTTTGCCTCATTTACTTTGTTTCAAACGTTACGAGCATTCAGATTTGTGAACCTTCTTTTTGAATTCTAACACTTCCATTAATAACATCTCCTGAATTCTCCTTCCTTTTTCCTGATTTTTGATGTAGTTGGAACCTTCTCCCCACATTTTGTCCTTGCTCCTGCCTTCTCAGACTCCTTACGTAGGTTCCCAACCCCCTCTATATCTCTGGCTAGACTGGCATTTATTGCCCACCCCAAATTGCTTGAGGTATCGGTGGTGATGCACCTTCTTGAAATGTTGGTATAGGTAAACACACAGGATGGGATTGTCCAGCCATAATCACCCCAAGGCTGGAAAATTCTGCCCAAGGTTAGCAGACTTTTCCATGGTCCATGTCCCGCCTGCTATAATTCTCGTGTCAGGTCGGATGGGAAAATTCTGCCCACAGTGCTGTTAGAAAGGGAGTTCCAGTTTGACCTAGTGACAGTGAAGGAATGCTGCATAGTTCCAAGTCAGGATGGTGTGTGGCTTGGAAGGGAACTTGCAGGTGGTGGTGTTCCCATGCATCTGCTGCCCTTGTCCTTCTAGGTGGTAGACATTGCAGGTTTTGACTGCTCATCATGATAAGAAAAATTCAGTGATGGCAGGATTGACCTCCACAAAGAGCTCCCCTAGCCATTCTGTTGAACAATGTTTTATCTTCATCACCACTTCATCACCAACCAACTCAAGAACAGCTTCTGCCCTGCTGCTGTTAGACTTTTGAATGGACTTACCTTGCAGTAAGTTGATATTTCTCTACACCCTAGCTATGACTGCAATATTACATTCTGCAGTCTCTCGTTTCTTTCTCTATGAATGGTATGCTTTGTCTGTATAGCGCGCAAGAAACAATACTTTTCACTGTATGTTAGTACACGCGACAATAATAAATCAAGTCAAATCAAATCACAACTGAATTGACAGAATAAATATTAGGACTTGTTGTAAGGTTAACTGTTTTTTTTGGACCCTTTGGAACATTCCTTCAAGGAATAATGGAAAAATAGTGGCAATACAAGGGGCTCTTTGAATTGTAAATGCTTACTCCCGTCAGGAGTCAACTAATAAAGAACAAAAAACAATACAGCACAGGAACAGGCCCTCCAAGCCTGCACTGATCATGTATTCCTGACTAGACCACCCGTTTGTATCCCTCTATACCCAGTCTGTTCACGTGGCTATCTAGATAAGTCTTAAATGATCCTAGCATATCTGCCTCAACCGCCTTGCTTGGTGGTGCATTCCAGGCCCCCACCACCCCCTGTGTAAAATACTTGCCCCGCATATCTGTATTGAACCTTGCCCACCTTACTTTGAACTTGTGACCCCTTGTGTTTGTCATTTCCGACCTGGGAAAAAGCTTCCAACTGTTCACCCTATCTATGCCCTTCATAATTTTATAAACTTCTATTAGGTCGCTCCTCAATCTCTGTCTTTGCAGGGAGAACAACCCTAGTTTACTCAATCTCACCTCATAGCTAAGACCCTCCATACCAAGCAACATCCTGGTAAACCTGTCTGCGCTCTCTCCAAAGCCTCCGCATCTTTCCAGTAGTGTGGCAACCAGAACTGGATGCAGTATTCCAAATTTGGCCTAACCAACATTCTATATAACTGCAACATCATATGCCAACTTTTATATTCTATGCCACGTTCAATAAAGGCAAGCATGCCTTGATATTAATGCTCTGTCTATTGTTAACTAATGTTTAGTTAACAATAGACACAGCATTAATATCAAGGCAGGTGATCTCCGGAAGTCACGCAACAGGTTTCACGTACATTAACTACTCGGAAGTGCATTCTGGCGCTCATTATATCTTCCTGTTGCTCAACCAAACAAAAAATGGTCCACAACATTCCCCATTTTTGTGGGAACCCTTATGATATAACACACTTCATTGCCTGTTTAGGGCCTGCAGGTGGTAACTCATCAAAGGGAAAAGATAAAAAATCTAAATGCAAATCAACCTTCAAAGGGACACTTGTAAAAATTAAAATGATGATGTCATTTGGAAGGTGGGTGCCATATTGGACAATATTCTTTTTCACCTTCATCAATAAAAAAAAAGAAATAGTCAACAATAGTGATTGAAAGACAAAATAAACAAAGGCAGCAACTAGAACTTGGAGGCAGGCAATGGAGCAACACAATTCTCAGTTTGACCAGCATGGCACATACTTCAGCAGCAAGAGACTCTCATTGATATGCCATTGATGCATGTCACTGGTGGAGCATCTAGAAAGAACACAAGGTTAATCTAGAAATTGATCTCATACATTGCCACCACTGCAGTAAACATACCGAGCACATACACACACAACAGTCTTCAAGATATAATACTTGATTGCAATTTATTTTAATGCTGTCCAGAAAGATTTCTTAGACAGAATAGGATCTTAGAAGATTAAGAAGTGAGTAACATGGCAACTGAATTGTGAAGGATACATTGTTGATGAATGTGTATTCTGCTTGTGGACTGAACATCCCAGGAGACAAAGGAAGTTGGGAGTAGAGAGCACTAAACACAATTTTCCAATTAACTTTTGGAAACAGAATATTGCCAAAGGATTGAAGTGTAATGGCAAATGACCTTGTTGAGGAAAAAAATAACAAAATATAACAGGAAATTATAGATGCGTTAATCTTACCTTCAAGTGGATATGTTCATGTAAATATTGTCCAATGCATTTTGATTTGGTGACATAACTGTTACAGTCCTGATGACAGTAAGAAGTCTGACAACACCAGGTTTAAGTCCAACCAATTTATTTGATAGTAAACTCGCAAGCTTTCGGGGTTTGCCCCTTAAACATGGTGTTGTCAGACTTCTTACTGTGTTTACCCCAGTCCAACACTGGCATCTCCACATCATGACAGTCCTGATGAAACATGAACAGGAAACATCGGGTTGATTTTATGTTTATCTGGGGACAGATTGGCAGGTGAGTTGGTTTGTAAATTTGGGTGCAATGCCATCAGTACCATTTCCACTAGCTGACTGTTCACCCCTGGGCAATTCAATGACAGGTGATGGATGACCTGCCCAACCAAAGACCAATTAATGGCAAGGTAGTGGTGAAGAAGCAATGTCAAATAATGCACTGGAGACATTGGTACAAATTGCACCACGGCAGCTAATGGAATTTAAATTCAATTAATAGTCCTCAGGAATGGTGACCATGATAATTACCATCAATTGACGTAAAAAACCACTAATGTTCACTAATGTCCTTTATGGAAGGAAATCTGCCATCCTTACCCAGATTGGGCTAAATACAAATCCACCTCCAGTGATAGCTCTCTGCAATGACCACCTAGCCACCTAGCAAGGCAATTCCTGATAGGCAGTAAATGGTGGCCTTGCCAACAATGGCCACATTCCATAAGAGAATTAAAAAAAACAACTTAAGGACATCTTCCCACTCCTGTCTCAATTTTTCCCACCATGGGCAGAGACTAGCACCAAGCATGATCCCAGAAGGTTTCACGGTTCAGGGTGTTGGTGGGCAAATGGGGTGACCGAGGTCTTCCTTACATCCTAGCATTTCCCCTCTCAACTCCAGTCTGTCAAATCAGGCTTCTACCTGTAGTGTAAAGGTCTGGTACACAATGGTTAACCTGATACAGTAGCATCCACACAGTGATCTAAGAGAATACATGAGCCACACCTAGGGGTCAGTGTCATGTTGGACTGAGCTGTGTGTAGAAGAAAGCTTGGAGAGCCAGCTCCTAGCTTGGACCTTTCCTATACCCACGTACATAGTTTCTAGTAGTTGATAAATGTTTACTGTTGAACTACATAAGATTATGAATAATTTAATGAGATCTATTGAACTATGGTCAACAACTTACATCAACACCGGTTGTAGGGTGTTTAATACCAGTAGGTAAGTATTAATTAAGTTTTCAGTAGGTTAACTGTATGTATTTATTAACTATAAAACTATGTACACATACTCAGTAAATGTTCAAGTTAGGAACTATGTCTCCATACTTGCTTCTACATTCTGCTCAGTCCAACACTAAGTGTGGTTTTACATCACTGTGTGGGTGGCACTCAGTCCCATGTTAATCCTATATGTGATGTGGAGATGCTGGATTGGGGTAAGCACAGTAAGAAGTCTCACAACACCAGGTTAAAATCCAACAGGTTTATTTGGTAGCATTAGCCACAAGCTTTCAGAGTGCTGCCCCTTCATCAAGTGAGTGGGAGTTCTGTTCAAAAACAGGGCATATAAAGACACAAACTCAATTGACAAAATAATGGTTGGAATGCCAGTCTTTACAGGTAATCAAGCCAACTGCCAGCTCCAAGCGGAGAGGATCTCCAAGACGATCGCGCATATCGACACAGACATCAAGTTTCTACAACAAACACACAACCTCAAACAGACCATTGTCCGCAACAAACTAGCCAGCCTTCAGGAGAACAGTGACCACGGCACCACACAATCCTGCCACATCAACCTCTGCAAGACGTACCAGACATGGATGCCATCATCTCACGTAAGAACGCCATCCACCAGGTACACGGTACATACACTTGCAATTCGGCCAATGTTGTCTACCTGATACGCTGCGGGAAAGGATGTCCCGAGGCATGGTATATTGGGGAGACCATGCAGACGCTACAACAATGAATGAATGAACACCTGCTGGGGAACACTTCAGCGGTCACAGGCATTCGGCCTCTGATCTTCGGGTAAGCGTTCTCCAAGACAGCCTTTGGCTAGCTGGGGAAGCTGATATAGTGTTCAAAATCGAATGCATTCGTGAAGAGCATGAGGTATTCATTTAAAAATGGTGTGCCACTGTTAGGGACTGCTACATTGGTTTTCTTGTTGTATTTAAAAATTATTGTTCCCCTCAAATAGCCAAACAAAGTAACAGAGTGGTTTCAAGATGACTGATTTAATGAACTATAGCTAGCTACAGGAATATCCTATCAAGGTATTCAGAGTGAAAAATTCAAAAATACAAAGGTAATTAAAGTCTCAACATCGATTACAAGTAATTAGCATGTTCCAGTAAAAGAGTAGGAGTTATAGTTATCCAATCATAGTTATGGTTACATCATGTATACATAAGGGTATAATGTCCAATTAAAACTTGTGCATGTTACATCATCAAGAAATGAAGGCTATATCTCTGACCAATGGTATCTCAACCTTCCTTTCCATTGTTCCTTGTTGTAATGGACAAACATGAAGTGCAGCTGCACATCATTCAATTAGATAGTCCTTGACCCTTATCTGGGCTTACTTTAATCAGAACTTGTCATCTGCACATCGCTTTCCCTGTGTGACTGAGGTTCAGCCCACAGCTTATGTGATCTCTAAACTTGTGTGATTTCTAATCTTTTCAGCTATTATCAGGCATGATCACATCCAGCATGTTGGGGCTCATGAACATCTCTTTTAGTGCTTTAACTATTGCCTTTGTGGTAGTCACATATAGTTTCTTCACCTCAATCCATCTGGAAAAGTAATCCACCACAAAAAGGAACTATTTTCTGTTGAAGACAAAGAGATCAATGCTCAGCCATCCCTGTAGCCTGGTAGGGAAGTATTTGGGGATGTGGGCATCTTTTTGGTCCTGCCTGTGCAACAATCACATACCCAGCAGTTTATTATTGTATATACAACCACCCTGTATATACATGGCCAACAGACACAAGAACAGCTTCTTTCCTGCTACCATCAGACTTTTGAATGGACCTACCTCATATTAAGTTGATCTTTCTCAACATCCTAGCTATGAGTGTAACACCACATTCTGCAATCTCTCCTTTCCTTCTCAATGAACACTATGTTTGTCTGTACAGTGTGCAAGAAACAATACTTTTCAGTGTATACTAATACATGTGACAATAATAAATCAAATCAAATCAAATCAGACAGCAGATTGGGCCCATGCCCTGCACTTGGTAATGCCCAGGTGACCCTGGTGTACTTTGTAAAGGATCTCAGCCAAAGGGAAACTGGGATGAACATTTGCTGATTGTAGACCAGGAGATCGTCAATGACTGTTAAATGTTTTTGTTGTTCAGACTTAGCTTTCATGATACTACTGCGTGGTTTCAGCTGTGGTCACACTTGTTGGCAGTAAAGGCGAATGTAGACAAACATTCACGCATTTGTTCCTGGTGAATCTGCTGGAATGCTATGGTTTCTGGCAGGTCATTCCTTGTTAATTGGGAATACACTTCCAGCTCTTCAATGAGACTGATGTCCTGTTTAGCTTAGCTGTTTTGCCTTTGGTTGTTTTTTACCTTAGATATATATCATTTTGTAGGCAAACCTCATGAAGTGTGAGTAGAAGCTCTGGGTTCTAGGAGGCATCCTTGCTAGCTTTTTCTCATAGTAATGAGAATAATGGCTTAAGGTCTGTCTTGATTGTAACCTAGGAGCCAATGATAAAGTCTGAAAACTTCTCACATGTCTATGTAACTTCAAAGACTTCCTTTTCTATAATAACATTTTTTTTATTCATTTGTGGGACATGGACATCACTGGCTGGCTGATTTTTATTGACCATCCCTAGTTGTCCGAGGGCTTTGAGAGTCAACCACTTTGCTGTGGTTTTGGAGCCACATGTAGGTCAGACCAAGTAAGGGCGGCAGGTTTCTTTCCCTAAACGACATTAGTCAACCAGATGGGTTTTTCCGACAATTGACAATGATTTCATGGTCATCAATGGATTCTGAATTCCAGAGTTTTTTATTGTTGAATTCAAATTCGACTATCTGCCATTGCAGGATTCAAACCCGGATCCCCAGAACATTAGCTGAGTTTTGGGGTAATAGTCTATCAATAATACTACTAGGCCATTGCCGTCATGCACTACAGCTCTCAGGAAACACAGTACACAGGTCAGCGACTCTCATTCTATTGTTCCTGGTATAGGGCTACTCCGAGGTGTGCAGACAAATCATCTGCTGCCATAGTAATGGACAGGAGTGGGGCGTAAGGGCAAGAATGTCAGTGGAGAGCATAATCGTCTTGTTACAAGTGAATATTTGCTTTCCCAGCACCAGACCTGCTCTTTTTTTAAGTAGATGCCTCAAAGTATGTGTGCCACATTTGGTAAAAGTTTTGTCAGCTGGTTCACCATCCCCAAGAGTTGCTGGTGTGCTGGATTGGAGAATGGGTTTGGAAACTGGTTATTAACTTTAGTTTTCTGAGGGTTCACAGTGATGTCTTTATTGCTGATGATGTGGACCGGGAGTCAAACTGATGTTTTGTAGAACTCACCTTTCTCATTCTGTGTCTGAACTGTTTCCTGCTCTAAGACTGTTGTGAATCTCTTGTCATGCTTATCCCTCATTGCACCATGAACCAATACATCATCCATGTGGCAAATCCCTGCAGACCCAACATCATACATTGAAATAATTCTGGCACCACACTGATTCCAAATGGTGGGTGGTTAAAGCAGAATCTGCCAATGTGGGTAATGAATGTGGTCAACAGCCCGGACTCTCTGTCAAGTAGAAGTTGCCAAAAGCCATTCTTGGCTTCCAGTTTTGGAAATACTGTGCTCTTTGCGGGTTTAGTCAGGCTTTCATCCACTGAGGACATAAGATGTTCTCTCTGGCTACTGCTTTATTGAGCTGTGTCAGGTCAATGCAAATATGTATGAACCCATTCAGTTTTGGGATGGGACCATCCCAGGACACCATGCAGTAGGTTCTGTGACAGGGGAGATAACTTCCATGTCTGTCATCTCATTCAGCTGCTTTTGCACTTGTCTCATAATGGGTGGGGGATTATATGTGGTGTGAATAACTGCATGAGTGTAGGTCAGATCAAGTAAGGGCGGCAGGTTTCTTTCCCTAAACGACATTAGTCAACCAGATGGGTTTTTCCGACAATTGACAATGATTTCATGGTCATCAATGGATTCTGAATTCCAGAGTTTTTTATTGTTGAATTCAAATTCGACTATCTGCCATTGCAGGATTCAAACCCGGATCCTCCCTCAGTATGATCCTCAGTGTGATCGTGTGTGTATTTTTCAGTTGCCCCAGTCTAGTAAAGAGCTTCAGGAACTCACTTTTATATGATGAGCCATGCCCTCGTTGGCTGACCTCAATTTTTTGTAGCAGTAAAAGTTTGTCACAGGCTTTGGGACTCAGTCATTAACAGTCTTGGTTGCGAATCATGAACAGGGTCTCCCAGATTCTTTTATTCTTGTATCTCAGTGTGACCTGCAGGATACCTTTCACCAGGAGTGTTATGCCTCCTGCTCCATGTGGGTGTATCAGGCGCAGCATCAGCCACTGGGTCACCAGCCATGATTCTTTGTCCAATAGGATTGTAACAATGGGTCCTGTGTCCAATTTAAAGCATGTGAAAATGCCAATAACTGAAATGTCAAATTTCACTTCGAATGAAAGTCCTGGATCTTTGACATAATCCAGGCAGCATAGCTCTGTGCCATCTAAATGTGCAGTCTTTGGGCCTTCCTTGCTTTTCTATGCTTTGGTCTTGCACTGTTTGCCAGTCTCCAATTCTATTTCATTGAAAGCACTGGACTGAAATTGCAGAACTTGGATTTCATCTGCGGGGTTGCTTTGCTCTACAAGGCTGGCATAGTCACTCTACTGGTCAGTTAGGGTATTGCTTCCCTTGGTCATGAGTGTTACTGTTTCTGTATTGTTTAACCAACCGGACTGTGGGGTTTCTTCATATATGGTTTACTTCCTTTTCTTAAAATGGACAAGTGCTTCATGCGGAGTTCAGACTGCCCAATAATTTGGACAGCTCTCTCAACTGTTAAATCTTTCTGTGCTTGAAGCATGTCTGAAAGTGCGTCATCCGATATTCTTACAATTATTCTTTCCTTGCTAAGTTCAGAGTTTATGTCTCTGTATTTGGAGCTTTCCTGCATCCTGTACAAGTCATTAATGACTCAGTCAACAAGTTCTGCTGTCTGCTCATCTTGCCTATTAAATTTAGCCCTTTCAAGAATTTTACAAGCTCTCAGGTTAAAATAAGAATCAAATATTTTAGCATGCTGATCCATTGACCCCTTGTCTCGCAATAATGTCACCTGCTATTGGGCCTATTGATTAAAGAAGTGTCTTAAGTTGTTGAGCTTCTGTCTATTTATTCAGGATGGGAACAATCATGTACCTAAGCATTCTTTTTCTCCAAAGTTCCCAATTATGTGGTTAAGATGGGTGTCGAGTAAGTCCAAATTGAAACATGGATTTCTGATCCGTGGTTGAAAAATTTGGAAATGTAGGTTCAGTTTTAAGAAGTTGTTGGAATTCAAGATGGCACTAGTGTTCACTTGAAGGCAAAAGGTTCATGTGCACATTGAAGAAGTGTTTGAACAATGGCTGCTTAGATTGACTGGCTTTGCGTTAGTGTCACCAAAACATCAAATTCTGGCCTTTAAAGATGATTCTTTAGTCACAATTTTTCCAAATTATTTTGTTATTTCTTTTCAGAGGGAGTTCAGATGCTCTGTGTTCAGGTGTAGATCTGGGAATTGGGTTTCTGTAACAATGTGGCAATTTCTGACCACTGAACTATTTAAAAGTTTCTCAGGACTTGTTTAATCCTGGAATTTAGAAGTGTTAGCTCATGACTGCTGGGCGTGCTGACTTTGCATTCTGGAGATTGAAACTGGACTTTCAAGAGATTATATGGAGTCATCTGCTGCAGTAAGGAATTTTAAATGTCTGCCTGCAGTTTCTAAGATTGTCTTTGGAGCTTTTCTCTGGAGAATTTCCACCGCATGCCTGCTTCTTGAGCTTTTTTTCAGGTCAGGATGCTTCTTCAAACTTTTATTTAGACTTGCAGGATTTTAGTTTCTCTCTGTTTTTTTGTGAGGTTTTGGGATTTTGTTCATTTGCTGCTACCACGTTGTAGGTTGTTGGATACTGTTCAATAGTCCTTAATGAAGTCTTCATAATCTTTAGTAGGTTAATTTGTTTGTATTTATAACTACCAGAACTATGCACATATATGCAGTAAAGTGTTCAAGGTAGGAGTTGTCCCCATGCTGACTTATGCTCAGGGCTCTGTCTAAAACCAAACTGACCTCTAAATGTCGGTCATATGTTCTGTTATATCATTGTGTGGTTGGCACTGTATTGAGCCATATGCTAAACCTATATGTGCCAGATCCTTATACTGCACCACCCACCTCACCCCCTTGCTTGGGCATGCCTTGCCCTAGTGATACTCCCTTACTTACCTTGCTCCCTGGCTCCAGCAATGATCACCTTAGGAGCTGAGTGCAGTCCTAGCATTGCCCCGCATCAGAGAACTGCCAGCCAGGTAGGCAGGGGCCCTGGCACAGCGTAAAATTCCACCTGTTTTCCTCTCTCCTCAATGCTACGTGACATGCTGAAATTTTAAAGCATTCTCCGTTTTTATTTCAGTTTTTTTTAGTATTCGCAATAATAATTATATTTTATATTAGCAGCATTTTCACTGACATCTAAAAGTTCAGACTGAAACACCATGGATATCGGAGGTACAAATGTGAATGATGGATTGGACTGTGCCATTACTTTATTTTTGTTGATGCTGTGTAATGTTCAATGCTTGTGATATGTACACCATGGACATAGCCTTACTGAAGTGTCAAATCGCAAAGACTTTTAACATGTTATTTATCCCCAGGGTTAAAGAATTTCTTCCTCTTCCTTTCAGCTTCTGGACATGGATGATTGAAGTCAATCACCATCCTGAAATGTCTCCCTAGTTTTTTTATATAGGATGTGGGTGTCACCGGCTAGGCCAGCATTTATTACCCCGCCCTGAGGGGATTTAAGAGTCAACCACATTGCTATGGATCTGAAGTCACATGTAGGCCAGACCAAGTAAGGACAGAAGATTTCCTTTCCTAAAGGACATTAGTGAATTAGATGGGTTTTTACGACATTGGTTTTGTGGTCAGCAGCAGATTTTCGATTCCAGATTTTTATTGAATTCAAATTTCACCATCTACCATGATGGGATTTAAATCCAGGTCTCCAGAATTTTACATTGGGTTGCTAGATTACTCATCCAGTGACAATAAATGTAGGCCACTTGACGACCTTAATAATGTGGTGCAAATTGAAATCTCATCTTGACACCAGTTATAACTACCATTCTCTGTGTACCTCTTCTCATAGAGCTTGTAAACTACCTTCTATCCCATTGCTAACCTTCCATAGTTGCTCTTTATTTGCTCTTTATTGCAGCGAAAGTCTATATTAACAAGACATGGCAGCCCTGTAAGAGCTCTTCTTCCTTTATTTCTCATCCATTCCCTTTCATAATGTTCTGCACACCCTTTTGCATTCATAGAAAATATACATCAAGCAAATCCACAGTTGTGACAATGAGCTTACTGAGGTCAGCGCCCTCTTCAGTTGGTGAATAGAATGCAAGATTGAAATAATTCTGGCTCCATTTTAGCTAATACTGCAAATGCCAATGGAAAGTTGTGGGAAAAGATGTCCAAATTGGAACCAGGTACTATTTGCCAACAACAAGAAACAGGCTTTCTTTTATCATAAAATCATAATGTTAAATTAGTAAGAAGTGTAATTTAAGGGTTTTGCAGATAAAGGGTTAACATTGGGTCCCACCCAAACAGTGATGTAAGAGAACACATGACCCCAACCTAGGAGTCAGTGTAGTGTTGGACAGAGCTGTGTGTAGAAGCAAGCATGGAGACAGCTAAGTGTTTAGTACCAATGTACATGGTATCTAGTACAAATAAATACTTACTGTTTGGCTATCAAAGACTACCAAATACCTTAATAAGACCTATTGAACTAAACCCAACACCTTAGGGCGGCACGGTGGCACAGTGGTTAGCACTGCTGCCTCATAATGCCTGGGAGCTGTGTTCAATTCCCAGCTTGCGTCAATGTCTGTGCAGAGTTTGCACTTTCTCCCTGTGTCTGCATGGGTTTCCTCTGGATGCTCAAGTTTCCTCCCACAGTCTGAAAGACATCCTGATTAGGTGCATTGGCCATGCTAAATTCTTCCTCAGTGTACCTGAACAGGTGCCGGAGTGTGGTGGCTAGGGGATTTTCACTGTAACTTCGTTGCAGTGTTAATGCATGCCTCCTTGTGACTAATAAATAAACTGTACTTTTACAATATGGTGGCAGCGAATGGAACATTTCAAAACCTTGCAAAGATTGCAGAAGAAAATGAAAATCCTGGAAAACTGAAGGAAAAGATCAAAGAAGCATTTTGACTGAAAGAAAAGCTAAATAAGTGAAGGAGTAGAAGAAAAATACCAAATAAAAGCCCTAAAGAACAGTTTGGAGACACAGTGGAGAAATTCCTCATTGCAGCAGATCCATTAAAACACATGGATCCAGCTTCAGTACTCAGTCAGAACAGATAACAGTGGTGGATCAAAAATATATAATTCCTGCACAAATTCTGAACAAAGTTAAATACTACAGTGGTTAGAAACTTCTGTTTAAATCACAGTTGGAAAAATCTGATCCCCAAGCCAACGCTGAACCAACCCATGGCAACAGACCACCAAAGAAGAAAAAAAATTAATAAACAATTAATTTGTGACTGAGTAGGTAGCATTAAAAACCCAGCAAAAGCCAGGATTCAACACTTCCAAGACCTGAGAACATTGCAATAAAGGGGGAGGACTCTAATCAGTGGATGGAGCCACTCATTATGATAAAATGTCAATGCTGAGATCATGAACACTATTATTACAGCAGCTTATCAAAATTGGCAAACATGGGAAAACTCTTTCTGCCGAAGCAAATGGCGACGCCATCTTGGATTTTTTGAAACCTCTTAAAGCTGAACATGCAATTTAAAAAAAAATTAACCATGGATCAGAAATCCACTCTTCTCAATCAATTTGGACTCATGCAAGGGCCAAACCTGATCCAAGTTTGGATCTCCTGGACATCAGGTCTAAGTAGCAACTCAGAAGTCCTGATTAATATGTTTTTATACTCATATGGTGAATATGCTGACAAAGCAGTCTTAATGCAATGCATTGATGAAGTCTTGGCCTGCTTCAATGAAATATTACAAGCTCTTGATAAATGGTTTAACCTTCAAGTTTGTGAAGCGCACAGAGCTTAAAAAGAGGGACAGAAAACACCTAGTAAAGTCACTCAAGAACAAAAAAGATGGCACAAGCAAAACACAAGAGGACACCAGACAGGTAGGAAAACTTCTGGAAGTCTTCAACATAATGGGTAGCACTATGGCACAGTGGTTAGTGCTGCTGCCTCACAGCACCAGGAATCCAAGTTCAATTCCTGGCTTGGGCAGAATTTACACGTTCTCCCCGTGTCTGTGTGGGTTTCCTCCAGATGCTCTGGTTTTGTCCGAAAGATGTGCTGGTTAGGTGCACTGGCCGTGCTAAATTGGCCCTTGGTGTACCCGAACAGGCACCAGATTGTGGCAACTAGGGAATTTTTACAGTAACTTCATTGCAGTGTTAATGTAAGCCTATGTGTGACACTAATAAATAAACTTTAAAATTAAATATTTTTGAAAATGCTGACACATTTCCTGAATTGCAATAGCAGTGGCAGTTTTAAAGTTTTTTGAAGTTTATTTATTCGTGTTAATCTAAGGTATTTAATGAATCAAACTGTTTCAAGACCTGAACAAGCATATTTCTGAGGTGTTACAAAGACTTAAAAAGAAACTGAAAGGTTGAAGGTTGGGAAAGAGTTGATGATAAATCAAAATGGTAGGTTAGAGGCAGAATTAACACCCAAAACTGATGAAATCCTTGAACTCTGATCCAATCAGAATAACATTCAGGATGAGACCCATGGTATGGAAGAGCAAGTGCAGACTTTAGGATTATTCCAAAAGAGCTAATGAATGAACTGAAAGTGGCTGAGGTGCAGATGGTGACCATGGAAGATTCCAGAAACTGAATATCCGGGCAAACTTGTTCAGCTATAGAAAAGATCCATAGATAGGTCTTCAACAAACATAACTGATCGCACCAGAAAAGTTGCAGAGCGGAATGAAAAGACTAGCAAGTTTAAAAACAACTGGAAAATAAGACAGTAATCAAAGATTTGGGTTCAATTGTGAAAGTAGTGGGAATGAAGCCTCCATTTTTGAAACCTCAATCTCAACGTGCTTTGCACTAAGCTGCACGGAGGAAGACAAAGAAAACACACTGTATAGACGAACTGAAAATTCATTCTCCCCATAAAGAATGGAATAAACCAAAGGATGTCCCTAAAGATAAATGGGGAATTAGCAAAGAGTAATTCAATGTCAAGGAAAGAGAAAGATGAAACCACACCCAAATGCCAGAGCAACCTCCATTTCAATGAAGTTTACCAGCTAAATAGGCCAGCTCTCCTCCGACATAATTGAGAACAAGATTTGGAAGTGTTATAAGGTCTCCAGACCACCTGAACATATGAACTTAGAGACTTGAGGAGTGGGAGGGAGGGAGTGGGAGTTGAAGAGTAGTAATAATCTAAATACATGGACTAAACTGAAATAACTTGAAAACACATTGGTTAAAGACTTAGGATAGGTGTATTTTAGGGTCTGGCACATAAAGGGTTAATGCTGAGCTGAGCACAGTACTGCCCATACATCACAATTAAAATTGGTGGAACATTGTAAAGTTTCTGGCACTGAAGCATTCCACACCCCTTCTTGGGCAGTCTTGACATCTGTGCTGTTTCTTAGCACCACAATGTAAGCAATTCAAAATGGCTTTTGTCCATTTTGGCAGGGTTTTGTTTGGTAGGGGTAATACCCACAGGTTAATAGAGTCACCTACAGTCTCTGACTCACGATAAATTATAATGCTGTTTATCTCTTCAGGTTTGGCTGCCTCCCGTACCAAACCACATGATCGATTAGGGGATTCCATGGTGGATGAAAATATATGTTGAAGGCTTAGGGAACTGTGTCAAATTCTGCAGCGGACTCTTCCATTCTCTGCCTGAAGAGAACGTCATCAGCTGCTGGGACCATGGCATAAAGGAATAAACAAACCCGGAGATGCCATTTTTTAGTGTGCAGTGTGCAGCGTGCAGGTAAATGGGAACTCCAACACCTGCAAGTTCCCCTCCAAGCCACTCACCATCCTAATTCGGAAATATATCGTTGTTCCTTCGAGGTCGGTGGGTCACAATCCTGGAATTCCCTCTCTAATGGCATTGTGGGTCAACCCACAAAACACGGACTGCAGCGATTCAAGAAGGTAGCTCACCACCATCTTCTCAAGGGTGATTAGGGAATTGGCATTAAATGTTAGCCAGCCAGTGACACCCATGTCCCATGAATGAATAAAAATAAGTCCTGATGTGCTCAGTACCTGAGAAGGCTTACTTTGAAAACTCCCAACTCTGGTCTCTCCATGGGCCCTAGAGGCAGCAAGAGTGGTAATTACTCACCGACTATGGACAGAGTTACCTCTCACTCAGTTTGTTTCCTCCTTCCATAGAGTTGTAGAAGGGAAAAAAAAACATAAAATAGGGAAATAAGAATTCTGACCCAAACTGTTATTTCCTTCTGGGAAGTAGAAGCTAATACCAAGTTTCTCTTCACTCTCTTACTATGGAATATTGATGGCACTAATCTCTGGCTAGGCTGATGTCCATGATGTGGAAATGCCAGCGTTGGACTGGGGTAAGCACAGCAGGAGCAGCATTCTGAAAGTTTGTGGCTTATGCTACCAAATAACTTGTTGGACTTTAACCTGGTGTTGTGTGACTTCTTACTAAGTTGATGTCACCACTATTGCTATCATGTTGTGTACTGCCACCATGTTTATTGAACTCTTGGCGTAGTTTCTGGCTTCTGGTATGTATGACAGACTGAGGGAACTTGCTCTGGTACCTGCTTTAAACTGGTTTATTAACACTAAATATAAACAGGTTACAGAGTAGATTTGTCTCTCCTGACCATCCACTCTTTTGAAAGTCTAGCACATGACTGCTGATGTTAGTGGTACATCGGCCCGTAACCTCCAGCCCGAATCTCAACTTAAGCAGATTGTGTGCCTCACATGCGTGTTGGGACAATACGGAAGTCTGGCTGCTTGGACGTACGCACTGAAAGGGCACCAGGTTTGAGTCTCCAATTTGGGTTTGGAAATCTGCTGGCATTGAAGCGCTGACTGCAACCTCACCCTAACTTCTGTCACACTGATGAGAGGTGAGTTTTTGTCCTTATCTATTTGCGCACTAATTTTTGGGTCAAGCTGCAGCGAGTAGAGGCAGAGACATTCTTTGGGTGGGTTCATGTATTTTTGTAAATGTTTTAAAAAGATATTTAATGTGTATTTAATGCACAGAAAATGGAAGACAGATTTTTAAAAATTTTACAACTTTGTCATGACAACTAATTCCAGTAAAAAGGTGGGCTCATAACAAACAAGGTGGCTGTTAGTGTCTGGAATAAATTTCAGCTTAAGCCCATCTGGGTTTTGCTGTATGCTTTAAGCAGTGTTTATCCCAATTTTGAGAGTCTCCCTGATGCAACTTGGCTAATTCAAATGCTTTAGGAAAGTGTATTCCTTAAGGTGACACATATGTAAGCCTCCTGTAAGCTGATGTGAACTCTCCCTCTGACAGGTATTGCAGAATGTGGTGATGCTGGTGTTGGACTGGGGTAAACACAGTAAGAAGTCTCACAACATCAGGTTGGGTTGGACTTTAACCTGGTGTTGTGAGACTTCTTACAGGTATTGTAGAATCCAATGCAGATTGAAAATTTGGAGTCATGTTCCAACACCACTGGTACATCACACTTTTAGCTTGGCTTCTTAACTAAATTTCTTTTTGAAGTAAATTCAAAGTAGAATGTACAGTTTTTATGTCGAAACCTGCCTTGCGGGTACAAACCATCCTTGCGGCCATGTGTTTGCTCTTTGCAGAGTGACATGCCAACTTGTTGGCAGCGCTAGCTTTTCCTACATTTGGGATCCTAGCATTGTATCTGTAGATTAGGCAGTGCGATGTCAGAACAGCATTGCTTGACAGTCATCTGACACATACAGGGAACATCCGTTCAGGAGCAATTTTAAACAGATTTCATAGAATCCCTACAATGTACAAGCAGGCTACTTAGCTCATTAAGTCTGTACCGATTCTGCAATAGGGCATCTCACTCAGACCTTAACCCTCAAACCGCATGTATTTACCCACTAATCTCCCTAACCTACACAACATGGGACACTAATGGGCAATTTAGCAAGGTCAATCCACCTAACCTGCACATCTTTGGAATGTGGGAGTACCCAGAAGAATCCCAGGCAGACACAGGGAGAACGTGCAAACTCTACAGTCAGTGTAGGCTGGAATCGAACCCGGGTTCCTGGCGCTGTGAAGCAACAGCAGTGAAATGGTGCAACAACAATAATCTCTCCCTCAATGTCAATAAAATGAAGGAGCTGGTCATCGACTTTAGGAAGCGTAGTGGAGAACGTGTCTCTGTCTACATCAATGGGGTTGAAGTGGAAATGGTTGAGAGTTTCAAGTTTCTAGGTTTCCAGATTACCAACAATCTGCCCTGGTCCTTCTACGCTGATGGTATTGTTAAGAAAGCCCACCAACATCTTTACTTTCTCAGGAGGCTTAGGAAATTTGGCATGTCCACTATGATGCTCACTAGTTTTTAAAGATGCACCACAGAAAGCATCCTTTCTGGATGTATCACGGCTTGTGTGACTCCTGCACTGACCAAGACCACAAGAAACTACAAATGACTGTGAACATAGCCCAGTACATCATGCAAACCAGCCTTCCACCCATTGACTCCATCTACACTTCCCAGTGCCTTGGAAAGTAACCAGCACAATCAAGGACCTTGTGCACCCCAGACACATTCTCTTCCACCTTCTTCAGATACAAAATTCTGAGATCACGTACCAACCCACTCAAGAACAGCTTCTTCCCTGCTGCCATCAGAATTTTGAATGGGCCTACCATATATTAAGTTGATCTTTCTCTACACCGAGCGATGACTGTAACATTACATTCTGCACTCCCTCCTTTCCTTCTCCCCTATGTATTCTATGAATGGTACGCTTTGTCTATATAGCGTGCAAGAAGCAATACTTTTCACTGTATACTAATACAGTGACAATAATAAATCAAATCAAAATCAGTTAAGATATGGCATCACAGTGAGGGAACAGTGGAATAACAGCATAGTGGGCAATCCAATAGCTGCTGTACAGCAATATGGCATGTTTCCTACATGAATAACAAGGCAGGAAGCAGATGATACAATGCAAAAATCTGGACTTGTGGCAGCAGGAAAAGTATATTTTTTCAGTTATGAGCTTGAGACTGTTCTCCTTGGAGAGAAGAAGGCTAAGAGGAGATTTGAGAGAGGTGTTCAAAATTGAGGTGGCTGAATGGAGCAGATAAGGAAAAACTGTTCCCACCTGTAAAAGGATCAGGAATGAGAGGGCACAGATTTAAAATGATTTGCAAAAGAAGCAAATATCATGTGAGAAAAAGCTTCTTTACACAGTGAGTCAGATTGAGAACGCACTGTCTGGAAAAGTGGTAGAGATGGGTTGAATTGAGGTATTCAAGAGGGTATTAGATAATTATTTGAATAGAAACAGTGTACAGGGGTACAGGGAAAAGGCAGAGGAGTGGAACTAATGTTTTTTCAATGTCATAACACTTATTCAAAGAGCCAGTGCAGACACAACAAGTTGAATGGCCTCCTTCTGTACTGTAACAATTCTGTGACTCTAATTTTGATCGTGATGTACAGAGAACCAGACACCTACAACAAGCTAAACAGTATTGGCTGGGTATTGATGTATTGATAGACAAGGAAAAGCTTCTTCACGTTCACCAATGCTGTAGGATTCGGAGGACATACATTGAAGATTCAGGGCAAGAGACGCAGGGGAGTGTGAGGAAGGACCTTTTTGAGTGGTAATGACTTAGAACTTACTGCCCATGAGGGTAGTGGAAGAGGATACAATCAATGATTTGAAAAGGAAATTGGATGGATACTTGAAGGAGGTTAGCCTGCAGGCCTACATGGATTTTGATTTGATTTGATTTACTATTGTCACATGTATTAGTATACAGTGAAAAATATTGGGAGCGATTCTCCCAGCCCGTGGTGCTAGGCCAGGAGAATCATGCGCGTGCGCCCACGAGGCGAATTCACGGGATTCCCACGAGGGGTGTTGGCACTTGGGGGGAGTGGCTAGAGATCGGGGCAGTTGGTACAGGGGGATGCTGGGAATGATGTGGATATCGGTTGGACTTAAACCTGGTGTTGTCAGACTTTTTACTATGCTGGGAATGGTCAGGGGTGCCACTAATGGACCATGCGGGGCTTGGGGGGACAGCACTGTGGGTGTCCTGGGCTGGCCAGCAATCGACTTAGTCGCCTCACAACATGTGATTAGATTTTTAACATGAGGTCAGGGAATAAACAGACAGACATTGTGGGTTCACTTTTCTTGAACCCACCATATTTTTATTTGTGCTGATTTCAATGGAACTGAAATATCAGTGGCTTCTGTAATGGGCTGTTGATTCATGCACTATTTTAAAGCCTGAGACAAGGTGTAAATCTATCCCGGTATAGCTGTGAGAAAGCCATAGGATATCAACTAGTGTCTCATTAAATTCAGCAAGTTGATTCAGACACTAGAGAATAAGGCGTTCAGAATTAATGAATTCCAGCACTAATTTGATGCAGTCCTACTTTGTGAGTGACTTGGTCACTTTGCACACAATTCACAAGGGGTGCGCATCGCACACAGCATAATTAATATGAGACATGATCTATTTTGGAAATATGAGGAGAAAAATCACAAAAATGAGCACCTCTAGGATGTTGAGAGACCTTTATCCTTTCACTAACTCATCAACTGCCAAGACCTCTGTTCCAAAATTGAAAACACGCTCTGTTACTGCCCATTAATTTTGTAAAAGATCCTGGATAACTTTGAGATTATCAGCACACATTTTGAAAACTAACATTTTTATTGGATAGGGGTATTAACATGAATCAGACAAAGACTCAGTGACAGCATTCCATTGCGCAATTCCAGGCTTCAGAGCTCATTTGATGTAGAGATGCTGGTGTTGGACCGGGGTAGGCACAGTAAGAAGTCTCACAACACCAGGTTAAAGTCCAACAGGTTTATTTGGTAGCATGAGCTTTCGGAGTGCTGCTCCTTCGTCAGATGAGTGGAGGTGGGTTCACATATGCTGTGTTTGTGAACCTACCTGCACTCACCTAAGGAAAGAGCAGTGCTCCGAAAGCTCGTGATTCCAAATAAACCTGTTGGACTTTAACCTGGTGTTGTGAGACTTCTTTCAAAGCTCATTTGTAATTGAATCTCCCCCATCCCTCTCCGCCTGCCCCACCAAACTGTTTTACGGACCGCTCAGTTATCCTGGATCTATCTTTTAGCCCATTCTTATTAAAGTGTTGTTCTCCGGCCGTCTTGCTAATCAGCTATTTGGGACATACAACAAAATAGCTGATCAGACTCATATCAAATGCAACAAAAATACCTACAAGACTGTAGAACAGACTTGTCCTATGTCTGGCCAACAGGCTACGATCCAGCCCACGATTCATTGTTCAAACTACGAGTGAGTTGAACAAAAGATCTGTAAGCAGCTGTTCCTCCAATCACAGGTCAGTTCTCTCCTGCCTTTGCTGCTGATAGGCTCACTTGCACACCAATCAGCAGCAAGTTCAGTAGGGAATCAATCTTTGATTGGAGGATCAGCCAGCGGTACAAAGGTCAATGATTGTTTTCAGAGCCTGGGTTCTCTCTCACCCACCTACACAGGTAGCAGTCCTGAAAGGTGCACAGGGCCCGGATGGTAAAACTGATAAGGAGGTCATGTGGGAAAACATCGCCACATTCTTTTTCAAAATACTGAAATAAAGTATCAAAATCTGTAAATACATACTAGCTGAGAACATGAGCTGAAATCATGCAGTTTCCTGATGGTGCTGATCGGACCGTGGGCGTTCGCAGCTAAGGGAAGCAAGCAACAGCTCGGGTAAGGGGCAGTGAAAAGGGTGGCATGCGGAAAGCAATAGGTGGAGGTTCGAAAGACCTGTGGAAGGTGGAGGTTGGGAAGTCCCATAGAGGTGATGGAGGTCAGGAAGGCCCACACAGATGGTGGAGATCAGGAAGACCTGTGCAGCAGTGATGGGCAGAGGCTGAGGAAATGTGAGCTTTGGTCATCTTGATATTCCCTGTAGGTGGAAGTCTTGCGGACATCCCCCCAACCCCCTCCCAACGCACTGCTACTTGAAGTTTAGAGTAGGAAAGATCTTAGTTATTAAAATTAGGTAAATGTTATAGGCCGGCAACTTCTGGCCCGTATTGCACCTTGTTGATTGTGTGACACACGTGTGTCGGGACAATACAAAAGTCCCAACACATGAACATACGTGCTGAAAGAGCGCCAAATGGAAACCTCTAGTTTGGTTTTGTAAAGCTGCCAGCATTGAAACACTGAACTGCAGTCTCTCCCTAACTTCCATCACTTGCCCTGTTGATAGGTGAGTATTTACACTTACTTATTTGCACACTTTATGTTGGTCTAGCTGCAGCAGGTAGAGGTAGCAGACATTCTCTGGGTGGGTCAATTTTTCTGTAAATGTTTTAAAAAGATGTTTAACATGTCATGCTCAGAAAGTGAAAGAAAGAATTTTAGAAAACATTTTTTACAATTTTGTCATGACATATTAATTCCAGTAAAAAGTGTGTTCATATATAACAAAGTGGATGTTACTGTCTGGAATAAGTTTCAGCTAAAGTCCAAGGATTTTGCAATGTATTTTAGGCAATATTGATCTTAATTTTAAGAGTCTCCCTGATGCAATGTTGATCTTTAGAAACCACTTGATGAAATTAGTTCTACATTTACAGTGGGAAGTATGCAACCCCGCTAATTCAAATACTTTAAGAATATTCCTTAATATGCAAGCCTCCTGTAACTGATGCAAACTCTGTCTCTGACGGGTATTGCAGAATACAATGCAGATTGAAAATCTGGAGTCATATTCTATTACCTTTGGTACATTACACTTTTAGCTTGGCTTCTTAACTGAAGTTCTTTTGAGGCGTCGATGTAGGTGCAGAAGAGTCAGGTTACAAGTAAAAGGTACAATTTTTATGTCCAAACCCTCGCCTACCCACTCCCTCCCTCTCTTCATCTCCTCCCTCCCTTCTTCTCTCACGTCTTCCTTCTCTTCCTCATCTCCATCTCTCCCTCCGCCCGACTTCCTCCCTTATGAGTTTGAAGGACAAAAAGGGGTCATGAAATGTCCTTAGCAGGCAGGATTAAGGAGAATCCCAAAGCATTTTATACATATGTTAGGAACAAGACAGTAGCTAGAGAGTTGGTCCACTCAAGGACAAAGGAGAGAAATTATGAGTGGAACCAAAGGAAGTGGGTGAGATCCTTAATGAGTACTTTGCATCAGTATTCACAAAGGAGGGACATGTTGATTGATGGCGTCTTGGAGGGGTATGTAAACCCTCTAAAGCAAGTCATCATTATGAAGGAGGAAGTGTTAGGTGTATTAAAAAGCATTAAGGTACACAAATCCCCAGGGCCAGAAGGTATCTATCCCAGATTACTGAGGGAGGCAAGAGAGGAAATTGTTGGACCGCTAACAGAAATCTTTGTTTCATTATTGGCCACAGGTGAAGTCCCAGAGAATTGGAGGATAGCCAATGTTGTCCTGTTATTTAAGAAGAGTAGCAAGGATAACCTGGGTAGTTATAGGCCGGTGAGCTTGGTGTCAGTGGTAGTGAAATTGTTGCTGAAGATTCTTAGGGATAAGATCTATACACATTTGGAACTGAATGGTCTTATTAGCAGCAGACAACATGGTTTTGTATGAGGGAGGTCATGTCTCACTGATTTGAATATTTTGAGGAAGTGACAAAAATGATTGACGAGGGAAGGTGAAGAGTTGGAAGTTTTTTCCCAGGGCAGGAGTGACAATTATAAGAGTGGAGGAAAGGTTCAGTTGAGATGTGCAGGGTAGTGAGGGCCTGGAATGCACTGCAGGTCGAGGCAAACATGTTAATGACATTTAAGACTTATTAGGGCAGACACATGAACAGTGCCACAATGGGGATTATCAATTGGAAAAAAGAATAACATAATCAAAGAAAAGAATGTTTTAATGCTGAGTTGAGATTCCTGGCCAAAATTGCAATTTGAATGTACTTGAAAAGATACAACGGGTTTTTTGTATATGAAAAGAATCAGTCTTTGTAACACTGTCTTGCAGACTAGCAGAGAGTTAACTCTTTCCGATAGCAGCTTGAACAGTTAAATGGCTGAATTAACCCATTCCATTTCAAGCACAATGGACCCTTGTGCTTTATTGAGATAGCCGCTAATTAAACAACTTTAAGTATTTGAAGATTTTTCAATTCCACCGCGTAGACATAATTTAGGGGTTTTAACTTACCTTTAAAGGAAATGACAATCTATTCAGGCCAATTGTTATCTTCTGTTGAGAACAAGCAATCTGATATGAATGCACTGACCAATGAGCATCAGAGCTTTTAGCAAGTTACCTTTGGAAAACTCTGAAGTAATTTAAGATAAAGAATATGGCCCCGCCTGCCAGAGGAATCAGAACGGGCGAGGGGCGGACAGTGGAAATGTCTGTTGACCTCAGGCAGGATTTTACGGTTTCAGGATGAGTGAGGCCATAAAATCCCACCTGAAAAGTTGATGAACATGTAGGACTTTTAACTAGAATACAAATTCACACATGAGGGAAGGATCATTTTAATTCCGATGGTGTAAATTATAATTTTAAAGAACTAATCCTGAGTTGGATTAACATCGGCTTGGAAATTTTTTACAATGTTTTAAGATTTGAGGGTCCGTTCCCAATAAAGTTACCAAACAGGATTGTTTTTAAAAACGCTTTGCCAACAATTCAAAATGCTTCAAGTCTCTGTACAAAAGAAAAGATTTAAATGTACTTGTCTGTTCCCAAAATATAAAAATAAACTTGATACCCTGAAAAAGTTGTATAGAAATCCATTTTTTGGAAGAGTTAAAGAAGGCTGCTCTGAACAAAGCCCAATTCATCACGCAAACCAGCCTCCCATCCATTGACCCTGTCTATACTTCCAGATGCCTCAGAAAAACAGCCAGCACAATCAAGCACCCCACGCACCCTGGACGTACTCTCTTCTGCTGGGTAAAAGATACAAAAGTCCGAGGACACATGCCAACTAACTCAAGAACAGCCTCTTCCCTGCTGCCATCAGACTTTTGACTGGACCTATATCACATTAAGTTGATCTTTCTCTGCACCCTATCCCTGTAGCTTCATGTATTTAACCTGCTAGTCTCCTTGAAACTGTGTGTCAATTTATCATGGTCAATCAACCTGACCTCTTTGGATTGTGGGAGGAAACTGGGGCATTTGGAGGAAACCCATGCAGACATGGGGAGAACATGCAGACTCCACACAGACAGTGACCCAAGCCAGGAATCGAACCCAGGTCCCTGACAGCTATGAGGCAGCAATGCTAACCACTGTGCCACCATGCTGCCCTGGTGCTGCTAATGCTGCAGCTCTTCAGTTTCACTCTTTGAGGGCTTCCCAGCCTGTCAGTTTGATTGTACAAGTATTCCTCATGTGCTCTCGCTTATTTGACCCTCAAAATCTCTCCAGATCTTAGAAAATCCACATGCTGATAATGCACAAAAGCTGGGCAAAGTCTTCAATTAATTACTTCCTTATACATTTTAATGACTTACCCAACAGCTTGATGGGGTTTCCTGCCCACCTGCAAGGGTTAAACCCGGAAATAGGCGTGATCATGTCAGGTGCCAGACCCAATAGTACTTTCCAAGGCTTTAACTTCCTGTCTATACATGAGCCCACCTCATTTGGCAGTTAAATGTTACTAGGATTTAGCCTGCATTGTACTGGGCTTTGTGTAGACTAATTGATTGAGATTTTAGTGTTATGCTCAGTCAGCAACTCCATTATCAACAGTTTTAATGAAAGGTCATCAACTTGAAACATTAATTCTATTTCTCTTTTCACAGATGTTGCCTGGTCTGCTGAATATTTCTTGCATTTTCTGTGTTTATCTAGATTTCAGACCTCCATGGTAGCTTTTGTAACCCCATTGTCTTTGCACCTACAATAAGCAGGATGGTTGAAGGTGAACTAGATAGACATTGTAAGAAGTCTCACACATGATGTAGGAGCAGCGCTCTGAAAACTCGTGATTCCATAAAAACCTGTTGGACTTTAACCTGGTGTTGTGAGATTTCTTACTGTGCCCACCCAGTCCAATGCCAGCATCTTCACCTCATAAATGGACATAGGAATTGCTTGTCAACGATAGACCAATGTTCCTATGTTTGCAACCATGTTATCCAATTTGAACCCAAACTGAACTTCATGAGAGTTCTGATGAAGGATCATCCTGAATCAAAACATTCTCTCTCCACAGATGCTGTTGACCTGCTGAGTTTCTCCAGCATTTTCTGTTTTTGTTTCATATTCCAGCCTCCGCAATATTTTGCCTTTACCATTGTTTCTTGTCCTTGCTCAGACTGCATTCTGCATCTACCAATTCCCATGTCTCTCTGACAATCATTTCAAACTGAACCAGATTATTTTAGTCTGATATTTGACGCATAAAAAGCTTCTGACCACAAAGCCTCACCATTACTAAGACTGCTTACTTCCACATCCATGACATCGCCTTTCTCTTCCCCATCTCAGCTCATCTGTTACTAAAACCCTCATCCCAACCCACCACTTATCTCTATCCGTGGTTATTCCAATGCATTGCTAGTCAGCCTCCCACATTCTGCCTTCTGTAAATTTGAGGTCAGCCAAAAATTGTGTTACCCTGATCTTAGTTGGATCAAGTCCCTTTTACCCCTCATTCCCTGAGTTCACTGACCCGTATTAGCTTCCTTTTATTTTCCCATGATCAAACCCATCCAATGTCTTACCAGCCCTGACCTTTGCAATTTTCCCAACTTTACAGCCCTGTCTGCACGTCCTCTTGCACATCCCCCACTTCCTTTGCACGAGCACTGGCAGCTTTGACTTCAGGAAATCCCTTCACCAAAATCTCTCCACCGCTTTCTCCCCTTTAAGATGTTCTTTAAAACTCACCTCTTTCACCAAGTTTTGGTCCACCATCCTAACCACGTTCTTCCTAACTGGATGCCAAATTTGAGTGGAGTAATTTCATTTGACTCATAATCTAGATACCTAGGCGAATGACTGGGGACGTGGGTTTAAATCTCACAACAGCAACGTTGGAATTTAAGTTCAATTAAAAAGGATCTGGAATATAAAGCTGGTCTCAGTAATGGTGACAATGAAATGATCATCGATTGTTGTAAAAATCAATCTGATTCATTAATGTCTGTTATGTGTCCTACATGGTTAGGACTGCTGCCTCACAGTGTCAGGGGCCCAGATTCGATTCTCAGCTTGGGTCACTGTCTGCAGAATTTGCATGTTTTCCCCGTGTCTGCATGTGTTTCCTTTGGGTACTCTGGTTTCCTCCTACAGTCCGAAAGACGTGCTGGTTAGGTTCATTGACTGTGCTAAATTCTCCTTTAGTGTACCCAAACAGGCACTGGAGTGTGGCAACTATCATTGCAATGTTAATGTAAGCCTACTTGTGACACTAATAAATAAACTTAAACTATATGTGACTCCAGACTCACAGCAATGCCATTCATTTCAGTGGGCAAAAAGTGCTAGTCTTGCCAGAGACAACCACATTCCATCAAAGAATAAATAAAAAATGTTGTCTAATTATGTGAATTGCACTGAGACATTTTACACTGCTCAATGTGTTAAATATATGCAAGATGTTGTTGTGACTTCATATTCCTCATTTCTATTGGATCAGCGGTTCCAGGTTCTTTTTTATATCTTGTCTGGTATTCAAATAAAGCAGTTGCATTTTAGCTGAAATGACTGTTGTTCTGCATCAGCCCACATTATTCATACTGTAAACTAAAGAATACTGGAAATGGGTATTCAGTGTGGTTTAAAAAGGATCATGTACAAACAGGACAACAAATGGGTAATTTCACCAATCATGTCTCTACCGCATACAGCTTTATCAATTCTAGTCAGTCAAATTGCAAAGCACTCAAGCAACCAAATGCAATGTATAATATATTGCTCTGCATTTAATGGATTCACATATACTACTTTACTGGGGTACGTTGAGGAAACCTATTCAAGCTATTTATGGCACACTCACTTATTATATTTCACAGTACATTAAGCAATATTCTGCTGAACCTTCATAACCATATCATTTGCATCAAAGCTGGACTACCATAGAATTATGAAGGAAATGATGATTCATAGGAGTATTTCAGATTTAAATCGCAAACAGAAAATAAATGCATGACTCAATAGGACAAATCAGAAGGCAATTAGTGTAGAATAAAGCATAAAAATAGACCCATGATGGAATTGTGTTTCCATAAGTGTTGAACCTCATCCAATGGGATTTTCCCTTCATGTGTGACCTGACTGATGCCAGCCAACTATTTAATCAACTGAGAGTAACAAACAAGATCAATCCCATCCATCAATCAACACCTAAAATGGTACAGCTCTAATAACAATCACCAGATATTGATTTTGAGTGGGAATCCTGGCTGATCTCCATAAAGCCCCTGCCTCTTCCAAGCTGGAGTCAGTAAAACCTGTATTGTTCCCATTAATATCTGGCTCATGTCAGCACAGTCAAGGGTGAATCCAGAACCTTTTATGAGGAAGACTTTTGAATTCAAAAAGTCTGCACACCAACTTTTACATATTTCAGTTCTTGTATCTACTACTGATTTCAATTTTACGATGCCGACTACCTTAACATAAATTGGGCAGGCCATCAGAAGATGTTAGGGAAGCTACTTAATGGTGATCTATCTAAATATTATTGGAGTAGCCGTTTGCGGAAATTAAATTGTATCCCAATTTACAAACGCAAAGTTCTTCTGGTACCTGCAGATAAAGCATTTCCTTGCCAGGACTGGGAATCAAGGAGGGGTGGGCAGGGACTAACTATCTTGTTAACAAAGATGTTGAAAGTTCTAGTTTCCAATATAAATCTCTTCAAGTTATCATTAACCTACTATACAAAAAGAAAGACTTCCAGCAACATGATGAAATGAGCTCTGTGAAGTATCTTGAAAGGGAGTTCAAGGAGCAAAAGAAATAAATGTCAGCCAGGCCTGTCCCTTAAGCAGAGAAAATACTATTTTATCATTCGCCATACAGAATGCAGATGGGAACTTGTACTCAGTTTGGAGACAGTGTTCATGAGGGAAAAGAGACTGGGAGATTGGCTTGGCCTGGAGCTCAGGGAAAAGATCTATAGTAACCCTCAGAGTGAGACAAGCAGTTAGCTTGGACAAGACAGAGACAGAGAAACTGCAAGTGCTTATGTCTGTCCAAAGACAGTATAAGCAGTGTGGAGGCCATATTTTTTATTTTTTCAACTTTATTCCAATCCAATCCAATCAAATCAAATCCAATTCAGAGTCCCAACAAGTTGGGACATTCCCGATCCAAGCTGACAAGTCAGGGCTCTCACCTCCTGTCTTGGGCTTGATCTACATGATCCGAGCTGATTGGAGTAGGCATAGCTCCTCCTCCAAGGCTTGATCTTATTTGCATCTTAGCCAAAAGGCTGAGATGGGGCTTTAAAAAATTGCTTCAAATGACGCTAAAATGTAACCTAATGACTTCAACCAAGCGCAACATGTCCATACTACACTTGATCTTAGCCAAACGGCCGAGAAGCAAAGGATGTAGAGATGCCGGCATTGGGCTGAGGTAAACACAGTAAGAAGTCTCACAACACCAGCTTAAAATCCAACCGATTTATTTGATAGTAAACTCACAAGCTTTCGGGGTTTGCCCCTTCGCCAGGTGAACTCTCCATTCACCTGACGAAGGGGCAAACCCCAAAAGCTTGTGAGTTTACTATCAAATAAATTGGTTGGACTTTAACCTGGTGTTGTGAGGCTTCTTACTGAGGCCATTAGGAACCAGGGATGATGCTCCTGATTTTTAACTCATTGAGCATGAATGCAGTGAGGTCCGGGATTAAGCTGAGAAATTCTCAGTCATGAGGAGTAGAAGATTATTTGCCAAAAACTTATGGAAGGATCTGAAAATAACTCTGTGAAAGAATGGTGCAGGCATGTTTGATGGAGAATTCAAAAGAGAATTGGAATGCAGGGACAAGGCAGAGGAGTGGGATTAGATAGAATGTTCTTTCAAAGAGCTAGGCTGAATTTGATGGGTCAAATGGCCTCTTTCTGCACTGTAAAGATTCTGTGATTCTATGGAGTTGGTAGTTCTTGCTTTGTTTAATCTATTATATAAGTTTGTTTTTGTTTAAGAAGCTGTAATCTTGTGGCATGGTTCTTTCAGTTAATCGCTGAGTGTTTGAATTTTTCTTTAAGCATTAAACGGCCTCTACCCAGATTGTAACACAGGCAGCAGGCCAATTCCCTGCTGCCTGCTAATTAGAATGAATTCTGCATGCAGCCAACATGTCCCATATTGTTCATTAGCTGCACACATCGACAGGGGACTCATTATTGTAAGTAACTTTCTCTTCTTTAAGATAGCCTGCTTCTCTGGATGCGGAGGTGCATTGTGGCTGCATAGCAGGAGCTGGGATTTGTTCTGCAACTTTTTATATGATCTGGGAAAGAGGGGTCAATGAAAAAAATGGCTCCAGATATTTAGCTGCTGCACTGGATGTCTTGCAGGAGAAAGTGGAAAGAAGTTCTATACCCTCAGGGGTGGGGGTGCTGGAGGTATTAGTGTCAGGTAGTTGTTTAGGTCAGTACCAGGAGTATAGTCCCAAGGGTTTGGATGCAGCGATGGAAGAAGTTAAATAATTTCACACAAAAAGTCAAGGTGAATGGATATAATTTGAAATGCCATATTCCATTAATTGCATCACTAGCTTCACACAAAGCTCAAATGACCCATCACTCCAAGCACTCACCTACCATCAATATTTGCTTATCAGGACTGATAACAAACATTCATATGCTTCACCCTACAATCACATGTGGCAAGCACTGCTGCGAGCCTCACACTCACATCCCTCCTCTTGAATGCACTGTCTGCTATTCAACTGTGACAGCCATGTTACCCAAACATATTGTTTGCTGCTCACTGACACTCTGCCCATTTCTTGCAAGAGCAGGTGGTGCACAACCAAAGGCAGCAGGAACTGACAAGGAAAAGACACCATGCATATTCCAACCCCATGGTGAAGTCAGTACTGGCCATTCCTGGGTATAGTATATAGGGATATGGGGGTAGGGCCTGGGTGGGATTGTGTTCGATGCAGATTTGATGGGCCGAAGGGCCTCTTTGTGCACTGTAGGGTTCTATGAAATAGTTCTATGAGTCTATTGACACTGAGAGGGCTGAAGCATTGAGGATGAGAGTCTTCACATTCCCAATCCTCCTCCTCCTCTCATCCCAGCTCTCCTGCAACTTAGTCTCTTCTGACTGAGATGTTGTTGATGGATTAAGCATGTACTTCTTACTTTCCATTCTCCTCTCATCACAACCCTATTCAGGTCCCTTTTCCTTTTCAGATACCCTGGAACTGCAAGCTGCCCAGGCAGTAGAGGAAGAGCAAGAAGGCAATGAAGATGAAGACATGTTGTTTCTAAAGTCACAGTCATCAGTTCAGATACTGACTGTGCGCACAATTTAACGGTAGGACGGGGTGATGGGTGGGGGAGGGGCGGGGTGTGGCGGTTTGGTGGTTGTAAATGCAAGCAGTGAAACAACAGGAACAAGTGCGCTGCAGCCAAGGCAGGGGATGATGGATAACAGCTGCTCACCAGAGGGTGAAGTTGCAAACTCGTTTTGCTGCAGAGAGCTCAGGCGAGGACTTTGACGAGGCAGGGTATGGAAGAAGACTGGTGGGTCAACAGATCTAACTGCTTGCTGCATGGAAAAGCCTCCCAGAAAGTGCGCTTTCAGTGTCAAAATGCCTGGCATCAACTTGGCACAGTATTTTGCAGAGGTCAAGGGGCCTTTTCTTACCAAAACTGAATGGGTGGCCATCTTCATCAATGCACCCTGGAACCAACTATGATGCAACATCTGATCTCAATGTCTTAGCTTTTATTGTAGCATAAGTAACATCCATCTCAAAGTTTGAGCACCGTAATGAGAACCACTGTCACAGAAGTTCAGATTGCTGCCATTGTGGCTCTGGATATCAAAGGGATTTCCCTGACATCATAGAAATCCAGAAATCTGTTCTCCAGCACATCGTGGCCAAAGACCCTCGAAGGATATGACCCTCGGCTTGGAACCCTTCTCTTTGTCTTCCCTCGCCATCTTTTAACAGTTTGCTGTACTCTGAGTGGTCTGTGCTTATTTTCCTAGTCACTCCAAAGACTTAGGTTGATTGACCATGATAAAATTGACCCTTAGTGTCAGGGGATTAGCAGGTTAAATGTGTGGGGTTATAGGGTTAGGGCTTGAGATGGACTGTTGTCAGTGCAGGCTCGATGGGCTGAATGGCCTCTTTCTGCACTGTAGGGATTCTATGATTCTATGTTCAACATCAGAAGGTAGCGCTACAAGCTGTCCATGTCAGGAAACAGGTTTGTGTGCACTGATCTGGTGGCCGTCAAAAAAAAAACTTCAGCACCAAAACATCCAAGGTGTGTAGAATTGCAGAACAGCCAGAAGAAATAAACCAGTTATAGTCTCTCTAAGGGACACTGTTGTGGGAGCACTCCTTACACCATTGAACCAGTGTTCAACTATGGAAGCTTAAGAAAGGGTGTAGGTTGGAGGATGAAGCTCCAAAATGGAAGCACTGGCATCAACTCAACATGATCTCATCATCTGCCTGCTCTGCATACCAATACCGTGTCTGGCACACTTCGGGCCCTATTTTACCATTGTATCCTACGTGGCAAGTTCCCTGTTACAGTGCCACATAGTTTACACACGTTGCTACCAAACCCAATAAGTTCAATAGTTTTTCAGGCCCAGGATAACAAGGTTTTCTAGAAAGTAAGCGCGCTGAATCTTCTTTCTGATAGTAAGGGTACAAATAGAGAGACACTCACTGTGGAGCTTTGGAGAACAAGAGGAAAGAGTTGATATACTTACACAATTTAAGGCAAAGCTTGTTGTATATTTATTTTAACTGCACCCTGTTGGTATATATTTTAAAATACAAACAGATTCAATTGCATAAGGAAGGAAGAAACAAAAGCGCACAGAGTACAGGAGTCTAAAACCAGAGGGCTTAGGCTAATGTGAGAGAAGAGAGATACAAAAGGGTCCCAAGGGGCAATATTTTCACTCAGAGGGTGATGAGTGTCTGGAATGAGCTGCAAGGTAGTAGTAGAGGTGAATACAATTTTGGCTTTTAAAAAGCACTTAAACAGTTACATGGGTAAGATTGGTAATAGAGAGATATGGGCCAAACATGGGCAATTGGGACCAACTTAATAGTAAAAACTGAATGACACGGACAAGTTGGGCAAAGGGCCTGTTTCCATGTTGTAAACCTCTCTGACTCTACAAGTAGTAACTGACATTCATGAACAAAGAATTAGCAGATGCAGCTCCAGCAAGCAAATGAAACATCTCCCAGTGTTATGCATCGCGACACCAAGGCACAGACATTTCATTGTGAGCTTTTTCTAACAAATTGGTTAACACACTTTAACAAAGCTGCTTTATTTCAAACAAGCCAATGATTTTAGAGAAACTTTACCCAAACTCATTCACAAATTGGTTAAACGTACCTTCAAAGGAACTTTCACTTCCAAATGTTAAAGCAACAAGATTTCACAAGATTGGAGTACAAGGTGATAGTAATTGAGTTGGCACAATGGCACAGTAGTTAGCATTGCTGCCTCCTCAATGCCAAGGACCCAGGTTCAATTCCAGGCTCAGGTCACTGTCTGTGTGGAGTTTGCATATTCTCCTCGTGTCTGCGTGTGTTTCCTCCAGGTGCTCCGATGTCCTCCCATAGCCCAAAAATGTGCAGGTTAGGTGGATTGGCTATGCTAAGTTGCCCTTAGTGTCCAAAACTGTGTAGGTTGGGTGGATTGACATGGTGAATGCACAGGACCAAATAGTCTCCTTTGGAACTGTGGGATTCTGAAGAGATGTTAAGACATGGAAATAAATTATTGTATTTATTGTCACAGGTAGACATACAAGGAGGATAACATCACTCAATCCCCCCAACAGTGAAAGTCTTCCACTGCTTCCTTAAGAATCTGCTCATCACATTTATGCACCACACCAGTCCTCCAGTGTTTTAACACTAAACTATTCTGATGGCTTGATGACTATATAATTAGATTATTTTACCAGGTCAACTGTATTCCCTTACCCTGTTATTTGCATATCATTACAGTATCCTACATAGTTAAATTCTTCCATAGAATTGAACCATAGTTCTTCGCACTAATTATACACTGCTCAATACAAAAAGTAAATGCTGTATTGATGGTGATTAAATTGTTAAAAAAACATAATATTCAGATTGCTCCGCGAGTTGACACAATGAGCAGCTGATCCACCTAGAATGAAGGCTCCATGTTTCATCACTAGGTCATATGGAACTAGTTCATCTTAGCTGGATGGTGTGAGGGGGGGACAGTGCTCAGGAACCTGGCTAGGGATTATTTAATTAGGCAGGGTTCCTATTCCTGCCCTCCTTGTGAAATTTCTGAAACTAATTTAAGGACATTAGATTGGGCTAGAATTGTTTTTCGATTGTGATGCCTCAAATTGCCTGACATGCTCTGCTTACAAATAAAAAATGTCCACTTGGTTGAGATACCAAAGTTCAAACGGTGTGTGTCGAACCATGTCCTGGTAAAAAGTCAAAACCTTTGGAGAAGGGAAGAAAAAGAGAAAAAAAAATATTGAATAATCAAACTATTCGAACACAAGCTCCCATTGACATTTTCATACAGAGGGGCACCAGAAGGGATGATATCAGCACTGCTATGTAAGGTGATTGAGATTGCTAAAGGAGGTAATAGTTGAAAGAAAAATTATGATCACTGAACAAGATGCAGGGAACTGGATAGCAGTCTGCAATTTTGAGATCCATGCATTTCACAATGTAGACTTAATAGTTCTTTGAATTATTGAACTATCTATACTCATTGTGTGTAGTGATTTACATTCTAATAAGTGTTGATTTATAAGGGTATATAAAATGGGGGTGCAGTGCAGTGAGCTGACATCAGCAGAGGCCATTCTGGGGGCTTCCCGCAGGCTAAGATTAGCCAACACAGCTAGGATTTTCAGAATAATCAGCTCTGTGGCAGAAATCAGTGTGCAGCTAATTACCATATGGAAATTGGGATGTCAATGTCATTAGCAGGCCCAGGACTGAAGCTTCTGGACCCACAAGCGACTCCTCCCTTCCCCAACCTCCGCCAGGAGTGGTTCACTCCAGTGGGATTTACAATTGCTCCCTACTAAAGAGGGAGTGGTGGCCAAACCCACTTGAGGGAAGAGGGGCAATTGAGGCCTCTCAGGAGGCCAGGGGCAAGGGAGTGTCCCTTGGTAGTGCCAGCCTGGCACACTGGCACTACCCAAGGGGCAAATTGATACTGCCAACTAGGGAAAGGGCAGTGCCAAGGTGACGGGGCCTATTGGGGAATAGGGCCCATTGGGTGGGCAATTGGTCAGGGTGAGGGGTCCCACTGCCACTCTGCACAGAGGGAGGCAGGATGGTGATCAAGGCTGCCCATTTGGGTAGTTGGGGGGGGGGGGGGCAAGGCTGCTGGGGCGGGCTGGAGATGGGTGGGGAAGCGGGGGGAGGTTGGGGCTGATGGGGGATTGGGGCTGTCAGGGGGTAATCAGGAGATTGGGGCTGGCCGGGATGGGGTATTGGGGCTTGCCTGAGGATGTGCTAGAGGCCAGCAATCAGGAGTAAAGTACTGAGAAGGCTAACGATGGGGGGTTGTGGGGCTGGCCAGCAATCTGGAGACCGGCAATAGGGGGTCCACTGTGCATGCGCCAACCTCAGCGTTGACAGATCGGCGCATGTGCATTGGTTCACTCAGGGCTTTGTTGCCGGCTCTTGGGTGGGATGGGCCCCACCCACTGATTTTCAGAGGGAATCCAGCTAGGGCACTCTGTAATGCACAGAGTGGTGGAGATTCGCTCTGGAAATCATGCAAAGAAAAATGAAAGCAACTCCCATTTTTCTGCAAATTAGGGACTTGGAATTTTTTGGGAGAATCCCGACCAATATCTTTATGTAGTGGGACATATGTAGGGAATGCGGATGTCTCTTGCCCATGTATTTTCCCTGGAACTAAGTGGCTTGCGATGCCATTTTAGAGAGCATTTAAAGCATTACTGTGGGTCAAGAGTTACAAGTGGCCGGACCAGGTAAGGTTGGCAGATTTCCCTTCCCTAAAGGAAATTAGTGAACCAGATGGATTTTTATGACAATCAACATAAAAACCATTGTTTCATGGTAATTCATCATTCAACTATTAATTTCAGATTTTTATTGAGTTCAAATTTCACCATCTGCTGTGGTGGGATTTGAACCCTGGTGCACAGAAGGTTACCCTGGGTCTCTAGATCAGTAGCCCAATGACAAAATCACTATACCACTGCCTCCCCTATAACATCAGTCTTGCCATTTTGACCTTCATGAACAACCAACAGCAATCCGCAGCTTTTCAAGGGGTTTTGATAATTTAACGCAGGCATATTGAGTGTTGCAATATCATTCATAAATCAAAGGTGCCAAACCTCCCTCTCAATTCTCCCATATAAACCGACTCAGTGCTGCACAGTACAAGCTTGACAATGACGTGTTTTGTTCCCCTGAACAAATCGATTTAATGATACTGTTTAAGTGGCATTGGTGCTAAAAAAAAGACACAATGTCATTTTCTCCAAAGCTATAAAAACAAAAAAGAATGATTTCAACAATAAATTATGATATCAAACGTAGAGCCAGCAGTGCTCACAGCTAGTCTGGAGTTGCTAGTTAATTGTTAGGTCATCTAATCAGAATCTCAGTAGAATCTGATCCACAGCTAATGAACCACTCTAATACTCATTTTGATTGCTATTTGTTAACAAAAATTAATTTCCTTTTTCCTGTGGTGTATTGTCAATCATACTCCAAACCAAAGTCTAAACCATGGGGACGCTTCTCCCAGCCCACTGCGTTCCTCCAGCATTGCAACAGGCTAGGTGCGGGATTCCTGCCTGGCCTCCGTATGTCCCCAGGGCCAAGATTTCTACCATCATCAGATCTGCACCGGAAATCGCCGCGGAGCTGATTTCATTATAATCTTCACTTGGATATCATTAACAGTCCTGGGACTGGAATCTCCAGATCCGCTAATGTCTCCCCCCGCACCAGCAGTGGTTCACTCCAACGGGGTTTACTACTGCTCCCCATGAGCGGCCAATAGGTGGCCCGACTCCACTAGAGGAAACAGAGATCTTTGAGGTCCTCCCCAGGAGCCCAGGGGTAAGGGGAGAGTGCTCTGGCAATGCCCAAGGGGCACCTTGACTCTTCCCACTGAGCATCAGGCAGCGCCAAGGGAATGGGCCCTACAGGGGCGGGGCCTATAGTCGGTGTGATCGGTGGGGATGGGGGGCCCACTCTGGACAGAGGGAGAGAGGATGGTGATCGGGCTGGCCATCAGGGTGGGGTGGGCGGTTAGGGCTGTAGAGGCTGCTGGTGGGGTGGTGGGGTTGGGACTTCTGAGGTGGGTGGAATTGGATTGGGGCTGGCCCGGATGGCCAACCATCAGGGGGTTGCCAAGGATCAGGAAGGCCAGCAATCAGGAGGTCAGCTATGTGGAGCCACTGCGCATGTGCCAATCTCTGCTCTTACAGATAGGTGCATGTGTACTGGTCCCCATGCTGCCAGCCTCTTGGGTGGGAATCCCGCGCTACTCAGAGTGTCGGAGATTCATTCTGAAAATCCCGCGGAAAAAACCAGCGGGAGTTACTCCCATTTTCATGCCAATTGAGGACTTAGAATTTTTTGGGAGAATCTAGGCCTATATGCATTTCTTTTTTGCCCTCAGCTGAATATTGAATTATTTTGTGCCTTGAATTGTTCACAGTTATAGAGCTACAGAATCTGACCTGGTATAAATACTCAACAAATGTACATTTCTGGTTCAGACAAACATTGAATGATCGTCGTCAACATCAGGCCAGATAATAAAGAAATGTCCTTTTGTTTTCAAAAAACAAAGAACAAAGAAAAGTACAGCACAGGAACAGGCCCTTCAGCCCTCCAAGCCTGTGCCAATCATGATATCCTAACTGAAAAAAAAACTTTCTGCCCTTCCCCGGTCCAGATCCCTCTGTTTCCTCCCTAATCATGTACCCATTCAGATGCCTCTTCAATTTTGCTATGTGCCTGCATCCACCATATCCTCTGGCAGCATGTTTCAGGCACCCATCACTCTCTGGTGAAAAACTGCCCCGCACATCTCCCTTAAATGTTCCCCCTCTCACCTTGACATTTCCATCCTAGGAAAAAGCCTCTGACTACCCACCCTGTCTATGCCTCTCATAGTTTTGTCGACCTCTATCAGATTTTCCCTCAGCCTCTGTCTTTCCAGTGAAAACAATCCTAGTTTTTTCAACCTCTCCCCATAGCCATCATCCTCGAGACCAGGCAACATCCTGGTGAATCTTCTTTGTGCCCTCTCCAACGCTTCCATGTCTTTCTGATAGTGTGATGACCACAACTGCATGCAATACTCCAAATGCAGCCAAATCAAGGTTTTATGTATTTTGGTGGTTTCATTCCCTCGAGCTTTCCACCTCCTGCAATTCAGCACACCCACTGTATCAATGACAGATAAGACCCATCTTTGATCACATCCTTCCATCATTCTCTTCTCATAAACTGTTCCCTCTCTCTGTCCGGATACTGTCCCTCTCTGCTTCAATTCTGTCATCATCATCCCTATCCTCAAAAGATCAACCTTCCAAACTTCTGTTCCATCTCCAGCTCCGTTCTTTTAATATTTCCAACCCTCCAATCATGTTTCCACCCTGCCACAATATTGAAACAGTTCTTATCAAAGTTACAGAAGACATCTTATGACACTGTAACAACAGCAAAAGCACCTTTTCTCATCTTTCTCAGCCTGTCCTTTCCTCCAGTAGTATCCATTGCTTTCCAGCCAAGATCCATAAGCTGGAATAACTTAGCTGAAGTAACAGACTGGTGAGTGCATGAAAATAATTACATTTTTATAAAGTACATTAAAAAATAGATATTCATATTCAAATGATGTATATGCTGATATATAATCTGCTACGTTTAATAACTATATACTGAATATTAAACCATGCTGTTCTGCTGATGTTTGTTTTTATTAGTGTCTGGGGTCACATTAATTTTCAAGTATTAAATGGGCTTACATTGGATGATACTTTGGGAAGTACTGTATTAGTGTGACCTGTAAACATTAATCTGCCACTCAGAGCTAGCATTCTTGCTTCTGAGTCAGAAGATTCTGTGCTGAAGTCCAGCATCAAAGACTAGAGCATTTAGCTGTATGGTTCAGAAGGATCAGTGCATTGTTAGAGATTCCATGTGTTTGATGAAATATTTAATCAATGTCCTATCTGCCTACTTGGATGGACTCAAAGTATCAGCTGACACCATTGAAATGGTGGGGGTGTGCAATCTGGGACTTATTTTTGGGTAATGAACCCAGACAACTGGCTGAATTTTCAAAGGGGGAACATTTTGTAGACAGTGATCATAACTCGGTTAAATTCAAGATTGTTATGGAAAAGACAAGAATGGGCTTGATATCAAAGTTTTAAACTGGGGAAAGCTGATTTTAATAAGATCAGATATGATTTGGCCGGAGTGGAATCGGAACAGACACTTTTAGGATAATTTGTGACAGAAAAGTGGATACATTCAAGAAGGAAATCGGGACAATATTTTCCAATAAAGAAAAAGGGTGGGACCAACAAATCCAGTAAATCCTAGATATCATCGGATATACAACATTGGATAAAGAGAAAAAGGGGAGCAGACATCGAGGGACCAAAACAGCAGAAGCCTGAGGGGAGTATAGAATGCGTAAGAGAGAACTTTAAAAAGGAAATCAGGAGAGGAAAAAAGAGATATGAAAGCATGTTGGCAGATGGAATAAAAGAAAATCCCAAGTTGTTTACAAGTACATTAAGGGTAAAAGGATAACTAAGAAAGAATAAAGCCCATTGAGGACCACAATAGTAATTTGTATGTGGAGCAGAAGGGTGTAGGTTGGGTTCTAAATAAATATTTGTGTCGGTGCTCACTAGTGAGAGAGACAATTAAGGAGAAGAACTGTGATAAAATTAAAGAAATTAACGTAAAGAGTAGGTTCTGTGTGGTCTGGCAGACATAAAAGTAGATAAATCTCCAGGGCTGGATGAAATGTATCACAGGGTGTTGCGTGAGGCAAAGGAGGGAATAGCAGGGGTGCTGGAAATAATTTTCAATTCCTTTCTGGTCCCAGGAGAGATATTAGAGGACTGGAGGACAATCAATGTGGAACCATTATTTCAGAAGGGAGGAAGGGATAAACCAGTCAATCTAACCTCAGTGGTGGCAAAACTATTGGAAGCAATTCTGAGACAGAATTAATCTGCATTTGGAGAGGCAGGGATTAATCGAGAACAGTTAGCATGGTTTAGTTAAGCGGAAGTCACATCTGACCAACTTGATTGAATTTTTCAAAGAGGTGACCAGGTATGTAGTGAGGTTAATGCATTTGCCGTAATCTATTTGGACTTCGGTAAGGCTTTTGATAAGGTCTCACATGGGAAACTGATAGCAAAGGTAAGAGCCCATGGGATCCAAGGAAATTTAGCAAATGGGATCCAGAATTGGGGGTGACGGTCGAGCGGGGGGCTATTTTTCTCACTGTGTCCAGCTGGAGTCCCTCAGATGAGTGTCAGGGCCCTTGCTGTTTGTGGTTTATGTAACAAATGTGGACTTGAATACTGGAGGGTTGATCAGTTATTTCACAGATGATATGAAAATTGGTGGGTGTTAAATAATGAAGAGGCTAGCCTTATTTTACAGGAGGATATAAATGGGATGGTCAGATTAGCTGATCAGTGGCAAATAGAATTCAATGTGGATAAGTGTGAGGTGATGCATTTGGGCAGGGTAAACAAGACAAGGGGATACATGATGAATGGCAGAACCTTGGGACGCACCAAGGATCAGAGGGACTTTGGTATGTATGTACACTTGTCCCTTAAGATAGCAGGAAAGGTGGATAAAACGGTCAAGAAGGCATATGGTATCTTTGCCTTTATTTGCCAAGGCATAGAGTTTAAAAGCAGGGAGGTTATGCTGGAACTTTATAAAATGTAGATTAGGCCACAGCTAGAGTATCGTGTGTAGTTCTGGAATCCACATTATAGGAGGGATGTGATAGCACTGGAAAGGGTGCAGAGGAGATTTATCAGGATGTCACCTGGGCTGGAGAGTTTTAGTTATGAAGGAAAATTGGATAGATTGGGATTTTTTTCCTTGGAGCAGAGGAGACTGAGGGGGGGACATGATTGAGATGTATAAAATTATGAGGGACATAAATAGAGAGGAAGTAAATTTTCTCCCTGATGGCAGGATCAATAACTAGTGAGCATAGATTAAGCTAAGGGGCAGAAGGTTTACAGGGGATGTGAGCAAACTCTTTTTCACACGAAGAGTGGTGGGAGTCTGGAACTTACTGCCTGAAAGGGTGGTGGAGGCAGTGAGCTTCATAACTTGCAATGCTAAGACATATAAGGCTGTGGGCCAAGTGTTGGGAAATGGGATTAGAATAGTTAAGTGGTTTGGCTTTGACTGGTGCAGATGTGATAGACTGGAGGGCCTTTTTCTGTTCTCTTCCACCTCTCTGACTTTATTGACTATAAAACAGGGGAGTTCTCCCAGTATCCTGGCCAATTTGTATCAATATTATTGTGTTGCTATTTGTGCAAGCGGAAACATAAAGAACATCTTTGACTATAAGGTGCTTTGGGACTTTGAAATGTTGTGAATGGTGTTGTAGAGTTGCAAGTGTCTAAAGACACTTCCACTGATGGAGTGTATAGGGCTGACACACATTATATCATTCCGACTTATCTATGTAAAGAAGCATTTAAAAAACAGAGATGGAAACTTCTGACTTTGATGCACTGGAGGAATCAATGGAGTTGAGAAGGAGATGTTGAGGGTGTGGATTAGGAGCAGTTGAACTCTGAGCTTGTTTGGCTGTGTGCAGTGATGTTTTCATTGCACTGGTCAATGAGATGATGGAAATCTATGTTTGCAGAGAATTTTAAGTTAGTTTAAACCAAGAGTGGCTGAAAAGTGAACTTCTGTGCCAGATTGTTGGAGCAGAATCCATATTCTGTTTCAAAAATAAGAATCAGATAATTACTTACAAAGATGGCTAGCAAGATAGTGGGGTTATACCAGGCCCCTCAAGTGGAGAGAAACAGGGTTTCACACTTTAATGGCTGAACTGGCTGTTCAGACACTGCAACATTCTGTGATACAAATTGAGGGGCAAGTGTTGCAGAATTTAAGACAAGAAGGGGCAAAGATACGGATCAGGCTTTTGGCAGTAGTGGGACAAGGTTGTAATGCAATAGGTGAAGTAAGAAGGTAAATGTAATCTGCATAACTAACAGATTAAATATAGGGCTTGAAACAGAGTTTAGGGTCAAGCAGGACAGAAACGCTGCAGTGTATATCAAGCCCAATCTGAGCAAGTAGACATAAAATGAGATGGAAATGGCACGCAGGACTTGCGGTTTTTGTTGCTAGGGTTGAATAGGATGACTTTGATCTTACTGAGGCTGAGCTATAGAGTGTTCTGATTTATTCATACCGTTATGCTCTCTTGGTTGTATTTAATGTAATCAATGTAATTCCCACTCACCACTTGGAGATTCTGTAGAAAGCCCCATCGCTTCCACCAAGGGGAACCTGGCCAAATGACATGCCTGTGAGTGTGGGTATTCCCTGGGATTTTGGAGTCTGGAGAGTGGAAATCCCACTGACAAAGAGCTGCCAGCCAATCACCCAAAAGTGAGGACTGCTGCTCTAAGGCCTGTACCAGCTTTCATTGTCAGATCCCTGCATTCAGGTGAATGAGGGAGGGTTAGGGGTCAGGGAGGAGGGTCACGGGGAGGTCAGAGACAAGGGAGGAGGAAGCCTTTAGCAGAAATCACCTCCCCAGTGCTGGGTCCCTCATTGGGCAAAGTGCAAGACAAAAGAGACCACCACCACCACCTCCCCCCTCCCCCCCATGCCCCAATAAGCTGCTGGTAAATCTGACAGGGCAGCCTCTGAGAGGCAAGGGAAAGGCATGCAATTACCACTGAATCCCTGAACTCCCACTAAATTCCAGAGGGCTGAGGGGTAATGAGCCTGACTAATGTTCTACTGCAAGTGGGCATCATTCCCACACCGGCTCCTTCCTGCCTTTGACTTAATCACTGGAGGTTTTCCCTACGTTGGGAGACTAATGCGCAGCCTGTCACACGAAAAGTGCGTTCAGTTGCCATGTTTAAATTCCACTCTATATTACAGTTGTTAGACCAAGGCATAGGGTAAATACCTGGAGTTACGGGGATAAGGTCTAGTTTGATTTTGATTTGATTTATTATTGTCACATGTATTAGTGTACTGTAAAAAATATTGTTTCATGCGTGCTATATAAAGCATACTGTTCATAAAGAAGGAAACAAGACAGTGCAGAATGTAGCGCTACAGTCATAGCTAGGGTGTAGAGAAAGATCAACTTAATGCAAGGTAGGTCCATTCAAACCTCTGATGGCAGCAGGGAAGAAGCTGAAGTCGGTTCATACATGACCTCACATGACAGAAGGAGGTAAAGGGAGAATGTCCAGGGTGCGTGGGGATCTTAATTATGCTGGTTGTTTTGCCAAGACAGTGGGAAGTGTAGACAGAGTCAATGGATGGGAGGCTGGTTTGTGTGATGGATTGGGCTACATTCATGACCTTTTGTAGTTTCTTGCAGTCTTGGGCAGAGCAGGAACCATACCAAGCTGTGATACAACCGGAAAGAATGCTTTCTATGTTGCATCTGTAACAGTTGGTGAGAGTCATAGCTGACATGTCAAATTTACTTAATCTTCTGAAGGAGTAGAGGCATTAGTGTGCTTTCTTAACTACAGTATCAACATGGGGGTCCAGGACAGGTTGTTGGTGATCTGGAAATCTGACCTAAAAATTTGAAGCTCTTGACCATTTCTACTTGTCCTCATTGATTTCTAGAGTATTTCTACTGTCCCCGTTGATGTTGATGTAGATAGGGGCATGTTCCACAATGTTTCCTGAAGTCGATGACAATCTCCTTCATTTTGTTGACATTGAGGGAGAGGTTATTGTCACTGTACCAGTTCGCCAGATTTTCTATCTCATATCTGTACTCTGTCTCATCATTGTTTGAGATTCAACCCACTGTGGTAGTGTCGTCAGCAAACTTGAAAATCGAGTTGGAGGGGAATTTGGCCACAAAGTCATAGGTATATCAGGAGTATAGTAGGGGGTTGAGAACACAACCTTGTGGGGCACCAGTGTTGAGGATGACCATGGAGGATGTGTTGCCTGTCCTTACTGATTGTGGTCTGGGTGGGATTGTTGTTGATGCAGGTTCAATGGGCCAAATGGCCTGCTTCTGCACTGTAGGTATTGTATGTTTTTATGATTCTACCAACTCTGATGTGAACTGTTCCCAGTTGCATCATACCAATACTCTGATGCACAGCTTCAAACTGTCAATCATATACTGACATGCAACAGTACATTCATATTCAAAAGACTATTCTCAATTTCATCATCTGAGAAACAGAGGCTTCAAAATTCACTAAATTCATTTCACAGTAATAAGAAAATGGAGAGAAAGATTTTAGAAAATTGGCCTAAAAGGTCACCAGAAATAAATAATTCTATATATAAAAACAATAAAACTGCAGTTTTGGAGCTATAATTTTTGTCTATCTTCCCCTAACCAACATTATCTGTCAAAGAACAAAGATCTGCAGAATGCAAGGACAAAGACATTTCTATATTACTTACCTGATGCACTATATGCTTACAAATGACACTCTGAATTCAGGTTTAAGATAGAAAAATAATGTTTTTTTCTAAGTTTATTTGTTATTGTCATAAGAAGACTTACATTAACACCACAATGAAGTTACTGTGAAAATCCCTTAGTCGCCACATTCCGGCACCTGTTTGGGTACACTGTGGGAGAATTTAGCATGGCCAATGCACCTAATCAGCACATCTTTCAGACTGTGAGAGGTAATCGGAGCGTTCAGAGGAAACCCACGCAGACATAGGGAGAATGTGCAGACTCCGCACAATGACCCAAGCTGGGAATCAAACCCGAATCCCTGGTGCCGTGAGGCAGCAGTGCTAACCACTATGCCATTGTGCAGTCTTAGAGTCTCATGTGATTCTACAATGGGCTTTCATGTAGTTTGGTCAGTCATTTTAACTCTACTTTTAACTAATTTGCAATGTTTTCACTGAGATTATAGTCTGTAACCATTATAGGTGTTGCAACATCCTTGAGATTTGAAGTCATGCAAAACCCACCATCACTCCAAAGTAAATTACAGCCCTACTAACACTCAACCATTAATGTCCTACTTTTCATTTGTCAAAGGGTCCAAGTTAACATCTGTACAGAAAAAGCAACCTCTTCAAATCATGATTTAAAAAAAAATCTAAAAATATATTCCCTGAAGAGAGAAATATACACCTAAGAACATAAGAAATAGGAGCAGGAGTAGGCCATCTAGCCCTTCGAGCCTGCCCCACCATTCAATAAGATCATGGCTGATCTGTCGTGGCTCAGTTCCACATTCCCGCCCTCTCCCCATAACCCTTAATCCCCTTGCTTATCAAAAACCCATCAACCCGCGTCTTAAAAATATTTAGCAAGGCAGCCTCCACCACTTCAACGGGCAGAGAATTCCAGAGATTCACCACCCTTTGAGTGAAGAAGTTCCTCCTCAACTCCGTTCTAAACCGCTCACCCTTTATCTTGAGGCTGTGCCCCCTAGTCCTACTGTCCTTTCTGAGCGGGAAGAGTCTCTCCACCTCTATCCTATCCATCCCATTCATCATCTTATATGTCTCAATGAGATCTCCCCTCATTCTTCTAAACTCTAACGAGTACAAGCCTAGTTTATTCAGCCTCTCCTCATAGCTCAACCCCCTCAACTCCGGTATCAGCCTAGTAAACCTCCTCTGCACTCCCTCCAAGGCCAAAATATCCTTGCGTAAGTGCGGCGACCAAAACTGCACACAGTACTCCAGCTGCGGCCTCACCAATGCCCTATACAGCTGCAGCAAGACGTCCCTGCTTTTATATTCAATCCCCCTCGCTATGAAGGCCAATTTTTTAAGTTTTACATTTGCAATGTGCTTAATGTTAGTTTTCATATAATTGATCCAGTAAACGATGATATGCAGACACAAAGAAGACCTGGTTTTGATTGATTGCCTCCAGAATGAATTGCATAAACACTTGGCAATGTCACTTTGAAATTAATGAAAGACCTTTGACTGCTTTCTTCAGGAGAGGTTAATAAAAGGTACATTGCGATTGTATTCAATTTCTCAGGCAGTGCAACACTGAAAATAAATAATTATACTATGAATACGCAAGATTTAATAACCAAGAAACTCACTTCAGGCACAATAAAATGGTACTTAAAATCATTTATGTTTTTACTTCACTAGAAGTACAATTTCCTAACTAAATTACACTGGAATATTACGTAAACAGGGGCTTATTTTCCATTTTGTAAACGAGGTTATCTGGTAGGTACAAATAATCTGGTATTTTACAGTCATTTATACAGTTTAAAAATAGTTACCTGTGTTACTTACTCATTGTTCATATACTGATCACTGACCCTGGGTTAAGTCTGCTCTCCAACCCTGCTGAACTTGCTATTTTCTTTAGCAAGACAAAATATTAAAGTTAAATATTTAGAAACATTTTAGGTCATACTCTCAGCAGCATTAGAAAGTTAATTTATTCCAGTTCAGCTAATTTGGAACCGACAGTAAACTAAAGAAAACATATGAATACAAATATCCAATCTTGCCAAAATTTCATATTCTAAATTCTTGTGAGAAATTATGAATTAGATTTTTTTTTACAGAATCGTATTTTTTGCAGTTTCTCACTAACACAAGAGTTCTAGTTAGCTCGGCCTGATTCACTTTGCTTTGGTATTGCCGATTATTCATTTCACATATTGGAACGGGTCAGCCAAGTGAAATCCTGAAAGCAAATAAGACAAGAGCATAAAGTCAAGAGTGGTAAAAGATTATTTGGCTCTTTGCCCTATAAAAATCAAGTAATGCTATTAATATATCACTTAACGGTTGTCAATCATTTCACCCTGATAAACATTTAATAGATCATGAAAATATATTGTGACTATTCATTTTCATAAGATCATAAGACACAGGGACAGAAATAGGCCATTTGGCCCATCGAATCTGCTCTGCCATTCAATGAATTGATGACTGATCTGAAATACTCCTCAACTCTACTTAAGCCTTATCCCCTTAATCTTGATTCCCTTACTGACTAAAAAACCTCAGCCGTGAACATACCTAATGAGCCAGCTTCCAAAGCTGTAAAGAATTCCACAGATTCACTACCCTCTGAGAGAAGAATTTCCTCCTTATTTCTGTCTTAAATTGGCAATCCCTTATTCTGAAATTACACCCTCTAGTCCTAAACTCTCCTACAAGAAGAAACATCTTTTCAGGTCCTCTGAGAATCCTAACCTCTCATTTTCCTAAACTCCAGTGAGTCCATCCCAAGCTATTCAACCTCTCCTCACAAGAATATCCCTCCACACCCAGGATCAACACTGTGAATCTTCTCTGGACTGCCTCCAATGCTAGTATCTCTTCCCTAGCTAAGGGGACCAGAACTGTTCACAGTATTCCAGGTGTGGTCTAACTAGTGCCTTGTAACCAAACCTCGCGGAAGTTGATCATGATTTCCAATAGCTAGTTAGATCTAAGACACGGATTGGAACTGCAGTGGTCTTTCCCTCACATGCATGTGTGCATGTAGAATGAATTAAATGAAATCTGAAAGCACAAAAATAATAACTTCTTCCCTATTCAAGATATAACAAGGATTTTGAACATACACTAAGACGTCTAACCTTCACATACATATTATGAAGGCATTCATAGTAGCTGGCTATAGGTCTCCAAGGGGTCTGGCACCTGGAATGCAGTTAGCATTTCTTGGGTCCCCCTTTGCTGTGATCTTTGCTCTGGAGTGGCAGCTCGATGTGGGTGGGTGGCAGCACAGGGGGTAACTGAGAAGTCAGGCCGCATGGGCAATGTAGGGAACTTTGGCATGGGGTGGTGATTCATAGAATCATATTCTACAGTGCAGAAAGAGGCCATTTAGTCCATCGAGTTTGCACCAACCACAATCCCACCCAGGCCCTACCCCCATATCACTACATATTTACCCGCTAATCCCTCTAACCTACACATCTCAGAATACTGAGGGGCCATTTTAGCATGGTCAATCAATCTAACCCACACATCTTTGGACTGTGGGAGGAAACCCGAGCACCCGGAGGAAACCCACACAGACAGGAGGAGAATGTGTAAACTCCACACAGACAGTGACCCGAGCCAGGAATCGAACCCAGGTCCATGGAGCTGTGAAGCAGCAGTGCTAACCACTGTGCTACCATGCCGCCTGAAGCAGCATGAAGGCAAATGGACCCTCACACGGTGGGATGACGAGTGCAGTCAAAATAAATCGCACCCTCAGTGCAAGTGTAGCCTCAGAACACGAGCTGTGTGGATATGAAGTGCCATTGGTCATAGAGGCCAGGATATCAGCTATGCAATCTTATCTTATTGAATCTTGGGATCTTATTGAAAATTACAGGATACTGCAAGACCTGGATAGAGTGGATATGGAGAGGATATTTCCATTAGTAGGAAAAACTAGAACCAGAGGGCCCAACCTCAGGCTAAAGGGACGATCCTTTAAAACAGAGTTGAGGAGGAATTTCTTCAGCCTGCGTGGTGAATCTGTGGAACTCTTTGCCACAGAAGGCTGTGGAGGCCAAGTCACCGAGCGTCTTTAAGACCAAGATAGATAAGTTCTTGATCAGTAAGGGGATCAGGGGTTTTGGGGAAAAGGAGGAGAATGGCGATGAGAAAAATACCAGCCATAATTGAATGGTGAGCAGATTCGATGGGCTGAGTGGCCTAATTCTGCTTGAGACTGAGGTGACAGACTAAACAGAATCAAATACCAGGTTGTTGTCAATGCTGCTGTCACAATGGTTGTTCAAAGTTTAACCAGTTCGCTAACTTTAACTCCTTGAAGAAAAGCACATGACCTGTGTTATGCGGACGCCTGGCTGTGAGTTGAAAACTCAATGTCTCAGCAATCTCAAGAGGATCCTGTGTCTAACAATTCCACAGGCACTAAGTTAATGTGTTACGGTAGTGATCCTTGTGGACCATCACTTCCCATCCTCTCCCTTACACAAAACTGATGTAATATATTCATGATGAAGACCATAATCATCTCCACAGGAGGTCACTCTAAACAATGGATACTGAATATGTTGAACTCTGCTTGTGTTCACTCTCAACAGAATCAACCTCTTTCAACACCAAAAAACAAATGGATTTCAAAATCATTACTTGCACACAGAATACATTCCTCCAAATGCACTTACTTGTTTCTTTCTGTCAGATGATGGATCAATCATCACATTAATAAGTGATGGCATTTTCTGCTCTGCCAAACATGCAGCAAGAGCTTTCTGCAGCTCCTGCGGTGCCTTTACAAAATAACCTTTTCCACCAAATGCAGACATGACCTGTTCATAGTGGGCATTGGGGAGCAGGGAGATGGGTGGAGCTCTGAAAAAGATTGAGGGAACATGGTACTGAACATGCTCATCAATAAAGAAAAATAACCACGTCATATCTTCATTTATTTTTGTTGAAATATGAGGCTAATTACATCAATTGTGCTGGTTTCACATTTGAGACAGTTGTTTTATTTTTATTTATTAGTGTCACAAGCAGGCTTACATTAACACTGTAATGAAGTTACTATGGAAAATTCCCTTCAGCAAAAGGCTATCAAATTTTATTTAAGAATATCCTTAAGATAAGATCATAAGATGAGCCATCAGCATTTAGCTAATGACATCATTGGAAAGCAAGTTAGACTATTTCAATACTGCACCAAAGTTATCAGTCATGTGCAATGACAAATAAGGTACAGAAAAGATTTATTATAAATTGAAAGACTACAATAAATCCCAAAAACTGTTAAAAATAATGAAGGATTCGTTAGAAGCTTAATAGAAAAGAAGATCCTGGACAATTGTGGTAGCAGTGGGAATAGCTTTTTCACTTATGTTTAAAAGGTAGAGTACTGCCAAAGACTGTACTAGTCACTGAAGGATGCTTAAGGATAGGTTAGAAATGATTCATGTTATGATCCCCATAGAGGCCAACAAATTTTAGTAACCAATGCGAAGGAATCACAAGACATGATTTCATGTTAAGACTTTAATTGTAACAAACTAAAATCAATATCAACTAAACGCTACCCAGGAGACAACTAATACACTAAACTTCAAAAAAGATATTTCCCCTTAACTTCATAACACAACCAAAGCTCATAGACCACATTTATACATTACACTACGCTCAGCAGAAATGTAGGACTGGATTTTATGGGGTGCCATATTAGGAAGGCAAATGGTATTTTGGTCTTCATCACAAGCACCATTGAGTACAGGAATAAGGATGGCTTGCTGCAGTTATACAGAACCTTGGTGAGACCTCACCTGGAGTACTATGCACAGTTTTAGCCCCTTATCTAAAGAGGGATATACTTGCGAAAGAGGGAGTGCAACTGAAGTTCACCAGAATAATCCCTAGGATGGTGAGATTGTTTTAAGAGGAGAGATTAAGGAAACTGGGTCATTAATCTTCAGAGTTTCGAATAGTGAGGGGTGACCTCATTGAAACTTTTACATAGCAGGTTGAATGTAGATAAGATGCTTCCCGTAGTCTAAAACCAGAGGACATAATCTCAGGATAAAGGGTAGGCCATTTAAGAGTGGGATGAGGAGGAATTTCTTCACTTTTGCTGGTGCAGACAAGGTAGGCAGAATGTCCTCCTTCTGCATCATAACAATTCTGTGACTCAGAGAGTGGTGAATCTTTGGAATTCCCTACTCCAGAGGACTCCGGAAGCTCAGTCACTGAGCATGTTCAAGACAGAAATCCATAGATTTGTAGAAACTAATGACATCTAGGGATATGGGGATAGTGCGGGGAAGTGACATTAAGATAAATGATCAGTAATGATCAAACTGAATAGCAGAGCAGGCTTGACAGGCCAAATGGCCTGTTCCTGTTCTTATGTCTTCTCATGCACAACTGAGAGCATTGTTCTGTTAATTACATTGCTCATGGTAGATAGGGATATTGTTGGGGTATCTCAGAGGCACAACGGTTAGCACTGCTGCCTTACAGCACCAGATGGGTGGGCCCGAGTAAGATGCTCTTCCGGAGAGTTGGTGTAAACTCGATGGCTGAATGGGATCCTTTTGCACTGTCAGAATTCTATGGTTCTGTGGTTGTTTGGAAAAAAATAAGGAACTTTTAAATCAGGTTGCTGTCCCAGGTGATGTGCATCTGATGGTTCTTAGGAAAATGAGACAGGAGCTTTTGTGAATCCATTACCCTTATCTTTAAAAGTTCACTGGAATCAAAGCCTCTCCTCAGACTAAATGGAAGCTGACATATGCCAATTTTTAAAAAGGGGTTACAGCAGAATCTGGTTAATACGGGTGGCACCATGAGGTCACTGCTGCTACCACATAGCGCCAAGGATCCAGGTTTGATTCCAGCCTTGGGTGACTGTCTGTGTGAAGTTTGCACAATCTCCCTGTGTCTGCATGGGTTTGCACCAGGTGTCATAGTTTCCTCCCACAGTCCAAAGATATGCAGGTTAGTTGAATTGGCCTTGCTGAATTGCTTCTTAGTGTCCAAAGATGTATAGGTTAGGAGGATTAACCTTGCTAAATTGCCCCTTAGTATCCCAAGATGTGTAGGTTAGGGGGATTAGCTATGGTAAATAAGCAACGTTAGGGTGTAGGGCAAGGGAGGGGTGGGCCTGGTAAGATGTCCTTTTAGACAGTCGTGTGAACTGGATGGGCCATATGGACCCATCCTGCACTGCAGGGATTCTGTGGAAATATAAACCCATTAGCTTGACATCAGTAATAGGCATCATGCTCAAAAGGAATAATTATGCATATATTATATAACCACTTAGACAAAGAAGGACACCCAACACAACTTCCAGAAAATAAATTACATCTTACCAGTCTGAATGAATGTTTTCAAGAAATCAAAGAATGAAAGCAAGGAACAAATGGAGATTTTTGCACAAAATGATTATCTGACCCTGTGCCAACTAATTGCCAGAGTTTTTTTCAAAAGTAATTTCCCTGCCTTACACTCTCCTTATAATCTTACATCTCCAAACATGAAACACCTGAAGAAATCCAGTCAACACTCAGCTTTTAAGGTGTGCACAAGAAAAACAAAATATAGATTTGATCCATGCACATTTCCATTTATTCAATTTACTGTGGTCCAACAGATGTATGAATGTAAAGGCAAAATACTTCAGCTGGAATCTGAAACAAAAACAGAAAATGCTGGAGAAACTCAGCAGGTCTGACAGCATCTGTGGAGAGAGAATAGAGCCAATGTTTCAAGTCAGGATGACCCTTTGTCGGAGCTGATATATGAATATGATACTTTTGCCATCTACATGATCAAAGCATGTTATCAATGAAGATAAACTTCTGTCGAGTCTTCATTTCCAGACTATCATTACTCACTTTTACAATGAATTCCACACCACTGAACAGAGGGTCTTAAAGAGATCACTGTCATAATGCATTTTAAACAGGTGATGCAAAGATCTGCATTTGAATAGATCCCAACCTGATGGCAGGATAACTGATTTCATTGAACAGCCATTAAAAACTGCAGGATTAGTAACACTAACAGCCTTTAATTCACCATTTGAGCTAAAAAAAATTATAACGACATCCCAGCAGTTGCACAGCACAAAGCTTCCAACCCAAAATATGAGAAAATCTATTTAAAAAGTGGATAAATTTGTTACCAAAGCAAAATAGCAGCATAATATCAAGACTATTATTAGGAAAGGAAAGAAGACAAGCGATGGGAAGCTTATTTGCCAGGAGGGAGGAGAAAAATTAGCTATTATTGCAATGTTAGTGACCTGGAATAATAGCTTCATTATCAAAAGGCCACTTCATCTAATGGCAAGGCAAAGAACATACTGCACCACCTTAAAACAAATTATACCCATAAGCAGAACTGGGATTTATGATCGCCGGATGAAAATCTAACATACAATGTCTTGGCAATCCTTTAGTACAGTGGCTGTACTGATGTCCCAGATCAAAGAGTTCAGTGGTTTCAACTGTTTGTTTTCTAGACAAATGGCTGAATGAAAACTGACATGAACAATACTGGTTTTGTTCCCCCATCAGCCTCGCAACATGCAATGTGAAATCCTTCGACAGCGCTGTGTCACTATGCTCCTACACCTGCTGCTCTTGTAGCATCAGCTGCACCTCCCAGAGGGCTCACTGGACAATTGTATCTCTCTGTATACTGTCATTCTGATTGACCAAAATTCAATTTTTTTCAGAACAATTTGGAGAATGGGTCAAAAACACCCTTCACAACACAAACAAACAAAAACTGTTGGAAATATGACAAGGAATGAGTAGAATCTTAGTCAGAGAGCTGGGTTTTACGAAGGATTTTAAAGACAGAGAGGGACATGGAGAGGTTTAGGGAGGAAGTTCTAGAGAATCAAGCCTAGACAGCTGAAGGCATGCCCACAATGGCTGGACAAAGGGCCAGAGTTCTTTATTTGATGGAGAGCTGACGGGGTTTTCACAGTAGCCTCATTGCACTGTCAAAGTATGCCTATTTGTGACACTAATAAATAAACTTTCAAATGTTTAAGAAGTTTTTACAGAATTAGGGAAGGGCAAAGATTACAATGCACCAGGTGAACCCCCCCCGCCACCCCACCAACCCACAACACCCCCCCTCCCTTTCAAGAACAGACCTTTCCCTAGGCACTGATCTTCTTCCTGTGTGCACCCATGGGGTTCCAGCCCTCTGCTCTGGCACCCATAGCCCACCCGCTATATACTAACATAGCTTGGATTTCACAATGGACTGCAGCCCCTGCTCAGACTGTCGGGTAGCTGTGGGCACATTCTGGCATCCTGAACTCAGCTGAAAAGCACTCTTCTCCAATCTATCCTATTATTTACCAGCAGCGATGTCACAAGAGATCTGGGTTGGAGCTCAGTAAATGAAGCCGCAGCTTTAGTACTAATTAGGTAGTTAGAAAGTCAGCCCAGCACATGAGAACATCACTGCAGCAATATTTTTAAATACATCATTCAGCGTCTCCAAATACTACGATGTTTTCATAGGGGGGGAATGGACAGATACGGACTGAGCTAGGGCAGAAGGCATCACGGTCAGCATGAGCTCGGAGGACTGAAGGGCCTGTTCCTGTGCTGCACTTTGCACTGTTCTTTCAAGATCGAAGAACGTGGTGGCATAATAAAAGTATGAATATATCATTTCTGCAAATTCTAACCAGAAATCGCACTTGCCATTACTTCCATAATTTTATAGGGTAGAAAAACAAAACGTGTCATCTTCCAGGAATTGGGACTACCAAGCTTAAGTTACAATATATTTCCATTTGAAGTCAGACGCAGGATTAATTCCCAAAGTTCCAGCACATGTTTCAAACATATCGGAAGAAATGGCTGCAGTTACTGAGAGGGGAGCCGGAGTGGGGGTGGAGGTTTGTTAATGAGCTCTGTAATGTACATTAATGAGATCTCCAACGTATGTTGATGAACTGTCCAATAGAGACTCATGAGTTTCCCTACAAGAGATAAGCGAGCTGTCAAAACTGTTACCCACATCAGTTTGAGTCTGAAGGAAGGCTGTTATTTCCAATTCCTCCTGGTAAACAGTCAAAGTTGGCATACTGGGATGGACAGAATCTACAACATTGGCTACACACATTCACTCCAAGCAGATCAGGCAACTCAGCCAATCTGCAAGCACACGAGGTGGGTGGGGGCAGGTCAGAGATCAAACACATGGCTCATTGTCCAGCTACAAAAGAAATACACAGGACTGAATTTTGGGGCTAGGCTGCGGAGGGGACATCCACTTGGGACCAATATCAACCAGCCACATCTGAACATCCAGCAGCTAACCAATTAGCAGTCAGGAGACACGAGGGCCAACCCCTTTCTATACAAAGGCTGCATCAGGTCACATAGTGGCTGGTGCAGTGTCAGAATTAAATGGCTATCATTACTGAATATAATGGAAAGCTGAGTGACATGGTGGCACAGTGCTGCCTCACAGTGCCAGGGACCTGGGTTCAATTCCGGCCTTGGGTCACTGTCTGTGCGGAGTTTGCACATTGTCTCTGTGTCTGCGTGGATTTCTTCTGGATGCTCTGATTTCCTCCCACAGTCCAAAGATGTGCAGGTTAGGTGGATTGGCCATGCTAAATTGCCTTTTAGTGTCAGGGTGACTAGCTAGGGTAAATGCATAGGATCATGGGAATAGGGCCTGGGTGGGATTGTGGTTGGTGCAGTCTGGATGGATCAAATGGCCTCCTTCTATTGGATTCTATGGAGGTAGGAAAGCAGCATCCAGAATGGCAGAGAGACAACTCCATGTGGCCCTACAGTTCAGCGACAACTCCCTGTATGAACAACTCCAGGCACAGGAAGGGTGGAAGATCCTCTTCCCCAAGAACAGGAGGAAGAGACTGGTCCACGTGGCGGAGAGGGCCTGGACAGAATCAGAGACAGTTAGCAGCCATGGGGTCACCCCCAGAAACTGGATTCTGTGCCACAAGCACACATCAGTGACCTCATTGGCTCTGCCAAGCTGAGTAGCCAATACCCTTTTCCTTTTGGGGCTTGCATGTAGCAATATACCATTTGGTACAGAGGGAGTAACCACCCAGTCAGTGGCAAAGGGGTCAAGCAGTAATTTATCCGGTTGGAGACATGGCCAGTCAGTGATCCTGGAGATATGCATGGATCTACATAACATTGCCTTTCCCACGAGTTCTTTGCAGTTGTGGTAAGGCTTGTGGGGCAGGTACAGGAAAAGTCTGTGTCTGCTCCAGGTCCCCATTCTTCTCAAACAGGATGTACAACTTTGTGTTGTAAGGTTGGAGAGTGGCTTCCTTCTGTATTGGGGGCTCCACTCAAGGCCTTTCAGACGAGCACAACAAGTCCTCAGTCCCTTTGCCGGTGACACCAGCACTTTGAGTAGCTGTGATGTGTGTTCAGGAGCTTGTCAGCAGCCCGGGTCCCTCTGGGTCAGGAAGCCAGAGGACGTCTGTCACAGTTAACCCAAGCCACCAAGCAGCCTGCCTCCATAACTGCTGACAGTGCACTGTTGGAAAACACATAAGAAATTTAAGAAAAGTACCTAGCCACTTTTGGGATGCACAGGTAAATAGGTAATCAAATTGTGAATCCTCACTTTTCTTGTTGTATTAAATAAAGGATAAATGTGTTGCCATTACAGCTCCTTCCATTCTTTGCTGTGCAATGAGATTACAGTTATATCCTGACTCATTGAAGGGACTACCACTGAGGGACCAAGTGTGGATAGTTAACGCCTTACCTTTGCCTCTGTCGTCTGTAACTGGGCATTGGGTAATGGAATAGTGAATGCAGAAGTGACAGCAGCGCTGCAGAAAGGTAAGGCTTCATTTGTATTGCTCCAAAGGTCGCAAAGGTCACCTGAAACATCTTTCCATTAGCGTGTCCCAAGCCTCCCTTGTAAGTATCTCGTTATACTTTGTAATGTGTTGTCCCTGGGGTCCTTCATCATGCATTATCCGGTCAGAAGCTTCCTCCACAGCCTTAGCATTGGAGGAGATATTGCTATCCTTAAGATCCTCATTGTTCAACAGCTCCCCGCTCTGCAACACCAGCATTTGCAGTACACAGCAGGCCATCACAATATGCAAGACCCACACTAGAGCATACTGAAGAGCTCCACAAGATTGATGAAGGCCTTCAGAAGGCCAACGGTCCGTTGGTTGGTCACTCAAGTTGGCCCACAACAGATGTGGTATCTCACTCCTGCATCTGTGCATGGGTTCCTCTCAGGTGTTACTAACCATGTCCTCAGTGGGTGGACTTTGTCTCCAAGTATGCATCCCTAGAGGCGGGAGGGGGTCGGAAAACTTGGGACTGTAAATTATGTAAGTATCATGGCAACTTCCCAGGAACACATGAGGACATCAAGGGCCAGCCATCAGTTTTCATCAACAAAGGGGCCCAATGTACAACTTCTCCAGTTATACATTGGGCCCCTTTGTTGAAGAAAACTGATGGCTGGCCCTTGATGTCCATGTGCACCCACAGAAATCCATTCATGGCCCTGACTCCAATGGCACTCTCACTAGATCAGTGAGCAAACATGATGACCCTCTTGAACAGAGCATTGGTCACATCACTGATGTACCACAGACTGCATGATTCCACACAGATCTCCAGTAGATCCCTGAGAAGATCCAGAGGCGCAGTAGTTCAGCGACACGGTGACTTTCAGTGCAATAAGGATTGGGTTAGCCACCACGTCCCATGGAGCTCAGATTGCCCTGCAGCATGACACAGAGATCAGTGACAGTTTCGCTGTGGAGGCACAGTGTTTGGGAAGTGTGTTGCTTGGATGATTATAGGAAGCTGAACCTTGGACGGTACAGTCCTTCTGGAGGGTTGCTGCTCTGAAGGGGGCTCTTCTACTCTCCAGGGACTGGTCTCCTTATGTAAGAAAGAATATACTTGCCATGGAGGGAGCCCAGGGAAGGTTCACCAGACTGATTCCTGGGATGGCAGGATTGTCGTCTGAGGAGAGATTGAATCGTCTAGGCCTGAATTCACTGGAATTTAGCAGATTGAGAGGGGTAGGTCTGCTGAGGAACAGTGGAGGATTTTTAAGGAGATCTTTCTTGGTGCTCAGCAGAAATTTATTCCGATGGTCAGAAAGGACTGTAGGAGGAGAGGTAATAAGCCGTGGATAACGAAGGAGGTGAAGGAAAGTGTTAAATTAAAAGCGGAGGCGTTTAGAGTAGCTAAGAGTAGTGGGCGAGAAGAGGATTGGGAGAGGTTTAAATGTCAACAAAGGTTGACAAAGAATTTGATAAAGAAGGGTAGGAGAAACTATGAAGCTGGGCTAGCGCTTAATATAAAAAAGGATAGCAAGAGTTTTTATAAATATATAAAAAGGAAGAGGCTGGCTCGGGTGAACGTTGGACCCTTAGAGGATGAGAAGGGGGACTTAGTGGTAGGGGATGGGGATGTGGCTGAGGTCTTGAATAACTTTTTTGTTTCGGTCTTCACGGAGGAGGACGTGAATAATTTGCCGGGTGTTAGAGATGGAAAGGTGGTAGGACTGGAGGGTCTCAATGACATTATTGTTACTAGAGAGGCGGTGCTCGACAGACTGGAGGGACTGATTGTGGACAAGTCCCCAGGACCGGATGGAATGCATCCAAGGGTTCTAAAAGAAATGGCGGAGGTGATAGTGGATGCCTTGGTGGTTATTTTCCAAACGTCACTGGATTCCGGGGAAGTGCCGGAAGATTGGAAAACGGCTAATGTTACGCCGTTGTTTAAGAAGGGTGCCAGGCAAAAGGCAGGGAATTATAGGCCGGTTAGTTTAACGTCTGTCGTAGGTAAAATGTTAGAATCCGTCATCAAGGAGGAAATAGCGAGGCATCTTGAGGGGGATTGCTTGATAGAGCAGACGCAGCACGGTTTCGTTAAGGGGAAGTCGTGTCTGACAAATTTATTGGAGTTCTATGAGGATGTGTCTAGGGCGGTGGATAGAGGAGAGCCGGTGGATGTGGTCTTTCTTGATTTTCAGAAGGCGTTTGACAAGGTACCTCACAAGAGGTTATTGCAGAAGGTCAGGGGACATGGAGTTGGGGGTAGGGTGTTAGCGTGAATAGAGGATTGGTTGTCAAATAGGAGGCAGAGAGTGGGGGTCAATGGGTGCTATTCGGATTGGCAGTTGGTGACTAGTGGAGTGCCCCAGGGGTCGGTGCTGGGGCCTCAGCTATTTACCATTTATATAGATGATCTGGAGGAGGGAACCGAGTGTATGGTGTCGAAATTTGCTGATGACACCAAGATTGGTGGAACGGCAAATTGCGCGGAGGGTGTGGAGAGTCTACAGAAGGATCTAGATAGGCTGGGCGAATGGGCCAGGAACTGGCAAATGGAATTTAATGTTGGCAAGTGTGAGGTGGTCCACTTTAGTAGGAATAATGGTGGGAAGGATTATTACTTACGTGGCGAAAAACTGCAGCAGGCGACGGTGCAGAGGGACCTCGGGGTCCTTGTGCATGAGTCGCAAAAACCCAGCTTGCAGGTGCAGCAGGTGGTCAGGAAGGCGAATGGGATGCTGGCCTTCATGGCGAGGGGGATTGAATATAAAAGTAGGGAGGTCTTGCTGCGGCTGTATAGGGCATTGGTGAGGCCGCAGCTGGAGAACTGTGTGCAGTTTTGGGCGCCATACTTACGCAAAGATATTTTGGCCTTGGAGGGAGTGCAGAGGAGGTTTACTAGGCTGAAACCGGAGTTGAGGGGGTTGAGCTATGAGGAGAGGCTGAATAAACTAGGCTTGTACTCGTTAGAGTTTAGAAGAATGAGGGGAGATCTCATTGAGACACATAAGATGATGAATGGGATGGATAGGATAGAGGTGGAGAGACTCTTCCCGCTCAGAAAGGACAGTAGGACTAGGGGGCACAGCCTCAAGATAAAGGGGGGGTGGTTTAGAACGGAGTTGAGGAAGAACTTCTTCACTCAAAGGGTGGTGAATCTCTGGAATTCTCTGCCCGTTCAAGTGGTGGAGGCTGCCTCGCTAAATATTTTTAAGACGCGGGTTGATGGGTTTTTGATAAGAGAGGGGATTAAGGGTTATGGGGAGAGGGCGGGAATGTGGAACTGAGCCACGACAGATCAGCCATGATCTTATTGAATGGCGGGGCAGGCTCGAGGGGCTAGATGGCCGACTCCTGCTCCTATTTCTTATGTTCTTATATATAATTGAAATGTATAAAATTCTGACAGGACTGGACAGACTGGATTCAGGAATGTCGTTTCCTGTGGTTGGGGAGGCTAGAAGATGAGATGGCATGGTGGCACAGTGGGTAGCACTGTTGCCTCACAGCGCCAGGGACTCAGGTTCAATTCCAGCCTCGGGTCACTGTCTGCATGGAGTTTGCATATTCTCTCCATGCTTGCATGGGTTTTCCTCTGGGTGCTCAGGATTCCTTCCATCTTCCAAAGATGTGCGAGTTAGGTAGATTAGCCACGCTAACTTGACCTTAGTATCAGGAGGATTAGCAGGGTAAATATGCAGGATTACACGAATAGAGTCTGGGTGGGGATGTGACTGAATGGCCTCTTTCTGTACTGTAGGGATTCTATAATTTTAAGGGGGTCATAATCTCAGGATACAGTTTAGGCCATTTAGGACTGAGGTGAGGAAAAATTTCTTCATTCAGTGGGTGGTGAACCTGTGGAATTCTCTACCCTACAAAGCTGTGAAGGCCAAGTCACTGAATATATTTAAGAAGGAAACAGATTTCTAGACTCTACAGGTGTCAAGGAATATCAGTAGGGTGCAGGAATATAGTGTTCACATAGAGGATTAGCCATGATCATACTGAATGACAGAGTAGGCTCGAAGGGTTGAATGGCCCACTCCTGCTCCTATTTTCTATGTTAAGCCTAATGCAAGGAGAATAGCAGCTCAATAAAATTACTTAACCTGATCATAGCAAGAGTGTAATGTGTTTTGTCATTTTTTATGTTTGAAGAACCATTATGAATCAAATCACTATTCATAGTAATTGTTACTCTGCTTGCTCACATATTTATAATTGATCTTATCTTAGCAATGTGCCTCATCAGTGCGCTTTCTGGAGAATAAGAGAAATCACTGTGGGGGCAAGTGCAACATTTTTGGAATACAAAACATGTATGGAGACTAAAATATAAATACAATCAAACATAAACTTTGAATAGAGGAATCTACACTGAAAAAGAATGAGAACAGAAGAACACTAATAAATGAAGAAATTCTGCTTGGGTAACAAACAATTAAAAAAGAAAAATCTTCTTTCCAACCCATCACTCACTGGCCACAAAAACCGTAAAGGGTGAAAAGGTATGAATCAGGTTCCAATATTAGCAACGCACCAGTGTCTAACTGCATTAAGAAATCTATTATTCAACAATCAGTATAAAACAAGCAGATGCACCTCAGTTTCATTAACCTTGACAGACAAGGCAATTATGGCATGTGTTCACAGTTGGCTTTGTTGCACTGCAGCCAGCTGTATGCATTGGCAGAAATTTAATCAGCTCCAGATATAGCCCTGTGCTTTCAAAAGGAAGCTCTTGGCTGTTAGCTTGGTTTTATACACAATAAGAGACTTAATCTCGAAAAGATTCTTTACTTACACAATTGCAGTCTCTCCCAATTTTGACATCTCTTTCCAAGTATCCTCATCCAGTCCACTGTAAATTCCATTATTGTTTACTACAATGACCACTATTGGCAAACTGTACCTGAGATAAAAAGAAATGTGAATGTTTACCAGTGTATATATATATCAGGTATCCCAAACCAACTCTGTAATTGTAAACCATGGAAGTACAATCTAGAGGGAAGAAAATTTCAAAGGACTTGATTCAAATTTTCAAGGTAAGTCTTATAGTGGATGCAAATGATCCAGGGCTTTCAGGGTTAAGGTGAGGGCAGGTTGCATAAACATAGCTTGCATTTGCTGGAGTTTAGAAGGTTACATTACAATTGAATGGATATGTTTATATGGGTCAAGGGGCTAAACAGCATGGACGCAGATAAAATATTTCACAAAAGGGCAACATTTTAAAATTAGACTATTGAAATCAGGAAGCATTTTCTCCACAAAAAGGGTGGCAGAAATCTGTAATGAAAAAGCTGTGGACACTGGCTTAATTAAAATTTCAAAGACTAAGAGCAATAGATTTCCTGTTTGGCTTTAGGAACTGTACTAAAGCATATGCAGAAAAGTCAGGGGAGTGGAGTTGTAGTACAACTCAAGGCTCAATGGCCAACAGCTATTCCTATGCTCCTAGAAAACGGATTGAACAAAACTGATCCAGACAAATTGTTCACCAAGGTTAAGTGTTTCTAATCAAAAGATTCGATGCTTAGCACCATAGTGAGATCATTGATCTCTGTTGGAGTTTATAAGTCATGATGTGGGTATGCCGGCGTTGGACTGGCGTAAACACAGTAAAAAGTCTGACAACACCAGGTTTTAGTCCAACCTATTTATTTGATAATATACTCGCAAGCTTTCGAGGGGTTACCCTCTTCTTATAAGATCAGAAAATCAGAACATACCCCAATGACAGAATCAAGATCCAGCAGCATTGGAAGCAAACCTGAGACCTAGGCAGCAGGACAAGGTTTAGAGAGATGGCAACTCACTAGAGTGGGCCAGTGTGCAAACAGATGTTCTACTCATTGTACCAACTGCCTCTCATCATACTCTGTGCTTTGTAGGTTTTGCCCTCTGATAGAATATGGTAGTTTATGAATCACACCCAACAACGGTTCTCTTGGTGTCAATTTGAACTCACAAAGAATTATAAAAAACACGTGTCACACTAGTGTCACACATGGAGATCTGGCCCTCAATACGGGTGGATGGTGGCACAGTGGTTAGCACTACTGCCTCACAGCGCCAGGGACCTAGGTTCAATTCCCAGCTCGGGCCACTTTCAGTGTGGAGTCTGCACATTCTCCCTGTATCTGTGTGGGATTCCTCCAGGTGCTCTGGTGTCCTCCCACAGTCCAAAAGATGTGCTGGTTAGGTTCATTGGCCATGCTAAATTCTCCCTCAGTGTACCCAAACAGGCACCAGAATGTGGCGACTAACGGATTTTCACAGTAACTTCAATGTTAATGTAAGCTCACTTGTGACACTAATAAATAAACTTTAAATGAAGGAATGTCATTGTTACACTCCCAGGACATATTGTCATACTAACAGAAATAGGACAGTGGGAATCATTTTCTGTAAGGCTAGTTAGCACAGCCACAGACACTTCTGAGTTCAAGTAGACATCTGCGGCAACCTGGATTTGTAACAATCAGATTGTTTACACCAGGAATACACACCATGGTGAGATCATTGATCTCTGTTGGAGTTTATGATATTAGAAGCACTCCTTTAAAAGAAAGAACTTGCACTTACCCCACGCCTTTCACAATTTTAGGGCTTCCTAAAGGGCACATTTGAAGCATAGTCATTGTTGTAAAGTGGGAAAATCCAGCAGACAATTTGCACTCAGCAATGTCTGGCAAGCAGCAAATAAATAAATTATCAGATCATCTGATTCAAATGGTGGTTGAGTGCTAAGTGTTGGCCTGGATTCTGGAAGGACTTCTGAGCACTTGTTCCAATAATGCTATGGGATCCTTCATTCTTAAACATTTAATTGCAAAGCTTTTTCCCCTCCAAGCACATATTGTACATAATTTCCCTCAAGAAATCTCGAGGTTGCCATTGGTGACTGATAATTGTTCTGCAGCCGCTTCAAGAGGCTGTATTTTCTAACAGGTGTGGGAACTGGTCTAGGTAGTGAACTTTCTAACAGGTGTGGGAACTGGTCTAGGTAGCGAACTTTCTAACAGGTGTGGGAACTGGTCTAGGTAGCGAACTTTCTAACAGGTGTGGGAACTGGTCTAGGTAGCGAACTTTCTAACAGGTGTGGGAACTGGTCTAGGTAGCGAACTTTCTAACAGGTGTGGGAACTGGTCTAGGTAGCGAACTTTCTAACAGGTGTGGGAACTGGTCTAGGTAGCGAACTTTCTAACAGGTGTGGGAACTGGTCTAGGTAGTGAACTTTCTAACAGGTGTGGGAACTGGTCTAGGTAGTGAACTTTCTAACAGGTGTGGGAACTGGTCTAGGTAGTGAACTTTCTAACAGGTGTGGGAACTGGTGTAGGTAGCGAACTTTCTAACAGGTGTGGGAACTGGTGTAGGTAGCGAACTTTCTAACAGGTGTGGGAACTGGTCTAGGTAGCGAACTTTCTAACAGGTGTGGGAACTGGTCTAGGTAGCGAACTTTCTAACAGGTGTGGGAACTGGTCTAGGTAGCGAACTTTCTAACAGGTGTGGGAACTGGTCTAGGTAGCGAACTTTCTAACAGGTGTGGGAACTGGTCTAGGTAGTGAACTTTCTAACAGGTGTGGGAACTGGTCTAGGTAGTGAACTTTCTAACAGGTGTGGGAACTGGTCTAGGTAGTGAACTTTCTAACAGGTGTGGGAACTGGTCTAGGTAGCGAACTTTCTAACAGGTGTGGGAACTGGTCTAGGTAGCGAACTTTCTAACAGGTGTGGGAACTGGTCTAGGTAGTGAACTTTCTAACAGGTGTGGGAACTGGTCTAGGTAGCGAACTTTCTAACAGGTGTGGGAACTGGTCTAGGTAGTGAACTTTCTAACAGGTGTGGGAACTGGTCTAGGTAGCGAACTTTCTAACAGGTGTGGGAACTGGTCTAGGTAGTGAACTTTCTAACAGGTGTGGGAACTGGTCTAGGTAGCGAACTTTCTAACAGGTGTGGGAACTGGTCTAGGTAGCGAACTTTCTAACAGGTGTGGGAACTGGTCTAGGTAGCGAACTTTCTAACAGGTGTGGGAACTGGTGTAGGTAGCGAACTTTCTAACAGGTGTGGGAACTGGTCTAGGTAGCGAACTTTCTAACAGGTGTGGGAACTGGTCTAGGTAGCGAACTTTCTAACAGGTGTGGGAACTGGTCTAGGTAGTGAACTTTCTAACAGGTGTGGGAACTGGTCTAGGTAGCGAACTTTCTAACAGGTGTGGGAACTGGTCTAGGTAGCGAACTTTCTAACTGGTGTGGGAACTGGTCTAGGTAGTGAACTTTCTAACAGGTGTGGGAACTGGTCTAGGTAGCGAACTTTCTAACAGGTGTGGGAACTGGTGTAAGTAGCGAACTTTCTAACAGGTGTGGGAACTGGTCTAGGTAGTGAACTTTCTAACAGGTGTGGGAACTGGTCTAGGTAGCGAACTTTCTAACAGGTGTGGGAACTGGTCTAGGTAGCGAACTTTCTAACAGGTGTGGGAACTGGTCTAGGTAGCGAACTTTCTAACAGGTGTGGGAACTGGTCTAGGTAGCGAACTTTCTAACAGGTGTGGGAACTGGTCTAGGTAGTGAACTTTCTAACAGGTGTGGGAACTGGTGTAGGTAGCGAACTTTCTAACAGGTGTGGGAACTGGTCTAGGTAGCGATCTTTCTAACTGGTGTGGGAACTGGTCTAGGTAGTGAACTTTCTAACAGGTGTGGGAACTGGTGTAGGTAGCGAACTTTCTAACAGGTGTGGGAACTGGTGTAAGTAGCGAACTTTCTAACAGGTGTGGGAACTGGTCTAGGTAGCGAACTTTCTAACAGGTGTGGGAACTGGTCTAGGTAGCGAACTTTCTAACAGGTGTGGGAACTGGTGTAAGTAGCGAACTTTCTAACAGGTGTGGGAACTGGTCTAGGTAGCGAACTTTCTAACAGGTGTGGGAACTGGTCTAGGTAGCGAACTTTCTAACAGGTGTGGGAACTGGTCTAGGTAGCGAACTTTCTAACAGGTGTGGGAACTGGTCTAGGTAGCGAACTTTCTAACAGGTGTGGGAACTGGTCTAGGTAGCGAACTTTCTAACAGGTGTGGGAACTGGTGTAGGTAGCGAACTTTCTAACAGGTGTGGGAACTGGTCTAGGTAGCGAACTTTCTAACAGGTGTGGGAACTGGTCTAGGTAGCGAACTTTCTAACAGGTGTGGGAACTGGTCTAGGTAGCGAACTTTCTAACAGGCGTGGGAACTGGTGTAGGTAGCGAACTTTCTAACAGGTGTGGGAACTGGTCTAGGTAGCGAACTTTCTAACAGGTGTGGGCAGCAAGTTGGCACAGTGGTTAGCACTGCTGCTTCACAGCGCCAGGGAGCCAGGCTTGATTCCAGCCTTCGGTGATTGTCTGTGTGGAGCTTGCATGTTCTCCCTGTGTCTGCGTGGGTTTCCTTTGTGTGCTCAGGTTTTCTCCCGCAGTCCAAAAACATGCAGGTTAGGTGGATTGGCTGTGCTAAATTGCTCTTTAGTGCCGCATGATGTATAGGTTAGGGTGATTAGTGGGGTAAATACATGGGATACGGGGATAGGTCCGGGATAAGATTTTTGAAAAGGTAGGTTGGTGTTGACTTGATGGGCTGAATGGCCTCCTCCTGTACTGTAGGGATTCTAACTCTGTTTTGGTACCGCTTCGTGCCTGTTTGGTGAGCTTCCCAGAGGCAGCCAATGAACAAGCTGCCTCCGGGAGCCCTGTCCAATTATGATGGGGCACTGCACAGGCCAATTGGAAGGTTGTACATTACCGAGGTTCAATTCCCAGCTCAGGCCACTTTCAGTGTGGAGGCTGCACATTCTCCCTGTATCTGTGTGGGATTCCTCCAGGCGCTCCGGTTTCCTCCCACAGTCCAAAAGATGTGCTGGTTAGGTTCACTGGCCAAGCTAAATTCTCCCTCAGTGTACCCAAACAGGCGCCAGAATGTGGCTCCACCAGGAGAGGTGGGTGTTGCTAATGCTGTATAAGACAGCAAGGGAACCTCAAGATGAAGATGCCATCCAAAGTCTTCTTAAATTGTTAAAATCAAATGTGGCCATAACTGCCAAGTCACCATTGCTGAGGGGGACCCCTCCACTGGCAGCTCTGGAAGGCAGGGATTTAAAATGGCAATGATGAATCCCAGCTTGCAATTGGGAGGCCCCCTGGAGAAGTGTCAGGCTTTACACTTGTGGACAGGAAGCGAAAATACTGGTGCCAATGCAAAATAACCAAATAGTCTTATCTGGCTTCCCACCTTCATGAAGCAGGAAGATGGCCCAAGTCCCAGCCCAGAGCTGGAAGACTCCCAAGGTCAGGAATGTAAGAGGAGCTGTCCCAGTCAAGCTCTTCCCTATTTTCCTGGCTGGCAGCCCAACCTCTTCCACACCTTCACAGGGTTGAGAAAATTTGGCCCTAAGTTTCTAGACTCCCTTCCACCATTTTGTGTGTTGTGCCTTTCTCCCAATTCCCTCACTGACAGCTTCTCTTTCCAATGTGAGGGAATTCCCTTTCAAACAGTGCAACAAAATATAATTTTAGAAAGCAATTAACCTTTATGACCACAGCTGTTACTCGTGCATGCCTGAGGGCTTAAGCTTCGAATCACTTATACTGAGATAGACAAAGACTTTTTTGAAGATGGATTGCACATACATTCAGCAAATCTAAAAATATAATTGCCATCGTGATGCCATTTTTCATCAATATGAAATGTGACACCCCCACTATCCAACCATCTGCAATCATTGCCAATGAAAAACTTCTATACAATTTTTGATTTGACATTTTGATCTAGAATTATTTTCTGTATACGTCAATGAATGGAAGAACAATCTGAATAAAATTTTAATACCATCACTAGTGATTCTGTGTCGATGGCTGCTACAACTGTTTAATGAGTGTTACATAAACAAAATACACACATTTTAAAAGGGAAAATAATCAATTAACCAAATTGTTTTTAAAAAATCATAACCTCTGTGTGGCACAGTCAGTAAACATTATTGGGTTAAGATTTCAATTCAATTCCTGGTTCCTCCTGAGGTGAGGTAGTTGATCTTTGATCTGAATCACAGAATTCCTATACTGCAGAAGGAGGCCATTCAGCCCATCAAGTCTGTACTGACAACAATCTGACCCAGGCCCAATCCCCATAACCCCATATGTTTACCCTGTGAATCCACCTGACACGAAGAGTCAATTTAGCAAGGCCAATCAACCTGCACATCTCTGGACCGTGGAGGGAAACCGGAGCAGCCGGAGGAAACCCACAGATATGGGAAGAACACGGAAACTGCACACCAACAGTCACCTGAGGTGGGAATTGAATCAGGGTCCCTGGCTCTATGAGGCGGCAGTGCTAACCACAGTATCACCATGCCATGATTTATAATTGCAACATGTATTGGGATAAAGTGTAAATTATTGTTCCTTGTATGCTATACAGCTAAGACATACTGCTCATAGAGTAAAGAAGGAAAGGAGAGGGTGCAGGATATAATGTTACAGTCACAGGGTGTACAGAAATATCAAGGATGGAAAGGTTGGCAAGGCCTCAGCATCCAAATCTAAGCGAAAGAGGAAATAAGGCAGGAAGTAGGAAACAGGATTCACTGTTTGCTAGTGGTTTTGTTCACACAGTACCCAATAAGCTTTTCTATTACCAGCCAGTGCATGTTCATTGAATGCTCTGCACACACACTTTTAATCCAGCTGAGCTGCTCCTTCTCCTGCTCTCCTCTGGCATGAGCTGGGAGGAAGGCATTTGTAAAATAGATCCCCTCAAAATTAAGGCCCAGATTTTCATTCCTAGGCACAGAGTTTGGGAAATCCACGGTTCAATGAACCTGCTTTTTAAAAATGGCGTCCTGCAGTTCTGGTTTCCATTCCAAGTGGCGCGGGCTGCAGTAGATGTCAGGCCTATTATAAGAACATAAGAAATAGGGGCAGGAGTAGGCCATCTAGCCCTTCGAGCCTGCCCCACCATTCAATATTATCTCCAGAATGAATGTGGAGGCTTCTAGATATGTAGACGGTCTGGGCAGAAAACCTGCTTCTGTACTCCAATACTCCACTGTCTGGCCCTAACCAACTCCATGCTCACAAATGCCACCCTATAAACCCCCCTCCCCCCCCAGCTTCTCATGTCCTCATTATTCTTTCATGGAATGTGGACACTGAACAAAGAACAAAGAGCAACACAGCACAGGAACAGGCCCTTCGGCCCTCCAAGCCTGCGCCGCTCATGAGGCCAACTAGACCATTCGTTTGTATCCCTCTATTCCCAGTCTGTTCATGTAGCTATCTAGATAAGTCTTAAGCAAGGCCAGCATTTGTTGTCCATCCTTAATTTCTGTTGAATTGATTGGCTTATTAGACATTTCAGAGAGCAGTTAAAAGTCAACCACATTAATGTGGGTCCAGAGTCACACAAATACCACACCAGGTAAAGACAGCAGATTTCCTTCCCAAAAGGACACTAGTGAAACAGATGTGTTTTTACAACATTTGATGACAGGTGCCATGGTCACCATTACTGAGGCAAGCCTTCAGTTCCAGATTTTTATTATTAATTGAATTTAAATTCCATCAGCTGCCTTGGTGGGATTGGAACTCATGCCCCCACAGCATTAGGCTGGGCCTCTGGATTGTTATTCCAGTGGCAATGACACTATGCCATCATTCCCCCATGACAACTCATGATACTCTATCCACCCCTGCTCAGGCACCCACCGGGAAGAAGGAGCACCAGCCAGGCACCCCATGGCATCAACTCAGGAATGCTTTAGCACTCCACCATCCTCCTTCCGGTGATCCATCGCAGATCAATTCAAGAAGGGAGCACTTATATATTAAGCAGGAGACTCTTAGCAATCTAGTGCCCTCAAGGCCTTGGGCCACCTGAGGATATTTGTCAGAGTTATCTTATAAACAGCACATTGCCTTCACTTCAATTGCAGGTGTCAGAGTTATACCCAGACATAGCAGTTGATTTAGCAGAATTAAGAAACATTAAATGCACACAGATGGCATTTGTGTACAGTCATTGCATATAACCTTCACATGTGTAAATATATACTGAACTTAACCATTGGCAAATCTCATGGATTCCATTATTCTAATTATTTCTTCAAGGTTTTGTGATCAGTTAAAATTCCAGAATGTTGGCCCCAAATTGAGTCTGATTAGGAACTTATATTGAGTCAGTTAACCCACGTTATTACCAGAGCAAGTCATCTATAATGGCACATGTGCAATATCAGAAATGGCCATCATTTGTCAGTGCACTGCCTGGCCAACATTCTTGTCAACCAGTTTTCACCATTAACCATGCTCTGGCCTCTGGAGATGTGCTTATCAAGATCACTACGTTTACTGCACTGATGTCAGTTGTTTGTGAATAGCATGATTACCCTTGACAACTTAAATCAGCTACGTGTGTCCCAACCTTCATTGGGAATGGATTTGACCTTGGCTGGTCTTCCCAAAAACCACGGCTCACAGTCTCGCCCTAACGTAACGGCCATCTAGGAAAGAGACTTTTAAGGCTTGTGACAGTTGCAGGATCCTGAGTGGATCCTTCATGAAGTGCCTTTTAGCTAAGACAGAATCTTGATTAACTTCATATCAGATACATTCATTCTTCACAACTTCCAGTCCAAGTGGTGTAAGGCATAATTCATGACATTACGATATCTTGATACTGTATGCATTAAAGAGACTAAAAACCTAATTTCTTTCACAATTTCTTCATGTGTCTTGCAATTTTAACTGACAGCTATCATCTCTCACCTTAGGTGTTTTTGCACTTCATCTTTCTTCATCCATTGGCATTCTTAGTCTCACGATCGCTTCTCTGATGCAGTTTTTAAAACATTTATTTATGGGATGTGGGTCACTTGCAAAACAGCATTTTTTACCCATCCCTGTCTTGTCTTAAGAAGATAGTGGTAAGCCGTTTTCCTGAACCACTGCAAGCCATCTAGTGATTTTCCTATAACTGTTTGGTATAACTGAGTGGCTTGCTAGACTATTTCACAGGGCAGTTCGGAATCAGCCATGTTTGCCAGAGTATCTGGAATGGGTGCTGGGAAAAGCTGAGCACTCCCAGGGAGGGCAGGAAGAGCGCGGGCACGGAGAGAAGGGAGTGTGCAGGCTGGCACTTTGAATGCATTCTCTGGGGGACAGCCACTGCTGACTCAGAGGGTTGCTGACCTGCAAAAAAAACATTGCGATGGAAAAGCTATGCAACGAGTGTCGAGGCAGTACATTCAAATGCAGACTTCAGTCAGCGAACATCTTTATAAATTTTGAAGCTAAAATAATAAGGCCGCCTCGCCAAATCAGCCCACCCACACACTGTAAAAGCAGACGAGCCACATAAAAATGTGTTCAATTGGCCCCTTGGTGGGTTAAATTGCCTGCTTGATTATTGGTAGGTGTACTTCCAACTCTCATGCACAGCTACCCACCAGAATATTGCAAAAATTCACGATGATGTCAGGTCGTGTGCCCAAATGTCATTTTGCTTGATCTCACACACTTCCAGTACCACCTTATGCCTGCCTGGCAATGTAAAATCCTGGCCTAGGCTTATTCTTGAACATAGTTAGAAGTTTAATATGTTACCTGCACATAGTCTCCACTTCTATGCCTGAAAATCCAAAGGCACTGTCTCCTTCAACACAGATAACCCGCTGATGCGGGTTCTGATCCTTGGCAATCAGTGCTGCAGCTATAGCGAAACCCAGACCTACACCCATGGTGCCAAAGGTGCCAGCATCCAATCTAAAATCAAACAGATCAGAGGGATTATTCTACTGCTTCAGCTGGAACAATACATATCAGCTATATTGTGAAGAATATTTGACAGAACTTTACAACCCATGGTGGTGGGGGTAGGGCTGGAAAGCATGGAGAACTGTTCAAAATGACTTTGGTGGGACTGGGATGAGTGGAAAGTATAGACTCCTTGAGACTGAAATTAATTACTGACATGGATCTGGTGGATTGTGTAGTGGAAAGATTTAGGCTAAATTTTAAAAACTGATTGTATTCAGGCATTATTTAAGTGATGAATTTCCTGGTATTTTTCAAAGCAAGTTGCTGAGCATAATTGATATCTCCGAGCTCATTGGGTACCTCCGAGCTCACTGGGTAGCTCCGAGCCCATTGGGTATCTCCGAGCTCATTGGGTACCTCCGAGCTCACTGGGTATCTCCGAGCCCATTGGGTATCTCCGTGCTCACTGGGTAGCTCCGAGCTCATTGGGCAGCTCCGAGCCCACTGGGTAGCTCCGAGCCCACTGGGTAGCTCCGAGCCCACTGGGTACCTCCGAGCCCACTGGGTAGCTCCGAGCCCACTGGGTATCTCCGAGCCCACTGGGTATCTCCGAGCTCATTGGGTACCTCCGAGCCCATTGGGTAGCTCCGTGCCCATTGGGTAACTCCGAGCCCACTGGGTAGCTCCGAGCCCACTGGGTATCTCCGAGCCCATTGGGTAGCTCCGAGCCCATTGGGTAGCTCCGAGCCCATTGGGTAGCTCCGAACTCATTGGGTAGCTCCGAGCCCATTGGGTAACTCCGAGCCCATTGGGTAGCTCCGAGACCATTGGGTAGCTCCGAGACCATTGGGTAACTCCGAGCCCATTGGGTAACTCCGAGCCCATTGGGTAGCTCCGAGCCCATTGGGTAACTCCGAGCCCATTGGGTAACTCCGAGCCCATTGGGTAGCTCCGAGCTCATTGGGTAGCTCCGAGCTCATTGGGTAGCTCCGAGCTCATTGGGTATCTCCGAGCCCATTGGGTAGCTCCGAGCGCATTGGGTAACTCCGAGCCCATTGGGTAACTCCGAGCCCATTGGGTAGCTCCGAGCTCATTGGGTATCTCCGAGCCCATTGGGTAGCTCCGAGCTCATTGGGTATCTCCGAGCCCATTGGGTAACTCCGAGCCCATTGGGTAACTCCGAGCCCATTGGGTAGCTCCGAGCTCATTAGGTATCTCCGAACCCATTGGGTAGCTCCGAGCTCATTAGGTATCTCCGAGCCCATTGGGTAGCTCTGAGCATCTTTTGCAAATTGATGTCAAATATGAAAATGTTGCTGATCTGCCATCAAACACATTCCAAATTAAAACACCTGATGTCCAATGATCACTGATGATTTTTGAATGCATGATTACAAAAATTGTGGCAAAAGTTTTGGACAGAGTTGGAGCCCTGGTGAAATTACACTGCACTCCTTCCAAGACCATATACCCTCTTTCTAAGGTATGCTGCCTAGTACAGCGTTCAATACATTTTTAAATGTGGGCATCGCTAGCTAGGCCAGCATTGATTGCCCATCGCTAACTGCCCTTGAAAAGATAGTGAGCTACCCTTTTGAACTGCTGCATGTGGTGCAGATACATCCACAATGTTGTTTCGGAGAGAGTTACAGGATTTTGACCCAGCAACAGGAAAGGAACAGTGATACACTTCCAAGTCAGGATGGTGAGGGACTTGGAGGGGAATCTCCAGATGGTGGTGTTCCCATGTGATTATTGCCATTGCCCATCTATATGGTAGCGGTCATGGATTTGGAAGGTGGAGGTCCAAAGTGGATAATCTCACACTTACTTGCACTGAAATCCAACTACCATAGTTCTGTCTACTCACTTATTCTATCGAGATCCCTTTGTATTTTTATGTTCCTGTCTGCTCTACTTACTATACGACTTGTACCTTGAACAAATGAAGCAATATGGCTCTGTATTGTGGTATCTAAGTCATTCGTAAATTTAGTGACTGCTGAGGCTCCAGCATAGATCCTTGTTGAATACTACTGTTCAACTACACTCCCTCCTAATTTAAAACACACCCATTAGCCCTAATCTTAGCTCTGCCACTTAACCAATCTCTTATCCAAATCAATAATTTGTCTTCAAGACAACTGATATCAGGCAAATTGGCTTGTACTGCCCTCTCTCCCTCCTTTCTTGAACAGCACAGTTTCATTTGCTAACTTACAATCTGCTGAGGTCATTACAGAATTAAGGAAATTTTGGACAATCATCACCACTCTATCCACAATGTCTGTACTACTGTTTTCAGAACTCTAGGAGTAGGCCATGAGATTTTGGGTATTTCATGGTTCTTGCCCAGCTGCCACTCTGAAGCCAGCAGGAGGAGATCAGGGAATGAGGAGAAAAACGAGAGAAGTTACCCTGCTCAGATCTTGAGTGAGAAATAGTGTTGGGAGTGGGTGGAGATATTTCCCTCACAAACTCCCAATCAGGACCAGTCTCATGGCCTGGCTCCCCAAAGATGCTCCGTATGCCCTTGGCTTTTCCAACCTCACTACCCCCTCATCCCTTACATCCCCAGTAGCCCCCGGGGCCTCCCCTCTGATCCCAATTGCTGGTCTACAAAGCTGCCAACAAGTCAGATTGGCCAGCAGCTTTCTGAGGCAGGACTTCCTACCAGTTGAAGGGTGGAAGTCCCACTGCCAGTCATAAATGGCAGCAGGGGTGCGACATTGACAACAATACAATCCCCACTGACTTTTTCAGTGGCAGGGTAAAAAATGCTGCCCTTAGTGGAAAGTGTCAAAGGTGCACTAGATTGTGTTCTGATGGTGGTATTAAACTATTAAAACAAGTATAAGGAGTTGTGTAGAGATACAAAACTAAAAATTCTACATATCTTTGAAGTTTTGAACAGTTAATAATATCCTTTATTTACTATCTGGTAATTACCTGTGACGAGGCATGTAGTTTTGCAGTACTGTACGGCCAATGTCCATGGTATTAGCACCCTCGCTGACTATGATACAATTTTCTGGGAGTAGTGCTTGAATGTTGTGGAAAACAGTGTAGTAGTTCATAGGCAGAGACTTCTGTGCAGCCAAAGCCTGAAATCAAAAAGTCTTGATTTACCAGGTAATCATCTCTTAACGTTCATTTATTAGTCAAAGTAAGGCTTACATTAAGACTGCAATGAAGTTACTGTGAAATTCCCCTAGTCGCCACACTATGGTGCCCGTTCGGGTAAATACACCTAACCAGCACATCTTTCAGACCATGGGAGGAAACCCACGTAGACATGGGGAGAACATTTTAAACTCCACGCAAACAGTGACCCAAGCCAGGAATCGAACCCGGGTCCCTGACGCTGTGAGGCAGCAGTGCTAACCACTATGCCACCATGTCATCTTCTGGTATGAGATGGCAATCATGCCAAACAAAGCTTGTCATCATGGTTGATATATTACTTTATCGGTCTATTGTCGACCGTGTGAAGTCATGACTCATGGTAGCACACTTTGGTAGCGTACTGTCAAAGTAAATCTGTTACCATAGAATCCCTGCAGTGTAGAAGGAGGCCATTCAGCCCATTGAGTCTGCTCCGACTCTCTGAAAGAGCATCTTACCCAGCCCTCCCCCTCCAGCTCTATCCCCATAACCCGGCACATTCACCACGGCCAATCCTACTAACCTACACATTTTTAGATACTAAGGGGAAATTTACTATGGCCAATCCACCTAACTTGCACATCTTTGGACTGGGAGGAAACCGAAGCACCAATTTCTTATGGTTTGGATGCGTTCACTGCGTACAAGCCAAAATTCCTCCCTTCCTCCTTTTTGGCAAAGTAATACAAAATGATAACATAGGTTTATCTACATACACTAGTGGTTGGCAACCTGCATCTCAGGGACCACATGAGGCCCATCTGTGTTCTGAGTGCGGTCCATGAGACATTTTGTTGACTGTTACCCATGCAGAGGCTTGCCACATTCTGCTGATTTTCATCCATGTAGTTTTTTTTTCCTATGGTATGACTGAAATGATATGCAGGTAAAGCAAAGGCAAGTGAAGTGAGGTACATGCTGATTGCACACAAGTGACTGTGAGAGCTGTGCGCTCCTTCTGCATCCAAAGTGTAAGTATTTCTTTTGTTTTTACCATTTGAAGTTGATGGTTCTATTAATAGATAAATAATAAGCATTTTCTATCCCTCATTATGAAATATTCAGTGTGTATCAAAGATATTTAATCTTATTGAAGTGGTCAGGGTTAGTGAACAAACTTGATTTCAACCTTGTGGCCCACTGAGATGAAGGAGTGCCACTATGGGGGCGTCCTCTGAGCACACTGCATCATTTTTCAAAATAAAATTTGACCCTTACTGTGTGACTGCCATTGTGAACGCCCGTCCCCCATTGGGAGGTCTATGGCCATAGCTTTATTTTTTATTCATTCATGGGACAAGGGGGAGTTCGCTAGCTGGCCATCATTTATTGCCCATCCCTAGTTGCCCTTGGAGGACATTTGAGAGTCAACCACACAGCTATTGGTCTGGGGTCACATGTAGGTCAGACCGGGTAAGGACGGCAGATTTCCTTTCCTAAAAGGCATCAATGACCCAGATGGGTTTTTCCGACAGTCGAGAATGGTTTCATGGTCATCAATAGATTCTTAATTCCAGATTCTAGATGGCTGAGGAAGATGTCTGTAGCCATCTCAGCATGTCAACGAGTGAGGGGATGGGGAGGATTTAAAATGCTGCTGAAAAGCTGCATACGTCCAATCCCTTTCCACCGCAATTTAGTAGCAGAGGGCTGCCTCCATGCATCAGATGAACTTCAGTCGCTGTAGAAAACGTCAAAACATTGGCCTTAATAGGCCCTTGAACTGCCTCAATGGCATACCTGAGGCTTGAGGGAAGATAGCTGTCTTCCCCATATCTGCCTCCACTGACATAGACCCGAGGCAGGAACTTGCCAGTAGACTGTCATGCTTTTCTTGGATGCTAATTTTCTGGAACCCCTGCACCATCCCTCCCCTCTGACCCTGTCTCCACTGCAATTGAAAATTCTGCCCTAAAAATCCGATTTGAAGAGTAGATTTTGCTGATTTTGAAATTTCACTCAATATCATCAAAACACAGTTTCAAGCTTATTTATTAGTGTCACAAGTAGACTTACATTAACACTGCAATGAAGTTACTGTGAAATTCCAGTGGCAGCCGCACTCCAGCAGCTGTTCGGGAGAATTTAGCACGGCCAATGTATGACTTAACTAGCACGTCTTTCGGAATTTAGGAAGAAACCAGAGCCAAAACTGAAACCAGAGCACCCAGAGGAAACCCATGCAGACATGGGGAGAACATGCAGGCTCCACACAGACAGTGACCCCAGCTGGGAATCAAACCCAGGTCCCTGGCACTGTGAGACAGCAGTGCTAACCAATGTGCCACCATGCTCTCCAGGTTAAATGCTTACTAATCAGTATCAGCTGTGAAATCTTGCTATCTGTAACACTGTTGTCACATTTACCTGTGTACTGCATTATTTAAATGCCTTTCTCCTTTTTCTATTGATTAGATGGTTACGTTACATGGAAGTGCAAACATTTGTGTTCCATTGCAAGTAGTAACCGCTTGGGACAACACACATTTATAATAATTTATCTGACTATCCCTCATTAGAAATTACTGCCTTTCACAAAGCACTTCGCATCTGGATTAACAAACTACCCAGAGTAGCTGGAAATTGATGAGCATTCACAAGGAAAAATGTGTCATTGCTTCAAGTATAATCCTTCATTGTTAGTCACTTCCGACAAAGGATTATGCCCAAGATATAATACTTACATGGTTTCTTGCAGGTTATCATTAATGTGCTTTTAACATTTTGAAAGGTTTCCAACATTTGTGAGCTTCCCTCACCGCCACCCCCCACCATTCCCATGACTGATTTTAGCCAGCAGTGATAGCACTGGAAATAGTACAGAGAAAATTTACCAGGATGTTGCCCAGGCTGGAGAGTTTCAGTTATGAAGAGAGATTGGATACACTGGGGTTGTTTTCTTTGGAGCAAAAGAGACTGAGTGTTTGGGGGCAGCGGGGGAAGGAGGACAGGGGAAGGAGGACAGTCATGATTGAGATGTATAAAATTACGAGGGGCATAGCGTAGACAGGAAAAGACCTTTCCTCTTGGTGGATGGATCAACGACCAGTAGGCATAGACATCAAAAACAGAAAATGCTGGAAAATCTCAGCAGGTCTGACTGCATCTGTGGGGAGAGAATAGGGCCAATGTTTTGAATCTAGATAACCCTTCATTAGAGCCGTTTTGTTGTTTGTTTCAGATTCCAGCATCTGCAGTATTTTGCTTTTATATCAGTGGACATGTATTTAAGGTAAGGGGCAGGAAGTTTAGAGGAGATGTGAGGAAACACTTCTTCATCCAAAGATCGATGGGCATCTGGACCTTGCTGCCTGAAAGGGTGTTGGGGGCAGAAACCCTCACAACATTTAAGAAGTATTTAGATGTGCACTTGTGATGCCAAGGCATACAAGCCTGGGGGCGGCACAGTGGCATAGTGGTTTGTGCTGCTGCCTCACAGTGCCAAGCACTCAGGTTCGATTCACACCTTGGGCCACTGTCTGTGTGGAGATTGCACATTCTCCCCATGTCTGCGTGGGTTTCCTCTGGGTGCTCTGGTTTCCTCCCATAGTCTGAAAGATGTGCTGGTTAGGTGCATTGATCCGAACAGGCACTGGAGTGTGGTGACTAGGGGAATTTCACAGTAATTTCATTGCAGTGTTAATGTAAGCCTTACTTGTGACTAATAAATAAACTTAAAAAAAAACCTTATGGCCCAAGTGCTGGAAAATGGGATTAGAATAGTTGGCTGATTTGTCTCTGACTGGTGCAGACATGACGGGCCAAAGGGCTTTTTTCTGTGCTGTGGACCTCTATGACTCTATATTATCAAGGTATTTTTATGTGTGACTTGTTTCTTAATGCTAACACTCCCCTGGCCAATATTATTTTCCACGAAAAAGATTAGAGGATAATCTCCAGATTTTTTATACTTGCATAAAAAATTAAGCTGTCAATGAAAATTTACAAAGCGTCTTAATTCTAGTATTAACACACAATGTAAAAGTGTCAGTCAAATCCACAAATTAAAAATAAACTGAGTACTCAAAGCAAAGCTCACATTTTAAGTAGATGATCCAATATAAATAGATCAACCATCTTTTAAGATAGAATTATGCCATCAGTCCTCCTCCCCTTGGCAGTATAACATTATACTACTATAGAACACTTCACTCAGCAATCCAGCAAAAAAATCTCAACGAAATTTCAAATGTCAGTCAGAACTGACATTTCAATCATGACCTATCAGACTGCCATGAAAAATGTATTTAAATTAGTAAAGATTTAAGAAATTTAAGTACAATGAATGGCATAAATGACATAAGACACATCCTTCTGTTGATATACAGACCTGAATAACTTTAATCATTTGCACTTCAAATTTGTCATTCAGTAATTCTGCCAGTTTACCTTGGATGCTTCTTCGTTGTCTTTTATCTTCTCCTTCAGGTAAAGCCACCATTCCGCACTGGATGGGTAAATCCAAGGATTAATCCTGAAGCACTCCAGTAACTGGAAAAACAAATGTTGCAGTTGCATATTGAATAAAGGGGAAAATATCCTGTTTTGATAATTGGAAATAAAGTGTTGACTTTTTAAAAGTTGTATCTAAGTAAAATGATAATCGATTGAAAGAGACTTTGGAGAATTAACTGGAACAAGTTTCGGGGATTTCTGCCCCATTCTGGTTTCCAGAAATTTTTGCTGGAGTGGGATAAGTCCAAAAGACATGCTGATTAGGTGCATTGGCTATGCTAAATTCCCACTCAGTGTCCCTGAACAGGCGCTGGAGTGTGGCAGCTAGGGGATTTTCACAGTAACTTAATTGCAGTGTTAGTGTAAGCCTAATTGTGACACTAATAAATAAATAAGTATGCAGGTAGTCAGTATACACATTGCACTCCTGCCCTTGCTGGTTCTACTGCAAGGGTGGAATGTTCAAACCTCCCTGCATTTTTTCTTGAATAACCTTCCTTCCGTAAATATATAAAGTACAAGGCATCTTGGAAAAGTCCTCAACCACAGGGGAACCAAAGTAAATAAAGTCAACTGTTTCTGGAATTCTTTGAAGGACAGACCATTTCTTTTGAAAAACAAAGCAAGAACCTGTTTCAACAGTTAAGATACTGTATTATAATTTGAAACATGTTTTTCCTGCAGTGATTGTTCATAGGGCACTATCCTACAAAGGTAAGTTGACCATGACATTAGTCAGCATTAGTTAAGTGCTGTGATGCAGTAGAGCACTTTTCCCATTAGGAAAAGTGCAGATAATTCAAAGCTGAAAACAAAAGGTGCCTGAGTAATCTTGTATCATAAACTGAAATGATGTAATATACATGGTGCTTTATATTTGAAAAAAAAACTTGGTTTGCAGGCTTAATTCTGAGGAAAATAAGTGAGCCATTTGCTCCTGGACTGCATTGACTGTAGTCAAAAATCCTAGCCAACTGTTTTTTCCAGTTTCAATAGGCTTCAGTGTTTTCAGTAACAGGTGTTTGTTTTGACAGCCGAGTCCATTATGAATGATTGGTACAGTTTCATTAGAGAAAAGGGAACATGTTGAATCCAGTATGACTCTTCCAAGAGTTATACGGACTCAAAACGTTAACTCTGTATTTCTCTCTCCACAGATGCTGCCAGACCTGCTGAGTCGTTCTGGCATGTTCTGTTTTTATTTCAGGTTTCCAGCATCCACAGTATTTTGCTTTTAGTTTAGGGTTGTGTAGATTGTTTGTTTGATTATCTGTCTTTGCTGTGGTTAGTGAATAGATGTTTGATTTTGCAAAGATTGACCACTTGAGATTTAACCTTTTTGAGTAGCTCTGGAGTTTTATTCAGCGTGAAGTGTGTTTGAATGAGAGCTCTCTATTTATTAGTTTGAAGTTTATATTTACAAGGCCATTTCGGATCCTTCCTATTGTTTTTACATGACTCCTAAGGCCTACCCATAGTGGAGATAGGATGAGAATGCTTGTTGTATATTCCCTCCATACATCCTCTCATTTCAAGTTAATTACATTATAAAATATTTAAATGTCTCCCATAACAGTGGCAAAATTTGATTATAATTCAAGGGTCAGGTCCTTTGAGTTTGAATCCCAATGATGGGGTGAAATGGGGTTACTATCCTGCACAGTACGGTGAATAGTCAACTATCAGTGATTCTCCTCAGACTGGCTAATTTGCGGCCAAAAGGTGAGCTCACCATCCTCACAAGCTCTTGAAGCTAGATGGCAAACTCCATCTCAGAAGAAGCAAAAGGTTGTCTTTTCTGTTCAGGGAATAAGGGTCTGCCTCAAAATAGAGGCTGCCTCAAAACGGAGGCCTTTTCTCCAATCCTTTAAAATTTTAAACAAATAACAGAACCAGTGACCATGTCACAACCCTCCAGAGGATGGCTGATGGCTACAATAGGTCCATGTGGCCATGGAAGACCTCAAAGCCCACCTGCCTGGTATGCCCACTGACTACCACCTCTCCTGACCTGACGTATGATCCATGTATCCCTTGCTCCCCCCAAACTTAACCTGACCACCCTTCCATTAATTGACTAACCCTTAACCCTTGACTCCCTGCTGACTGGTCCCATCTCCTGCCGACTGGTTCCAACTACCCACCCGCAACCCAACTGCTCATCCTGAAAAGATCCAACCCAACCCGTATATCCCCCGATTACTCAGCTGCCCCTTGATCTAATCTGACTACTGCCCAGACCTGATCCAACTACCCCCCATCAATTGACTACTCCCCAACCTGACTGCCCAAGAAGACTGATTACTCCCTGTGGCAGTCTGAGATATTCTTGATGGGCCCGGTAGTCTTTTCTTGCCCCTTACTTTCATATGTTCATCACATGTTCAAACTTCCTATGCTTAAACAAGTAGACTGGTGATGCTCCACTGTTGAGATTTATACATTAACAATAGCCACTGAATCAAGGCAGCATATACCAGCCATATTTTAGCATGAATCAACAGAGTGGAGAACATGCTTTTAATAATGATAGGCAAAACAACTATTCATATATTAATAGCATATTAAACTTTAGGTACACATGAAATTGATGAGAAAAGATGCAGAAAGAACTAAGCTAAGTCAGTTAGTCATAATGACCCTGTGGGGTCCTCAATGGTCTATTATGTATCAAAGGTTTCTTCTAGTTCAACTTATATCTGAGAAATAATCCATGCTGCAAGTGCAGTAGTGATAAGACCTGGTCACTGGGGAACAATCTTAGTATAAGCCTCCAACACTAGCTCATTAAAGACTTAACCTGTGCCACATTCATGATCCACAGTGCAAATTATTCGTGCAGCTTTCTATACACACTCCACTCACTTTCCATGTATTAATCTGTACGGTTGCACACATGTAGCAATGCAACTTTTTCATATCCTGAAATGGCTATTTACTATCCTCCTTGGCTGGAAAAGAGATATCCCCACCCAGTATTAAGTGATGTTTAACCAAATTAATTGAAAATGACTATTTACCAAAAAGCTAAAATGTGTGTTTGCATTAACAGAAATTACAATGTTTGCTACTAAGATAATTAGAGCTTCCTTTATTTTCGCTTTTGTTGAAGGCGTGCATGCGTCATAGAAGCAGTGATAAAGAGAACTGTAATTTGTACACAACTCAAACAGGATTTAATTGCTTCCAAAACCACACTAAAGCTGCAGCTCTTCTACACGACCAGTCTCAGACCAACTGTTACAGATTGCCAAGTAGAGTTAGCAAGGCTCACTATTGCAGGTCACGCTGTTTGTGAATTGAGCTTTGCCCACGAGATGACTTATTACAAATGCATTGACCAAGACCATTGCATCCAGCACACGCTTCCTGTCTATCATACTTTGGCTATTTTACAAACCTCTGTGCACATTTTATAGCTGCACCAGAGTAATAATCCTCATTTTGGCACTGATGTTTCCACAGGTTTCTGCACCCAACGGGCTTGTTGGCTGAAGCCTCTGCAAATCCCAATAAATGTGAAATTTCTCCAGAACAACACTGAAATATGAGGAACTGTGAATGCAGCAGCTGCACATCACTTATAGTCAAACGCACCATTGCATCTGCCTGAGAGTCTTTAAACCCGTCACACATGGCAACCCCATTAAAAATGTCACCACCATCTACGAGTGGCCCATATACCAAATGTAAAAGTACATAGGCCAACTAAAATCTCATACAACTGCCATCTTAATTTACTTAATTGACACTTTATTTGTTCGCAGGTGCGCTTCCAAATTCCATGTGTACCTGTTGACTCAAATATCACCAGACATCAAGATGTCCTTTGGACACCCTCCCGATGTCATTGGGTGATATTTTATGAATGATGGGGGCTGGACTGCAAATGTAAAATTCACTCCATAGTATTGGAGAGGCTGGATAGACTGAGATTTCTTTCCCTGGAGCGTAGGAGGCCGAGAGGTGATCATACAGAAGTCTATAAAATAATGAGGGGCGTAGATCAGCTAGAGAGTCAACATCTTTTCCAAAAGGTAGGGGAGTCTAAAACTGGAGGGCATAGGTTTAAGGTGAGAGGGGAGAGATACAAAAAGGTCCAGAGGAGCAATTTTTTCACACAGAGGCTGGTGAATGTCTGGAACAAGCTGCTGGAGGTAGTAGTAGGGTCGGGTACAATTTTGTCCTGAAAATGCATTTAGACAGTTACATGGGTAAGATGGATATAGAGCGATATGGGTCAAAGGCAGGAATTGGGACTGGCTTAGAGGTTTAAAAAGAAAGGGTGGCATGGACAAGTTGGGCCAAAGGGCCTGTTTCCATGCTGCAAACCTCGATAACTCTACTGAGCAAACATTAGAGCAATTTTCATTCCACACATAGCCCCACTGGATCTGATGAGAATGTTCGACGTTGACACTGGTTCCAAAATTAGAAAGTTATTTTTATATATCATTTACATCCTTCCTTTGGTGAGAGCTATAGCTGAGCTGTCTGAGGCAACAGATTTCCAGCCATCTCCAGCCTGACCCACTTTCTCAGACATTACAGGCTGCAGAGAATCGAAGGCATTATTTAAAAATGCGCAGACTTATTCCTTAGCTTAGCTAACCCTCGGTCCTTAATGAATAAAATGAAGAGCATCCAGGGCTCGATGGAGAAACTCCATTAAAAAAATGATATTTTTAGAAGTGTTGATAGATGCTATAGGATTGAATATCTGAATATTGGATCTGAACATTTCGGGGGAATTTTCCCATCCTGCCCGCCAAGGGAACGGAAATCGTAGCTGGCGGAGGACCGTGCAGAGGTCTATTGACCTCGGGTGGGATTTTTTGCTTTTGGGGCAAGCGCGGCTGGAAAATCCCATCCCTTGTCTCTAGGCTAGTTATTATTTCTAGTTCTTACCGAGTAACTTTCTCCTTTAAGCCCATTTAAGAATCACTAAAATACCCTGCGCAGAAAGTAGATAAGGTACGAAGATAATGGGCAGGATTTTACAGCCTTGCTCAGCCCAAAACCGTAAAATCCATACCACCGCCGCCTCCCCAACCCCCCCAGCCAGGGCAATGGACCTTTCCAATGCCCGCCCTTCTTCCGGTCCGCTTCCTGTGGCAGGCAGGGCAGTAAAATTCTGGCCAATGCATCATTAATAGAAGGCTATGATTAGTTTCAAGAGATCTCTGAGAACATCCTTGCAACTTTGAACCACAGTGAATATTAGCTAAAAGCACTTTGAAGAAACCAAGTACTCCAATGCACGTGTAGGAAGGAGGAAAAGAATCTGGAGGGATGTTGCAACAGAATAGATTAACAAGATTAACATTTGGTTATGTGTAAGGTAAATGTACAGGCTGAGAAGAATGACCAGTTTTGTAAATTCAATGTAGATTTTAAATCTAAGTTTTGAAATATTTTAAAATAATACTAACAATAATACTAACTATCCAAGAGATAATTAACAACAAGAAATCAACTTTCAATGTCATTACTCCTTACATTTTTGTAAGGGAAGAATTAGATTTAAAATTGTACTGTGATTCTAATGCATGTAACTAAGGAAAACCCTCATGGGAGGGCAGCACCATGGCACAGTGGTTAGCACTGCTGCCTCACAGCACTGCCCAGGTTCGATTCCCAGTTCGGGTCACTCTCTGTGTGGAGTCTACACATTCTCACCATGTCTGTGTGGGTTTCCTCCACGTGCACAGGTTTCCTCCCAAAGCCCAAAAGACGTGCTGATTAGGTGCCTCGGCTGTGCTAAATTCTCCCCGAGTGCTCCTGAACGGGCGCCGAAGTGTGGCAACTGGGGGATTTTCACAGTAACGTCATTGCAGTGTGAAAGTAAGCCAGTAATAAATAAACTTTAAAATTCAGAATCAACACCAAGATTTTGTTAACTGAAAATTGCACTTAACTGGCTTATTTTGGTGAGAGAATAGGGAGGGTTGATGAGGATAATGTTGTTTATGTGGTATGCATGGACTTCCGAAAGGCATTGAGAAAATGTCTCACAGCAGACTTGTGAACAATGTCACAGCTCCTGGAGCTCTAGAGAAGGGCTGGTTCAGTGCCAGTGGAAGAGAGGGTAGAGGCAGCCAATTGGGGGGTCTCAATCTTAGTGACCAAAAGGTCCAGGGCCTGAAATTTGCAGCAGTTGGGTGCGCGGATACAAAAGCATATGGGAAATGCACTTCTGACCGCGAGTGGCCCTGGAATGCGAAAGCACACTGGCTGGTCAATTAACGGATAGCCAGCACGAGACACACACTGAGAAAGGCTCAGCACTGCTGAGGGAGGTCAAGAAAAGGAAGGATGTGGACTGGTGCCTCTAATGGGTTTCTCTATGGTGGACAGCTGCTGCGGTGTTGTCTCAGTGAGCTGCTGACCTCTACAAATTAAAACACAACAAATGGCATCTAGGCAGCATATTTATATTCAAAATACCTGACAGCTGAATGCAGAAAACCTCAGTCCCCAGACACATTCTACAATTTTATTTCAGCCCTGAGTTGAGGTTCTACCTCTAACGTGAAGGGAACTTGGCCCGTCCACCAATCGTAAATATAGATGAGCCACAGGAAATCACTTTTAATTTACTCCTCAATGAGCCTAATTAGTCGCTCAATTATCAGTGAGCATGATTTGACTCCAGTGCACGCTTGCTGACCAAAATATTGCATGAATGTGGGATGACATTGAGACACATGCCCACATCTTCTCCAGCTGTTTGACAAGCTTCCCGCCTGGGCAATGTCAAATTTTGGCCCATGGGTTTCTTGCACTTGCCATTGGAGGTGAGGGTGTTAGCAGCAGAGGAGTGGGGTTTAAGAGGATGTTGAAAGAACCCAGGTGTTTGACATTAAACTGACCTGTAAAGTGAGCAATTTTGGCAGATAGGATCTGGACCTGACAGCATTTGATGTGGTGATGAACAGCTAAACCAGTTACCTGCTATAAAAGCAGCACCTGAAGAAGTTACAAGGTGGTGAGGAGTGTAGCTCAGAAAATTAACTCCTTGAGGAAGTATTAGATTACCTGTTTGACAACAGCATTTACGTCACCCAGTAAGGCAACAACAGGCTTCACGTTATTTCCAAGTTCTTCAGCACATAGGTCAACCTTATATAAAGAACACAGACGTTATTGTTAAGTATAAGACATCTGAAATAAAATTGAGGTCAGAGAAGGCAAAATAACAAGATAATCTAGGAAATCTGAAGAAAGGATAGAAAACGCAGGATTAAATACTCCTGAGTCACATTTTCCAGTTCAAGTCTGGGACTCAGGAGGCAGGATTGATCCAGGTTTGCATTCCTGCCTCTGTTGCCAGCCAGTTGGGACATGGCATTTTCAGGGGTGGGGTTATTAATGAAAGGTTTGCCACCTAATTAGTGGTGCAAAACCAGGGGAGTGGGCCACAGTCTGGCTTGAATTGGCTGTGGCTGCCATCTATGCAAGGTCTGAAAAAAAAGAGGATCTTCACCTTTTTAGTGACCAGGGCGAAAGCTGGAACCTCAGGTAAGGTGGGGAAAAGTTAGTCAAAATCAAAACCTCATTGCCACTCAGTGGTTTTATTGTCCCAACAGTGCTTTTCTTTTTCCATCGAATAAAACTGTTTCAGCTCCTATTTCTGTCAGGCTGATGCTGGTCAGTGTCAGGGAGCTCCTAACTATTATCCAGCCTAATGAAAATCTCAGGAAGTCAGTACGCACGCTGTTAATGAGCTCTCTAATGACCTCAATGTACTCAATTAACAAGGCTGGCGATTCCACTTTACGGCCCTCCCCGGCCAGTCCGACACACACACACACACACACACACACACACACACACACACACACACACACACACACACACACACACACACACACACACACACACACGGAAATCAGCAGAGTCGGGAACCAAGGTGGAAGACCAGCACACAGATCTCTTCTTATGCCATCTGCCTCTATTCCTTCCTAATTCAGAGACAAAAATCTGGCCCCTTTGTCAATCAATATTTTAAAGAAGCAAAAGCAATACATCTTTCAGAGAATGAAGAATCAAAGTTAACCTACATTTCTCAGTTGTTCAATGGCTTGCCATGCATTGTTTTTGGCTGAAATATTGTTTTTGTTTTTGGTGACTTACATTGCTATTCACAAACACAGTAATATTCCAGCACCACATTTTGCCTTGCAGGTCAGATTCAAAATATTCAGGGCAGAATCTTATGGGTGTTGGGGGTTCTTGTTTTAAATTTATTTATGAGTGTCACAAGTAGGCTTACATTAGCACTGCAATGATGTTACTGTGAAAATCTCCTAGTCGCCACTGTCTGGCGCCTATTTGGGTACACTGAGGGAGAATTTAGAATGGCCAATGCACCTAACCAGCATGTCTTTCCAACTGTGGGGCACCCAGGGAACTTTAAAGTGACCAGGGCAAGAGCTGGCACCTGAAGTAGGGCAGGGAAAAGTTGGTTATCAAAATCTCATTGCCACCCAGTAGTTTTATTGTCCCCAACCATGCTGCTCTTTTTCCATCAAATAAAACCAGCTTGGTGCACAGAACATGGCAAAACAGTTCAAGTGGATAGGTCAATGGGTTTGGAGAGAAGGATGGGAGAATTGAAAGACTGAGTAGTGACTGTGGTCAAAGGATGTACAAGGCAAAATTTTTTACACAGAGGGTGGTGGGTGCCTGGAACTCCTTGCTGGGGGAGGTAGGGGAAAGCAGATACGATCGTAACTTTTAAGGGGCTTCTCGACAAATACACGAACAGGACGGGAATAGAAGGGATTTGGTCCCCAGAAGGGTAAGGGGTTTTAGTTCAGTTGGGCAACATGGTTGGTGCAGGCTTGAAGGGTGTGCTGTAAATTTCATTGTTCTTTGAGGGAACCCAAGTGTCTGAGGGCTTCTTGTGGGAATTTGAGGTCCAATCATGCTCTTCCCAGTCCATAAAGAAATCTTTGAAAATCTGCAAACATTCAAACCTTTCTGAGCCTCCTCTATCTCTCAATTTGCCGTTATAGATTGGGAAGGAAGTGATTACCCTTTACTCACCTTGCACAGACTTCAGAGTAATCTTGTACTGAGGGCCCACCTGAATATTTGAAGAGTGTGCCCAATGTCTTTGCCTGGCTGTCCTTTCTTAAAATTCCATTCAGCCAGAGGGGGGATGGGAGGGCATTAGGCAACTCCTCCCCCCACCCAACCATTATATTTTAACTGTCCCCAAGCACTTCTTTCAGCGATGTGGGATTAAAATGCCTCCCATAATGGTGTGGTAATATCCCTCCAATGTCGACTAAAACAACTTAATTGAGATTCACATTGTTTATTACAAAGAAACTAAAAAAAGAGGTGTTGGAGGGGAAATTGAGATTGACAGTACTGTCTTTTACTACAGACAGTACAAAACTCAAGAGGCAGATATCTCTGTATAGAGACGCAACATTTATTTAAATATAAACATAACAAGTAGCTGTTCAGAGATCACCAAAAGGGTTAAGTATCTCTGGAATACAGTGGCAGATTCTTCCCAACCAATCTGACATTTACGATCAAAAAGCTTTTCTTATCAATTATTCCTGACTTACATTAGTTCAAAATCAATTACATTTAGTATACACGCATCAATAATAATCTCTGACATTCACCTCGGCCAATTGCATTCCACCATCCAGTATAATGATATCTTATTCATCCATTTAATCCAGACACTAACTCCCATTTTGGCTGAAGTCACCTCCTGGTTGCCTGATTACCATAGACGCTTGCTACAAGGGTCAAAGTGGACATTCCCACTGGATCATTGCCAATCTGAATGAACACGTAGTCCTGCGTCCAGGCGCGTACTTATCGTAAGTACAGACAATGAATCGAGCCTATTCACAATGTTGCAAGATGTATTACCTCACCAGGAACTTTCTGATAAGAATTCCGCTAACTACAGGGTTCTCAGGTCTTTGGCTCTGAACTCTCCACCTTCACTATCATCCCTTACAGCAACCTGCTTTCGGCTGAAGTCAACAATGATTCATACAATACTTTACAGTACATTTAAAAGGTCAATATGTGTTTTAAATTCATAATAATTTGTTTAATTCTCTTATTACATTCACATATGCGTAAACTATTTGTCTCATTGGCTTACTAACTTTGTTTCAAGAATCATTTAACTCTTTGCCGGTAGTGCTGTCAGTGCCTAAATGTATTCTGTTAAGTACCTTATTAGCTAATTGGAAACTTCCCACTTCAGCAGGCGATCCAGCAGTCAGAGAGTGAGGTTGGGTTAATAGCCAAGAACATACTTCAATTGTCTGAGTTGTTTATATATTACCTTGCTATATAGGCATACAAACTAAATATACAGCTGGTGGCAAGATGTTTGGACAATAATTAGTTTAGTGGCTGAAGTATTAAAAATGTGATTGATCATTCTGAATGTAGAAACTGAAATATATGATCAGCAGCTCTCTGTACCTGTATGATTTTCACATCAGGATGAAACCGAGGTGGATGTCCAAAATGTAAAATCCAGTTTAATCTGGCTCCCAGTAGCAAAATCACATCTGCATTCTGCAAAGCTCTGAAGTAAGAAAAACATCCAGTCAAGCACTTCTGGTTGTAAACCAAATAATGAATAATACAATCCTCCATTCTTTGTTTTCTGGGCAAGGAAAACTGGACAAGCATGGACGATGAGTGTGGGCTCAATGTCACGCCCCATGGGTTGGATTTTCTGGCGGGTGTCAGCACCCTCGACACAACTTTCAAGAGTTGTTCTCCTAGTTGGCCACCTCTGTGTCACCCTCATCTGATTAAGGGAGAACATATGAACATACAAATTAGGGGCAGGAACAGGCCACTTGGCCCTTCGAGCCTGCTGTGCCATTCAATAAGATCGTGGCAGATCTGTTTGTAACCTCCTGTCTATCCGTGATAACCTTTCACCCCCTTGTCCACCAAGAATCTATCTACCTCTGTCTTAAGAATATTCAATCATAACTTCTGTCCCTTCATTCAAATCATTTATGTAAATGGAAATGGTTCAGCCCAAACACTGCTGTGGCGCACTTCTCATTACCTCTTGCCAACCAGAAAATGACCCATTTATGCCTACTGTCTGCTCCCTGTTAGTCAGTCAATCTTCTTTCCATGCCAATATATTATACTTATACCTTGAGCTATTATTTTCCATAATAACCTTTGATGTGGCAAATTATCAAATGCCCTTCTGGAAATCTAAGCACAGCACATCTAACGGGTCCCCTTTATCCAGTCCAATTAATTGATTAAACATGATTTCTTTCTCACAAAACCATGTTGATTCTATCTGATTAACCCTGACTGTATCTAAATGTCCTGTTGTAACATTTTTAATAATAGCTTCTAACATATTCCCTATGGCAGACGTTAAACTGTAGTTTCCTGCCTTCTCGCTCCCTCCCTGAAGGGAATAAATGTATTGTAGTTCAAAAAAAACCTAGCTTTGACAAAGGGTCATCTGGATTCGAAATGTCAGCTCTTTTCTCTCCATACTGATGCTGCCAGACCTACAGTCATAGAGGTTTACTGCATGCAAACAGGCCCTTCAGCCCAACTTGTCCATGCCACCCTTTTTTTTAAGCTCCTAAACTAATCCCAATTGCCCGGACTTGGCCCATATCCCTCTGTACCCATCTTACCTATGTAACTGTTTAAATGCTTTTTAAAAGACAAAACTGTACCTGCCTCTTCTACAGTCTCTGTCAGCTTGTTCAGACACTCACCACCCTCTGTGTGAAAATATTGCCCTTCTGGGCACTTTTGTATCTCTCTCCTCTCACCTTAAACCTCTAGTTTTAGGCTCCCCTACCGTTGGGAAAAGGTGTTGACTATCTAGCTGATCTATGCCCCTCATTATTTTATAGACCTCTATAACATCACTCCTCAGACTTCTACGCTCCAGGGAAAAAAGTTCCAGTCTATCCAGCCTCTCCTTATAACTCAATCCATCAAGTTCCAGTAGAATCCTAGTAAATCTTTTCTGCGCTCTTTCTACTTTAATATCCTCTCTATAATAGGGTGACCAGAACTGTACACAGTTCTGCTGAGATTTTCCAGCATTTTCTCTCTAGGTTACTGGCTACAAGCCTTGCTTCTGTCAAACATCCACCCTCCTTCTGTGACCCATATAATAATCTCACCCAAGCCTCCAAAACTACCATACATTTATTTCCTTCAGTCTCTCCTCTGCACCCACTCTCTCTTCCATCAGACCTATAACTTGCCTTGTAGACGTGAGAATCAGAATTAGGTTTATGTATAAACAACTATTTTAAGAGGGGTTCATCCAGTCACAAGCAATGATCATTTTAATAAGCCTGTGAATTTGGCAGATGCTGGATTTTCAAAGCATGTTTTATAAAACGCTGCACCTTTATTTAACTGAAAAATTGGTTATGTGCAAGGAAGCTGTTCATAAGAACATAAGAAATAGGAGCAGGAGTAGGCCATCTAGCCCTTCGAGCCTGCCCCGCCATTCAATAAGATCATGGTTGATCTGTCGCTGCTCAGTTCCACTTTCCCGCTTTCTCCCCATAACCCTTAATCCCCTCTCTTATCAAAAACCCATCAACCCGCGTCTTAAAAATATTTAGCGAGGCAGCCTCCACCACTTCAACGGGCAGAGAATTCCAGAGATTCACCACCCTTTGAGTGAAGAAGTTCCTCCTCAACTCCGTTCTAAACCGCCCCCCTTTTATCTTGAGGCTGTGCCCCCTAGTCCTACTGTCTTTTTTGAGCGGGAAGAGTCTCTCCACCTCTATCTTATCCATCCCATTCATCATCTTATACGTCTCAATGAGATCTCCCCTCATTCTTCTAAACTCTAACGAGTACAAGCCCAGTTTATTCATCCTCTCCTCATAGCTCAACCCCCTCAACTCCGGTATCAGCCTAGTAAACCTCCTCTGCACTCCCTCCAAGGCCAAAATATCTTTGCGCAGGTGCGGTGCCCAAAACTGCACACAGTACTCCAGCTGCGGCCTCACCAATGCCCTATACAGCTGCAGCAAGACCTCCCTACTTTTATATTCAATCCCCCTCACTATGAAGGCCAGCATCCCATTCGCCTTCCTGACCACCTGCTGCACCTGCAAGCTGGGTTTTTGCGACACATGCACAAGGACCCCGAGGTCCCTCTGCACCGTCGCCTGCTGCAGTTTTTCGCCCCGTAAGTAATAGTCCTTCCTACCATTCTTCCTACCAAAGTGGACCACCTCACACTTGCCAACATTAAATTCCATTTGCCATTTCCTGGCCCATTCGCCCAGCCTATCTAGATCCTTCTGCAGACTCTCCACACCCTCCGCACAATTTGCCGTTCCCCCAGTCTTGGTGTCATCAGCAAATTTCGACACCCTACACTCGGTTCCCTCCTCCAGATCATCTATGTCCTATGTTCATGGATATACAATTCAAATACTAGCTAAGCAGTGTAAAAGAAAAAAAGTTAATTTTATTTCCAGTTTCAGGAAACTGGGAATGTCCACTATGACTCTCACAAATTTATACTGACGCACCATAGAAAGCATTCTTTCTGATTGTATCACAGCTTGGTATGGCTCCTGCTCTGACCAAGACCACGCGAAACTACAAAGGGTTGTGAACGTAGCCCAGTCCATCACGCAAACCAGCCACCAATCCATTGATTCCATCTACACTTCCTGCTACCTCGGGATGGCCCCAACATAATCAAGGACCCCACACATCCTGCACATTCTCTCTTCCATCTTCTACCGCCAGGAAGGAGATACAAAAGGCTGACTTCACATACCAACCGACTCAAGAACAGTTTCTTCCCTGCTGCTATCAGACTTCTGAATGGATCTATCAAATATTAAACTATTTTTTCACTATCTGTAACTGCAACTCTATATTCTGCCTCTCCTTTCCTTCTCCCTATGTACTCTATGAACAGTATGTATTCTGATTCTCTAATCTAAGTATCTAATTCTGATTCTCACGTCTACAAGGCAAGTTATAGGTCTGATGGAAGAGAGAGTGGGTGCAGAGGAGAGACTGAAGGAAATAAATGTATGGTAGTTTTGGAGGCTGGGGTGAGATTATTATATGGGTCACAGAAGGAGGGTGGATGTTTGACAGAAGCAAGGCTTGTAGCCAGTAACCTAGAGAGAAAATGCTGGAAAATCTCAGCAGAACTGTGTACAGTTCTGGTCACCCTATTATAGAAAGGATATTATTAAAGTAGAAAGAGTGCAGAAAAGATTTACTAGGATTCTACTGGAACTTGATGGATTGAGTTATAAGGAGAGGCTGGATAGACTGGAACTTTTTTCTCTGGAGCATGAAATAATGCTGTTCACTGTGTCCCAACACTTGTGACAATAACAAATAAAATCAAATCAAAAATGCATGCATTTTTCTGATTATTAAAGAATGGTAAGGATGATGCTTTAGCTGGGATAAAACCCAGTCACTGGCCCTAAGTGCTAGAAATCTTGAGGTGATGCTGCCATTTTCCTCCACATCCTACCAACCAGAACAATTTCCATCAATGGGAAAATACAGAAATACAAAACATTGCAAAATGTGATTAAAATAGGGCTTTCTTGAGGATTTCCATTCTATTAGCATCCATTCCATCCAGCTTTGCTATGTATTTATAGATCAGATTATATATTAAAGAGTTTAATGTTTGAAAATCAAACAAATTGGCACAGCGGTTAGCACTGCTGGCTCACAGCGTTAGGGACCCAGGTTCAATTCTGACGTCGGGTCAGTGTCTGTATGGAGTTTGCACATTCTCCCTGTGTCTGCGTGGGTTTCCTCTGGTTGCTCCAGTTTTCTCCCACAGTCCAAAGATGTGTAGGTTAGGTGGATTGGCCATGTTAAATTGACTCTTAGTACCAGGGGGATTAGCAGGGTAAATATGTGGGGTTATGGGGATAGTGCCTGGGTGGGATTATGGTCATACATACTTAATGGGCCAAATGGCCTCCTTCTGCACTGTAGGGATTCTATGATTCTACTCTCATGACATCTGAAACCAGAGTGATGTAGATATTTTAGATATTTAGCTCATGTCCACTGATCTGGTCTAATGTGCTGAAGGTAAACATAAATACAAAAGCAAAATACAGCACATACTGGAAATCTGAAATAAAAGCAGAAAATGCTGGAAACATTCAGCAGGTCATGCACATTCTGAACTAAAACTGATTAGCCAAATTGACTGAATAAGCAGTCTGTAAATACATTAATATAAAGCAGCTTTAACAAAAAAAACCCCAAGGTGTTTCTCAGGAGCATCATATAACAAAGTGCGACCATATTAGATGACATTAGGCCAGATAAGCAATAGTTGGTCAAAGAGGTAAGTTTTAAGGAACATTTTAAATGAGGAAAGTGCTTTGAAAGGGAGAGAGCTTTTTGAGAGGGATTTCCAGACCTTGGGTTCCAGGAGGCTGAAGGCACATCCATTAAGGTTGGGGCAATTATAGTTGGGAATGCATAGGAGGCCAAGATTAAAGGAGTGGAGATATGTCAGAGGGTTGCAGTCTTGTAGGAGATGACTGAGACAGGGAAGAGCAAGGACATGGAGGAACTTGAAAACAAGGATGAGATTATTAAAATCTTTAACTTTAACGGGAGTCAGTGTAGTTCAGCAAGCACAGGAGGGTTACAGGAATGGGACTTGCTGCAAGATTAGCCACGAGCAGCAGAGGTTACTGAGTATAGAATGTGGGAACACACCCCAGCAGTGTGTTAGCATTGTCAAATCTAAAGGTAATAAAGGCACGGGTAAAGGTTTCAACAGCAGGAAAGAGACAGGGACGAGGAAGTGCACATACAAACACAAGATGACTATTTTACCAGAAGATCCCCCAAAATGTTTGTTCACATGAATCTTTAAACAACCTGTGTTTTGTAAAGAAAGCATGGCAGTGCATATGTCACTGAAATGAATCATGATGCTTACAGGAAGTGCACATTAGAGAAGATTTCTTGCACACACACACACACACACACACACAGATGTTTGCAACAGCAAATGGATGGTGGATATCAATGTAATTAAAAATGCAATATATGAGGAAATGCATTTGCATTAGGGTTCCTATGCATGGGAAATGGAAATTGAACTATGCTTAAACAGGAGGTTTCAATAGATTCCTCTATATTTTAAATGTAGTGCCCAGAGTTCATTTTGACTTTGAAAAGACTTAATTTGTAATACCAACCTGGACCTGGCTGCAGAAACACAGTTGAGATGGTTGTCAGGTACCACACCTTTCCCCATCGGAGTAGGCAGAAATGGTAATCCACAGGTGTTCACGAGCTTTCTGATATTATCTTCTGCACAAGAATAGGCTGCACCTTTAAGAAATGAAAGCCACATATCAATAATGTGTCTCCAGGAACAAATATTTCCAATATAACCATGAAAGAATGCTTCTTCCTACAATCCCTAGAATTTTTTACTATCAATTCTACCCTGCGGTCTTCAGACCATTATATTAATTTGTTGATGCAGTAATTCCTTACTAGATACTTTCGATTCAATGCAATTTAAAACTTGCTTCAGATGAATAAAGATCTTTTTAAAACTAATTTACTGTAGAACTATAGAATCATAGAATAGTTACAGCTTGTCCAAATCAGGCCAGTTCTCTGCAAAAGTGATTCAATCCTGGCCCCATCCTGTAGCCCTGTATTCCTTTTCTTCAGGTGTTAATCCAATTCCCTTTTGAAATCCACCTTCAGCCTCATCATAGAATCACAGAAACAGCTTCTCTTTCTCTGCTCTGTGCAAACCTCTCATGAATTTGAATACTTGATAACAAGCCCAGCTTCTCCAATCTGTCCACATAACGGAAATCCCTTTCCCTGGATCCATTAGAACCACAGAAAATTATAGCTCAGAAACAGGCCTTTTGGCCCTTTTTGTCTGCGCCAAACCATTTTTTGCTTAGTCCCACTGATTTGCACTTGGACCATATCCCTCCACACCCCTCTCATCCATGAACCCATCCAAGTTTCTCTTAAATGTTTAAAGTGACCCCGCATTTACCACTTTATCCGGCAGCTCATTCCACAGTCCCACCATTCTCTGTGTGAAGAAGCCACCTCCCCCCCTAATATTCCCTTTAAACTCTTCTTTCACCCTTAACCCATGCCCTCTGGTTTTCTTCTCCCCTAGCCTCAGTGGAAAAAGCCTGCTTGCATTCACTCTATCTATACCCATCAAAATCTTATACACCTCTATCAAATCTCCCCTCATTCTTCTATGCTCCAGGGAATAAAGTCCTAGCCTATTTAATCTTTCTCTGTAACTCAGCTTCTCAAGTCCCGGCAACATCCTTGTGAACCTTCTCTGCACTCTTTCAACCTTATTTACATCCTTCCTGTAACTAGGTGACCAAGCCTGTACACAATACTCTAAATTTGGCCTCACCAATGCCTTATACAACCTCACCATAACATAATTCTCATTCAAAGTCATTCTCGCAAGACTTTTCTGCACTCTTTCTAAGACTCAGATCCTTCCTAAAATGTGAAGCCCAATATGGAACACAATGCTCCAGTTGAGGCTGAAGCAGAGTTTTATAAAAGTTCATCAAAACTTCTTTGCTTTTATACTCTGCCTCTATGTATAAAGCCCAGGATCCTGTAAGTCTGTTTAACCATTTTCTCAACCTTCAATAATTTGTGTACATCTCTTCCCATGATTTTCTGTTCCTGCAACCCCTTTCAAATTGTACCTTTCATTTTATCTTGCCTGTTCTCATTCTTCCTGCCAAAACTTATCATTTCATATTTCTCTGCAGTAAATTTCACTTGATCTGTAACTGCTCATTTCACCAATGCACTCAGAGTCTATCACTATCCTTCTCACAGTTCACAATATTTCTGGATTTTGAAATTGTGCCTGATACACCTAAATCTTCAATATAAATGAAGAAAAGCAGTATTCCTAATACCAATTCCTGGGAAATGCTTCTTTTCTTTCAATTCTTTGGAAGGATGTGGATGTCACTGGCTAGGCCAGCATTTGCTGCCCATCCCTAACTGCCCTTGAGAAGGTGTGGTGAGCTGTGTTCTCCCATCTGACACAAGCACACCCACATTGCTGTTAGGAAGTGAGTTCCAGGATTTTGACCTAGTGACTGAGAAGAAACAACAACATAGTTCCAAGTCAGGATGGTGTGTGTAGCTTGACGGGGAATTTGTAGGTTGTGGTATTCCCATGTCTCTGTTGTCCTTGTCCTTCCAGGGTGAAAGAAGTCACAAATTTGGAAGATAGTGTGTAAGGAGGCTCGGCAAGTTGCAATAGTGCATCTATTAGATGATACGTACTGTGTTAGTGGTGGAGATTTAAGGTGATGGATGGGATGCCAATCAAGTGGGCTGCTTAGTACTGAATGGTGCCAAGCTTCTTGTATGTTGTTGGAACTGCACTCATTCAGGCAAGTGGAGTGTATTGAATCACTCCTGACTTGTGCCTTGTAGATAGGATTTCAGGAGAAGAGTTACTTGCCACAGAATTCGCAGCCTCTGACCTGCTCTTGTAGCCACAGTCTGAGAAATAACCATTTGTCACCAACCACCGGTTTCTGTCACTCGGCCAATTTTGTATCCATGTTCCTTTTATTCCATAGGTTTCAACAATGCTGGCAAGTCTATTATATGGGACTTTATAAAATGCCTTTTGAAGTTTATATACATCAACCACAACAGCCCCATCAATACTCTCAGTTACTCACCAAAAACTCAAATCAAGTTAGTCAGATACAGTCTACTTCAAACAAAGCCGTCCTGTTTTTTATTATTCATTTGTGAGACATGGGTATCATGAGGCTCGGGCCAGCATTTATCATAAGGAGTCTTGCAAAACCAGGTCAAAGTCCAACAGGTTTATTTGGTAGCACAAGCCACAAGCTTTCAGAGTGCTGCTCCTTCATCAGGTGACAGTTCGGTTCACAAACTCCCACTCACCTGCTTTGTGTCTTTCTATGCCCTGTCTGTGAACAGAACTTCCACACACCTGATGAAGGAGCAGCACTCTGAAAGCTTGTGGCTTGTGCTACCAAATAAAAATGTTGGACTTTAACCTGATGTTGTGAGACTTCTTACTGTGTTTATCCCAGTCCAATGCTGGTATCTCCACATCATAGCATTTATTGCCCATTCCTAGTTGCTCTTGAACTGAGTGTCTTGTTTGGCTATTTCAAAGTCAACCACATTGTTGCGGCTCTGGAGACACATGTAGGCCACACCAGGTAAGGATGGCAGATTTCCTTCCCTCAACGACATTAGTGAACCAGATGGATTTTTCCAACAATCAACAATGGTTTCATGGTCCTCAGTAGATTCTTAATTCCAGATATTTCTTATTGAATTCAAATTCCACCATCTGCCATGGCAGGATTCGAATCAACATCCCCAGAACATAAGCTGAGTTTCTGGATTAACAGTCTAGCGACCACTGGGTCATCGCCTCCCCTCAGCTTTCTTTAATTAACCCATCTCTGTCCAAGTAACTTAATTTTGATCGGATAATAGTTTTTAAAAGCTTTCTCACCAGTGAGGTTAAACTGACCAATAGTTGAAGAGATTGTTTTTAAACCTTTTTTTAAAACAAACACGTCCAAATCTCCAGTCCTCTGACAGCAATTCTACATCAAAGGACTGGAAGATTATGGCTAGCATTATTGCAATTTCCAGCTTTTCTTCCCTCAGAATCGCCAGGTGTATCCCATCCAGTCACGGTGACTTATCAAAAGTACAAGTCTTTTCAGTACTTCTTTTTTTGATTTTTAGCCCATCAAGAATTTCAATGCCTCCTGTTTCACTATGATTTTGGCAGCACCTTCCATGCAAAGCATCACATTTGGTGCTTGCCTCGCACTGAGCCGCACAGAGGAGCAATTTAAATACGTCTTAACTGCATTTAAAATATTTTATCAGTTGCATCTTAAACACATACTCAGTAGTGCTGGATGTTGGACAAGCAGTCTGACAGTTCAGAAACAGAACTCCAGAGAGATGGCGGTAAAGCAGATCAGTGTCATCAGGTTGAAGGTGATGTTGCCGAGAAAGAAGATGGGGAATAGCAGTGTGCCAAGATCCTTGGAGGAACCCAGACATTGCGGTTCCTGCGCAGAAAGTAAACCCATTGCTGTCAGATCTCTGGCCTTGGTTGTATAGGTAAGATTGCAACCGTATTGGAAATACAAAGGGTTGTGAACGTAGCCCAATCCATCACACAAACCAGCTTCTCACCCATTGACTCTGTCTATACTTGCTGCTGCCTCAGCAAAGCAGACAGTATAATTAAGGACCCCACTCACCTCGGATAGTCTCTCTTCCACCTTCTTCCATCGAGAAAAAGAATCAAAAATCTGAGGTCACGTACCAACCAACTCAGAACAGCTCCTTCCCTGCTGCCCTCAAACTTTTGAATGGACTACCTTATATTAAGCTGATCTTTTTCTACATTCTAGTGTAACTGTAACACTATATTCTACACCCTCTCCTTTCCTTCTCCCCAATGCACTCTATGTACGGTATGTTTTGCCTATACAGTGCGCAAGAAACAATTCTTTTCACAAGTATCCCAGTACTTGTGATAATAATGAGCCAAATCAAATCAAAAGATGAGTAAATACCATTTAGCCAATCAATAAAGGGAAGATGGAGTAAGAGGAAAGTATGGTCACCCACTCCAAAGTTGAAGACAGGTCAACAGGGCTGAGGAGACATAGATTAGCGAAACGATGGTCACATAGGATGTCATTTGTTATTTGTTATTTTCAGTATTGTTGCAGGGGCAGAAACCTGATTGGAGGGATCCAAGCAAGGAATTCCAGGAAAGTTGAGCTTAAGAAGTGACAACAGGTTCAAGGATTTTTAAATTAAATTAAAATTATTAACAATAAATTTTTCACCTATGACTCTATCTTTGGTTTGAAATACCCATATATCTCTCCACTTGTCTCCCTCTCCCTTTGGCACCTGTTTGTGTCCTGCTACCTTACCCGAACTTGCACCACTCTTCTTTTGACAGGTGACCCAACAAGATAACAAACTACAGCTTCCAGTATGGTACAGTACAGCAGGGCATAATTCAGAATATTGCTGCCACCTACTGCTCAAAGTGGAAGAGGAGAGTTGGTGCAAAGTAGACGATGGGCTATATTCATGAATAGCCATTATTGCCAGACATTTTCTTTAAGAAAGGATGTTCTCAATTTTTGGATTTAAGAAAGTGTCTCAGATACAATATGGAATTTAAATTTGAGGAAAAATAACTCTTGGAATATATACTATCAAATTCTTTATGTTGCTGACATTACTAAAACAGAAAGGTTTCATTGTAAATTGAGTTAACAGACAGTGATTAAGCTACTAACAAGGGGTCTCACTTGGAGGTAAATCAGAGCATAAAGTAGATTGTCAGAGTCCCCTTGTTCCCCAATACCCCCGTCTGGGGAGCACCCGTTACCTCTCCAATCACCACCCCTGCACAGCTCCCCATCCCTCCCGACCTTGTAAAAGCCCCACCCCCATACAGGATCCACCCTCACTTAGCCCCCACTCACTTGGCATTTCCGCTGGCTCAGTTATAGTGCCTGGTGGGCAGTGCCAGGATGCCCCATGGTCACTGCCTGGCCCTGACCCCAAAGACCCGGGGGCTCCGATCCCCCCTGGCGAGCTCATCACATCTGGTTTCCGCTGATGGAGACCAGCTGTAATTCTCACCAGTGGGAAGCTCAACTAGTGAGGAGGTAAGTGCAAGTGAGCCCAAACAAAAGCATCCGGGACATTCTGCACCCGATTTTGCCATCAAAACTGGGCCAGTACGATCAGGGAGGCGTTTCTCATTTTTCTCCCCTCACCTGATTGTATCTTGTCGCCTCACTGAAAGACATTCCCCTGCGTTTTAATGTGCTTTTTATAATGGGGAACTCAAAACTACTACGTTAAATTTGCCTAACTAATGTCTTATATAAACTTACTATTCATCATACGAAAAGAATGACAAAGGTGTGACCTAATTAAAGTATGCAACATACCAAATGGCATAGACCAAGTAATATTCTAGCAGGACCTTCAAATGATTTTGAGTTTCTTATTTAAAACAAGTGTTAGTGAAACATTTCTCTGCACTGTCTGCCAATTGATATATTTTTGGGGATTGAGATACCACTGGAAACTAGGATACATAAACTGAAATGCTAGGGAAATAAACTCAGAATTCAGTATCCTTTTCTCATCCTTGTCTTGGTGCCGATGTTCTGATGAGTCCCATCACAATTGCTGAAAATGTCATACCTCCCCTATCAACTTTAGTGTCCATGTTCCTCCATGTATTTTTAATAATCTTGTCTCTTTGCTCATATTAGCCCAGAAGACTGTGGATTGAAAAGGCAAGGCCTATTTGCCACAACTTAGATAAAGTTGCCCAGAGGAAAATGCCATGGTGAATTCCACGCGATATGACACAAATTACCAAACTCCCTGCAGCGAAAGATAATATCATTTCTTGCTGATTTGCTATATTTCTGTGTGTGTGGGATGATCTTCTTTCTGAGGCCAGTCGTTTTCTCATTCTCATGTGTTACAATGATATAGCAATTAAGCTGCATACCTGATCATTCTCTAGCACAGAATGCTGCAAACACCAGCAGACTAGAATTTTAAACAGTGAGCCTGAATAGAGCAGGAAGTTCCAAGATACCATCACAATCTAGCTCATGGCAGATCTTTAATGCTACACTAGCTATAAGGCCAAAATTAATATGAAGAATCATTTGCCTTGCCACTGCACCAAATTCCTTAATCGTAGAATCATAGAATGCCTATGGTGCAGAAGGAGGCCATTTGGCCCGTCGAATCTGCACCAACAACAGTCCCACCCAGGCCCTATCCCCATAACCCCACATATTTATCCCACCAATCTCCCTGACATTAACAGGCAACTTAGCATAGCTAATCAACCTAACCAGCACATCTTTGGACTTAATATATAAAACATAACAGTGCATTTCGTCCTTGCATCCAAAAGACATATTCAACAATACAATATCAATAAAACTTAGAAACAGTTTATTTTTTTAAAATAGCACGTTTAACATTTCTGTTCCGTAAAAATGCTGCCCAGATATCATCTATAAAGACCCATAAGCTAAATGTTTGATTTCTCTCATTTGTTAAATGAAAACTATCGATCTTAGCATTTTCATTTAAAAACATTTTAACTTTTATATCCATACCTTTGCCAAGAATAACAAGGGGTCTCTTGGCATTTTTAATGATTGAAGCTGCCTCTTTCACTGCTTGAGGCTCTGCCATGGATATTGGAGCACGGGGACAACAAGGAACAGTTCTATATGGAGAAAGACAATTAGATGGATTCTCTCAGCTCTTAAATTTCAGCTGCATGATACAATGACAAGCTCCTACACTGGTAATGCAGGACAAATGCTCACTATGGTTTTATAAGTGCACATTTTACTAGAAAATAAATCAACTTCACTGATATGATTTGTATCAACAACAAAAAAAATTCGATGTGTATGCGATTAATTCAGGTCAACAGTGCACCTTATCGTAAAAGTCAGTAGAAAAAAATAATTTTATATGTGTGCAATGCTGTTTTCTAAATTAATAATATACAGGAAGCATTCTATGTAAAGTCCTGTAGTACACTGGGTCATGTCCCTATCTCTGAGCTAGAAGCTCAGGGTTCAAGTTCCACTGCTGGCCTTGATGGCGATGGAAAGTGTGTTCATAATGCAGCCAAATATTTTGAATATCAGCCTGCAAATCCTTCCACCATGCGCCAATGGCAAGTGGGAGGTGTAGGAGGCAGTAAGAGTGGAAGAGGTTCTACTCTTATGGATTACAAACTGTTAGAAAGAAATGTCAATATCTCAAAACATAGTCTCACAGAACCTACACCCCTGCATCCTAATGATCCTGGTGATTTGGTATTGTGACATTAGCTACTGTGGAGTGGTCAGATATAAGTAAGATTGTCTATGTCCCAACTATCAATTTCTGGTTTATAGTTCTTCTGTTTGAGCATTAGACAAAAATCTGAGGAAGAAAACCTACTTCCTTCTCTAACAAGACACAAATAATTAAAGACAAGCACAGTCTTACAATTGCATTGCCTTAGCTTCATCTTGAAGCAAAGATTCTAATGCAATAAATCCCATACCAGACTAGTTAATGGAATGACATTGTCTCCTGCCAGAGGGATTACTAATGCTAAATGTTAAATACTAATGATACTAATGCTAAGACTGGATCATTAGAAATATTTAAAGTGGAGTTGGATAAATATTTGATCGATCAAGGAATAGAATGCCATGAGGAAATGGCATAGAAAAGGAGTTGAGGCTGGCATAGATTGAATGACAGGACGGGTTTGAAGGGCCTGGTAGCCTACCTCTGCTTCTATTTCTTATGTTCTTGTGTTTCTTGCTCTTGTAAAAGTTGGGGAAAGGTTTGATAAAACATCTATTCTGGGTACCATCTGTTAATTACATACCAGTTGGGCGTTATTAGTATTCAGGACGTGGTTGTTAAGTTCTTTTAATATCTTTGCTCAGATATATAAAAGCAAAATGTAAGAGGGGCTTTGATATTGGAGAACCATTCTGTACAATGTGTGCTTCTGTGTATAAAGGCTTATAAGTGAATAAAGACTATGCTCCAGTGCTTTACTGTTCATCACCTGGCTGTCGCTATTTTGCACTATCTCCCCTTGGAATTACAATAATAAAAACATTTTGGGCAGAATTTTACCGGCATGTCCACCCGAGCTTCGTACAATCCCACCCGAGGTAAACGGAGAATGCCGTTCTCTGAGCTCGCCCGTCCCAGGAATCGGGGCAAGCATGCCGGTAAAATTCCAACCTTCAAGATTACCACATAAAGAAATATTTCTCTACCTAATTATAGTACAATCTACTTTGGGCTTGAAGTAGGGAAAAGGTGAATGCATTTTGCACCTGGAAGGAAAAGGTTAATGGATTTTATATCTAGAATATGTCACAAACATAACCCTTCCTCATGGCTGATTTCTTTCAGCTTATACTGTTCCTGGCATTAATATAAGTTATTTGTTCATGTCTTACATGCTTTAACTCTCATTTGTATAAAGACAGAGAGTTTAATGTGACTGTTACTTTGTAGGCTTTGCAAATCTTACCTATTTGTGTTAGTAGTCATCGTTACACAGATGGTAGTTTACGATACCAGCTTTTAACAGGAAGAGTCCTGCTGGGACAGCCACAATCGCACAAGTAATTTCAAAGACAGGGATACCGGTACTGCTGCAGAAGGGGTTCCCTGTGTCCTGACTGCAGGACTGTAATTCCTGATTAACTCTGGGACTGCATCACGACCCAGGAAGGAAGAACTGGAGGTCTGGCAGGAATTGGAAATTTGAAACGTGATTCCTGCTGGAGCTCATAATGTATAAATGCCCACTTGTGTTTGTGTTCTATGAGAAGTCTATAGTCCTACTTCTCCCAAAGCTCTTGAATAAACACAGGAGCTTTGAAATAAAAACCACTGTATTTTGACTCACTAATATCTGAAGTATTATTTTACCTACAACAGGCTTATCCAATACAGGGGATCTGCATAAGACTGACGGACAAGGATGACAAGTGACAAGATGCAGTTTAATATGGGCAAATGCAGTGAGAAAAGTCTGAGGAAGAGGAATATATCACAAATGATACTGTTCTAAAGTCAAGAGTGGTCTGGTTCAGCAAAATGCCCTACTTAAACCATCAGCAAAGTCCATGATGGCATGCCAAAGTCTTAGAGAATGCACAGCTGAAATAGAATGCATATTTCAGAGATGTTAATATAAAAATAGCAGGATGGCCACAAATAATATTTCTAAATGCATTTCAAAAATGAAATGAGGTTTAGTGCCTTTTTCACTCCCCACTGGAATATTATATTTAGTTTGGGCCACCATTCAAGAATGGGGACGTTCTGACAATGGAGAGCTGGGAACTAAGCAAACTTTGACAGATTACACTGGAGCAAAGGCAACTCAAGGCCAGCACATCAAAGTTGACAGGGTTCCAAGGAGATAATTTGAAGTCAAATACAGATTACTTGACATAACCATGACCTTGCAATCAAGGGGTCTGAAGAGTGAGGACGGATATTTTAGATTTAACTACTTAAGACAAAGGTCAGTGAACAGGCTGTGTGAAACAGGCTGTCTAGAGACAAACTGTTTACTTTGGAGAGAGGCAATTAAATGAGTAAAAGTAAAGGTGTTATTCTTACAAAAGAAAACATGAGAATGATCCAGATGGAAGACAATGTTTGGCCACGTCCCCAGGATTAAAGATGCAGCGATTAAATTGAGTCATAACTCTAAAGCTAATGACCAATGTCTGACTAACCTTGGCACACAGACCTACCTCAATGATCCACGCTGGATTTTGGAAGTCACCATGTCCCCAGGAATATCAACATAACAAGCTCCAGGGCGGCCATAGATACTACTTCTAACTGCCTTTATGAAAATACAAAATGATTTGAAATTTCTATTAGCGAAAAGTAAATAATAAAGAAATAGAATGAGTTTGAAATCATATAGTTTCCTTCATGGCTTCAAGATGCTCCAAGGTGCTTTACAGCTAATTAAAAATCCAAATCTTTCTAGCAATGTTCCAGAATCTTCCATCACCTTTCTTCATTATGCCTGTCCTACCAAAAGGACAGAGCCCTCAGAGATGCAGTAAAGTGGTATCGAATCGTAGAATCCTTACAGTACAGAGAGAGGCCGTTTGGCCCATTGAGTCTGTACCAATCACATTCCCCACCCAGGTCCTATTTCCGTATCCCCACGTATTTACTCTGCTAGTCCCCCTGAAACTAGGGTCAATTTAGCACGGTTAATCAACCTAACCCGCACATCTTTAGTCTGTGGGAGGAAACCGGAGCGCCCAGAGGAAACCATGCAGACATGGAGAGAAAGTGCAAACTCCACATGGACAGTGACAAGACCAGAATTGAACCTGGGTCCCTGGCACTGTGAGGCTGCAGTGCTAACCACTGTACCGCTCCCTATTGAGAGGCAGTGGGGATCCTCAGCATTGACTGTGGACCCATGAAGCTCCATGAATGGTGGTGAACAATTAAACAACTAACAGAAGATGCAAGAACATCTCCCTGGTCAATGCTGGGGGAGCCAAGTGCATCATTGCAAAGGACAAAGCTGAAGCATTTGCAGTCATCTTCAACCAGAAGTGTCAAATGGATCATCTATCTTGGCCTCCTGTTGAAGTCCCCGACACCACAGATTTTAGACTTCAACTAATTTGATTAATTCCACGCAATATAAAGAAAAGATGGAGTGCACTAGACAGAATAAAGTGCTATGGGGTCCTGACAACACCCCATCAATAATACTGAAGGCACACTCCAGGACTAGCCTCAACCCAAGCCAAGCTGTTCCAACACAGCTACAACACTGGCATCTACCTGGCAATGTGCAAAATGGCCGGGTACGTCCAATACAGAGAAAATAAGACAAATCTAATCCACCATTTACTACGCCATCAGTTGACCCTCAATCATCAGCAAAGTAAAGCAAAATGTGTGGACAGAGCTACCAAGTGGCATTTACTCAGCAATAACTTGCTCACTGCTCAGTTTGAAATCTGCCAGGGCTACTCAGCTTCAGGCCTTATTATATACATACTTTTATTATCTAAGGACATTAAGGAAAGTATCAAATTTAAGGAAAAAACATATAACTGCACAAAGATGAGTGGCAGGTCAGATGATTGGTCACAACATAAAGAACGGCAGAGAGTAACCGAAAGATGAATCTGAAGGAAGGAATTAGAGCATGAAAGGAAGCTAGATAGAAATGTAAAAGTGTAAAGTAAGAGTTCTTATGGGTATTGATAAAGGAAGAAAGTAATAGAGTGTTAGTCTACTGGAGCAATCGTTCGCGGAATACACTGCTGTCCCATGAGGACCCCAAGTGAGCCATGAGAAAAGATTCAAAATGATTCAAAATTCATGCAATCAAACTAAAACTAACCTTCGTCTTCAGCTCTTGCTTGGCATCTCCAAGACCTGACAAATCTTGGGTCACCTGGGCACAGGCCGACTGGGAAAGAGCTACACATGCGCGGTTCAGATATTTAATGTTGGTTGGGCCCATACGCATGACCAACGGGACTGGGAGCTGAAGACAAAGGAAACTGTGCCTGCACAGAAAGCGGAAACTCAAAATGGGTCCAAAAACCCAGGGGAAGCAAAGGATGGGGAGAGGATAAAAAAAACTGGCAAGAGGACAGGAGGAAGTTAAAAACAAAGTTCCCACTAAGGGAAGAAGAGAGAGAAAATAGGAGGTGTGCACAAAATGGATTGCCATGACATATAAAAGGTTGGGAACCACTGCACTGCAGAGTAAGAAAGGTGAGTTAATAATAGATTATAAAGAAATGGCAGGTGAAATAAACAAATAAACAAAATAACTTGCTTCTGTTTTCACTATAGAAAATACAAAACATATTCCACTAATCACTGTAAAACAGGAGGTGGAAAGGAGAGATGAACTCGGCCATTGGTTTGTAAGAGCATTGGATGTGCATCTGTCTTAAAACAACTGGTATATTAAATGAAGTTGCCAATGACACTGGATACTTTACCTACCATCTCACTGCATTCACAATTACCTTCTCTATTACGACAGGTATAGCCTCCAAACTGCTTGGTCTGGCTGAGAATTTGCTGTAAAGCCGACATGCTTCAACCTGCCAAAAAGAAGTACTGAAGCCTGTTAAATGGAATTGGACTGGGAAAGGTAGAAAACAACAGATTAAACAGTTTTAATAAATATGTAATGGTGTGGGTTTTGTGACAAAGGAAAGGTGCTCCCCACCGACCTCGAAGGAAGTCTTACACAGAGACCCAGCATCTCTATGGTGAAAGTTTCACTTCCTGTCACCATGCAATGGATGATCATTTTCCTTAACGGGGATTCCCAGCAGAGGTATCTTCAAGCAGCCAATCACAGAATTGTTACAGCACAGAAGGAAACAATTTTTTAAGAACTTATTCATGGAAAATAGGCTTCTTTTGCTGAGCCAAAGCATTTATTACCCATTCCTAGCTCTGATTGAACTGAGTGCTTTGTTAGACCATTTCAGTGGGCATTTAAGAGGCAACCACATTGCTGTTTGATCTGGAGTCACATGTAGGCTGGACCAGATAATGGTGGCAGGCTTCTTTCCCTAAAGGACACCGGTGAACCAGATGGGTTTTTCCGACAATCAGCAATGGTTTCATGGTCATCGTTAGATTTTTAATTCCAGATTTGTATTAGATTCAAATTTCACCATCTGCTGTGATGGGATTCGAGCACGATCCTAGATTACTGGGTTACTAGTCCAATGACAATGCCACTGGCTCCCCATTTGGTCCATCGTGTCTGTACCAGCTCTCCGAATTCACATTTCACTAGTGCCATTCTCCTGCTTTCTCCCCACACCCCTGCACAATGTTTCTTTTCAAGTAATCACCTAATGCCCTCTTCACTGCCTTGCTTGAACTGGCCTCCATCACACTTTCAGACCGTGCCTTGCCAACCCAAACCACTTGCTGCATGAAAAAGCTTTTATTTCATGTCACATTTGTGTATAAAATGTGATCATTCTTTATCATATTAAAGAATTCTCACAGACAACCTACTAGGAAATGGAAAGTACTAAAAGCAAATTATGTCTTAAGAATTTTGCAAATTCCAGTTTTACAATTTCAACTGATTTCAATGATGGTAGGCTCCACCAAAGGTGGGGCAGTCAATGGTGAAGCAATCAGTGACAGAATGCAACTTCAGGATTTCCGCCTTAACCTGTCCTTGTGCCAAATGCTGACGTTGTAGTCTATATCCAGGGGATAATAACGGTGAACACTAACTGCTCTCTGTCAAAATCCCCACAACATCTAGGTCAATACATTTCATAGAAAGACACCTCTCACCTTTTCTCTACATTCAGAGCATCAATAGTACAGAAGCTTTGACTTCCAAAATCTGAACATTTACTTAGTAGCATATAGTTTGGAAAAATAATCCGGAATACCAAACCATTCACGAAATAATGGGGAAGAGAAAACATAATGATGGTGGTGTCTGAGATTTGCCAAAAATGGTCATTCCTCATTCTGTTGCACGAGTGTTGCTAATTTTGAAAGCAGACAGAGAGAAATGGGGTTAGCACAACCTTAGTGGTAGCTGTCAGTGCTGACTCGATGGGCCAAAGGGCCTTTACTGCACTGTGTGTGATTGTACTCTGCTGGGTGGCAAACTCACTGAACACAAACACAGGAGAAGAGGCGAGTAAAAAAACTTTTTATAAATAAATTGACCAATTTGTCTGGTAACTTTAGAAAAGAGATAAAGCTATCTCTTAGACAGTTAATGTCAACAGGCTGGTCTTTTTTTTGCAAGGACCAAAGCCACCTACATGCCTTGTCAGCATATTCCTGAACATTTTCTCTCTTATTAAACACATTCAATTGTTGTTTGAACCTATTTAAAAATGGTTCTCTTACTGTCTTCATTTGATAATACATAGCAATCCTATCCAAGAACTGAGAGATGAATTCATTCACTGTCTAAAAATCAAGAAAAGCAATTTGATAAATCACTCCTAGATCCTCACCAATGTAGCTTCACATCGGTAACATTGCAGAAGTGGCAGGTGCAGCATAACATTCCATTTCAAAGTGTATTGAAAAGCTTTCTGCACTTGTACAGCTTTTTACATTAATATTATGTGCGACACACTTGAAGGTAGCACGCATAATGATAAATGCTCAGAACCGACCGTTGCTGTGGTCGTGGTTTTAAATTGTCAGACAGCTTGTAGTTCCTCCATAGTACCACAGGGTGACACCAAAGGACACATACATTTACTGATTTCAGTATTACAAATTTTTCTGATTTTTAAGATCATTCTCCTCCCATCCCACAGCTACAAGAAATGGTCATAAGGTTTGCACCTCCTCCTCCTGACGGGGCTTTTAGCTTTGATTGTGAATTCAATGAACTCAACCTGATAGCATATGGACGTTAATACAAAAAGCAGAGTGCAGGAGATTATGCAAATTAAAGAGATCTGCACATTGCAGCATATTGCAACTATATGTAAACTGAAATCTTCACAATTATGTAATATTTTATTGTTTTATATGCTTATTATTTTAATAATTGTTTAGAACGACATTATGAATTAGAGTTACTTGTTTTACTTCAACGTTTTCACAATTCAATGCTTGTCGCCATGACGATTTGTTAATTAAGTTTAAGTTTAAATTTATTTATTAGCATCACAAGTAAGCTTACATTGATGCTGCAATGAAGTTACAGTGAAATTCGCCACACTCCAGTGCCTGTTCGGGCTCACTGAGGGAGAATTTAGCATGACCACTGCATCTAACCAGCACATCTTTTGGACTGTAGGAGGAAACCAGAGCACTTGGAGCAAACCCATGCAGACACGGGGAGAACATGCAGATTCCACACAGACAGTGATTCAAGCCGGGAATTGAACCCTTGTCCCTGGCACTGTGAGGCAGCAGCGCTAACCATTGTGCCGCTCCTAGTGCTGGCAGCTCCTGTCAGTTGGGATTGACCCAGCTGATCGATGCAAATTTATATATCACAGCAAACTTAACAGCCAGCTCAGCTTTTCCAAGATCATTCTTTTCAAATGGCACCCTGATCTCAGCATCAGAGATAGATCGCCTGCCCCCACAACGGAAAAGGTGACCCCCTCCCCAATCAGACAGCACCCTAACCCCTCAACACAGAGGGGCACCCTCCCCCTCCGCTGTACCAAGAGAATGGGTCACCGCATGCCACACACACACACACACACACACCACGCAGGCACGAAGGTGACCGACCAGATAATGGTGGCAGGCTTCCTTCCCTAAAGGACCTTCAGGTCCCACTCCCAGTCCCACTCCTTGGCAGTGCCATTCTTGCACTGCGCAGACACCCTGACACTGACAGTCTGGCAATGACACCCTAATCTTGTGCGTTGGACTCTAAGGGATGGAGGGGGGCAAGGCCACTGCTAGTCTACAGCAAGGAATCCCCAAGAGCCTTGAAGCAGTGGGGGGGGGAGGAGGAGGGGGAATCAGGCAGTGGGCAAGGGATTGAGTTTGGGACTCTCCCCCAGGGTGGGAGTCTCGTGGTTGGATTTCCCCATTCTAGCCATGAGAAACCTGAAGATCACTCTTGGCACGGTGATTTCAGACAGGCCTCTGAACAAAGTCTTCATTCTGGTCTGTGGACTGTGAAAACTTTGAGGTGGCCTAGTCACTTTAAACTCCATGCCACCTGGACACCTGGTGTGCTTCCAAATTCCAGCAGCACTCTATTCATAGATACAATTCCCCTTTCTCACTCTCTCAGAAGCTGCAGGCATGAGATGACCGCTTTGAAGTCTTCAGACTGATATGAGAAGTCAGTTTCACAAGGGGAGGATTCCTTTTCCCATAGCTGCTCACTTATCCCCATTCATTTAATACTGCATTTTTTCAAGTCTCCGAGCCTTCCTAGAAAGCTCAACTTCCTTCCCCACACGCCCCCCTCCCTCCACCTACCCACCCTCTCTCCACTCATTTGTGACATTAATAAATAAACTTTATAAACAGCAGGAAATAGACTTCCCACTGATGGGAGCACTTGGAGTGCAAATGGGAGAATTAGCCCCCATTATCTCCAACCAAACAGGTGTTGGCATCAGCAAGTTCAAAATACAAATTAATAAACATCATAAAATGATTCTGAGTTGAACAAACCTGTGGAAATTCCTGAAACGCGCCCATTGTTTCCTGATTTCGGTCAGAGGATCCTGCGAGGACAATTACAGGCCTGAGAAAAAATGGCAGTGTTTTTATTCAATGGTACTTCACACAAGCCTATTTATTGCATTGCCCTCCCTGGAATGTTTTCATCTTCTATTAGTTTGATCTTTAACAGTCTCAGATACATAGCATTCAGCATCAATACATCAATCACCTCAACTTCAAACACAATTTCTTCAAATTAGTAAGTATGATTAAACAAAGCTTGATGTCTGATACGGTGATTCTGTAGCTGGTGATGAGAGCAAGTGCTTTTCGGCTGAATTACTGAGTCGTGTCGTGTGATGCATCAACAACAATCAAAGAGCAATATCTTATGTGAAGCAACATTACTATTCATCGCGCAACGAAATCCTACCAGTGGTTAGTGGCTTCCAAAATCCGCAGCTTTGATTGGAGTGCTGAATTCTCCAATACACTAACTGAATGGCTACACACTGATTTTAAAAATAATCCAAGAGTTATCAGGTCAGTCTGTCAGCATGTTGAAAAAGAAAACTAAAACAGCTGGACCTTTCAGGAATAGGCTCTTCGTTAGAACTAATTCCAACATACAGCAAACTCAAAATCAGGAACCAGTTTCTTCTAATAAGTTAGTGCCTGATTTACACTGGGGAAAACTAAACTCAATGGAAATGACCCATTTTAAAATTGTGCAGTGAATTTGAGATACAAAGTAGATATAGCTACAAAGTTCAAGTTATTCATTAAGATTTAATGCATTTTACATATCAGTGGTATAAGAGCTGTCGTCTAATGCTTCAGTTGCACAGAACGTTGGTTAGACTGCATTTGGAGTACTGCGTCCAGTTCTGGTCACCTTACTACCGGAAGGACGTGGAGACCCTGGAGACAGTGCAGAGGAGGTTTACCACGATGCTGCCTGGTATGGAAGGACTGAGTTACGAGGAAAGATTGGAAAAACTGGGGCTCTTCGCCTTAGAAAGACGGAGAATAAGGGGGGATCTGATAGAGGTGTACAGAATAATGAAGTGAATAGACAGAGTCAACAGTGGCAGGCTTTTCCCCAGGTTGGGGACAACTATTACGAGAGGTCACGAGCTAAGGGTGAGGGGGGAGAAGTATAATTTGGATACTAGAGGAAGGTTTTTCACACAGAGGGTCGTGGGGGTATGGAATGCGCTACCAAGTAAGGTGGTGGAGGCAGGCACGTTGGACTTGTTTAAGGTTTACTTAGATAGACACATGAGTGAAACAGGGATGGAGGGTTATAGAAGACGGTATTAAAAAGGGTCAGAGCCTTGGGACGACACCGGAAATGTAATATTACATGTTAATGTTTTGTCTCTTTTAATCCATAGGTGTTGGTCCACCTTGTTGTCAAACGAGGGGCATGCACACGGGGGGTCGTGCGTGGGCTGCTCTTGGAGGTTTCAAGAGTGGCCTAGTACTTTGTGTCGTTGTGTGTGCTTAAACCTGGACCAGCGGACGGGCACCACAACAGCTCAGTGACTATCACTGCTAGCTGTGCAGACACATGGATTTGGGCCTGTGTCTGTGGGAGTTTGCGCATTCTCCCTGTGTTGCGTGGGTTTCCTCCGGGTGCTCCGGTTTCCTCCCACACCCCAAAGATGTGCTCTTAGGCTGATTGGTGTACCAAATTGACCCTACACTATTCTCCCCTGAATCTGGCTACATTAGGGGTACCATTCACATACACACAGGGCAGGGTCGGTGTCGGAAAATGCTTTGTTGAAGGGGCGGCGCGGGCTCGTTGGGCCGAAGGGCCTGTTTGCCGTGCTGGGTTGTTCTTTGTTTTTTTTTTGGTAAAATTCAGGGTATACTGTTTTACTTGTTTTAAAATTAATACATGAAATAGACTTATTGTTCACAACTTCCCAATATAAGTTCCTGTTAAGAGCTAGTCTATTGCCTGGAGAGTGCGACCCCCTGGATGACAAGGATCTGGCCTCTGCCTTCGCCCCTGCCTCTGTATGTGTGGCTCCTGCAACTTTTCAATTCAGGAAGTGAGCCAGTTCACACATTAGATAACATGGCATTAAACATGATGAAGGTTTTCTTGCCTGCTGATTCACCTCTGAATTTCAACACATCAGCCCTCGCTGTGTCAGCAAACAGAGGCTTCCTAAAGCCTCTCCATACTAGCTCCCAGTTAAGCAACATCTCCATTGTCAAATTATGTAGAGAGGAGGATAATTTATTTTATGCAGAGAATCATTATGATACATACAAATTACAAATCAAGTGCAGGAATAGGCCATTCGAGCCTGTTCTGCCATTCAATAAGGTCTGGCTCCACATTCACACTACTCGCAGATCAGGTGCACAACCTGAGAAGCTGCTGGAACCAGATTCACTCCTATCAGGTTTCCATCCTGCCACAATACCAAATGGTTCTTATCTCAAGTCACAAACTGATTTATGTGTCCTGCAACCTTTCACATGGTTGACCATATCATCCTCTACAATCCACTGTCATCCGGTTGGGTGGGACTGTCCTCACACCGTTCTCTTCTTGTTTCTCAAATTGTATTTAGAGAATTGCTTCCTTTGCTGCTCCTGTGCTGTTATTTCTGCTGTCAATGAGGATATACCCTTGCCCTTTTTTTTATCTACATGCTGACACTCTATGTATCATCTGATGGCACATCAGTAGTTTTTGTATATATATCTAAGATACCCAGCCTTATCTCACCACCACCTCTCTCAACTCCTTCAATATTGCTAAATTATCAGACTGCCTGATGGACATTCAGTACCAGATGGGCAGAAATTTCATCTAATTAAGATGGAAAGACTGAAGTCACTGTTTTCATTCCCTGTTCCAAACTCCGTTCCCCAGCTACCAACTCCATTTCACTCCCTGACAACAATCTTAAGATTAAGCCAGTGTGTTTGCGACAATGGTGTCTCATTTGATCCCATGATGAGTTTCCGACCTCATATTCATGCCATTACTATGACTGTTTTTTTCTACATCCACAACATTGCTTAGCTTTGTTACTGTCTCATCTGCTGCTGGAGCCACTATTCATGCCTTGACTTCCTGTAGACTTGACTACTCCAACATACTCCTGGTGAATCTCCCACGTTTTACTTTCTGTAAACTTGAGCTCACCCAAAGTTCTGCTGCTGTGTATGAACTTGCAGCATATCTCATTTTCCTATCATCACTGTGCTGGCTGACTTAAATTGGCTCCCTGACGTGCAACATCATGATTTTAAAATCTTCATCCTTGTTTTCAAATCCCTGTCTGTCCCTATCTCTGTAATCTCCTCCAGCATCACAAGCCCCTCCTAGAAACCTGTGCTCCTCTAATTCTGGCCTTTTGTCCATCCCAATGATAATCTCCCCAGTACTGGGTGTTGTTCAGTTGCCTGGGCCCCAAGTTCTGGAATCCTCTCCCTCCAATTCTCTGCCTCTCTACCTCACCTTCCTTCTTTAAGCCCGTATTTATAACTATGTGCTTAGCTTTTACATCATGGCCTAATATCCCTTTCTTTGGTTTGACGTCATGCTTTGTATTATAATGCTCCTGTGAAACATCTTGGAATGTTTCATTACTTCAAAGGCATTATGTGAATATAAGTTCATGTTATTAACATTCAAAATGGAACTGGATAAAAATGAGACAAAAATTGCCAGGACAGATTGGATAGCTCAACAAAAAAACAGCCCAACTGATCGAGCAGCTTCATTCTTTATTGTAAGGTTTTTTGATTTTAGTTAACAAGCTATAAATGGTCTCTTGTGCATCACTAAATCTTTCTCCTCAAGTGTTCATTGATAATTCAACCCCTCCATTGTAAAACACGTCTTCCTGCAGATTAGGCATCACCACTTCCCACTGACTCTAGCTTGAAGAGTTTCATTACAATATCGCTTGAGAAGCTTTTATTCAAAAATTCATTCCTGTTCGTATTACAATCAGTAAGTTCTACACCCGCCTTCCAAAAACTGTTCAGTTGGTAATATGCTATCCAGAATAGAAATGAATCATATATTATGGGCCATGAAGGCCCCCGGTTTGATCCCTGATCTGTGCAGGGCTTTCTGGGACAATCGCCAATGACAATTAATGTCGCACAATGTCTTCAAATTCCATTGATACCACAGAGTCCCCATAGCACAGGAGGAGGCCGAATGACTCACTGAAAGAGCATTTCTTTCACCCAGGCCCAAAACCATCACCCCCCCCCCCACCCCCTCCCACGCATTTACCATGGCTAATCTACCGAACCTGCACATATTTTGACTGTGGGAGGAAACTGGAGCACCTGGAGAAACCCACGTTGACTCGGGGAGAATGTACAAACTCCACACAGGCAGTCACCCAAAGCCAGAATTGAACCCGAATCCCTGGCACTGTGAAGCAGCAGTGCAAATCACTGAGTCATCATGCTGGCCATGGATCAATTTAAATAAATATCTGTAGTCTGGCTTCCCAGAATTGTAACATTTGCAATTGTATCTTGCGCAAAACAAATTGGAAAAACCCACACAAGCTCTAACAGTTCACGGAAGTTACCAGCAGTTCATGTTTGCATTTGCCATTCCTCCTAATGCATGAATGAGACCTGGGCCAGAGACTGCAAGGCAAACACCTGGCCTAAAAAAGAGAAAAAAAGATCCTATTTAAATGTCAGGTACTTAGATAAAATATAATTGAATGCAGACAGCTACAAAGTCATGAAATTAAAAGGCAACTATTGAGAGACTAACCTTCCTGTTAAATATCCCACTGCAGATGCTGCGTAACAAGCCTGTTTTAGATAGGAAACACAATGGCAGCAAAATATTAATAAGTGTTGTTTTGAATCTACTATGCAATGAAGCGACAGCACTGAGAAGATTACTTACAGCTTGCTCATTCCTCATTCCTATGTATTTAATTCCTGCAGCTTGAGTGGCCATGGCTACTTCTACCACTGGGACACCAACAATCCCAAACATATACTGAAGATTCTGCAGAAAGAAAGATGAAGCATGGCCTTCAGGTTATTACAATTTTGTTGGACAACTTTATTGTGAATTTAAGCAAGATATATTTCGTTTCGATCACAGGTGTAATCATAGAAAGCTTAAAGTGTAGAGGAGGCCCTTTGGCCCATCGAGTCTGCACCAACTCTCCGATGAGCATTTTACCCAGACCCTTTTACACACTTAACATGGCTAATCCACTGAACCTACACATGTTGGGACATTAAAGAACAATTTACAATGCCAGTCCACCTAACCTAAAGACTAATCTTAAAGATTTTCTAGTACGCTATAAAACTGCATTGGAAACATTCAAGTTACAAATACAGAGGATCTGAGAAATCTGTAACTCCAGAGTGGAACATTTGTAATACTTTTCATCACACATTGATGATTCAGTGCTTTTTGTTAGGTGGAGGACTAGAAGTACGAGAGGCGATAATGTTTGGAGACGCTTTATTCAATGGATTGCTGAACCGGTTTTGAGCTCTGCTCACCAGTTAACACAAATGCATTGATTTCTCTCAAATTGTTCCAACGCACTGGGCAGTTTTGCTCTCTGTAGACCAGGTGGTCACGTGGATGCTGGGGTGACATGTTACACAAGGAGTCACGTGTTGGACCTCCCATGGTCACTCACAGTGGCTGATATCTTCGAATGGAGTGGCATTGCCCTGTAGGGATTCTATGATAAACAGCATTTAGTCGACTCCTACTCTGAGTGGTTCAAACACAACCATCTACCAGACATTTAGAGCAACAATGTCATAACCAAGCTCAAGAAACACTTTGCCACACAAGGCAACCCTCAGAGGGTAATGATGGACATACATGCCAGTTCGTCTCCAGAGAGTTTAGGAACTTTGTACACACACAGGACTCAAAGCATATCATGAGTAGCCCCATAAACACACAGTCCAACAGCCTGGCAGAACTGTCAGTATGCTCAGACAAGGACCAACTTGAGAAAAATAAAAGCAAATTACTGCAGATGTTGGAAACTGAAACAGAAACAGTAAATGCTGGAAAATCTCAGCACGTCTGACAGCACCTGTGGAGAGAGAACAGAGCTAAGATTTTGAGTCTGGATCACCCTTCATCGGAGCTGCCAACTTGAGAAATAATTCGGATTTCTATGCTGCACTCCAGCCTGTGAAATGTGCCAAGGCAAGGTTGTCTTCATCAGCACAGCAGATGTTCTCTAGGTGCACAAGGACCACAATCCCCATTGCCAAGGCTCTCTTACAGTCTTACATCAAAACCAACACGAGTGATGCCCTCATGGAGTGCCAAACTAGAGGAAAGACCATCATGCCCAAAGACTCCTCTTTAGCACCTGGTCAAACAGTCAGGATCCAGAACACATGTGGCCATGACAAACTGGCAGTGGTATAGAATCATGCCCACCAACCCATGGTTACCTTAGACAGTGCCGCTTACGTACGGAACTGGCATCACCTGCTGCAGGTATTTGAACCGCTGCTATCAACCACCACATTACTCCAGGCATTCAGCCAGCAATCCAGGCCCTTTATGCCAAGATCCTCTCAAAGGCCAACACAGCAACCCGTCCAGCCACTGGCTACACTGCAAGGACACATAATGCCATCCACACTGAGAACACCTATCCAAGAGCATCTCAAGCACAGCCAACCGGCATAATCACATACACAGGACACATGAGTAAATTGAATATAAGGTTCCAGGACTGTGTGATGGATTAGTCAGGCCTTTGTTTTAAAGAAAAAGTGAGGGGAAGGAGACATGATGAGCTATGCATCGGCTACAGCAGTTCAATCAATGTTTCACACAATGTAAATAATCATGTGTTGTTAACTCTGTTCAATTTGAATGTTGTAAATAGTTTGTATCCAATGACTGTTCTCGCATACTGTTACACCTCACCAGTTGTTCCAAATTTAAACACAGTACTTCCTTCCACAGTCAAAATGTGTGCAGGTTAGGTGGATTGGGGTGGCACCGTATCACAGTTGTTAGCACTGCTGCCTCACAGCATCAGGGACCCGGGTTTGATTCCCTGGCTTGGGTCACTGTCTGTGCAGTGTTTGTACGTTCACCCCGTGTCTGCCTGGGTTTCCTCTGGGTGCTCTGGTTTCCTCCCACAGTAAGAAGTCTGACAGCACCAGGTTTAAGTCCAACTGATTTATTTGATAGTACACTCACTAGCTTTCGGGGTTAGTCCCTTTGTTAGGTTAGTGAGTTTACTATCAAATAAATCGGTTGGACTTAAACCTGGTGTTGTCAGACTTTTTACTGTGTTTACCCCAGCTGGCATACCCACATCATTCCTCCCACAGTCCAAAGATGTTTGGGTTAGGTGGATTGGCCATGCTTAAATTGACCCTAGTGTTAGGGGGACTAGCAGAGTAAACATGTGTGGTTATGGTTATAGGCCTGGATGGAGTTGTGGTTGGTGCGGACTTGATGAGTTGAATGGTTTCCTTTTGCACTGTAGGATTCCATGATTCTTTATCCATATTGAAACAGACAAGGTAAATAAGGCAGATCTCCTTCTCTAAAGAACATTAGTGAAGCAGATGATGGTCACCATTACTGATACTTGCTACCTATTACAGATTCATTCCACTCCAGCTACTGTGGTGGGATATGAACTCATGCCCCTTGATCATTAGTTTAGTAATATAATCATTATGCTACCCAATCCCTTATTATAGATTTAGCATCACCCCTTGCTTTCATACTCCATGACCCTGATTTTACTGGCAATAACTGACCCAGAATTGGGGTGAGTGAGGCTCACAGAACGGCATTCTCCATTGGCCTCGAGCACAATCTTACGAGCCTCGGGCACATGTGCCGGTAAAATTCCAGCCTATGTCCATATTCACAACACCTACAGTCCCATTGCTTATGTGTTGATTTAGAATAGTTTTATTAACTTCGCCGATGCTTTCAGATCTGTGTACCTCACCCCCAAAGTTTCTCTACTCCTCTTAAAATGTTAAAGTTGTGTATATTTCCTCACTTTATCCCCCCCCCCAAAAAAATTGTATCCTGTCACATTTTCCTACATTATAATTAATTTGGTATCTTTTATTCAATCCGCTAGCCAATGCCCTTGTGAAGTTACTTATAATATTCTCTTCACAGGAACAAATCTCCCTATTTTAGTGTCATCTGTAAATTTTATTATTGTGTCCCTTACATTGAATTCCAGATATCATATATAAGAGAGAAAGCAAGAGAGGAGGACTGGTTCCAACACTGAATCCTGCATTCAATAACAAAGAAATGATCAATTGTGCCCAGAGTGCAGGCATATCCACCTGTAGTCATCTGTTGGAACTGGCTGGGGTTTGAGGAATGAAGGTGAGAGTAGGGGTATTGTATGGTTTCACCATGTTTTGGAGGGGGATCTGATTTGATCTGCAAAGCTCACACTAGACTAATTATCTTCTCCAACAAAAACAGAAAATGCTGGAAAATCTCAGCAGGTCTGACAGCAGCTGTAGAGAGAGAACAGAGTTAATGTTTCAAGTCTGGATGACCAGTCTAGACCCGCTGAGATTTTTCAGCATTTTCTGTTTTTGTTTCCGATTCCAGCATGCACAGTATTTTGCTTTACATTATCTCCTCCTACACCTCAATAAACTCGCTTTCAATAAAATCTCACCGTCCAAATGTTTCATGGTTTCTTCCAAGATCTAAGTCTGGAACAATCAGGAAATAACGAGCTGAAATTAGAGGGGTGGTGCAGGAGATGCTAAAACCCCTGCTTGTTAAGGGACTTTTAAAACAAAGTAGACTAGTCTAAAATAGGGACCATAATGTGCCTTATATGCACATGAGGTATCAGGATGTGCTTCATACATATATTATACAAAGGTATTGTTTATTAAACACAATATAATCAATAGTAGTTTAACATTTTTTGTAATTTTAAAATGTAGCTTTGAATGTCTTGTAAGCTTTGGCCAAGGGTGGCCTGTCCTAAATGCATAATGGGAAAAAGCAGAACCAAATTCTCTGGAACAATGAAGTATAGAACTAAATCAGTGAAAGGCTTTGGAAGACTTTGCAGCTGTGAGGTACTAAGATATGGAATGAATAGGATTCAATTGCTAATTAAAATGAATAGGAGCATTCCGCTCCTCGCTTTTGGCCTGATAAGGTTTGGCTAAGACTCCCTCTTAGTTCTCATAGTATGCAGGTGGCGAGAGTGAACCTTGAATCTGTCAGACACTCATAGGTAAGGTTGCTAAGCATTGGCGGGGGGAGAAGCAGTCAGGAGTAGTTAACCAATGGGTTCCAAATTATGCCAAGCGGTGGTCTACTGTTGGCCAAAGGAAATAGTGTGTATTAATGTAATTGGACCATCCAGTTTGTATGACAGATTGGACAGGGAATACAAATCTTCAAAAATAGTATATCAGATGTGTTCATGTGATGTACTTTTAGAGAGAAGTTTGAATCCATCTGGCATCTCTCTCCCAATGTGTATTGGTCAAATAGGGAACATCTTTCACTGAATACTGTCTCTCGCAAGTTTTGTATCAGCTGAATTCATGTAAAGGCAGAACCCCCAGTGGGAAGACCCCTAGAAAATTCTCCTAATAAGGGGGGAGGGCACAGTCTCCCCATCCACAATATTCCTTAGAGAGCTGCCAGCCAATCCAATTGGGTGGCAACTCTGCAGCATGACTGGAACTACAGGCAGTCCCACCATGCCAAGGAGTGAGTCAAACCAGATGTGCTAGGGCAGGCAGGGATGCTGCCTCCAGTACGCTCAAGTGATCTGCAAAGGAGGATGCCCAGCTAATGTTACCACATTTCCTGTGTGGGCCTTAGCAACGATGGCACGAGGGTCATAAGTGGTTATTAATTGAGCTGGCTGTCCAATGGTTCTCCTGTTCCGACAGGCCAGAATGAGCAGGTAGCCTCGTCCCGCTTTGAAGGTCTCAAACCCAGCCCAAAATCACAGAAGAGTGAACTGAGTGGGATACACAACAGCAGTCCCTCTCAGAATGTGCAGGTGTTGGGAGGAACATGAGGTTACATATCATTGTACAGCTCAAAGGACAAAGAACATTACAGCACAAGAATAGGCCCTTTGGCTCTCCAAGCCTGCGCCGACCATGCTGTCTGACTGAACTAAAACCCCCTACCCTTCCGGGGCCATATCCTTCCATTCCCATCTTACTCATGTATTTGTCCAAACGCCCCTTAAAAGTTACTACCGCATCTAAAGACGAAACTCAGAATCAAAATTCAGCAGATTTTGCACAAATGTGAAATGAAAACAAGCAGCACAACACAAGCCAGTGAGTGTGGAGAGCAAAACAGAGGTTTCAGATCTCAGACCTTGCATCAGAACTGATCTGCTGGTAAGTCACAGGCCTGAGAATGTGAACTCTGTCACAGCTGCCAGAGCTGCTGGATATTTCCAGCACTTTGTGTTCTCTGTGTGAAGGTGAGGAAAGTACTGGGGCTTAACATCAATGTTATTGGGGTTTCCTGCTTAAAGCAAGAGGACTGAGATTAATGCGAGTCAATGAGTTACAAATTGGCCTGTTTTGGTGTAGCTCGCTCCTAAAGGTATACTTCATTTATTCCGGTGGGTTGGCAGCTTTCGTCTCCATATTAGTGAATGCTGTGAACGCTGCTCCTCACCTGGTCTCTCAGTGCCTCTGCTATAACCTGGGCTCCGCTCAGTTCCTCTAACTCCAGCCCATCACCTCCCTGTTGCGCTGCCATTTCCACCCGAGTTGCTGGGATCAAGCAGAGGAAGCAAAAAGAGCTCCCAAAGACAGTGCAGTGCCGTGACTGACAGGCTACAGGACCAACCCCGGCAAAGGAGGAAGCCAGAGCTCGGGCGGAGCTGCAAGGACAAACATCCTGCGGGAAGTGTTTTTTGAACAATAAATTGAACGTTTGGAAACTCTCCCAGATGTGGTGGATTAGGATTTGCCTCCAAAATTGCAGATCAACACAACACCCATGGGAGTTCAATGCTTCGCCTCCACCTCGGCAGTAAAATGCTTTGGTTTGTTGCTTCCTGAATCGCTGCCTCAGTTGCTGCTGAGTCTCACTGCACTGGCACAACTTGCTGTCTGAAGCAAACAGACCAAGCAATAATATATAATCCCAGCTGCTGGAAGAATTATCTCATTTGGTCTCAGAGGAGCCGCCTGTCTCAGTCACTGCCCCCCCTCCCCCCCCGTTCCCACGACTTGTTAAGGGATTCCTTCAAGTTCACCTTTCCCTGTAGAGGGCATCCGGAGTGAAGGGAAAATAAAAGAGAAAGCAGAACATGGGGAGAGAGAAAGAAAGCTGGTAGATGAGGGGGGAGAGCCTGCAAAGCGGAAAATGGGAAGAAAAACTAATCTGGAATAAGATGAATAAAAAGATAACTTATTTATATAGCATCTTTAACATAATTAAAAAACCTCCCAAGGCAACTCAAAGGAACATTTATAAAGCAGAATATAACACCGGACCACAAAAGGAGCTGGATTACCAAAAAATCTCTGGTCTGAGATTCAAGTGTCTTAAACAAGGGAAGTGTCATCACTGAGGTAGGGAGGGGGTTCCAGAGCTTGGGGACTTGGCACAGCCACCAGTGGTGGAGCGATTACGATCAGGGATGTTCAAGAGGCCAGAGAAGCATGGATATCTTGGAGTATTCAGGAGCTCTAGGTGTTAGGGAGGGATGAAGCCAAGGAGGGATTTGTTAACAAGGATAAGAATTTTAAAATTTGATTTGATTTATTATTGTCACGTATTACTATAAAGTGAAAAGTATTGTTTCTTGTGCACTATACAGATAAAGCATACCCTACATAGAGAAGGAAAGGAGAGAGTGTAAGAATGTAGTGCTACAGTCATGGCTAGGATATAGAGAAAGATCAACTCAGTACCAGGTTGGTCCCTCAAAGGTCTGACGACAGCAGAGAAGAAGCCGTCCTTGAGTCAGTGGGTAGGTGACCTCAGATTTTTTTCCCAAAATCAAATCAAGAAATTAGGTGGATTGACCATGCTAAAATTGCCCCTTAGTGTCAGGGAGATAGCAGGGTAAATATATGAAGTTGTAGGATAGGGCCTGGGTGGGATTGTAGTCGGTGCAGGCTTGATGGGCCAAATGGCCTCTTTCTGCACTGTAGGGATTCTATGATTCTAAGAAATTTCTTGATCGGGAGTTAATGTAGATCGATGAGCACTGGGCTGATACCTTAACTTGCACCAAGTCAAGTTCAGCAATGGGCAGCAACGTAAAGCTCAGGTTTACAGAGCTTACATACGGACTTCAAGAAGGAATGTGTTATAATGGTCAAGCTTAAAGGTAACAAAGGCATGGATGTGGGTTTCCGTAACAGATAATCTGAGGTGGGAAAAAAGTCAGGTGGTGTTCTGGAGGTAGGATATAGGTGGTATGAGTGGTTGGAAGCTCCTCTCGGATCAAATATAACATCAATATTGTGAACAGTTTGTTTAAGTTTCAGACAGCTAACCGGGAGAGGAATGGAATAGGTAGCTAGAGAAAATAGTTTGGAGCAAGGACCTAAAATCATGGCTTCAGTTTTCCAATGTTTTATTGGAGGAAAGTTTTGCTCATCTAGTAGTGTATGTCAGTCAAACAGAGAATTTAGCAACAGCAGACAAGAATAGTGGTGGTGAGGTAACTTAGCTAAGCTACATCTTGTCTTTCTACTGCATAAAATTGTTTTCACATCGACAGAGCAGACCTGGTAAGATAAACTAAGCTTCTGAAAAGGAGGAGGAAGAAAGGAACAGAATAGAGCAGGGAGAGTTGAGAGAGGGATCCAATTATTCTAACAAACTGCACCAGAAAAGTACAAATATTATAATAGTCATTTAGTATGAGATTGATATGTTATAAAGTACACATGTTTGTATAAACTAAAACCACCTGAAGATGTATTTTATCTGGAAACTTAATGAAAACAATTGAGGAATTCTGGATTCAGCTGCTGAAGTGATTGGAACACGAACAAGCAATGTTCAAACATCAATATATTACAAACTCCGATATCTAAAGGGTACATATACTTATTTATTATGACAATTTAAAAACTGAAGAAGTTTACTTTAATCGATTAATCTCTTTTATTATACATTGGCTGCAAATGTAGCTTCAACAATTCCATCAGAGCGCAACAAATGTTCACAAATACACCAATTAATTTGTTCTCAACCTTTGTAGAAACTCTGCTTGAATCTAACAGGATTATACTTGTTCAGCCTGAAAATCCTTTCATATGTATTGAATGCACAATCTAGTATATTTCTTAAGTACCATTTAAACACTGAAGATGTCTTTGGTGTCCAAATTGTTGTTGGATTTATCAGCGTATGAACCAATTTTGCTTCCGTATGTCCCTTGAAGCTTTTCTTTCCTGCTGAGTCCCAGATTCATCCCTCTGCCAGTGAAATAGGACTGAAGGATTCGGAAAAACTGTTCCAGAGGAGAAAGAAAACAATATCTTTAACCAGGCAAATAATTAAATACTTCTCAATCTGTTCAAAGAGTCAGTTTTAGGGGATTAGAATGCCATAGCTTGCTGGTGAGAATTATAGGGAATATGTCAAACAAATAAAGATAATGCGTTCAGTTGAAAGTGTGATTAGTTAATAGTTATAAACATCATTCTTTTATAATCATGGATATCATTGCCTTTTCCAAGCTAAGGAAATGATAGGGTAATGGGGGTTGGGCACGGCATGTCATTCTTTTGTTAAAGAGATGGATTTATTTTCTCTATAGACGGATTTGCTCAGTGCTTGATATTTTTCACATAATTTGAAACCTGAAAATGTAATATCCAATTTAGTAAGTAACAATCTTTGCCAGTCATGCCTCTAAGTCAGAAAGTCTTTGGTTCAAGTTCCACTCCAGAGACTTTGGCCTATAATCCAGTCTGCCATACTAGTGCACTAGAATGTATTATCCTGAGGCAGTGGTGTATTGTTTTAGTGCTGTCTTTCAGATAGGACGTTAAATCAAACCTTCCTCTACCCTGTTTGTTAGATGTAAATGATTCCCTGGAATGATTCAAAGATATTCTTATGTTGGGAATGATGCTATATAAATGCAAGTTTGTTCTTTATTCCAACACAGCAGTGGCGTTACAGTGATTAGCACTGCTGCCTCACAGGATTCGATTCCTGGCTTGGATCACTGTCTGTGTGGAGTCTGCATTTTCTCCCCGTGACTGCGCCTGTTTCCTCCGAGTGCTCCAGTTTCCTCCCACTGTCCAAAAAACGTGCTGGTTAGGTCCACAGGCCATGCTAAATTCTCCTCAATGTACCTGAACAAGCGCTGGAATGTAGCAATGAGGAAATTTTCAGTAAATTCATTGCAGTGTTAATGTAAGCCTATTTGTGGCACATAAATAAACTTTAAAAAAACTTATTGTCAGATTGTGGTACTATAAAGGTGAAATTGACTGATATCTATAGCCTGACAGAGCTATCTAGATAACCAAACAGAATCCAAATTCCTCTTGTGTTGTTCCATTATTTAAGTTGAGCCTTGCACATCTTTATTTGACTCAGACAGTTTGTTGTCTTGCAGCTCATCTAATGTTCCTGGGATAATGGATACACTAAAGTAGTTTGAAATCAGATACCCATAGTTAATGTGGTGAACTGATTTTAATCTTTTTGGGTTAAAAAAAGTTTTATATTTATTACATTCAAGCTTATTAAATATTTAATCAGCCAAGCTTATTGAATATTTATTATATTCAAGTTTAAGTGCCCCATATACACTGGTGAAAATTGAATGTAAGATCTTTTACAATCAGCAGGAGCAACTCCAATCAGATTTGAGGATCACATTTATTCAGGAGAAGTCATGGACTAACTCATCTCTTGTTTCTGGCACACCTTATGGGGAGCATCCCAATAAAAATATGATGTATACATACCAGTTAATCAAAACAATGTTGTGAACTATATCACTGCGGATTGTAAGGATTAGAAAGAGAGGCTAGTTAGGTTGGGACTTTTTTCCTGGTGTGTAGGAGGGGGAGGGGTGACCTTATAGAGGTTTATAAGAGAATAAAGAATTAAAAAAATCAAGTCTGCTTCGGCCTTTTGGCTGGGATCAAGTGTAGTATTGACATGCTGTACTTGGTTGAAGTCATTAGGTTACATTTTAGCTTCATTTGAAGCAATTTTTTAAAGCAGCATCTCGGCCTTTTGGCTAAGATGCAAATGAGATCAAGCCTTGAAGGAGGAGCTATGCCTACTCCAATCAGCTTGGATCATGTAGATCCAGCCCATGACAGGAGATGAGAGCCCTGACTTGTCAGCTTGGATCAGGGATGTCTCAACCTGTTAGGACTCTGAATTGGATTTGATTTGATTAAATTGGAATAAAAACAAAAAAAAAAGATCAAGTGTGCACTTCTCGATCTTTTGGCTAAGACCAAGTGTAGTATTGACATGCTGTGCTTGGTTGAAGTCATTAGGTTACATTTTAGCTTCATTTGAAGCAATTTTTAAAAGCGGCATCTTGGTCTTTTGGCTAAGATGCAAATGAGATCAAACCTTGGAGGAGGAGCTAAACCTACTCCAATCAGCTTGGATCATGTAGATCAAGCCCATGACTGGAGGTGAGAGTCTTGTCTTGTCAGCTTGGATCAGAAATGTCGCAACTTGTTGAGACTCTGAATTGGACTTGATTGGATTGAATTGGAATAAAAACAAAAAAACAAAACAAAAGTCGGCAGGAGGACCACAAGCAAGGGACAGCTGAATTGAGATTCTTTTATCCTTTTACTTGTATAAGGGCAATATGACAGCTAGGGCAGTGGCATGCTCCTCCTGTCAGATGTGGGCAATTAGGGAGCAATCTATTCTCCCTGACAACTTTGTCTGCAGGAAGTGTGTCCAGTTGCAGCTCCTCACAGACCACATTGTTTTGCTGGAGCAGCAGGTGGATGAATTGCGGAGCATCCAGGAGGCAGAGAGTGTGATAGACACTAGTTACATGGAGGTTGTCACACCACAGGATCAGACAGGTAAATGGGTGACTGCCAGGAGAGGTAGGCAGGTAGTGCAGGAGTCTCCTGTGTCTATTCTCCTTTCAGCCAGGTTTATTGTTTTGGCTACTGTTGAGGGGATAGCCTGTCAGGGGGAGATACCAGAAGCAGCCAGGCCTGTGACACCACAGCTGGTTCTGCTGTGGGACAGGATTGGGCAAAGAGCAAGCAAGCAGTAGTAATAGGGGACTCATTAGTTAGAGGCACAGACAGGTGTTTCTGTGGCAGCAATCGAGAATCCAGGATGGTGTGTTGCCTCCCTGGTGCCAGGGTCAAGAACGTCTCAGAGCGATTGCAGGATATTCTTAAGGGGGAGGATGAGCAGCCGGAGGTCATTGTACATATTGGTACCAACGACATAGGTAGGAAAAGGGATGAGGTCGTGAAGTGTGAATATAGAGAGTGAGGCAGATGGCTAACGTGCAGGACCTCGAAGGTCATAATTTCAAGACTATTGCTGGTGCCACATGTTAGTGAGAGTAGGAATAGGAGAATGCGTGGCTTGAAGAGGTGGCGCAGGGGCAGGGATTTAGATTTTTGGATCATTGGGATCTTTTCTGGGGAAGGCTTGACCTGTTCAAGAGGGATGGGTTACATCTGAACTGGAGGGTGACTAATATCCTGGCGGGAAGACTTGCTAGAGCCACTTGGGAGGGTTTAAACTAGTTTGGCAGGAGGGTGGGATCCAAAGCAGTAGGGAGACAGAAGAGAAATTTGAGGACAGCACAGAAGTTGAAGAGAGCACATTAATAGTAAAGGCAGTGTCAGTAATCCTAGGACCAGACAGATCAGGCAAAAGCAAGACAGAGAGCAAGGGAAGTCTAGATTAAACTGCATTTATTTCAATGCAAGATGCCTGACAGGCAAGGCAGATGAACTCAGGGCATGGTGGGTACATGGGACTGGGATATTATAGCAGTTACTGAAACATGGCTAAGGGAGGGACAGAACAGCTCAATGTTCCAGGGTACAGATGCTATAGGAAAGATAGAATAGAAGGTAAAAGAAGAGGGAGAGCTGCACTTTTGATTAGGGAAAGCATCACAGCTGTGCTGAGAGGGGATATATCCGAGGGTTCGGCCACTGAGTCTATATGGGTAGAACTGAGAAATAAAAAAGGGGAAATCATTTTGATAGGATTGTACTTTCGGCACCCAAATAGTCACCGGGAAATTGAGGAGCAAATATGTAAGGACATTACAGACGGCTCCAAGGAAAATAAGGTGGTAATAGTCGGAGATTTTAACTTTCCCAACATTGACTGGGACAGCTATAGTGTTAGAGGTTTGGATGGAGAGAAACCTGTTGAGTGTATTCAGGAGGAATTTCTTATTCAGTATGTGGATGGCCTGACAGAAAGGGGGCAAAACTTGACCTCCTCTTGGAAAATAAGGAAGGGCAGAAGTGTTAGTAAGGGATCACTTTGGGACCAGTGACCATAATTCTATTGGTTTTAAGATAGCTATGGAGAATGATAGGTCAGGACCAAAAGTTAAAATTCTAAATTGGGGTAAGGCCAATTTTGATGGTATCAGGTAGGAACTTTCAAAAGTTAAATGGGGGAATCTATCAGAAGGCAAAAGGATGTCTGGTAAATGGCACGCTTTCAAAAGTGTGTTAACTAGGGTTCAGGATAAACACATTCCTCTTAGAGTGAAGGGCACAGTTGGCAGAAGTAGGGAACCCTGGATGACTTGGAATATTGAAGTCCTGGTCAAGAAGAAGAAAGAGGCACATGATATGCATAGGCAGCTGGGATCAAGTGAATCTCTTGAAGAGTATAGGGGGTGTAGGAGTAGAGTTAAGAGAGAAATCAGGAGGGCAAAAAGGGGACACGAGATTGTTTTGGCAGAAAAGGCAAAGGAGAATCCAAACAGCATCTACAAATACATAAAGGGCAAAAGAGTAACAAGGGAGAGAGTAGAGCTTTGTAAGGATCAACAAGATCATCTAGGTGCAGATCCACAAGGGATGGGTGAGATCCTAAATGAATATTTCTCATCAGTAATTACTGTTGAGAAAAGCAAGGATGTTAGGGAACTTGGGGAAATAAATAGTCACGTCTTGAGGAATGTACATATTACAGAGAAGGATGTGCTGGAAGTCTTAAAGCGCATCAAGGTAGATAAATCCCCAGGACCTGATGAAATGATCCCAGGACATTGTGGGAGGCTAGGGAGGAAATAACGGGTCCCCTAGCTGAGATATTTGAATCATCGATAGTCACGGGTGAGGTGACTGAAGATTGGAGAGTGGCAAATGTTGTGTCTTTGTTTAAAAAGGGCTGCAGGGAAAAGCCTGGGAACTACAGGCCAGTGAGCCTCACATCTGTGGTGGGCAAGTTGTTGGAAGGTATTTTGAGAGACAGGATCTATAGGCATTTAGAGACGTAAGTACTGATTAGGGACAGTCAGCATGGCTTTGTGAATGGAAAATCATGTCTCACAAATTTGATTGAATTTTTTGAAGGTAGACCACAAGGTAGACCACATCTACCACAAGGTAGATGAGGGTAGTACAGTTGATGTTATTTACAAGGACTTCAGCAAGGCTTTGACAAGGTACCGCATGGTAGGTCGTTGCATAAGGTTAAATCTCATGGGATCCAGGGTGAGGTATCTAAATGGATACAAAATTGACTTTTTGACAGAAGCCAGAGGGTGCTTGTAGAGAATTGTTTTTCAAGCTGGAGGCCTATGACCAGTGTGTGCCTCAGGGATCAATGCTGGGTCCACTGTTATTTGTCATTTATATTAATGATTTGGATGAGAATACAGGGGGCATGGTTAGTAAGTTTGCAGATGACACTAAGATTGGTGGCATAGTGGACAGTGAAGAAAGTTATCTCCAATTGCAACAAGATCTTGACCCGTTGGGCCAGAGGGCTGACGAATAGCAGATGGAGTTTAAGCTATGTTAATGCGAGGTGATACATTTGATAGATTGAACCAGAGCAGGACTTACTCAGTTAATGGTAGGGCACTGGGGAGACTTACAGAACAAAGAGACCTAGGAGTACATGTTCGTAGCTCCTTGAAAGTGGAGTCATAGGTGGACAGAATGGTAAAGATGGCATACTTGGTTTCATTGGTCAGAATATTGAATACAGGAGTTGGAATGTCTTGTTGAAATTGTACAAGACATTGGTAAGGCCACACTTGGAATACTGTGTGCAATTCTGGTCACCCTATTATAGAAAGGATATTATTAAACTAGAAAGAGTGCAGAAAAGATTTACTAGGATGCTGCCAGGACTTGATGGATTGAGTTATAAGGAGAGGCTGGATAGACTGGAACTTTTTTATCTGGAGCGTAGGAAGCTGAGGGGTGATCTTATAGAGGTCTATAAAATAATGAGGGTCACAGATCAGCTAGATAGTCAATACCTTTTCCCAAAGGTAGGGGATTCTACAACTAGAGGGCATAGGTTTAAGGTGAGAGGGGAGAGATACAAAAATGTCCAGAGGGGCAATTTTTTCACACAGAGGGTGGTGAATGTTTGGAATAAGCTGCCAGAGGTTGTAGTAGAGGCGGGTACGAGTTTGTCTTTTAAAAAGCACTTAGTTACATGGGTACGATCGGTATAGAGGGATATGGGCCAAATGCAGGCAATTGGGATTAGCTTAAGGGTTTTTAAAAAAAAGGGGCAGCATGGACAAGTTGAGCCGAAGAGCTGTTTCCATGCTGTAAGCCTCTATGACTTTATGATTCTATAATGTGAGTTGGAAAGTGGGCCCATTGTCCGTGCAATGGTTACAAGTGGTATTTTTTAAAAACAGAGATGGTTGCTGCTAGGGACAGTTAAAGAACGTAAGAAATGGCAGCCAGGGCAAGTTATTACACCTGAGCTTGCTTTCCCATTCACCAAGTACAGGGCTGATCATCTAACTCAACTCCATATTCATAATCAGACTTGATAACTTAGGAAGAAAGTTTTTTTTTAAGCTACAGCCTTCTAGATTCAAATTCAAATTGACCAATCATAGATTTTATGGAGCTTTTGGAGACAGATTAAAATACAGCATGCATGAATATAATCTTTTATGCATTTTACACTGTACAAAAATCAAGCAGTCTTACTGATTAAGCCACATTGTACAAGATACAAGTGTTAGTATTAATTGAATATTAATCTACGTAATATTAATTGAAATTCTCTTAAGGTTTTCATCCTATTACAGAAATAATTATTTGATATAAATATCAGTACAAAGCCTCGTAAATAACTAATTAAGAGGTGCCCAGACAGGATAGACAGGAAAGACTTGTTTCCCCTAGCTGATTGGGTCAATTACCAAGGGGCATAGATTTAAGGTGGTTAGTAGGATTAGAGGGGACATGAGGAATTATCTTTTCACCCAGAGGGTGGTGGCACTGGAATTCACTGCCTAGGTTGGTGATTGAAACTGAAACGCTCACTTATTTAAAAGGTACCTGGATCTGCACCTGAAACGCTGTAACCGCTAAGCCTACAGACCAGGTGCTGGAAAATAGGAATAAAATATGTGGCTAGTTTCTTTTTTTCTATTCGCTCTTTCACAAGAAAGTGATGACCATGATGAAGAGCCTCCCTCTTTATCCAAGATGCTGTTTTGTAGCTCATCCATATCAGCTTCATTGTTTGCTGACACAGGGTTGCAGCATTCGGGACACCATGGCACAGGTACAGTCCTGCCCTCAGGTTGGCCATCAGGTTCAGTGATGCTTCCCTGCAGGTTCTCATCCAGACTGCCTGATCAAGGGCAGAGGTCTTCTTTCCCTGGGCCAGGAGCAAGGGGGTAGCTCAGAAAATGAAGCAAATCTGGGTGGGGAACAAAAGGATGTGGGGGGTGCATGGGGAGGTGGGGGGGGGTGTAAGTGATGGCCCTAGAGTTGTCCCTCAAAGCTGGCTGTGGTATTACAAGTGGGTTAATAACCTCACGCAGTCTGCCAGGATGAGTGCATCATGCAATGATTATGTGACAGGTCTACATTTGCCTAGGAGGTGAATATAATCTTGGCTGAAAGGATATGGCTACACAGTCATTGGCACAGCAGCGTTGGGTGCCAGAAGCTGGATAACGTGAAGGTCTCCATTCTGTGAAAATTAGTGCCTGCACTGCTATTTTGGAGTGGTCACATGCTGCAGCTCAGAGGGTGCGCCATTGTATCATTTCCCCCACACCCTCTACCTGTGCAGACACTCTTATGTTGATGAGTTTCCATTCACATGAAGACCTGTTGAGCTGAATGCAGACACATTCAAGCAGCTCACAGAGGCTCTGACAGTCAACACTACAGGCAGTTGAAAGGCAGCCAATCTGATTCTCAGCCCCAAGCTGATAAACTGCGTCTGGAGTGATCATCTGGCAACTTGAGGTGTTGGAACACTACCAGAGCTTCTAGTGGTTACATACATCCATGTCTGGATGATGACAGAGTTGTTCAGGCATGTGCACACTTAGCTTCCACCATCAAGAGGTTGGAGATCTTCATGGAGAGACTGATCCAGCAGACCAACCAGTGAATACAGATATGCATATCACAGCCACTTCCATGGGTTTCCTGTGGAGCAATGGCTGAACAAAGAATGACGAGGGTGTGGTGGGGGGGTTGTGGGTTTGGTTGGTGTTGTTGTCTGAGGCTCCTGAAGTCTTGACTAGTTCTTCAGACTCCACAGCTCTGAAGGAGGGAAAAGTACACCCTGAAAGGGAAGCGGTGAGGCACTCCTACTGTGCTCCTACTGTGGACAGTGGATCCTTAGCTCCTCTGTCAATAACATTGGTATCTCATGTAACCACAATGGCAGAGTAATGCATATGTTCAGAAGTCCCTCAGCATGCTAGGGCATGCCAAGGTCATTGAAAACCACAGGGTGCCAAGGTCTGCAGTGTGCCACCATCTCTGCTGGTAGTGGAGAGGCAGCACCTTATGGAAAGTTAAGAAGTGCGCCATCTGCATTCGGAGTTCACTTTCCCCATAACCCTTAATTCCCCTGTCCATCAAAAACCTATCTACCTGTGACTTAAATATATTTAGCGAGGCAGCCTCAACCACTTCAACGGGCAGAGAATTCCAGAGATTCACCACCCTTTGAGTGAAGAAGCTCCTCCTCAACTCTGATCTAAACTGCCCCCCCCCCCTTATCTTGAGGCTGTGCCCTCTAGTCCTGCTATCCTTTCTAAGCAGGAAGAACCTCTCCACCTCTACCCTAAGTATTTTTACCTCTCCTCTGCATCTTTTCCTGGGTTCCTCACAGGTGTCAGTAGACATGTCTTCAGTTGGTAATCAAGTATTAATCCATGAAGGCACACAAGGGGATGCAGAGTCTGAAAACATCTGGAACCTGGGGACTTTCTTAATATACAGGTATCGTGGCTGCTTCCCGGGAACTACATGCACATCTAGCCATACACTAAGTAAGTGGAAGCCCTTCCTGTTGATAACTTCCTCTGGCTGTTCTGTGAGGACCTTGAGGGCCACACGCACAATCAATTACATCCTGAACCTGGGGGAATCCAGTCATTGCCCCCACATACAAAATGTTATCAGCCTGAATGTTACAATCACTGATTGCCTGGCCCTAATGAACAGGATATTGGTGACCATTTTGATGTAACGATTAGCCACAGACTTGGAGATCCAGAGGTCCCTCAAATGAGCCTAAATATAGAAATTCAGTGCCAGTGATCTTCAGTGCCACAGCCATTCGGTTGCCACCACTGTCCATAGGATTCAACACATTCTCTGTCATGGTGACGGTCTCCTTGGCAATGCGCAATCTTAGGTGACACACCTATACCAACATTTGAAGGTATTTGAGTCTTGGATGGTAGATGCACTCTGGCAGGTAACTTCATCTGCACATAACAGGCTGCATATGTACTGCTTTGTCTTTTCCTCCTTAGTGTTCCCTCTGAGACTGATAGTCCTGTGGACCTGATGTTGCTTTTGTTGCACTCCTGGTGACTGCAGCTCTCTCCATAAATAATACACCTTTTCATTGGATGCCTTATTGGCTAAGTGAATGAACCCCATGGAAAAATAGCCGCACTCAATTTCTAGGACCTTTCTCCCTACCTACTCTCTTCGTACATGTCACTTCTGAGATGGCAATGAAGCCATATGTCCCTCTATGTTGGCAAATTTGTTTCTGTACCTAATTGCCACTGTCTGTGCCAATGCTGATCCAACCTCTCTGCCAAACCAGGTTACCATTCACAATAGTTACTGTCTGGTGCCAGTACTGACAGCCTGCTAGTTGAAGGTATAATAAACCCGCCAAGGTTCTAAACCCCTTGATTCCCATGCACACTTTGTAAAATAAACTTAATTGCCTGATAAACTAATTTGATTCCCTTCCCAGCTGAACATAATTGAAAAAAAATGTGGAATGTCAGTTTTGAATATTCAAACTTGCAGTTGTGCATATAAGAAGTAACTTCTTCTTTGAGTGAAATTGTGGTAAATAAAATCGGGTCAAGGACACCAAAGATTTCTATCCTCAACTATATCATCTTTAATAAATTTTCCTTTCTTATTTAGTCTAAATCTCATGAAAATTCTTCTAAGTTACATTTTCATCCTGACACTTCAGCCTGCATATTACTTACCAGGTCTCGGTTTTGTTGTTTATCTAAAGATTTCCATCCACCTTCAGTGATGACTGGCTCAGCAGTCACACATACCAGCAGGAAGATGGGTGCAGAGATAATGAGGAGCTGAATATTTTTCATTCTAAAGCAAAAGAAATATTTTTTAAATACGTAGAATTTAAAAATCATAATTGATTTATGATTAATTTCATTCAATTATTTAAATAAATAACAACACCTTTTTGAATGGGATGACATTCATACTTTTACAGATTTATGATATCTACCAGTTATAATTGCACTGAGAAAATAGAGGTAGGAAATTGAAACAAAATTAATGTTCGCCATATGCCAAGCAAAATACGAATAAACACATACATATATTTATATCATCCACCCATTTATAATATTGCACCAGCTATATGCAATATTCTAAATAGATGGATTATCACAAATAGATTCACAAAAGGGAACAATTGTAATAAATATTTCACAAGGGCCAAGTACAATTGGTCTATATTTTATATTGGCAGAATGAGATAGTGCTCAATTTTTTGCACAGAGAAACTTGAAGGTGGGTAATCGTCATTGAAATAAATAAGGAATGAATATGAAAAGAAACACAGTTGCAGTAAAATGATCGCTATTTGTTACCTGTCTCAGAGACTGAAAGTTGTGTATTAGCCAAGGCCCTGCTGCTGTCTCCTCTGATCCTCAATGTGGAGAATTGTTCCAATTTATACACTCTCTCCAGCCCACTCAGTGATCTATCAATGACTCACTAATCACAGACAAAATGTCATTTACGGATGCCCAGACCAGACAGCAACATAAGACTTTGAAAGGCTCAGAATCTATTCTTTCTCCTTGTAAACAATTCTTAAAACAGGTGTTCCTAATGAATTTATGGAAAATTGACATAATTAATTGAAAGTATAAATGCATGTTAATGAATACTGCCATTATAATGTACAACTGTATTAAGATTAAAAAAAATCAATTAGCTAGCCAGTATTATGACTTCAATTGTGGAGCCATTTCTTCTGAACATGTAGTTATATTGACAGTTTTGAATATTCTATGTCGTTCTGATTAAAATAACACATATGCATTATATTTTATGCATTTCTACTCTGATTTTCTTTGAAGCAACAACTCCAGTTTAAAAGTTTATTTATTAGTGTCACAAGTAGGCTTACATTAACACTGCAATGTTACAGCGAAATTCCCCTTGTTGCCTGTTCGGGTGTACAGAGGGAGAATTAAGCACGGCCAATGCATCAAACAGCATGTCTTTTGGTCTATGGAAGGAAACTGGAGCACCCAGGGGAAATCCATGCAGACATGGGGAGAACATGCAGACTCCACACAGACATTGACCCAAGCCAGGAATTGAACCTGGGTCCCTGGCACTATGACACAGCAGTGCTAAGCACTGTGCTGCCTATAATTCAGATAGACCAGAAGCAAAAGCATAGTTATTAATTCAAACAATAATTCAGAATCTGAAGATAATACCTTTTGATGCGTCACCAGGGGCAGCATGGTGGCACAGTGGTTACAAAGAACAAAGAACAAAGAACAACACAGCACAGGAAACAGGCCCGCACCGCCATTTTAACATTCAGTGAATGCCTCACCTACCTTCTTCTACCTATGACTTTTCTCTACGCCAGATTTGGGGAGGTCTAATTTAGGGACAATTTGTTCATACCAATCAGCCTAAAAGCACGTTTTTGGGGTGTGGGAGGAAACTGGAGCACCTGGGGAAAACCCACGCAAGCACGGGGAGGATGTGCAAACTCCCACAGACACCGACCCAAGTCGCAGATCTGACCCAGGTCCATGTATCTGCACAGCAAACGGTGATAGTCACTGAGCTGTCGTGTTGCCCATCAATTGGTCCAGTTTAAGCGTACACTAACGGACGTGAAGCACTAGGCAACTCTCGAAGCAACATCCAAGAGCAGACCTTGCACGACCCACCGCATGTATGCCCCTTGTTGGCCAACAAGGCGGACTGAATCACCTGTGGATGTAAAAAAAAAGACATCAATAAACATACACAGCTTATACAGACATTCACAGAAGATCCCCAGAAACGCAAACGTAAGACAGGTTAGCCATAAAATATGTTGGATGACCCATAGGAATCTATTGACTCCCAGGAACGTCCTGAGGCTCTTGGCCCTTATTTAGAACAGTCTTTTGTATCCCTCCATCTCTAGTCTGCTCATATGCTTATCTAGGTAAGCCTTAAACAACTCTAGCGTGCCTGCCTCCACCACCCTACTTGGCAGTGCATTCCAAGCTCCCACAACTCTCTGTGTGGAAAACCTTCCTCTAACATCTGAATTATACCTCGTCGCTCTCACCCTAAGCCCGTGGCTGCTCGTGACTTTCGTATCCAACCTGGGAAAAAGCTTCCCACTGTTTACTCTATCTATACCCTTCATAATCTTATACACCTCTATTAGATCTCCCCGCATTCTCCACCTTTCCAGGGAGAAGAGCCCCAGTTTGCCCAATCTCTCCTCATAGCTAAGACCTTCCATACCAGGCAACATCCTGGTAAACCTCCTCTGCACTCTCTCCAGGGTCTCCACGTCCTTCCGGTAGTATGGTGACCAGAACTGGACGCAGAATTCCAAATGTGGTCTAACCAACATTCTATACAACTGCAACATTAGATGCCAGCTTTTATACTCTATACCCCTTCCTACAAAAGCAAGCATACCATAAGCCTTCTTCGCCACCTTTTCCATCTGTACTGCCACCTTCAAGGACTTGTTACTTGCACACCTAGGTCCCTCTGTGCTTCTATACTCATAATAGTCCTACCATTTATTGTATAACTCCCCCCTACATTATTTCTTCCAAAATGCATCACCTCGCATTTATCTGCATTGAATTCCATCTGCCATTTCTCCGTCCAATTTACTAGCCTGTCTATATCCTGCTGTGTTGTGTGACACTGCTCATCACTGTCAGCAAGTCCAGCCATCTTCATGTTATCTGCAAACTTGCTGATCACACCAGTTACTCCCTCTTCCAAATCATTTATGTATATTACAAATAGCAAGGGTCCCAGTACTGAGCCCTGCGGCACACCACTAGTCACAGGCCTCCAGCTAGAAAAAAACCCCTCCACTACTACCCTTTGTCTCCTGTTACCAAGCCAGTTTTCAATCCACCTCGACACCTGTCCTTGTATCCCATGAGCCTCAACCTTTTTCACCAACCTACCATGAGGGACTTTGTCAAACGCCTTACTAAAATCCGTATAGACAACATCCACGGCTCGTCCCACATCAACCGTTTTTGTCACCTCCTCAAAAAATTCTACCAGATTCGTAAAGCGCGACCGCCCCTTTACAAATTCATGTTGCCTGTCACTAATGAGATTGCCATGTTCTAAATACGTATACATTCTATCTCGAAGAATCCTCTCCAACAACTTCCCTACCACTGATGTCAAGCTCACCGGCTTATAATTACCCAGGTTATCTCTACTACCCTTTTTAAACAACGGTACCACGTTCGCTATACTCCAGTCCTCTGGGACCACACCTGTGTCCAAAGAAGAGACAAAGATTTGCGTCAGAGGCCCAGCAATTTCATCTCTCGTCTCCCTAAGCAGCCTAGGATTAATGCCATCAGGCCCCGGAGATTTATCAGTTTTAATACTACCTAAAAACCCTAACACTTCCTCCCTCATAATGGATATTTTCCCCAATGGATCAACAATTCCCTCCAAGACACTTCCAGACAACAAGTCCCTCTCTTTCGTGAACACTGACGCAAAGTATTCATTCAGGATCTCCCCCATTCCCTCAGGCCCTAAGCATAGTTCCCCTCCTCTGTCCCTAAGAGGACCGATTTTTTCTCTAACCACCCTTTTGCTCCTAACATATGAGTAAAATGCCTTTGGATTTTCCTTAATCTTGCTAGCATTGCTGCCTCGCAGTTCCAGGGACTTCAGCTTCGGCCTTGGGAGACAGTGTGAAGTTTGCACGTTCTCCCCGTGTCTGAATGGATTTTCACCCACACTTCAAAGATGTGCATTTTAGGTTGATTGGCCATGCTAAATTGCCCTTAGTGTCAGGGGGATTAGCAGGATAAATATGTGGGGCAATGGGAAAAGAATAGATGAGATTATTGTCTGTGCAGACTTACTGCGCTGAATGGCCTCCTCCTGCACTGTAGGGATTCTATGAGTCTAGGCCAAAGGTGATTGGGATTACTTTTCTATAGACGCAACAAATCAGTTGACTTTTTATTAGGGAGTTTTACAGTTCTACTATTTTTTTCAGCTGCACTGTCCGATGGCAGAATATTGCAGTTGAACCAGGATTGTTGAGGAGCATGGTGAACATGCTGATAGGTGGAGGCTTTGTTGGGTGTGCTAATCAAACTGAACTGGCATTATTTTGTTTCAAAGTTTAAAGCTTATTTGTTCATGTCACAAGTCAGCTTACATTAACGCTGCAAAGAATTAAGTTACTGTGAAAATCCCCATATATCTGCAGGCCAGCACTGTGTCTTCCATGCATGCATTCACTAATCATCCCAACTAAGCAAATCCTCAGTGAATTTATCTTTCAACTCTTCTTCTGGATTGAATTGCTATTGATCTCTGGATCATTTTCTGTGTGTTCATATGTATGGAACAGTTTCTGGACTGTTTGTTCCCCAGAATTCATTTCACAGTGTATAAATTAGATTTTGGTACAGGAGGGTAATCAGCCCATTATAATCATTGCATTTTCTCAGACACAGCACTGACTTGCCAATTTGGGGCCTCAATAATTCTTTATTGTCATCCATTCCAGTTATTAATCATCTTCTGTGATTTTATATATTAAATAGTTGTTTTTCATACAGATAAATGACGTTCCTAGCTCCAATTCACGCTTTAGACAGGACAGAAATTTTGAGCTAACTAAAATAGCTAAAGGTTACATGCGTTAAGTCATTCCAGAGAGAAGGTGGATATGTCGGTTCAAATAAAAGAAAAATACTGTGGGTGCTGGAAATTTGAAAGGAAAAACAGAAACTGCCGGGTAAACTCAGTGGATCTGGCAACATCTGTGGAGAGACTCAGAGTTAACGTTTGGGATCTAAATGACCCTGCCACAGAAATGATTTATGATTTCTTTTCTGGAGATTTAGACCATCACCTTAAGTTGAAACTAAATTCAAGTTGTCATTTTATTTTATAATAAATAAACAATTGTTCTGTTTCATGTGGAGAATCAGCTGCTCTGCTGCCTCTCCGTGCTGTTTTGTAGAGGTGGGGGGGAGGGGGGCAGGTGGAAGAGAAAATAGCTAATATTAGGCTACCAGAAGTCACTCTATGATGCATTGCAGTGATGTCAATGCAGACTGTGGACTGACTTCAAACAGGTTCATTGATTGACATTTCTGACTGTTTCTGCTGATACTGGAGAATGGGTTTGGAGATGGAATAGTTAAAATAAAAAGGGAGAATGCTGGAAATACTCAGTGGAGTACAGGAAAGAGAGAGAATCTGGTGAAGTGGGGCAATAATAATTTTTCTTTCAATGTTAGTAAAATGAAGGAGCTAGCCATTGACTTCAAGAAATGTGATGGAGGACATACCCCTGTCCATATAAAGTTTATTTAGCAATCACAAGTAGTCAGTGTGCTAACCACTGTGCCAATGTGCCACTCCTTGCACCTAATCTCTTCGACTTTAATTTTCCCTAGTCTGAAGAAAGGTTACATCTCAGCTAAAATCATGAAAGTTCATGTCCTTTGCAATTTCTGTATATAAGTGAGGCCATTGGATATCACTTCCAGTAAAAACAAGCTAACTTGCGAAATGTAACCTTAAAGATTCAGTTGCTGTGAGGGAATGTGTGTATATATGTTTATGAGTTGGCAGGAGTGTGAGGAGTTGGTCAGCTGACTTGAAGCTTTAATGCTGTCTTGTACAACTGGCGGTGAACCATGAACTCATTATCTTGATTTGAATGGATCTGATTTAATCCTCTTTTTTCTAAAGTTGACTAACTGTTACTTAAAATAATAATGTAAAAAAATCCAACAATATTTGTTACTGTTCTCATGATTTGCAGTTAGGACTTACAATAATAAGTTTCAAGTTTAAGCTTACTTATTAGTGTCACAAGTGCCATGTTAACACTACAATGAAGTTACTGTGAAAATCCCTTGATAACGTGTGTGTCTTATTCTCATTGTCTCACTCATTTACTTTAGTTAACAGGCATATTGAAAAAATCCTGTTGCAACTTATGCAAACAAAAATAGAAATAGGATTAAATTTACCAGCTTCCACATTTCAGCGTGTCTCGATTCACTGTTGTGGTAAGTGTAAGAAAAAGTGTAATAAAGTCCATGTTTAATCAATGTAAACAATTGCTGCACGTGGTGTCCAGAGAATCCAGCTGACGCACTGTTTACTGGAGTCTCGTCCAGCAGCGAATAAGGGGTGATGCTGGGGCAGTTAGATCAATTCTGACCATTATCTCTCTTGCACAATACACATTTGATATTAACCGTTGAGCAATGTTTCAAGTATAAACATCCAGGCTAATCTCTGGAAACCAGTGCTGCATTGAAACAGCAAAGTTTCAGGCATGGAGGCATTTTGTTTGAGGTGGCTGTTGTTGGTCTGGCAATGCTGTATAATCCCAGTATGGGGGCTGGATTCTTACACTGCAGCTGTCTATGAACACCCGACAGTGCTGCGACTGAACTCAGTGACCCCTTCCACACGTGAGGAGGCGCTGAAACACATGCAGGAAAACCTGGACATCTACCAAGAGCAGGTCCATGAAGCCAGCAAGCAGGTAAAGCATATTGTTTTGTTCTAGTAGACACACTGAAATGTGGAAGCTGGTGAATTTAATCCTATCTCCATTCTTGTTTGCATAAGTTGCAACAGGATTTTTTCAACAAAGAGCAAAGAACAAAACAGCCCAGGAAACAGGCCCTTCGGCCCAACGAGCCCACGCCGCCATTTTAACATTATGAGTCCCCTCTCCACCCATGACCCTTATCCATGCTTATGACATTCCACATTGAGGGAAAACTAACTTAGGGACAATTTATTACACAAATCAGCCTAATAGCACATCTTTGGGGTGTGGGAGGAAACCAGAGCACCCGGAGAAAACCAACGCAAGCACGGGGAGAATGCGCAAACTCCTGCAGACACTGGCCCAAATCCATGTGTCTGCACAGCAAACAGTGATAGTCACTGAGCTGTCGTGTTGCCCAGCATCTGGTCCAGCTTAAGCGTACACTAACGACATGAAGTACTAGGCTATTCTCAAAACAACCAAGAACAGCCCTCGTACGACCCATCGTGTGTATGCCCCTTGTTGGACAACATGGCGGACCGAAACACCTGTGAATTAAAAAAGAAAAACATTAGTATCATCCACATCCTCATACGTTTCCAGGGATGTCCCAAGGCTACTGAACCTTATTTAAAACAATCTCCTATATCCCTCCATCTCCAACCCACTCATGTGCCTAAGTAACTCTTAAACAACTCCAGCGTGCCTGGCTCCACCACCTTACTTGGCAGAGCGTTCCATACCCCCACTACCCTCTGTGTGAAAAACCTCCCTCTAACATCCATGTTATACCTCGCCCCCCTCACCCTAAGCCCGTGGCCCCTTGTAATGTGTGTTTCTAACATAGGAAAAAGCTTACCACTGTTTACTCTATCTATACCCTTCATAATCTTATACACCTCTATTAGATCTCCCCTCAGTCGCCTTCTTTCAAGGGAAAACAGCCCCAATTTGCTCAATCTTTCCTCATAACCCAGTCCTTCCATACCAGGCAGCATCCTGGTAAACCTCCTCTGCACTCTCTCCAGGGTTTCCATGTCTTTCCGGTAGTAAGGTGACCAGAACTGGATGCAGTACTCCAAATGCGGCCTAACCAATGTTCTATACAACTGCAACATTAGACTCCAGCTCTTATAATCTATACCCCTTCCTATAAAGGCTAACATACAATAAGCTTTCTTCACAATCTTCTCCACTTGTACTGCCACCTTCAAAGACGTGCACTTGCACCCCCAGGTCTCGCTGAGTTTCTATACTCTTTATAGGTCTACCCTTTATCATATAACTCCCCCCTACATTATTTCAGCCAAAATGCATCACCTCACATTTATCAGGATTAAACTCCATTTGCCATTTATCTGCCCAATATACCAGCCTATCTATATCCTGTTGAATTGCCAGACCCTGCTCCTCACTGCCTGCCAATCCAGCCATCTTAGTGTCATCTGCAAATTTGCTGATCACACCACTTACTCCCTCTTCCAAGTCATTTATATATACTACAAAAAGAAGAGGTCCCAGTACTGAGCCCTGAGGCATACCACTAGTGACAGACCTCCAGCTAGAAAAGGACCCTTCCACTACTACTCTCTGTCTTCTCTTACCAATGTTGTGGGTATGCCGGCGTTGGACTGGCGTAAACACAGTAAAAAGTCTGACAACAAAATAAATAGGTTGGACTAAAACCTTCTCTTACCAAGCCAGTTATCAATCCATCTAGATACCTGGCCTTGTATTCCATGAGCCTTAATCTTTTCAACCAACCTACCATGAGGGACTTTGTCAAACGCCTTACTGAAATCCACATAGACAACATCAACGGCTCGTCCTTTGTCGACCGTTTTTGTCACCTCCTCAAAAACTTCTACCAGATTCGTAAGGCAAGACTTCCCCTTAACAAAGCCATGCTGCGTATCCCTAATCAGATTGCAACGCTCTAAGTGCTCATACATCCTATCCCTAAGAATCCTCTCCATCAACTTGCCTACCACTGACGTCAAACTCACCGGCCTATAGTTACCAGGGTTATCCCTCCTACCCTTTTGAAACAACGGTACCACGTTCACTATCCTTCAGTCCTCTGGGTCCTCACCTGTGTCCAAAGAAGAGACAAAGATTTGCGTCAGAGGCCCAGCAATTTCATCTCTCGACTCCCTAAGCAGCCTAGGATAAATGCCATCAGGGCCCGGAGATTTATCAGTTTTAATGCTACCTAAAAGCCCTAACACTTCCTCCCTCATAATGGATAGTTCCTTCAATTGGTCTACAGCTCCCTCGAAGACAGTACCAGACATCAAGCCCCTCTCCTTCGTGAATATTTCAATATGCCTGTTAACTAAAATAAATGAGTCTATCAAGTTTGGTCTATTTGCCTGTTCAACACAAATCATTTGGGACTGCATTATAAGTCAGAGGAGATGCCGATGTTGAACTGGGGCGGGCACAGTAAGAAGTCTCACAACACCAGCTTAAAGTCCAATAGGTTTATTTGGTACCACAAGCTTTCTGAGGGCTGCTCCTTCATTAGGTGAGTGGAGATGAATGAGTCCACTCAAGTGAGTGGACTGATGAATGAGCAGTGTTCCATAAGCTTGTGATACCAAATAAACCTACTGGACTTTAACCTGGTGTTTGAAACTTCTTACTGTGCATTATAAGCAGTTGCTGTGAGGAAAATAAAAGTGGATGTTTGTAGCAAAATGTTCCCATTGCAGCCCTAATTGGAAGGGCAATGTGATTCTGGTGAGTTTCTATTAATGAGCAATCATGAGATGCAAGTGGATGCAAGTGGTATTGATCTGCCTTTAATCCAGCATCAAAGTTGAGAGAACAGGATTTCAAACTGATTTGCCAATCATTTTTGCAAAGTCTCTAAATTTTTTGCCACATCCCCCACCCCCACCCTGCCCCACCACTGGTGGAAGTGGAAACTTCCACCCTTAATCTGGCACAGACTGGTGATGTTAGTTATAATAGTTGTTTGTCTGGTGTGTGCCTGGGCTTTGCAAGCTCAATGCATCAGCAGTATCCTGACAATAAGTATTGCGCCGTAAACTGATTGACACAGTTGTACCGTTGGCATTTTGGGACTTTGTTTATAATTGTCATCACGCTAACGCATCAAATGATTCTTTTTGTTATCTGCACTACAGGGAGTTAAAATAATTGTATTTCCAGAGAATGGCATCCATGGCTTTCAAAACAACAGAGATGTTCTTTATCTATATTTGGAGCCAATTCCAGATCCCAATGTAGTTGAATGGAATCCCTGTCTGCACCCAACAGAATATAATGATACAGAGGTAAGAGCTAAATAAGGTTAGCACTTAATTTAAATACCTTATTACATTGGAGAATTCTCGTAGCTTTTCTGAACTCTTCATTACCAGCATTTGGGCAACATCGATGTCAATTAACCCAGAATCCTTTGCAAAGGTTCACCATCTCCTGATTGGAATATTTGAATTGGTATCACTTTGTAAAAGCCTTTAAATTTTACACCTATAGAACTATGTTTGTGCATAAACTATTAATATTCAGATTTTTAAAATGGTTTTGATTTTGTTGGGGCAGTATTGCTAAAATTTGCTCTTGATCTGGAGGCTTGCCTGCCTGGAGTGAGTTGCGTTCCCTCTTTAGTATTACAAATGGGTTAACAGATGGCATGTGATATTTATAAGCTAGATGATGGTATACCATGCTCACTCGTCAGCCATGTGTTAGATTCTTCAGAAAGAGATTGGTATCATGCCTAGGAACTACGTGTCTACTCTGTAAACTGTTTAGATTTAGTATTAATAAACAAGAGTATGGCATAAGAAAGGCCATTCAGCAAAATCGATGAATGGTTAACTGCTAAAACACTAACCTTCCTCTCTCATTCATATGTGGACTGAGTACGGTACTCCTCATCATCTTTCTCTCTCTTTTCTCATGGATCCACCATAACTTACTTGAGAGTTGCCTGAACATACACAGAATGATTCACTCTTTTGAGACTAGAAAACCATCTGCTTTAAACACCCTTGAATGAGAGTTTTTTTTCACAGAAGAGCATGAAATGGATCCTTGTCAATTCTGTTGAAGTAAAATTTATATTGATTACTAAATGTGTCTGTATTTCCCTTTCGTTGTAGGTCCTTTATCAACTGAGCTGCATGGCAAGAAATGGCAGCATGTACTTGATAGCAAATATGGGGGAGAGACAAGCCTGTGAGCTCAGTGACCCTCAGTGTCCACCAGACGGAAGATTTCAGTTTAACACAAATGTAGTTTTTGATTCTGAAGGCAATCTCATCGCCAAATACCAGAAATGGAACCTTTTCATACTCGAAGTTGCTTATGACAAACCTAAGACATTGCAACATGTGATCTTTAATACACCTTTTGCTGGAAAATTTGGTACATTTACTTGCTTTGACATATTGTTCTATGAGCCAGCAGTAAGTTTAATTGAGCGCTATGGTGTAAAACAAATTATATTTTCCACAGCCTGGATGAACGTGTTGCCACTGTTATCTTCAGTAGAGTTTCATCAAGCATTCGCCAGTGCATTGGGTATCAATCTCCTGGCAGCTAATCAGCATCATCCCGAATACAATATGACAGGAAGTGGCATCTACACTCCTTTCGATTTCCCCTATTATTACAACATAAAAAGCAGTGAAGGGAAACTTCTGGTGGCCAAGGTCCCTGTAATTACATCCATCAGAAATCACAGCCTAGAACAGTCAGAGTCTCAGACAGCATCAGCTTTTCTTCAGGAGCAGAAGGGGGGAGGAAAGCAGGAACAAACTGACCTGTTGAAAAATTCAGTGTCCCACGTGGATGGTGCTGGAGATATCTTTCATGCTTTGATGATATTTGACAATTATACATTTCTCCCATTGACAGGTGTGCAAGGTAACCTGCAAGTCTGTTCCAACAACCTCTGTTGCCATGTAGCCTACAAATATGGTAACACACCCAATAATCTGTATGCTTTAGGAGCCTATGATGGCCGTCATACAACAGACGGCATTTATTACCTGCAAGTATGTGCCTTGGTGAAGTGTGCAGGCTCTGGATATGATACCTGTGGACAAAGTGTTACTGATGCCTCTGACATTATAGACTTTAAGTTGTGGGGGAATTTCAGCACACGCTATATTTATCCAGAAATTCTGGCTAGTGAGATGAAAATTTATCGTGCAGACAGCAAAGGGTGGAATAACAATGATTTTTATATGACTAAGAAGGGGATGTCAGCAGGTCTTGTGACTGCAGCACTCTATGGAAGGTGGTACGAGAAGGATTAGCTTAAAGGAACGTAGACCGTTCCTGAGTGTGATATGAATGGACTAGAATAGAATCTTTGCAAATAATGTTCATATATTTTACAATTATAATGTCCTCAAATTCTTCATTGGATCCTGAGTTTCAGCCAGTTCAGGGAAAAACGCTGTTATAAATAAAATACTGACAATTTTTTTCCCCCAAAAAGCTCCACTTCGACATGGAAGACAAAAACCTTCTGCCACAGGAATCATCTGAATTGTGACAAGGCCTATTTCAGGTGGCAGCACATGGAACCTGTTCCTAACAATATTTTGTGTGAAGATATTTAGGCTTTGTTGGCTACTGCATTAACTATTGTCATGTGGAGGATTCCCAATTCAGTCAGACCAAGTACGTTCCATAGTGACCCGAAGTTTTGCTCTATGAGTGCCACATTGATTCCAGAATTGTGTTTGTGTTGCACACATAGACATTCAACAAAATGCACGCCAATTGCAATCAGTGTCATTTGACAGTGTTGCTGTGGCACTGCAGGTTAGCACTACTGCCTCATAGCGCCAGGGATCCGGGTTCAATTCCGGCCTCGAGTCACTGTCTGTCTGGAGTTTGTTCGTTCTTCCCCGTGCCTGCATGTATTTCCTCAGCTTCCCTCCAACACGCCAAAGATGTGGGGGTTAAGTTGATTGGCAATGCTAAATTGCCTCCTAGTTTCAGGAGGACTAGCAACCTAAATACGTGCGGTTATGGGAATAGGATCTGGATGGGATATCCCAATATGGCCACATTTGTCCCAAAACTGGAAAATCCCGACCGAGGTCAACGCACCGTTTTTTCCGACAATCGACAATGGTTGCACGGTCATCAGTAGATGTGTAATTCCAGATACTTGTTGAAAAATTCAAATTCCACCACTCACTGTGGCTGGATTTGAACCTGGGTCCCCAGAACACCAGCTGAGTTTCCGGATTATAGGCTAGCAATAATATCACTCGGCCATTAGCACCCCACTTCATCTCACAAAGCGCTATTCCTCCAATCTCAATATTTCAAATCTCCATATTTGTCAGTGCAGACTCGATGGGCTGAATGGTTTCCCTCTGTACTGTAGGGATTCTATGACAGAACCAAAAGGATGCCTCATTTTCCCTTTTAACCAGGTGACAATTGTCTCCCAGACTACATAAATACTAATGCTACAGCAAGAAATCTAGCAGCTTCTAAGAGTTTAAGAACTAATTTCTAGAAACTATAGATGGAATTTTACGGCCACATTGGTCCCAAAACTGGAAAATCCCGACTGAGATCAACACAACTTTTCATGCTCTGTCCCTTGCCTGCTCCAATTCCCATGGTGGGATGGTAAAATTCCGGCATAGACGTCACAGTTTGTTGACAACTTCAACTAACGGCTTTGCCTCCAGAGAATAGTCTAACCTGTATAGGACAATTTGTTATCTTCCAAGAACAATACTTGGAAAAGATCAATTTGGATTTTATCTCTAAACTAACAACAAACATTTGACTCTGATGTTAAAATGTAAAATCATGGAGTTGTACATTATCACTGAGATTTGAACCGATAAAATAAAGTGATATGATTTGCTGGTTCACACGTTTATTTGATGTTCCGGGTTAACCAAATCTCCTTTAAAGCAGTTGAAAAAGGATGAAAAGTGGTATTGATTGATCTTGAAAGTAGCAATAAATAATGGCCCAGAACTTCCATGGGAGACCGTCCATTGGATTACATCTACTCAGATGTTTCCATTGCTGTCCATGTCTTGCTGAGTTTTAAGAGCCGAGGTTCTTCAGAAGTGTAGAGCACAACATTCGTTGAAGAGCATGGCTGTAGCGTTTCAGGAAGGATAGGACAACACCCACTTCTTACGTCATTGACTGCTGTAAGTTAACTTTAAAGAGTCTGAGTGAATGTTGGTGAATGAATGATTGGTTGAATGGGTGAGTGAGTGAGTGGATGAATGAGTGAATGGGCAGAGGAAGGGGAAATAGGGTGGTGGATTGTCAAGGTGAGAGGTAGAGGGCTTAAAATGTAAGATAACAACAGGGACAAAGTCCCAGAAATCAGACTGGCTCAGCCTTTAGCTCCCCCTGTGGAGTTATGTCTAGGCCAGATCAGGTTCGGACAGCAGATTTCCTTCCCTAAAGGACATTTGTGAACCATATGGTTTTTTCCCAATAATCAACAATGGTTGCATGGTCATCAGTAGATGTGTAATTCCAGATAATTGTTGAAAAATTCAAATTCCACCACTCACCGTGGCTGGATTTGAACCTGGGTCCCCAGAACACTAGCTGAATTTCCGGATTCTAGGCCAGCAATAATATCACTGGGACATTAGCACCCCACTTCATCTCACAAAGCACTATTCCTCCAATCTCAACAGGGAAGGACAACCACACAGTAATGTTCAGGCCATTCCATGCTACTCACTATCCTGAAGCAAGTGTGCATGTTAAGGAGTTCAGCCTCCCCAAAATCATTGCCACAAACTATGAGGTTGCGCCATGCTGGCATGCACACCCCATAAGTGGGGCCACCTAATCTACACACTGAAACTCCATCACTAGTATTCAGTCCAAAACTCACCATGTTCTCACAATCATGTATTCAGCATAACACTAACACACATACTGACCTATGTACATCACATAATCTCAGCCAGCAGTCAAAGGGGCTGAGATGTGTCAGCACCCATGTTGGCAACCATAGCTTGCATTATATGGAGATGGTGGCATAGACCGAGTAATCCAGAGGCTCATGCGAATGTCCTGGGGACATGGGTTCAAATCCCACAGTGGCAGCTGGTGGAATTTAAATTCAGTATAAAGGTAGTCTCTGTAATGGTGGCCATGTAAATATCATCAATTGTTGGTAAAACCATCTGGTTCACTAATGGCCCTTGGGAAGGAAATTATCCATCCTTATTTGGTCCAGCCTGCATGTGACTCCAGACCCACATCAGTGTGCTTGACTTGTAACTGTTCTCTGAACTGTCCGAGCAAGCCACTCATTTTAAGGGTAATCAGGGATGGGCAATGAATTCTGGCCTTTCTGGCAACACCTACATCTCCCAAAGCTCATCATCCAGGTTGTCCAGATAGAGGGTCAGTGCAAGAGTAATGGGCAAAACTTTGGCCTCACTACTTTACTGATCTCATCCTTTATTGAGAGAGCGCTAAGCCATATTCTTGTCCTTTCTACCTATCTTTCTGAAATGTCAAAAAATCTCAAATATCCAGTTCCTAGCCTTGCAACCATGTCTCTCTAATGGTTATCAAATCATTCCCATTTATTTCTATTTGTGTCACAAATTGATCTATCATGTAGTGATTACTGCACACATTCAGATGAAGAGTCTTCAGTTCTGTCTTTTTACCACTTTTCCTTACTCTGACCTTTTTTGCTGGAGCACTCATATGTTAATATGCTCTATTCGTTCCCATCAGTCAAACTCTGGTTATCATTACCCATATCGCTACCATGCACCATTGCCTTGTCCTTCTTTGTTAATTTTCTGAATTCATTATTTAGTTTAAAGGCATCTCTGTAGCCCCACTAATACAATGCATGGCTGATCAAGCCCTACCGATCAGACTGCAAATGAGGTGATGACTGTACCAATGGTGCTCTTTCCTCTTTCCCCAGTACTGGTGCCAGTGTCAAAACCCATATTCCCACACCAATCTTTGAGCCGCCCTTTCAACTTATTTGATTTTTTACTCTGTGCCAATTTGCTCATGGTTCATTTAGTAATCCAGAGGTTGTTACTTTCATTGTTCTGCCTTTTAATTTATTCCCCTAGCTGCTTATTTCCCCACAGCAGAAGTTCTTTCTTAGCTCTACCAATGCCGACAACTGCGGCATCCCCCTCCCAGTCCAAGTTCCTCTCCAGCTCTGAGGAGGTGTCTTTTATCCTGGCACCAGGCTCACAAAAGTCTATTGGTTGCAGAGAACAGTATTACCACCATAACTACACTATCCCCTACTACAATTACATTCATTTTAATCCAAACCTCCTTGATTGGCTCCCTGCATTACAGCACCATTATTCTCCAGAATCATAAGGTCATAGAGGTTTACAGCATGGGAACAGACCCTTTGGCACAACTTATCCATGCTGCCCTTCTTTTACCACTACCGTGTAGTCAGAGGTTAAATATTGATTTAGTGCCTCTGCCATCTCCGTGTTCCCCATTAATAACTCACCAGTATTCTCCACTAAAGGGCCAACCCTTATTCTAGCTATTTTCATCCTCTTTATATTCTTATATACTTTTGGTATTTGTGTTTATGTTTTCTGCTAGTTTCCTTTCATTGTTCATCTTAGTCCTTTTGATTTTATTTTTAGTGGACTTTTGCTGAACCTTAAAGTCCTCCCAATCCCCCAGCTTGCCACTAGCGTTTGCAGTTTGCTCTGCCCTAGTTTTTGCCTTCATGTCCTCTTTGATTTCCTTGTCTGGCCATGGAACATTTTTCTCCCTTTTACAATTTGTCTTCCTCTCAAGAATATACTTTGAGAGGTAGTCAATATCTCCCTGAACATTCGCCATTATTTCTCAATTGTCCAGCCCTCAATTATTTGTGCCCAGTTTACTTGGACCAACTCTTTCCTCAGGCCTGTATAATTATGTCTGCACAACGCTAAACTCTATTTTGGACTCTGTCTTTTCTTGCTCAATTTGACTTTTTAACTTCCAGCATGCTGTGATCACTTTTAACAAGAGGATCTTTAACAACAGATCTATTTATCAATCCTTCTTTGTTGCATAATATTAATTCTAAAATAGCCCGCTCCCTGCTTGGTTCCTTAACATCTTGCTCTCAGAATCAATCCCTGATACACTCTATAAAATCTCCCTCGAGGCTACATTTGCCAACTCGATTGCTGCAGTCAATATGCATGCTAAAATCATCCATGATTACCGTTGTCCCCTTTTCACAAGCCCTGTATGCTTAAGGCATAACATCCTTACTTTTATGTTCAATTCCTCTTGTAATAAAGGACAGCATTCGATTAACCTTTTTAATTACTTGCTGTACCTGCATCATAACTCTTTGTGATTCATGGACTGGAGCACTTAGATCCCTCAGGAACTCTGAATTCTGCAACTGCTTCCCATTTAATACTTTGCCTTTTTATTCTTCCTGCCTGAGGAAGAGGATTTTGTATTAATAAGCAGAGTCATTGGCAGATTCTAAGCTTTAATAAGAGATGGGAAGGAAAGAGTTAAAATAACTTGCACCTAACCAGATCATGTTGGCAGTTTGCTCTGATGTGACTGCTAAACATTATTAAAAGAAATGAAAGATGATTTTAATGCTGGATAGATATATTTATATTGAATAATAATTGAGTATTAATATAAAGGTTTGAAATATTCACTACAGCCAATGCGCAAATATTGCTGAGACTATAGAAGTTCAGAACTGGAAGTTATTTGGTCAGCAGAAAATACAATGAAGTTTCATATTCAGGAGAAATGCTGAAACATTTAATGAAACATTTAATATCAAAGTGAAAGGCCCTATTGTCTGGACATAAAGTTGTGTCTGTCCAAGGGCCCTGGATTGATATAATTGATTGTCCAGGCAAAGAGCCACTGGGAAAAGTATTCGGGTGATGGCGTCCTTCGAGAAACATAGCAACAAGAAGGGTTAGCAAATGATAGATCATTAAGTCAAGCAATGTTTCGCAATTGGCTGAGGTATCTATCATGTATTGGACTGACATATTAACGTGAAATGAAATCAAATCTAAGCTAATTAGAAGAAGTGCTTTAGGTATCAGAAAGATATAATTGTAATGACTTTTGTCTCAGTTCCTCAGATCTTTGGAGAGATTTCTAGCACCGACCGGTGTTCTTTTACCCTGCAAAGGATTCCCTTTGCTGAGGTTAATGTCTTGTTCATCTTTTATTCTTTTAGGTTTTGAAAATTAATTTCATATACATCTTACAACTGAAAGATATCACCTTTGTGAAATTAATTTAAACTTTCTTAAATTTTTAAAAGAATCAGGCGACCAATAGAGAAATTCCCCACAATACTGCCAAAGAGAACAACTTCACATTTTTCCACATTATACTCTATCTGCCAGCTTTTTGCCCACTCAGTCAACTTATTTGTATACATCTGCAACCTCCTTATGTCCCCTTTACAATATACTTTCCGAATCCTCTTGTGCCAGCTGCAAATTAAGTTACCATGCATTTGCTACCCTCATCTAAGTCATTGATAAAAATAGTAAAAACTTGAGACTACAGCACAGACCCTTGCAGGACTCCACTCATCAAATCTTACACATCAAAAAAAGAGCTATTTATGCATACTCTCTGTTTTCTGCCAGCTAGCCAATCTTCTATCCATGCTAATATGTTATCCCTTTTTTACACAAGCTTTTAATTTCTGGAGTAATGCTTGATATGGTACTTTATCAACTACCTTCTAGAAATCCAAGTACACTACGTCCACAGCTTCCCCTTCCTCCAACACGGTGGTGGCACAATGGTTAGTACTGCTTCCTCACAGTGCTGGGACCCAGGTTCAATTCTCGGCTTGGGTCACTGTTTGTGTGGAGTCTGTACGTTCTCCTTATGTCTGCATAGGTTTCCTCTGGGTGGTCTGGGTTCCTCACATAGTCTGAAAGACGCGCTGGTTAGATGCATTGGCCATGATAAATTCTCCCTCAGTGTACCTGAATAAGTGCTAGAGTGTGGTGACTAGGAGATTTTTGCAGTAACTTCATTGCAGTGTTAATGTAAACCCACTTGTGGCACTGATAAATGAACCTTACATTTATCAACAGCATATGTTACTACATCAAAGAACTCCAATAAATTGGTTAAAGATGATGTCCCTTTCACAAAACCATGCTGACTCTTCTTGATTACTTTGAGTTTCTCTAAGTGGCCAGTTATAATCTTCTTAATGATCGATTCTAGAGCCTTCCCCATGATTGATGCCAATACAGGCTTAGTGATACAACCTTAATGTAGTACAGGAGCAGAGACACCTTGCTGTTCAAGTGCATTATTCTCTGAAGTTGAAACAATTAAGAAGGTTTATAGGATCCTTGAGTTTATAAATGCAGGCATAGTGTATGAAAGCAAGGAGGTGATTGCTACACCTCGACAAATCATTGGTCAGACCACATTGGGAGTGTTCAGTTCTGGGCACCATGTTTAAAGAAGGATGCCAAAGCCCTGGATAGAGAGTGCAAAAGAAATTTACTAGAATGATGCCAGAAACGAGGAAAGGTTCAAGAAATTGGGCTTGTTCTCCTTGGAACAGAGAAGATTTAAAAGTGAACTAATTGAGGTGTTGAAAATGATAAACCATTCTGATAGGGTGAAGAAAGACATTCTGTTTCCACTAGTTGGTATGTCAGAGACTCAGGGAGTCACAATTTCAAGATGGTCAGCAAGAGAGATAGGAGTGAGGTGAAGAGAAACTTCTTCATATGCTGCCAGGGAAAGTGCTGGAGGAGGTTTCAAAAGAGAGCTGGAGACAAATTTGAAAGTGTTGAATTTAGAGGCCTACAGAGATAGGGCTGGAGAATGGGACTAGCTGGGGAGCTCTTTCAGGAGACAGTGCAGACACAATAGACCAAATGACCTCCTTCTGTGCCGTAAAATTCTATGATTCTATGTTCATGCATGAGGCCATTCAGCTTCCAATGAAAAGCAAGTCAAACTGTGGAATGTAATCTCAAAATGATTATTTTCTTTTAAATTCAATTATAGAGATGTTAGCTTCACTTGGCTAGGCCAGCATTTATTGCCCATCCCAAACTGCTCTCCATTTCAGAGGGCATTTGAGAATCAACCATATTGCTGTGGATCTGGAGTCACATGTAGGCCAGACCACATAAGGACATTAGTGAACCAAATGGGTTTTAATGGCAATCAATAATGGTTTCATGGTCATCTTTTAATTCCAAATTTTTATTGAATTTAAATTTCGCCATCTGCTATGGTTGGATTCGAACCAGAACATTACCCCAGGCCTCTGGATTACTAGCCTACCCTTGGCTCCCCTTAAAATATTGAAATTGAACAGAACAAAAAGGAACTTTACTTGGTAGATTTTGAGGAAAGGAACTTGTATACAGGTCTTTATTTGGATCTTTTCTTTAAAATATATTTTACATATTTATACATTATTGTTTTTTGAGTTGAAAGGTTGAGGGATTTACCAGTTGTTTCGAAGCTGTTTAGTCAGCCACTCTAAATCAGAAATGTGAATTCCATGATTCATCCAATATTTGCCAACTTTGCAAAGCTCAGGCTTCATTGCTTCACACTTTACTCTGCAGCTTTCAGGCTGTCTTGCACAACTGGCCATGAACGTTGAACTCATTTTAAAAGGTTGATGTCTAATTTCATTATAACTGTGAATTTTCTAAAGTTGATTCGCCGTTGCATTTTATTTACAATAATCATGTAGAAAATCAACAACTTTTATTTTTATGATTGTTCCCATGATTTGCAGCTAAACTTCTTAATAATAAATTATTGTTCTAACTGCTTCACTTGAGCTTGAAAAGGTCCTGGTGCAAACAGCAATAGAAAAAGTCAAAAGATCTCGCACACTTGGGCTTTCAGTGACTAGAAGCAAGCTTTGGAAAGCATAAGGAAGCTGTTCTAATCATGTAATAAAGCGGCAAGTTACTGACTGGTGTCCAGACAGTCCAGGTGATTACTGTTTACAGGGCCAGAGTCCAATTCTGCAGAGTGAATAAGTGACGATGTTGGGTGGTCAGATCATACCCACCACACCTCTTGCAGAATACACATTTGATGTTAACTGTTGAGAAATGTTTCAAGTATAAATATTCAGGCTAATCTCTGGAAACCAGTGCTGCATTGAAACAGCAAAGTGTTAGGCATGGAGGCATTTTGCTTGAGGTGGGTGTTGTTGTTGGCCTGGCAATGCTGTATAATCCCTGTACAGGGGTTGGATTTTTACACCGCGGCTGTCTATGAACACCCAGCAGTGCTGAACCCCAGTCCAAACGACCCTTGCACACGTGAGGAGGCACTGAAACACATGCAGAAAAACCTGGACATCTATCAAGAGCAAGTCCATTTAGCCAGCAAACAGGTAAAGCACATTGCTCAACTTTGATCTGCTCATTTTACACAAATCAATCATTTACTCAAAGTGTGACAGTGTTATAAAAACAAGACAATTACAGTGGTTAGGAAATTAACCACAGATTTAATTGCAAAATGCTTCCAAAGGAAAAGTGTTACTTGGCTGAAATCTTCACTTTGTAAAATATTTCAATTTGTGTATTGGGATTGGGGTTGCCCCCATTTGAGCTCCAGGGCTTTTGTTCTCCTTCACCACTGGGACAGGCCCTTCTGAAAATTTATTCTGCTTCTCTCAATGGGCCAAATGGCCTCCTCCTGCTCCTGTTTTCTAGTTATATCATTGAGAGTTGGGTCCAGTTGCTAGTTGAGGAATTTATTGGCAAGGACACCTGGAAAATTCACCTGATCTTCTTTAAATAGCATCATAAGATATTTCACATCCAGCTGGGGGTGCAGACGGGGCTCGGAGTTGTCTCACAAGGACAGGCTAAGCCGTCTTTAATACTGCACTGAAGTTTTCTTCGATCATCATAGAATGAGAAAGCATAGAAAAGGTTATTATGTTCTTTGAAGGATCTAACTGAATTCACCAAACATCCCTGCTGTAATACTGTAACAATAATTACCTCTGTAAAACTGCAATTAATTATCTAATTCCATTGTGAAAGTTATGATTGGCTCCATTTCAGGCAATGTATTCTGGATTACCAACCTCCTGTGTAATTACACCGTCCTGTTGCCTTTACCCATCTACTTTAATTCTGTGTCATCTGGTTACTGTCTCTGCCTCGACGAACAGTTTGCCCTCTTTACTCTGTCATCAAGATTTTGAACATCTCCATCAAATCTCTGACCTGTCCTAATCTCTGCCCCAAGGAAACCAACCCCAGTTTCTCTGTTCTCTCCAAAGAACTGAAGTGTCATATCCCTTACACCATTTTAGTTACTCTCCTCACCCTCTCGAAGATTTTATCATCCTTCCCAAAGTCTGATGCCCAGCATAGACCACAATATTCCAGCTGGGATCTAACCAGTGTTTTTTAAATGTTCTACGTGTCTTCCTTGATTTTTGAACATTCGGCTTCTTCTCATTTTGTCTTTCCTCATTTTTCCAAACAAAATGAATCGCTCTTCAGACTAATCTGCAGTAAATTTCATTTGTCGTATCTATGATCTGTACTATCTAACCCTATCAAATAAAGCGTAATCTAGATGATTATGCTACATCAATAAGGACAATGGTTTCAATGCCTTTTCTTTATTCTTTAACAGAATGAGTGTGACTGCCTAGGTCAATATTTGTTGCCCATCCCTAATTGCCCTTGCAAAGGTGGTGACGCCTTCTTGAACTGCTGCAATCCACAATGCTGTTCAGGAGATATTTTCAGGAATTTGACACAAATTTGACTCTCAAGTGAGTAACTCACCATCTGACTCCCAAAACCTGTCCACCATCTTCAAGCCACAAGAATGATGAAATGTTCTCTACTTGCCTGGATAAGGGCAGCAGGTATGGGAAAGCACCTCCATCTGCAAATTCCCTTTACTTGAAAATGTGTCACTATTCTTTCACGGCAGTGTTGGTAGATGTTGCAGGTTGGGAAGGTGCTATTGAAGGATCCTTGTGGATTTGCTGTAGTGCATTTTGTCGATGGGACACACTGCTGTCATTGTGGATTGGTGGTGGAGGAAGTGAAGGCTTGAGGTGGTGGACGGGGTGCTGATCAAATGGATTACTCTGTCCTGGATAGTGTCGAGCTTCTTGAGTAATGTTGGAGCCTCACTTATCCAGGCAAGTAGAGAGTATTTCATCATACTTGTGGCTTGAAGATGGTGGACAGGCTTTGGGAGTCAAATGATGAGTTACTCAATACAGAGTTCCCAGCCACAGTATTAATATGGCTAGTCCATTTCAGTTGTTAGTCAATGATAATCACCAGGATGCTGACTGGGGGATTCAGTGATGGTAATGCCATTGATTGTCAAGAGGCAATGAGGTCAGAAGTGGGGATATTTGATAAGGACTACACAATGTTCATCATTTTGACTCCTCAGATACTGAAATCATTCAATCCAGTTGCAGCAGAATCTGGACTACATAAATCCTTCAGCTGACAAATGGCAAGTAACATTGTGCCACACAGGTGCCAGGCAATGATCCTCTCCAACAAGGAAGAATTTAACCACCTCCCCATGGTATTCAATAGCATTACCATTACTGATCTTTGACCATCTTGACTTGGATCTATATCACTGTCCCTTTACCATTGCCAAGTGAAAATCCTGGAACTCCATCTCTAGCAGCACTGTGGGTGTACCACACCACATGGACTGCAGCGGTTCAAGTGGGCAGCTCACCACCACCTTCTCAAGCACAATTAGGGAAGGACAAGAAATGCTGCTCTCGCCAGCGACCCCCACACCGCATGAACAAACAAAGAAAAGGTTGGGCTTGAACCATTGACCATTGAGAGGGCCTACACGCAACATATAATGATTTACTCCTTTTTGTTACAAAAAAAGGAGCAATGCATATTGCAAATGCCCCACTCTGATTAAATTTGGCTTTGGTTCCCAGTGTAAGGGACATTCATGACCTTTAGCTGCCCTATAATGAATGTATAACTTAGATTGGAGAAATTCCACTGATATTGGTGATCATAGTTATTACTTTGACGTGTGCTTGAGCTTTGCAAGCACAGCTCGACAACAGCATTATCCTGCCAATTATACAGGACTGTATAAGCACATTCGCAGTAACCTGCAATAATTCCTGCCATAGCACTGTCCTGACAAACTGATCATTACAGTTTTATATTTTAGCATTTTTTGAAAAATTGTAATCATGCTAATGTATGAAATTATTCTTTTTGATATCTACTGCAGGGAGCTAAGATCATTGTATTTCCTGTGGACGGTCTCCATGGTTTTAATTTTACCAGAGCTTCAATTTTCCCATATTTGGAGCCTATTCCAGACATTAATGTTGTTGAATGGAATCCCTGCCTGAATCCAACAGCGTATAGGGGTACAGAGGTAGGAGCTATATAAAGTTTGCACTTCATTTTAATATCTTGTTACATGTTAGGAAATCTTGTATGTCTTCAGGAACTCTGGGGACCCAGGTTTGAATCCCATCTCAGCAAAAGTTGAAGTTAGAACCGAATTGAATAAAAATCTGGAATTAAAAGTCTAATGATGACCATGGAACCATTGTTGATTTGTTGTTATAACCCATATGGTTCACTAATGTCCTTCAGGGAATGAAATCCACCGTCCTTATGTGGTCTGGCCTACATGTGACTCCAGACCCACAGCAATGTGGTTGACCCTTATAGCCCCCAAAAAGGGGGTTGGATGGTAGATGTTGGCCCAGCCAATGACATCTACATCCCATGAAAGAATAGAACAATTCTTCATTATAAGCATTGGGGCAATACTGATGCCAGTTCACTCGGAGTACTGTGCAAAAGTTCTGACATCTGATTGGAATACTCTCATATTTACAGCACCATTCTCCCTCGAACTGTGCTTGTGTACAAACTACTAACATTTGGATGCGCTGATTAAGTACATTGGCCATACTAAACTCTCGCTCAGTGTACCCAGACAGGTGCAGGAGTGTGGCAACTAGGGGATTTTCATAGTAACTTCGTTGCAGTGATAACGTAAGTCTGCTTGTGATACTAATAATTAACCTTTATAGTGAAATGGCTTTCAGCCAAATCAATGAATGCTCAGCTCCCTAAACTATCCTCCCTTCTCTCTTTAACACGTGGACCGGCTATTGTGCATAGAATATAGAACATAGGACACTACAGCACAAACAGGCCCTCCAGCCCACAAGTTGCGCCGATCATATCCATATCTACCAGGCCATAGGACTATCTATAACTCTCAACCCCATTAAATCCCATGTACTCATCCAGAAGTCTCTTAAAAGACCCCGGCAAGTTTGCCTCTACCATCACGACGGCAGCCGATTCCACTCACTCACCACTCTCTGAGTGAAAAACTTACTCCTGACATCTCCTCTGTACTTGCTCCCCAGCACCTTAAACCTGTGTCCTCTCATAGCAACCATTTCAGCCCTGGGAAATCGCCTCCGAGAATCCACCCTATCTATTCCTCTCAACATTTTATAAACCTCTATCAGGTCGCCTCTCGACCTTCATCTCTCCAGGGAGAAGAGACCTAGCTCCCTCAACCTATCTTCATAAGGCATGCCTCCCAATCCAGGCAACAGCCTTGTAAATCTCCTCTGCACCCTCTCAATAGCTTCCACATCCTTCCTGTAGTGAGGCGACCAGAACTCCGCACAGTACTCCAAGCATCTTACACCATTTTTGCTTTTATTCTAGATTTCAGTTCTTTAAAATCCACATTTCTCAAGTTGGTCAGTCACATTCTTATTCAACTACTTACCTAAGTGGTTCTTGGATATGACATGAATTGGCTTTTGTGGGAGTCTGACCCTCAATTCCATTATTTATGGAGAAAATGTTCTTCTGATCCGAGCATTCATCTGAGAGCCGCTCATTTAGTGGTAGCATTCATTCATCACTCACAGCCCAAGTTAGATATTGTATTTACACCGATGCTACCTGCCATTTTCAGCTAAGACCTCGAAGCAGTCTTTTCATTGCTTCCTGAATCCTCCCAATTCTGTAGCAGGGATTCCTAAAGCCACACACTGTATAAAAGTTTACTATTTTATGTTGAAAGAAGCAATCAAATTCTGCTTCAGTAAATAGGTTTTGAGGATTTTACCTATACTTTGAGGGGGTTATGTTCCAAAATCTGCATTTGTAATTAGGGCTTTTGGTTTGTGGCACATTAAAGGCTTTATTCCATTGGATTGCAGGATCTTCTGGAGTTTCGGAAGGAATTTCACTCATCATAGAATCCCCACAATGCAGAAAGCCGGAACTGACCTTAGTCCCACCCAGCCCCTATCCCCTTAACCTGACGTATTTACCCTGATAATCTCCCTGACACTAAGGGGCAATTCAGCATGGCCAATCAACCTAACTCACATATCTTTGGATGTGGGAGGAAACAGGAGAACCCTGAGGAAACCCACGCAGGCACAGGGAGAACTTGCAGACTCCACACAGACAGCCACCCAAGTTTGGAATTGAACCTGGGTCCCTGGTGCTGTGAGGCAGCAGTGCTAACCACTGTGCTGCCCTCATAGGTCAATTAATTTTTTCTTGAAAATGATAGTCAGTGGAGTTAATTATAGGAGGAGATTTTCTACTGGAAGAGCATTTAGGAAATAATGGCCTAAATCTTCTGGTCTCTGTATCTTTGGGGATAGGAGATAAGTTGGAAGATGGGCATTTGGACCTTGCTAGAAGTTTTGATGTGCAGATTTATCTTGTATTAACCCAGGAAGTTTAAATTTCTATGGGTTGATTCCTTGCTGCCTGGAACCCTCCATAAAGCCTCCAGCCCAGATATACGGCAGAGACTTAGCTCAGATACGCAAGACTTATCCATGTACAGTGGAAATATTTAATACCTGGTCTAACAGCTAGGTAAGTCACTTGAATATCATAACCAACACCCCATCATCATCAAACCCTATCAACCACTTGTAAGAGGGAAAATAATAAATGTCGTTTATTACAACAATGCATTAGGGCAGATAAAGAATATGATTTATGAAGGGATCTTTATGAGGACCAAATGTCTCATCAAAAGGAACGAGGGGTTTATCGGAGATTTGTTTGAAAGGTTATGTAAAATTCTACAATCCGGATAAAAGAACATGTGGCATGGCAAGGATTGCTTATATGGTTAAGCAGCCAGCTAGTATCAGTAGCTTGAATGCCTGGTGACTTCTGTACTGCTTCAAAGCTGGCAATGCAAAGCCAAACGACAAGAGAAGCCATTAAGAGATAGAGAAGACAGATAATTCTTGGAACAACAGATTCTGAGGCCAAGGTTTTACCGGCACACCTGCCCCGATCCTGGGGCTGGCTGAGGCTCGGAGAACAATATTCTCTGGTGGCCTCAGGCAGGATCGTTCGAACCTCGGGCCTAAGTGCTGGTAAAATTCCTTCCTGCGCCTTGAGAATATACGCAAATTGTTCAAATCAAATCCAGACAATGCTGCAATGTAAGCTATGTTTTTCCTCTGTGATTTTCAATGTACAAATATGTCATGGTTCTTCAGCTGGGCAGAATATGCTTCAGAGGCTTTTCTCTGAGGTGGTGCTCTCCCAACATTTTGGGTAATCAACTATCATTCTGTACCTGAGTCTCCTGTGATTATTTTGTATAATAATCTGCTCCACAAGACACCAAGCCTGACCACAGCCCGATTCAACAACCTAACTGCATCCTTGACCCAATGTGACTACCACCTGACTTAATCTGGAGGAGGGGGCTGAGTGTAGGGTGATGAAATTTTTGGTCTTTATAGCGAGGGGGATAGAATATAAAAGTAGGGAGGTCTTGCTGCAACTGTACAGGGTACTGGTGAGGCTGCAGCTGGAGTACTGTGTGCAGTTTTGGTCACCGGACTTGCGAAAGGATATATGGGCCTTGGAGGGAGTGCAGAGGAGGTTCGCTAGGCTGATAGCGGAGTTGAGGGTGTTGGCTTATGAAGAGAGACTAAGTAGACTGGGTCTGTACTCGTTGGAGTTTAGAAGGATGAGGGGGGATCTTATAGAGATGTATAAGATAATGAAGGGGATGGATAGGGTAGAGGTAGAGAGATTCTTCCCGCTTAGAAAGGATAGCAGGACTAGAGGGCACAGCCTCAAGATAAGGGGGCTGGTGGGCAGTTTAGATCAGAGTTGAGGAGGAACTACTTCACTCAAAGGGTGGTGAATCTCTGGAATTCTCTGCCTGTTGAAGTGGTTGAGGCTACCTCGCTAAATATATTTAAGTCACGGGTAGATAGGTTTCTAATTGACAGGAGAATTAAGGGTTATGGGGAGAAAGCGGGAAAGTGGAACTGATCCACTTCAGATCAGCCATGATCTTATTGAATGGCGGGGCAGGCTCGAAGAGCTAGATGGCCTACTCCTGCTCCTATTTCTTATGTTCTTATGTTCATAATTATGCCCCTCACTAGCCCTGACTATCTCCCCAACCACTCCACTACACTCCAAAACACCCAATCACATGAATACCTCCTCTGTCCTGACTGCTCATCTTCCTCCACTACCCACCTTATTCACTCATCCAGGCATCCACTCACCAAACTATCCATCAAAACCCACACTCATTCATTAAAAGACTTAGACCTTTAAAATCTTAGCTGAATCAGCAGATAGTGCTATGAAAAGGAGATGTGTGCTCTCTTTCCTTCACCTCTCCTGCTGAACTTGCCCTGGTAAGGGTCTGCTGATGGATTTCTGCTGCAGTTGGGTTTGGAATTCCCAGCTAAAAATGAGTACCATTGCTGGGTCAGGAGAATCTTAGGGGGCAAAGGCTGGAGGGTCTGGGCCAATATATTACAACATGATTGTCCCAATTCTTCGGTTTATATTGGCTGCTTACATGGCTTCCCACTGGGAGCAGGGGAATTATGCCTCAAAGAACTAGGGATTGCAACAATGACCACATCCTGAAAAATGGTATCGGAAAATTTTCCAACTCATATCACACCAGCAATGGATATAAGGATAAGATGACTTGCTTTAACTTGTATTTAAATACCTTGAAGTCACATTAAGTACTTGACTATATAGTTCATCTATCCATCATCTCTTCTGTGTCAAGTCATATGAGACAGACAGAGCACATACTTACGTCCATTCCTATAGTTCTTGGGACCAGTTGCTAGCCTATGGCCACTTTGTCATCAAGTTTTCAGATAGGACTTAAACCTGGAGCTACCAACTCAGAGGCAGGGACACCATCCTCTACATCGCTAGACTTCCTATATACTTCACACTGTCATGTCCACCTGCCTTTTCATCATGTACCAGATTCATATTTTATTTCCCATTGTGCATTAGCTTACAATGAACCACATCAAAATGCACTTGCCATTACTTCCAACAAAGTTAACAACAGATTAACCTACTAATATTTAGCAAAAGTACACTCACATTTATATTGTGTTAGTTTATGATTGTATGAAAGAATCATGCCTTTGCTTGTACAATTCATTATCACAGAAATAAAGTCAGATTACAGTAAAGTTGAAAACTTCAATGCTCAACTCAAAATACAGCAAGAATGGCAAAGGGCTACATTTTTAAATATCTTTATAAGGTTGTTGCTGTTGCACATAACTTGTGAAGATGTGTATTCTTTAACCATCCTAAAAAGGTTCATTTATATATTATTCTGAAATCTCGTTTTAACACTGCCATTATTGCTACCTCGATTTCTACTTTTTTCTCTGAAATATGTTCAGCAAATGATTTAGCAATTATTAACTGTCATTTGTTTAGAAATAATGTGAATTGGAAATGGATTGATTTTCTCACATGTTCCAGAGGAGTCACCTTGCCTCCTGAGCATCAAAAAGCACCATTCTAAACCCATGACTGTGTTTAACTGCTCCTGTTCATCTTTCTCCCTCTTCCTAGGATATCCACCTTAAATTTGGTACACATCAGCAAGAGTGAAATGATTCACCATTTTGCGTCTAGTAAACAAGTTACTTTAAACACCCTTTACTGAGGGATGAAAGTTTTTTTTCACAGAAGAGCATGAAATAGATCTTTGTTAATTCTGTTGAAGTAAAATTTATATTGATTACTAAACGTGTTTGTATTTCCCTTTCGTTGTAGGTCCTTTATCAACTGAGCTGCATGGCAAGAAATGGCAGCATGTACTTGATAGCAAACATGGGAGAGAGACAAGCCTGTGAGCTCAGTGACCCTCAGTGTCCACCAGACGGAAGATTTCAGTTTACCACAAATGTAGTTTTTGATTCTGAAGGCAATCTCATCGCCAAATACCAGAAATGGAACCTTTTCATACTCGAAATTGCTTATGACAAACCTAAGACATTGCAACATGTGATCTTTAATACACCTTTTGCTGGAAAATTTGGTATATTTACTTGCTTTGACATGTTGTTCTATGAGCCAGCAGTAAGTTTAATTGAGCGCTATGGTGTAAAACAAATTATATTTCCCACAGCCTGGTTGAATCAGCTGCCACTGTTAACTTCAGTACAGTTTCAACAAGCATTCGCCAGTGCATTGGGTATCAATCTCCTGGCAGCTAATCAGCATCATCCCGAATACAATATGACAGGAAGTGGCATCTACACTCCTTTCGATTTCCCCTATCATTACAACATGAAAAGCAGTGAAGGGAAACTTCTGGTGGCCAAGGTCCCTGTAATTACATCCATCAGAAATCACAGCCTAGAACAGTCAGAGTCTCAGGCAGCATCAGCTTTTCTTCAGGAGCAGAAGGGGGAAGTAATGCAGGAACAAACCGACCTGTTGAACAATTCAGTGTCCCACGTGGATGGTGCTGGAGATATCTTTCATGCTTTGATGGTATCTGACAATTATACATTTCTCCCTTTAACAGGCGTGCAAGGTAACCTGCAAGTCTGTTCCAAGAACCTCTGTTGCCATGTAGCCTACAAATATGGTAACACACCCAATAATCTGTATGCTTTAGGAGCCTATGATGGCCATCATACAACACGCGACATTTATTATCTGCAAGTGTGTGCCTTGGTGAAGTGTGCAGGCTCTGAATATGACACCTGTGGACAAAGTGTTACTGATGCCTCTGACATTATAGACTTTAAGTTGTGGGGGAATTTCAGCACACGCTATATTTATCCAGAAATTCTGGCTAGTGAGATGAAAATTTATCGTGCAGACAGCAAAGGGTGGAATAACAATGATTTTTATATGACTAAGAAGGGGATGTCAGCAGGTCTTGTGACTGCAGCACTCATTGGAAGGTGGTACGAGAAGGATTAGCTTAAAGGAACGTAGACCGTTCCTGAGTGTGATATGAATGGACTAGAATAGAATCTTTGCAAATAATGTTCATATATTTTACAATTATAATGTCCTCAAATTCTTCATTGGATCCTGAGTTTCAGCCAGTTCAGGGAAAAACGCTGTTATAAATAAAATACTGACAACTTTTTTCCCCCAAAAAGCTCCACTTCAACATGGAAGACAAAAACCTTCTGCCACAGGAATCATCTGAATTGTGACCAGGCCTATTTCAGGTGGCAGCACATGGAACCTGTTCCTAACAATATTTTGTGTGAAGATATTTAGGCTTTGTTGGTTACTGCATTAACCATTGTCATGTGGAGGATTCCCAATTCAGTCAGACCAAGTACGTTCCGTAGTGACCCGAAGTTTTGCTCTATGAGTGCCACATTGATTCCAGAATTGTGTTTGTGTTGCACACATAGACATTCAACAAAATGCACACCAATTGCAATCAGTGTCATTTGACAGTGTTGCTGTGGCACTGCAGGTTAGCACTACTGCCTCATAGCGCCAGGGATCCGGGTTCAATTCCGGCCTCGAGTCACTGTCTGTCTGGAGTTTGTTCGTTCTTCCCCGTGCCTGCATGTATTTCCTCAGCTTCCCTCCAACACGCCAAAGATGTGGGGGTTAAGTTGATTGGCAATGCTAAATTGCCTCCTAGTTTCAGGAGGACTAGCAACCTAAATACGTGCGGTTATGGGAATAGGATCTGGATGGGATATCCCAATATGGCCACATTTGTCCCAAAACTGGAAAATCCCGACCGAGGTCAACGCACTGTTTTTTCCGACAATCGACAATGGTTGCACAGTCATCAGTAGATGTGTAATTCCAGATACTTGTTGAAAAATTCAAATTCCACCACTCACTGTGGCTGGATTTGAACCTGGGTCCCCAGAACACCAGCTGAGTTTCCGGATTATAGGCTAGCAATAATATCACTACGCCATTAGCACCCCACTTCATCTCACAAAGCGCTATTCCTCCAATCTCAATATTTCAAATCTCCATATTTGTCAGTGCAGACTCGATGGGCTGAATGGTTTCCTTCTGTACTGTAGGGATTCTATGACAGAACCAAAAGGATGCCTCATTTTCCCTTTTAACCAGGTGACAATTGTCTCCCAGACTACATAAATACTAATGCTACAGCAAGAAATCTAGCAGCTTCTACGAGTTTAAGAACTAATTTCTAGAAACTATAGATGGAATTTTATGGCCACATTGGTCCCAAAACTGGAAAATCCCGACTGAGGTCAACACAACTTTTCATGCTCTGTCCCTTGCCTGCTCCAATTCCCATGGTGGGATGGTAAAATTCCGGCATAGACGTCACAGTTTGTTGACAACTTCAACTAACGGCTTTGCCTCCAGAGAATAGTCTAACCTGTATAGGACAATTTGTTATCTTCCAAGAACAATACTTGGAAAAGATCAATTTGGATTTTATCTCTAAACTAACAACAAACATTTGTCTCTGATGTTAAAATGTAAAATCATGGAGTTGTACATTATCACTGAGATTTGAACCGATAAAATAAAGTGAAATGATTTGCTGGTTCACACGTTTATTTGATGTTCCGGGTTAACCAAATCTCCTTTAAAGCAATTGAAAAAGGGTGAAAAGTGGTATTGATTGATCTTGAAAGTAGCAATAAATAATGGCCCAGATCCTTCATGGGAGACCGTCCATTGGATTACATCTACTCAGATGTTTCCATTGCTGTCCATATCTTGCTGAGTTTTAAGAGCCGAGGTTCTCCAGAAGTGTAGAGCACAACATTCGTTGAAGAGCATGGCTGTAGCGTTTCAGGAAGGATAGGACAATACCCACTTCTTACGTCATTGGCTGCTGTAAATTAACTTTAAAGAGCCTGAGTGAATGTTGGTGAATGAATGATTGGTTGAATGGGTGAGTGAGTGAGTGGATGAATGAGTGAATGGGCAGAGGAAGGGGAAATAGGGTGGTGGGTTGTCAGGGTGAGAGGTAGAGGGCTTAAAATGTAAGATAACAACAGGGACAAAGTCCCAGAAATCAGACTGGCTCAGCCTTTAGCTCCCCCTGTGGAGTTATGTCTCGGCCAGATCAGGTTAGGGCAGCAGATTTCCTTCCCTAAAGGACATTAGTGAACCGTATGGTTTTTTCCCAATAATCAACAATGGTTGCATGGTCATCAGTAGATGTGTAATTCCAGATACTTGTTGAAAAATTCAAATTCCACCACTCACCGTGGCTGGATTTGAACCTGGGTTCCCAGAACACTAGCTGAATTTCCGGATTATCGGCCAGCAATAATATCACTAGGCCATTAGCACCCCACTTCATCTCACAAAACACTATTCCTCCAATCTCAACAGGGAAGGACAACCACAGAGTAATGTTCAGGCCACTCCATGCTACTCACTATCCTGAAGCAAGTGTGCATGTTAAGGAGTTCAGCCTCCCCAAAATCATTGCCACAAACTATGAGGTTGCGCCATGCTGGCATGCACACCCCATAAGTGGGGCCACCTAATCTACACACTGAAACTCCATCACTAGTATTCAGTCCAAAACTCACCATGTTCTCACAATCATGTATTCAGCATAACACTAACACACATACTGACCTATGTACATCACATAATCTCAGCCAGCAGTCAAAGGGGCTGAGATGTGTCAGCACCCAGGTTGGCAACCATAACTTGCATTATATGGAGATGGTGGCATAGACCGAGTAATCCAGAGGCTCATACGAATGTCCTGGGGACATGGGTTCAAATCCCACAGTGGCAGCTGGTGGAATTTAAGTTCAGTATAAAGGTAGTCTCTGTAATGGTGGCCATGTAAATATCATCAATTGTTGGTAAAACCATCTGGTTCACTAATGGCCCTTGGGAAGGAAATTATCCATCCTTATTTGGTCCAGCCTGCATGTGACTCCAGACCCACATCAGTGTGCTTGACTTGTAACTGTTCTCTGAACTGTCCGAGCAAGCCACTCATTTTAAGGGTAATCAGGGATGGGCAATAAATTCTGGCCTCTCTGGCAACACCTACATCTCCCAAAGCTCATCATCCAGGTTGTCCAGATAGAGGGTCAGTGCAAGAGTAATGGGCAAAACTTTGGCCTCACTACTTTACTGATCTCATCCTTTATTGAGAGAGAGCTAAGCCATATTCTTGTCCTTTCTACCTATCTTTCTGAAATGTCAAAAAATCTCAAATATCCAGTTCCTAGCCTTGCAACCATGTCTCTCTAATGGTTATCAAATCATTCCCATTTATTTCTATTTGTGTCACAAATTGATCTATCATGTAGTGATTACTGCACACATTCAGATGAAGAGTCTTCAGTTCTGTCTTTTTACCACTTTTCCTTACTCTGACCTTTTTTGCTGGAGCACTCATATGTTAATATGCTCTATTCGTTCCCATCAGTCAAACTCTGGTTATCATTACCCATATCGCCACCATACACCATTGCCTTGTCCTTCTTTGTTAATTTTCTGAATTCATTATTTAGTTTAAAGGCATCTCTGTAGCCCCACTAATACAATACATGGCTGATCAAGCCCTACCGATCAGACTGCAAATGAGGTGATGACTGTACCAATGGTGCTCTTTCCTCTTTCCCTAGTACTGGTGCCAGTGTCAAAACCCATATTCCCACACCAATCTTTGAGCCGTCCTTTCAACTTATTTGATTTTTTACTCTGTGCCAATTTGCTCATGGTTCATTTAGTAATCCAGAGGTTGTTACTTTCATTGTTCTGCCTTTTAATTTATTCCCCTAGCTGCTTATTTCCCCACAGCAGAAGTTCTTTCTTAGCTCTACCAATGCCGACAACTGCGGCATCCCCCTCCCAGTCCAAGTTCCTCTCCAGCTCTGAGGAGGTGTCTTTTATCCTGGCACCAGGCTCACAAAAGTCTATTGGTTGCAGAGAACAGTATTACCACCATAACTACACTATCCCCTACTACAATTACATTCATTTTAATCCAAACCTCCTTGATTGGCTCCCTGCATTACAGCACCATTATTCTCCAGAATCATAAGGTCATAGAGGTTTACAGCATGGGAACAGACCCTTTGGCACAACTTATCCATGCTGCCCTTCTTTTACCACTACCGTGTAGTCAGAGGTTAAATATTGATTTAGTGCCTCTGCCATCTCCATGTTCCCCATTAATAACTCACCAGTATTCTCCACTAAAGGGCCAACCCTTATTCTAGCTATTTTCATCCTCTTTATATTCTTATATACTTTTGGTATTTGTGTTTATGTTTTCTGCTAGTTTCCTTTCATTGTTCATCTTAGTCCTTTTGATTTTATTTTTAGTGGACTTTTGCTGAACCTTAAAGTCCTCCCAATCCCCCAGCTTGCCACTAGCGTTTGCAGTTTGCTCTGCCCTAGTTTTTGCCTTCATGTCCTCTTTGATTTCCTTGTCTGGCCATGGAACATTTTTCTCCCTTTTACAATTTGTCTTCCTCTCAAGAATATACTTTGAGAGGTAGTCAATATCTCCCTGAACATCCGCCTTTATTTCTCAATTGTCCAGCCCTCAATTATTTGTGCCCAGTTTACTTGGACCAACTCTTTCCTCAGGCCTGTATAATTATGTCTGCACAACGCTAAACTCTATTTTGGACTCTGTCTTTTCTTGCTCAATTTGACTTTTTAACTTCCAGCATGCTGTGATCACTTTTAACAAGAGGATCTTTAACAACAGATCTATTTATCAATCCTTCTTTGTTGCATAATATTAATTCTAAAATAGCCCGCTCCCTGCTTGGTTCCTTAACATCTTGCTCTCAGAATCAATCCCTGATACACTCTATAAAATCTCCCTCGAGGCTACATTTGCCAACTCGATTGCTGCAGTCAATATGCATGCTAAAATCATCCATGATTACCGTTGTCCCCTTTTCACAAGCCCTGTATGCTTAAGGCATAACATCCTTACTTTTATGTTCAATTCCTCTTGTAATAAAGGACAGCATTCGATTAACCTTTTTAATTACTTGCTGTACCTGCATCATAACTCTTTGTGATTCATGGACTGGAGCACTTAGATCCCTCAGGAACTCTGAATTCTGCAACTGCTTCCCATTTAATACTTTGCCTTTTTATTCTTCCTGCCTGAGGAAGAGGATTTTGTATTAATAAGCAGAGTCATTGGCAGATTCTAAGCTTTAATAAGAGATGGGAAGGAAAGAGTTAAAATAACTTGCACCTAACCAGATCATGTTGGCAGTTTGCTCTGATGTGACTGCTAAACATTATTAAAAGAAATGAAAGACGATTTTAATACTGGATAGATATATTTATGTTGAATAATAATTGAGTATTAATATAAAGGTTTGAAATATTCACTACAGCCAATGCGCAAATATTGCTGAGACTATAGAAGTTCAGAACTGGAAGTTATTTGGTCAGCAGAAAATACAATGAAGTTTCATATTCAGGAGAAATGCTGAAACATTTAATGAAACATTTAATATCAAAGTGAAAGGCCCTATTGTCTGGACATAAAGTTGTGTCTGTCCAAGGGCCCTGGATTGATATAATTGATTGTCCAGGCAAAGAGCCACTGGGAAAAGTATTCGGGTGATGGCATCCTTCGAGAAACATAGCAACAAGAAGGGTTAGCAAATGATAGATCATTAAGTCAAGCAATGTTTCGCAATTGGCTGAGGTATCTATCATGTATTGGACTGACATATTAACGTGAAATTAAATCAAATCTAAGCTAATTAGAAGAAGTGCTTTAGGTATCAGAAAGATATAATTGTAATGACTTTTGTCTCAGTTCCTCAGATCTTTGGAGAGATTTCTAGCACCAACAGGTGTTCTTTTACCCTGCAAAGGATTCCCTTTGCTGAGGTTAATGTCTTGTTCATCTTTTATTCTTTTAGGTTTTGAAAATTAATTTCATATACATCTTACAACTGAAAGATATCACCTTTGTGAAATTAATTTAAACTTTCTTAAATTTTTAAAAGAATCAGGCCACCAATAGAGAAATTCCCCACAATACTGCCAAAGAGAACAACTTCACATTTTTCCACATTATACTCTATCTGCCAGCTTTTTGCCCACTCAGTCAACTTATTTGTATACATCTGCAACCTCCTTATGTCCCCTTCACAATATACTTTCCGAATCCTCTTGTGCCAGCTGCAAATTAAGTTACCATGCATTTGCTACCCTCATCTAAGTCATTGATAAAAATAGTAAGAACTTGAGACTACAGCACAGACCCTTGCAGGACTCCACTCATCAAATCTTACACATCAAAAAAAGAGCTATTTATGCATACTCTCTGTTTTCTGCCAGCTAGCCAATCTTCTATCCATGCTAATATGTTATCCCTTTTTTACACAAGCTTTTAATTTCTGGAGTAATGCTTGATATGGTACTTTATCAACTACCTTCTAGAAATCCAAGTACACTACGTCCACAGCTTCCCCTTCCTCCAACACGGTGGTGGCACAATGGTTAGTACTGCTTCCTCACAGTGCTGGGACCCAGGTTCAATTCTCGGCTTGGGTCACTGTTTGTGTGGAGTCTGTACGTTCTCCTTATGTCTGCATAGGTTTCCTCTGGGTGGTCTGGGTTCCTCCCATAGTCTGAAAGACGCGCTGGTTAGATGCATTGGCCATGATAAATTCTCCCTCAGTGTACCCGAATAAGTGCTAGAGTGTGGTGACTAGGAGATTTTTGCAGTAACTTCATTGCAGTGTTAATGTAAACCCACTTGTGGCACTGATAAATGAACCTTACATTTATCAACAGCATATGTTACTACATCAAAGAACTCCAATAAATTGGTTAAAGATGATGTCCCTTTCACAAAACCATGCTGACTCTTCTTGATTACTTTGAGTTTCTCTAAGTGGCCAGTTATAACCTTCTTAATGATCGATTCTAGAGCCTTCCCCATGATTGATGCCAATACAGGCTTAGTGATACAACTTTAATGTAGTACAGGAGCAGAGAGACCTTGCTGTTCAAGTGCATAATTCTCTGAAGTTGAAACAATTAAGAAGGTTTATAGGATCCTTGAGTTTATAAATGCAGGCATAGTGTATGAAAGCAAGGAGGTGATGCTACACCTCGACAAATCATTGGTCAGACCACATTGGGAGTGTTCAGTTCTGGGCACCATATTTAAAGAAGGATGCCAAAGCCCTGGATAGAGAGTGCAAAAGAAATTTACTAGAATGATGCCAGAAACGAGGAAAGGTTCAAGAAATTGGGCTTGTTCTCCTTGGAACAGAGAAGATTTAAAAGTGAACTAATTGAGGTGTTGAAAATGATAAACCATTCTGATAGGGTGAAGAAAGACATTCTGTTTCCACTAGTTGGTATGTCAGAGACTCAGGGAGTCACAATTTCAAGATGGTCAGCAAGAGAAATAGGAGTGAGGTGAAGAGAAACTTCTTCATATGCTGCCAGGGAAAGTGCTGGAGGAGGTTTCAAAAGAGAGCTGGAGACAAATTTGAAAGTGTTGAATTTAGAGGCCTACAGAGATAGGGCTGGAGAATGGGACTAGCTGGGGAGCTCTTTCAGGAGCCAGTGCAGACACAATAGACCAAATGACCTCCTTCTGTGCCGTAAAATTCTATGATTCTATGTTCATGCATGAGGCCATTCAGCTTCCAATGAAAAGCAAGTCAAACTGTGGAATGTAATCTCAAAATGATTATTTTCTTTTAAATTCAATTATAGAGATGTGAGCTTCACTTGGCTAGGCCAGCATTTATTGCCCATCCCAAACTGCTCTCCATTTCAGAGGGCATTTGAGAATCAACCATATTGCTGTGGATCTGGAGTCACATGTAGGCCAGACCACATAAGGATATTAGTGAACCAAATGGGTTTTAATGGCAATCAATAATGGTTTCACGGTCATCTTTTAATTCCAAATTTTTATTGAATTTAAATTTCGCCATCTGCTATGGTTGGATTCGAACCAGAACATCACCCCGGGTCTCTGGATTACTAGCCTACCCTTGGCTCCCCTTAAAATATTGAAATTGAACAGAACAAAAAGGAACTTTACTTGGTAGATTTTGAGGAAAGGAACTTGTATACAGGTCTTTATTTGGATCTTTTCTTTAAAATATATTTTACATATTTATACATTATTGCTTTTTGAGTTGAAAGGTTGAGGGATTTACCAGTTGTTTCGAAGCTGTTTAGTCAGTCACTCTAAATCAGAAATGTGAATTCCATGATTCATCCAATACTTGCCAACTTTGCAAAGCTCAGGCTTCATTGCTTCACACTTTACGCTGCAGCTTTCGGGCTGTCTTGCACAACTGGCCATGAACGTTGAACTCATTTTAAAAGGTTGATGTCTAATTTCATTGTAACTGTGAATTTTCTAAAGTTGATTCGCCGTTGCATTTTATTTACAATAATCATGTAGAAAATCAACAACTTTTATTTTTATGATTGTTCTCATGATTTGCAGCTAAACTTCTTAATAATAAATTATTGTTCTAACTGCTTCACTTGAGCTTGAAAAGGTCCTGGTGCAAACAGCAATAGAAAAAGTCAAAAGATCTCGCACACTTGGGCTTTCAGTGACTAGAAGCAAACTTTGGAAAGCATAAGGAAGCTGTTCTAATCATGTAATAAAGCGGCAAGTTACTGACTGGTGTCCAGACAGTCCAGGTGATTACTGTTTACAGGGCCAGAGTCCAATTCTGCAGAGTGAATAAGTGACGATGTTGGGTGGTCAGATCATACCCACCACACCTCTTGCAGAATACACATTTGATGTTAACTGTTGAGAAATGTTTCAAGTATAAATATTCAGGCTAATCTCTGGAAACCAGTGCTGCATTGAAACAGCAAAGTGTTTGGCATGGAGGCATTTTGCTTGAGGTGGGTGTTGTTGTTGGCCTGGCAATGCTGTATAATCCCTGTACAGGGGTTGGATTTTTACACCGCGGCTGTCTATGAACACCCAGCAGTGCTGAACCCCAGTCCAAAGGACCCTTCCACACGTGAGGAGGCACTGAAACACATGCAGAAAAACCTGGACATCTATCAAGAGCAAGTCCATTTAGCCAGCAAACAGGTAAAGCACATTGCTCAACTTTGATCTGCTCATTTTACACAAATCAATCATTTACTCAAAGTGTGACAGTGTTATAAAAACGAGACAATAACAGTGGTTGGGAAATTAACCACAGAAGTTATTTGCAAAATACTTCCAAAGGAAAAGTGTTACTTGGCTGAAATCTTCACTTTGTAAAATATTTCAATTTGTGTATTGGGATTGGGGTTGCCCCCATTTGAGCTCCAGGGCTTTTGTTCTCCATCACCACTGGGACAGGCCCTTCTGAAAATTTATTCTGCTTCTCTCAATGGGCCAAATGGCCTCCTCCTGCTCCTATTTTCTAGTTATATCATTGAGAGTTGGGTCCAGTTGCTAGTTGAGGAATTTATTGGCAAGGACACCTGGAAAATTCACCTGATCTTCTTTAAATAGCATCATAAGATATTTCACATCCAGCTGGGGGTGCAGACGGGGCTCGGAGTTGTCTCACAAGGACAGGCTAAGCCGTCTTTAATACTGCACTGAAGTTTCCTTCGATCATCATAGAATGAGAAAGCATAGAAAAGGTTATTATGTTCTTTGAAGGATCTAACTGAATTCACCAAACATCCCTGCTGTAATACTGTAACAATAATTACCTCTGTAAAACTGCAATTAATTATCTAATTCCATTGTGAAAGTTATGATTGGCTCCATTTCAGGCAATGTATTCTGGATTACCAACCTCCTGTGTAATTACACCGTCCTGTTGCCTTTACCCGTCTACTTTAATTCTGTGTCATCTGGTTACAGACTGATCTTTGACCATCTTAACTTGGATCTATATCACTGTCCCTTTACCATTGCCAAGTGAAAATCCTGGAACTCCATCTCTAGCAGCACTGTGGGTGTACCACACCACATGGACTGCAGCGGTTCAAGTGGGCAGCTCACCACCACCTTCTCAAGCACAATTAGGGAAGGACAAGAAATGCTGCTCTCGCCAGCGACCCCCACACCGCATGAACAAACAAAGAAAAGGTTGGGCTTGAACCATTGACCATTGAGAGGGCCTACACGCAACATATAATGATTTACTCCTTTTTGTTACAATAAAAGGAGCAATGCATATTGCAAATGCCCCACTCTGATTAAATTTGGCTTTGGTTCCCAGTGTAAGGGACATTCATGACCTTTAGCTGCCCTATAATGAATGTATAACTTAGATTGGAGAAATTCCACTGATATTGGTGATCATAGTTATTACTTTGACGTGTGCTTGAGCTTTGCAAGCACAGCTCGACAACAGCATTATCCTGCCAATTATACAGGACTGTATAAGCACATTCGCAGTAACCTGCAATAATTCCTGCCATAGCACTGTCCTGACAAACTGATCATTACAGTTTTATATTTTAGCATTTTTTGAATAATTGTAATCATGCTAATGTATGAAATTATTCTTTTTGATATCTACTGCAGGGAGTTAAGATCATCGTATTTCCTGAGGACGGTCTCCATGGTTTTAATTTTACCAGAGCTTCAATTTTCCCATATTTGGAGCCTATTCCAGACATTAATGTTGTTGAATGGAATCCCTGCCTGAATCCAACAGCGTATAGGGGTACAGAGGTAGGAGCTATATAAAGTTTGCACTTCATTTTAATATCTTGTTACATGTTAGGAAATCTTGTATGTCTTCAGGAACTCTGGGGACCCAGGTTTGAATCCCATCTCAGCAAAAGTTGAAGTTAGAACCGAATTGAATAAAAATCTGGAATTAAAAGTCTAATGATGACCATGGAACCATTGTTGATTTGTTGTTATAACCCATATGGTTCACTAATGTCCTTCAGGGAATGAAATCCACTGTCCTTATGTGGTCTGGCCTACATGTGACTCCAGACCCACAGCAATGTGGTTGACCCTTATAGCCCCCAAAAAGGGGGTTGGATGGTAGATGTTGGCCCAGCCAATGACATCTACATCCCATGAAAGAATAGAACAATTCTTCATTATAAGCATTGGGGCAATACTGATGCCAGTTCACTCAGAGTACTGTGCAAAAGTTCTGACATCTGATTGGAATACTCTCATATTTACAGCACCATTCTCCCTCGAACTGTGCTTGTGTACAAACTAGAGCATGAAATGGATCCTTGTTAATTCTGTTGAAGTAAAATTTATATTGATTACTAAACGTGTTTGTATTTCCCTTTCGTTGTAGGTCCTGTATCAACTGAGCTGCATGGCAAGAAATGGCAGCATGTACTTGATAGCAAACATGGGAGAGAGACAAGCCTGTGAGCTCAGTGACCCTCAGTGTCCACTAGATGGAAGATTTCAGTTTAACACAAATGTAGTTTTTGATTCTGAAGGCAATCTCATCGCCAAATACCAGAAATGGAACCTTTACTTTGAAGATGCTTATGACAAACCTAAGACAGTGCAACATGTGATCTTTCATACACCTTTTGCTGGAAAATTTGGTATATTTACTTGCTTTGACATATTGTTCTATGAGCCAGCAGTAAGTTTAATTGAGCGCTATGGTGTAACACAGATTATATTTCCCACAGCCTGGGTGAATCAGCTGCCACTGTTATCTTCAGTCGAGTTTCATCAAGCATTCGCCAGTGCATTGGGTATCAATCTCCTGGCAGCTAATCAGCATCATCCCGAATACAAAATGACAGGAAGTGGCATCTACACTCCTTTCGATTTCCCCTATTATTACAACATGAAAAGCAGTGAAGGGAAACTTCTGGTGGCCAAGGTCCCTGTAATTACATCCATCAGAAATCACAGCCTAGAACAGTCAGAGTCTCAAACGTCATCAGCTTTTCTTCAGGAGCAGAAGGGGGAAGTAATGCAGGAACAAACCGACCTGTTGAAAAATTCAGTGTCCCATGTGGATGGTGCTGGAGAAATCTTTCATGCTTTGATGATGTTTGACAATTATACATTTCTCCCTTTGACAGGCGTGCAAGGTAACCTGCAAGTCTGTTCCAACAACCTCTGTTGCCATGTAGCATACAAATATGGTAACACACCCAATAATCTGTATGCTTTAGGAGCCTTTGATGGCCTTCACACAGTACATGGCATTTACTATCTGCAAGTGTGTGCCTTGGTGAAGTGTGCAGGCTCTGAATATGACACCTGTGGACAAAGTGTTGTAGATGCTTCTGACATTATAGACTTTAAGTTGTGGGGGAATTTCAGCACACGCTATATTTATCCAGAAATTCTGGCTAGTGAGATGAAAATTTATCGTGCAGACAGCAAAGGGTGGAATAACAATGATTTTTATGTGACTAAAAAGGGGATGTCAGCAGGTCTTGTGACTGCAGCACTCTATGGAAAGTGGTACGAGAAGGATTCTTCCCCCTGAGTTCTCTGCCTGAAGACAAGTTCTTGGTAATTATTGACCCAATCCTGCCACGCATCATGATTTTTTTACAATGGATACAGCAAAGAAGCAGCCTTTTGAGTGTACCTCAGCCAGAATGTGGATCAAATTCAGTGCTATTGGAGAACATTTATTAACTGATAAGAAACTAATAATTGTTGAAATCAGAAAGATTTAGAAGTCAGGGACAGAAATGTTAAAAGCCAGTGCGTAGATTCAAAATAATTTGATAGGCTAACTGACTGTTGACCTCTATCTCAAGGAGGCTGCAATATATAGGATGGAAGTTATGCTACAGTTTTCTAAAGCACTGGTTCAACCCCATCAAGGGTACTGGCTTTTGCTGTGGGCACCAGAGTGAAGGAAGGGCATATGTTCTTCCGACGAGATGTAGCACAGATTCACCAGCGTGATACTGGGACTAATGGACTAAAGCACGAGGATAGATTATACTGACTGGGCTTGTATTTTTCTGAATGTAGAAGATTAAGGGACAATCTCATTAAGGTGTTTGAAATGATTAAATGGTTTGACGAAATAGACTGAAAGTGAAATCATTTCCTCTGGTAGGAGGACAAGGCAAGATAATTTTAAATAGGCTGTCAGGAAGAAATTATTCACAAAAAGGATAAGAAAATATGGAAATCTCCCAAAAACCGTTCAGGCTAGATTAACTAGAGAATTGCAAAATTCAGATTGATATATTTTTGTTCGGCAGAGTACTGAGGCTTGCACAAGATGGACTTAAGTTACAGATTAGCCATAATCTAAATAAATAGCAGAGCAGGCTCGAAGGACTTATTCCCATTCCTCTGTTCCATGGTACATAACACTGAAGATGAAGAAAAGAATCAGTTAAATAAAATCCAATATATACAGTTTATACAAGGCAAACAAACTTGTATCCCATTATAATTTTAAAGGATATTTTCTGTAAATTTTGAATATTTACAAAATAAGTATTAGAGAATTATTGTGCCACTATGAAAACATTTAACTCCTGTACACAGGATATTAATAGGTGATGATTTTAGGTCAGTGATGCAGTAGTATATAAATAATATGCTACTGTTAATTAATATCAATTAAATCCTCAAAGCAAAGGCTTTTATTTCTTGTACAATGAAGTTGCTGCTTTTATCTTTTTATTTTTAACCACTCGAGTTGCATTTGAGCATTTCTGGAAAATGATCTTTGATTACAGAAATATATTCAACCTTGTAGAGTATGAAGACATCAAAAGCAGTCTTTTGTTCAAAGAATGAATACAGTAATAATGACCTTGATTTGCATGTAACCATCTGGACACTTTAATAATATGCATGACTCACGACCAAGGGACTTTATACTTCACAGGAGTTGGAGCAGTGGGAAGATTTAAGAGTTGGATTTAATGGTATGCCTGTAGATAGTTATGCCTTAGTTTTGTTTTTATAATCAGAATTTGTTGCAATATCAATAAAGTGCAATAGCCACTGCTCAGTTGTGTGCTTAAACTTTCATTAAGAATTTTTAAGTGGTAGTGATGAACTCCTTCCCAGCTGTTTTATTTGATTTTTGATTTATTATTGTCACACATACTGGTATACAGTGAAAAGTATTGCTTCTTGTGTGCTATACAAAACACACCATTCATACAGGAGAGGGTGCAGGATGTAGTGTTCCAGTCATAGGTAGAGTGTAGAGAAAGATCAGCTTAATATAAGATGGGTCCATTCAAAAGTCTGACAGCAGCAGGGAAGAAACTGTTCTTGAGTTGATTGGTACATGTCATCAGACTTTTGTATCTTTTTCCCGATGGAAGAAGGCGAAAGCGAGTGTGTTCGAGGTCTGTGGGGTCCTAGATTATGCTGGCTGCTTTTCTAAGGCAGCGGGAAGTGTAGATAGAGGTGATTTGCATGATACATGTGTTCACAACCCTGAAGATTCTGCCTTGCTATTCATAATGTGAAACTCAGGAAGAGAGTTTATTATTTTTCATTTTATTTGTGGAAGAAGGGAAAAAAAACACCTGCAATAAAATGTTTAAATATTACAAAATTGATCTTAAACTTAATGGGAGCAATTTTCCTATGACAGTTACAGATAGTAAAGGGCAGAGAATCCTGTCCTTTCCACTGTTGTGAGGGTAAGGGGTAAACCTTTCAGAACGGAGGCGAGGAGAAATTGCTTCATCTGAGAGCGGTGAATGTGTGGAATTCGCTACCACAGAAAGTAGCTGAGGTCAAAACATTGTGTGATTTCAAGAAGAAATTAGCTGTAGCTTTTGGGCTCACGGGATCTGGGGGAAAGCAGGATCAAGATATTGAATTTGATGATCAGCCATGATCAAAATGAAGGGCGGAGCAGGTTTGAGGGGCTGAATGGCTTACTCCTGCTTCTAGTTTCTATGTTTAAAATATGAGTTCTCCCATGTAAGATGAAAATTAAAATTTCTTCTTTCAGAGGGTCTTAACAAAATTCTTCTTCAGGCAGCAGTGGAGGCTAGGAAAATGAATATATTCAAAACTGAATTAGACAGATTTTTGATCCACAAGGGAGTCAAGATTAATAGGGACCAGCAGGACAGCACAGTTGAGGCCACAGTCAGATCACCCACGATCTTATTAAATGGCAGAACAGACTCAATGGCTAAACGGCCATTTGTGATCTTAAAATGCTAAACAGAAAAAAGAAGCACTTGTTGAAGGTTGGGAACACACAAAGCAAGTGTACAATACAAGGAAAGTAGAAAGAAACTTAAGCAAGGAATGAGGAGGGCTAAAAGGGGTCACAAAAAAGCATTGGCCAACAGGATTAAGGAGAATTCCAAGGCTTTTTATACATATATAAAGAGCAAGAGGGTAGCAGGGAGAGGGTTGTCCCACTCAAGGACAGAATCTATGCTTGGAGCCAGAAGAAATGGGTGGGATATTAAATGAGTACTTTGCATCACTATTCACCAAAGAGAAGGACTTGGTGGATGATGAGTCTGGGAAAAGATATGTAGTTTGAGTCATATTGAGATCAAAAAGGAGGAGGTATTGGGGTTTTTGAGAAACATTAAGGTAGACAACTCCCCAGGATCTGATGGGAAATACCCCAGAATACTAAGAGAGGGAAGGAAGAAAATTGTTGGGGCCTTGAGAGAAATCTTTGCATCCTCACTGGCTACAGGGGAGGTCATGATGTAGAGATGCCAGCGCTGGACTGGGGTAAACACAGTAAGAAGTCTCACGACACCAGGTTTAAGTCCAACAGGTTTATTTGACAGTAATCCACAAGCTTTCGGAAATGGTGTTCCTTTGTCAGGCGTGAGGAAGGTTCTGATCAGAGAAAGACATATAAAGACACATACAGTTTACAGAATACTCACTAGAAAAACTTGAGTGTGTTGATTTGCGCAATCTTCTTGGAGATCCTCTCCACTTGGATCCGGCAGTTTGCGGTGTCGATAGTAGTCATGATGTAGAGATGCAGGTGTTGGACTGGGGTAAACACAGTAAGAAGTCTCACAACACCAGGTTTAAGTCCAACCAGTTTATTTGATAGTCTGATCAGAACCTTCCACACACCTGACAAAGGAACACTGTTTCCGAAAGCTTGTGGGATTACTATCAAAGGGTGTGCAGGTACACAGGTCACTGAAGGTGGCAAGCAAGTGGAGAAGGTAGTCAAGAAGGCATACGGCATGCTTGCCTTCATTGAGCTTCAAAATTGGCAAGTCATGTTGCAGCTTTATAGAACCTTTTTAGGCTGCACTTTGAATATAGTGTTCAATTCTGGTTGCTTGTCTACCAGAAGGATGTGGAGGCTTTGGAGAAAGTACAGAAAGGATTTACCAGGATGTTGCCTGGCATGGAGGGCATTAGCTATGAGGAAAGATTAGAGAAACTTGGTTTGTCTCACTAGAACAACAGAGATTGATGGGTGGCCTGATAGAAATCTACAAGATTATGAGGGGTATGGACAGAATGGATAGTCAGAAGCTTTTTCCCAGGGTGGAAGAGTCAATTACTAGGGGGCATAGGTTTAAGGTGTGAGGGGCAATGTTTAAAGGAGATGCAAGTGGCAAGTTTTTTTTACACAGAGTGGTGGGTGGCTGGAACTCGCTGCCGGGGGACGTAGTGGAAGAAGATACGATAGTGAATTCTAAGGGGTGTCTGGACAAACACACAAACAGGATGGGAATAGAGGGATTTGGAACCCGAAAGGTTTTATTCAGTAGGGCATCATGGTTGGTGCAGGCTTGAAGGGCCAAAGGGCCTGTTTCTGTGCTGTAATTTTCTTTGTTCTTAAAATAGATGGACCTAAAGAAATAGGAACAGAAGTAGGCCATTCAGCTCTCTGAGCCTGCTCCATCATTAAGTATGATCATGGCAAGTTTAACACTAAGTTCACTTTCCTGCCTTATACCCCCCCTTAATTAAACACCCATCGATCTCAACCTTGAGAACATTCAAGCACTCGACGTCCACAGCTTCCTGGGGTAAAGAATTCCAAAGATTCACCACTCAAAATAAATTCTTCCTTGAATCCATCTTAAATGAGCACCTCCTAATATTATGACGATGCCCTCTGGTCCTACACTCTCCCATGAGTAGAAACATCTTCCCAACATAAACCCTGTATAACCGCCTAAGATTCTTATATTTCAATCATATCACCTCTCATTTTTCTGAACCCCAAGGTTACAAACCCAATCTACTTAATCTTTCTTTACATGACGCTCCCTCAATACGTGGGATCATTCTGCTTGATCACCTCTGTATCAACTCCAATGATAATATCTTTCAGTAAATACTGTACATTGTATTTTAAATGTGGTCTTACTAGTACCTTGTACAGTTGCTTCAAAGTCTCTTTAATATTGTACTCCAGTTCCCTTGAAATAAAAGCCAACATTCCGTTTGCCTTCCATGTTACCTCCTGCACCTGTATGCTAACTTTCTGGGTTTCATGAGCAAGAACCCTAAAGTCCCTCTGTGCTACAGCTTCCTGCAGTCTCTCATCATTTAAATAATAATCTGCTTTCTCACTTTTTCTTCCAAAATGAACAATCCTCAATTTCTCACATTGAATTCTATTTGTCAATTTTTTGCCCTATCAATGTCTCTCTGTAAACTATTTATATCCTCCTTATAATCTGCCTTCCCTCCAACTTTGCGTCATCTGTAAATTTGTCCACAATACATTCTGTTCCTTCCTCCAAATCATTAATATGTGAAGAGCTACTGTCCCAGCACTCATCCCTGTGGCAGTCCACTGGTTACTACCCTCCAACATGAGAAAGACCCCCTTATCACTGCTCCCTGTTAGCCAATCCTCTATCCATGCCAGAATATTATTTCATGAAATCATGAAATCCAATCTTGCATAGTAGTCTTTTGAGTGAAACCTTATCAAATGCCTTTTGAAAATCCAAACATATACAACACCAACTGGTTCTCCTCTATCTTCTCAGGCTGATACCTCCTCTCGGAACTCTAATAAATTTGACAGACATGATTTCTCCCTTCATGAAACTATTGCTGATTCTCCTTGATCAGATTGTGACTCTCCAAATGCACTGCTATTCTATCCTTAATGATCGATTCTAATATTTTTTCAACAATTGAGGTTAGACTAACTGGCTGGTAGTTCCTGCGTTTTGCCTCCTTACTTTTTTAAAACAAGGATACCACTTTGACAGTTTTCCAATCCTTTAGCAGTTCCAGAATCCAAGGATTTTTGGAAATTGACTACCGATATATCCACAATCTCTGCATCTACTGCCTTTAAGATCTGGGGTGCAAACCATCAGGTCCAGGGGACCTAACAACTTTTAACCCCATTAGTTTGCCTGAAACTAATTATCTGCTGACAGGGTCTGTGTTTAATTCCTCCACCATATTTGTTTTTACTATTTTGAGGACACAAATAGTACACAAGATGGGGACATCAGATTCGTTAAAACAAGTTATTCTAATGAAAGTAGATCATAGATGAGATCGTGTTTGGAATACTGTGTGCAGTTTTGGGCGCCGCACCTGCGCAAGGATATTTTGGCCCTGGAGGGAGTGCAGAGGAGGTTTACTAGGCTGATACCGGAGTTGAGGGGATTGAGCTATGAGGAGAGGCTGAATAAACTAGGCTTGTACTCGTTAGAGTTTAGAAGAATGAGGGGAGATCTCATTGAGACGTATAAGATGATGAATGGGATGGATAGGATAGAGGTGGAGACTCTTCCCGCTCAAAAAAGACAGTAGGACTAGGGGGCACAGCCTCAAGATAAAGGGGAGGCGGTTTAGAACGGAGTTGAGGAGGAACTTCTTCACTCAAAGGGTGGTGAATCTCTGGAATTCTCTGCCCGTTGAAGTGGTGGAGGCTGCCTCGCTAAATATTTTTAAGAAGCGGGTTGATGGGTTCTTGATAAGAGAGGGGATTAAGGGTTATGGGGAGAGGGCGGGAAAGTGGAACTGAGCCACAACAGATCAGCCATGATCTTATTGAATGGCGGGGCAGGCTCGAAGGGCTAGATGGCCTACTCCTGCTCCTATTTCTTATGTTCTTAAATAATATCCTCTATAGTAAAGACCAAAGTAAAATATCTATTTAACTCCTCTGCCATTTCTTTGTTCCCCATAATTACTTGCCCAGTTTTATTCTGTAAGAGGCCAATGCTTTTTTACTTCCTCCTTTTAATGTACTCAGATTGTCCATTTTACTGAGAACAGCTGTAAATTCAACTTTACTCTTCCTTTTAATGTACTTAGAAGCTCTTTTTGTCTGCTTTAATGTTTCTCGCTAGCTTGCCCTCAGTTTATTTTCTCCTTCCTGATTTTTAGTCCATTTTTGCTGTATTCTGAATGTATCCCACTCTCCTTTCCTACCACTAATCTTTGCCAGTTCATATGTTTCCACATTCAACTTAATTCCCTCCTTAACTTGCTTGATTATCCATGTAAATTCTTTTTTCCCTTAATAGTCTTTCCTCCCCATTAATATGTACTATTGCTGGGAGATTATGACTTTCCCAGGGATAAGTTAAGAATGATCTCCTTAAATGACTGCCATTGCTCATTATTGTCTTTCCTGTTGAGCTATATGACCAGTTCACTTTGGCCAATTTCATTCTCATTTCTTGGTATTTCCCCTTCTATAAGCAGACTGTGTGGTGGCACTGTGGTTAGCATGCTGCCTCACAACACCAGAGACCCAGGTTTGATTCCAACTTTAGGTGGAGCTTGCACATTCTCCCTGGGTTTCCTCTCACAGTCCAAAGGTGTTATGTGGTTGGCTATATGAAATCGCCCCTTAATGTCCCAAGGTGTTGGGAAGATTAGCGGGTTAAATGCATGGGATTACAAGAATAGGTGTGCCTGGGTAAGATGCTCTGTCAGAAAGTTGATCCAGGCTCGATGAGACAAATGACCTCCTCCTGCACTTTGGAGATTCTATGATTAGTACTGATACTTCAGTCTCAATTTTCTTAGTGATGGCTACTGCCTCCATGTCTTCTTCTCTAATTGCTGCTGATTGCCTGGCTTGGTGTCCTCTGCCTGCACAGAATAATTGCCACTTTTTAATAGGGCTAATCTGAAAGTTGCAGAATATATCATCTATCTCCAAATCACTGGCCTAAACAGCTTCTTGAATAATTTTGCAAATTTTTAAAAGAAAATTAATAAACATTTTCCAACTGTTGCTGACAACAATGTCCAGGAAATAAATCTGAAATTCCTGGACACTGGGACAGCCTTGTAGGATTGGCAATCTGATGCTTATGGTTAGTTAACTTCTGATTGAGCTTGTCTACTAATGGAATCTCATTGCAAACAAAGAAATCTGGACAATATAGCAGATATTTTCACTTAAACGTGGAAAACTTGTGTTGATTCTAACATCTAGCAACATTGGATTTCATTCAGATTGTATTAAGCATCACTGTATAATCTTTTAACTTTTTCAACTAATACAGTGAAATGCTTCACTGGCTAAGCAGGGTTTTGCTTATGTGATGTCTTCCCAGTAGTCTTAAAAGGTGAACAAACTTTGTGCTGAGGTTTTGACCTTTTTAGCCACCTTGACCGATTGATTATGCTGAGAAAAATTTTTAGAAATTGTATTTAACAAACCAGCCATCTTCATCACATTGCAATTTCCAATTTGCTCTTCTGTTCACAAGATGGCAGCAGTATGCAAACATGCATAAATTATAAGCAAAGAATGCTGAACAGACTATAACTGCTGTCTGTTATGATCACAAATGGGAACAGGAGGGTACAACATCTATGATTTGTGGTTTTATTTATTCAAGTTATGCTTGTGCGGTCAGTTTGGAAGCAGAGTTGTTACAAGGAGTAAATTAGCTAATACATCATGGACTGGGAAAAATTAAAAACATTAATCAAAGCAGTGTGTTTAAAAGGAAAGAAATAATGAAGTTCTTTAAAATTAGTCCAGGAATATTTTAAAATTGCCCTCTGGAAATACGTTTAGATGGGGTTTGGTGGATCATTTTACAGGAGATAAAACCATCCTCAATAGGACAAATCAAAGTTGTTAATTATGTCATCATGGCAGCTAAGTCATGGTGGAATCTAATGAACCATAGGGGAAAATATTTGAGAGCAAAGCCTATGTCGTTGACGGAGAAACAGGACAGATCCTAGACAGACAATTATTGTTAATCATTCTGCTCTTGCTCATCAGAGAAGTGATCTGAGGTGTTGTTGACAGTGCTATCAAGAGGCACTCACTCAGCAATTATTCCCCAGTGTTCAATTAGGGTTCTGCCATGGCCACTCAGCTCTTGACTTCATTACAGCCTTAATCCAAACAGAGAATAAATAATCTCAAAAGGTGATGTGAGTGAATGTCCTTGACAACATTTGACCAAGTATGGCATCAAGGAGCCTGAGCAAAACTGGAATCAGTGGAATCAGGAGGAAAACTCTCCACTGGTTGGAGTAATGCCTAGCACAAAGGAAGATGGTTGTGAGCATTGGAGGCCAATCATATCAATCCCAGGATATTGCTTCAGGTGTTCCTTAGGACAGTGTCCTAAGACCAATGATCTTTAGCTGCTTCATGAATGACCTTCCCACTCTCAAAGCCAGAAATTGGAATGTTTCCCAATGACAGCATTCATTACCATTCACGAGTCCTCAGATACTGAAGCAATCTGTGCCTATAGGCAGCAAGGCCTGGACAACATTCATGTTTTGGGGTTGATAAGTGACAAGTAAAATTTTCACCACAAAAGTAATATTCAATGGCCATTCCTAACAAAGAATCTACCCATCTTCTCTCAACATTAAATGGCAATACCTTTGCTTAATTCCCTCAACATTCTCATCCTGGGAGTGAGGTTATCATTGACTTGAAACTTAACTGAGTCAGTACATGAAAACTGTAGCAACAAGAATAGGCTAGAGGCTAGGAGTTCTGCACTGTGTAATTCCCCTTCTGACTCCTCAAAGTCTTCTCGCTGTCATACCATGCTAAATTCTCCTTCAGTGTACTCAAAAAAGTGGCGGAGTGCGGCAACTAAGGGATTTTCACGGTAACTTCATTGTAGTGTCAATGTAAGCCTACTTGTGACAAAATACAAAAAAAAAATCAATGTTGTGCTAAAGAAATTCCTAGCTCATCCATGGCAATTTCAGAAAGACAGCTGGGCAGTGAAGCTACAGACAAAGAGTCAAAGGTGATAGTGGAAGGTAAGACTAAGTGCTGCCAGTTCACACATCAAAACAATGAGGATTTAAATGTAGCTCATTTCTAAATACTATCATAAAATACACATCATACAACATTTAATTACATACAACGCACATTTGTATTTTATTATCCATAAAATATACAATAATCTCAGCAATGTATTTAAAGAATGCAGGTAGGTAACCAAGCAGTCACAATTTCTATATACATGCTATAATTTTAACCTCTTCAAAGAAAATAAAACAAATCAGAAGTACATTAAAACAGCACAGATTTTGTCCCATTTCACACTTCAACATTTTGAGACATTAGTTTGCACCTTAAAGGATTCCAGTTATTAAAATATCATGGTTTGATGGAACTGTTCTTTTTAGGGCTTTTACCTAAGACTTGCTGAAGTCACACCAACTAAAAAAGTGGCAAAATAGGTAAAAGTTATACAGTAGTTGACATTATACAACTAAGTAAAGGAACTGCTGAATGAAATGCAACAATAAACTTTTAAGAATGTAGTGATTTAAAAAGGTTAAACTGAATCAAATTCAGCCATTTATTGTGCTATCCAGGCCTGCTGTTTGGAATTAAATGAACTAAATACATTTCAGGAGCACTCTCTTAACAAAACTAATTTGTACCAAGTAGTGTTTAAAAAAAACGATAGGTATCGATCCATTTGGGCAGGTGACAGGAAAGCCTTTTCTGGACATTACAGAATCAAGTGCAGTGCTATCATGCTTCAGTTATGCAAACAGAATGAAAATACTGCCTAATTCAACTTAAAATGTATGCCTGTCATGTCACTCTGGATGAGTTCTTCCCAAATCCCCATCAAACCAGTTCAAATCCATTGTGGAAGCAAGTTAGCAACATTTGGCTATGCCAAATCGGGTGTTGAAAAGAAAATTCTCAATAGGGAAAAAGGTCTCATCTACTAATAACTTCGTATGTCTCCCTCCCTGAATGTACATCCATAAGAATGAAACAGACAACAATGAAGGCACTGAAGAAATTGGAAACCAAGCAAACAATTGTACAAATGTGGCTTAAATAACCGTAAAACAGTTAACCATCTAAAAAGTGAATGTCGATTAAAAACTAAAGTCTACTACTTTGCAAAGTCCAAGCAATCTTACTGAGACTTGTGGTATCATTGGTTTCCACTTCTATAAACCTATGTTAAAATACCAATTATACATAAAATACACTGGTAAAAGAAAGGTTTGGAAAAACTGCAAAAAGAATGAGTAGTTCTCCACAATAACTTGGTAGGTTTTAATTATCCATCACCCTGACTGCACCATGTTCGTTGGTCTTAAGCCAAACTAGAAAAGTAGGAAAGGGGCATTTGTGTTGGTTCAAAAATAGGTTCCAGTTTTCTCTTCCTTTTCCCTCCCCACGCTATCACAATGTCTTTACCATAGCCATGCAAAACTAGTAAGACCTAGAGTTGATCAACAGATGTACATCAAAATCTGAACAGTTTTATTTTAATACTGTTAAAGCAAAGTTTTAAAAGTTGCAGCTTGAGAGATCGATAAATACAGCTCTCTAAATATTTGTGTTTCATTTCTACACAAGGTTTTTTTTAAAATCAGTTTGTTTGGTCCCTTTGGCAAATCATCATGCAAGTGAATGATGTGATATACACCAATCTTTTTACACCACTTTCTTCATTAGATTCAGTAATGCCTAAGACTTAGGAATTTTTGAATGGCTGTCCCCATTAAGTTTAGGTAGTGCTATTCCACCCGGCATTGTAAAGTCTTCTCATTCGATCAGTAACCAGTGTATGTGGTTGAAATGGATCCTGGCACTGGAAATAAAGAGCATTAAAATAACATAACATTGGCATCTATCGACTTTGTCTGTAGTCTCCTACATGTAGGTCTGAGCTTCTTGCTTCTTGTTCCAAAGACCTGCATTCTTGTGTCTTCTTTTTTTGATAAATTCAACTTTAAACCTATAATGTAATTGCTCCGCTTGGCTGAGGGAGTTCAGAAGGCGCTCGTTTTAAAAAAAAACCCATCCACCTGTGGGCATGCTCCAAAGGCTTTCAGCATGAAAGTTCAAGTCAGTGTACTCAGTAGGTCTCTGAATCAGAATCGTTTAGTTCATCATCTTCAGCATAAGGGTAACCATCTTCCCTTCCTATACTGTTCAAGCTGCAGAAAGAGCTATGATCACTTCTCATTATCGGTAAAGAGTCAAAGGACACAGTCTTTGAAGGATTGCTGTAGTGATTAATGGCATTAAAACTGAGAGTGGGTAAAGTGCTGCTGGATGAAACAGGCATCATGGTGGCCAGAATAAGGGCTAAGCAGTCTGCCACATCTTTATTTGGAGCACAAGCCAATGCAGGCGTGTAACCTAAAACAGCAAGTTTTAAAAGTCACCTTAACCATAGATTACTCCACACCTTTACCAACAGTGTTAACTCGAGACAATTATTGGTGAGTTATGAGCAATTACTTTAATTTAAGAAGTTAGTATGCACAAAGTGCAGTTGAAATTTCACTGTCGTTCATATAGCACAATACACAACTGTGATGAAAATATTAAGAACAAGCCTGCAACATTAGCAAGGATCATCATAACAATTTGCAGTTGATAGGAAGGAAAATAGGAAATGAAATGAACTTAGATTGTGGATGAGAGATACAACATCAGTACTGGGCAGCTGCACCAGACTATTGGAATCTGCAGGTAAGATTGACTAGGCATCTTGCTTCCAAAAATCCTGAAAGATTTGTTGGTTGAAGCCCAGTGGAAATAACCTGCATCAAGAACAAGATTTTTCCCCCTTGGAGCTATACTTGGAATATCAATGTAGCTTTATTACAGACACTGTCAATATAATACGAGTTAGGCTGCATTAAATTAATAGATGCAGTTGTAAGTTCAGTGTCATCCATTCAGGGTTAAGAAGATTCCTCATTAAGAATGAAGGGAACAAACAACTAGGCGAAAGTTACATAAAGTGCATAGATAAGGTCTAGGCAACTAAAAACAGATGAAGCACTTGAAGAATACAAGGAAAGCAGAAAAGAACTCAAAAGGGAGTTAGGAATACATAAAGGGTCACAAAATGTTCTTGGCTCAGCAGGATTAAGAAGAATCCCAAGGCATTTTATGCATACATTAGGAACAAGAGGGTAGCTAGAGAAAGAATTTGTCCACTCAAGGACAAAGGAGGGAAATTATGTGTAGAACCAAAGGAAGTGGGTGAGATCCTTAATGAGTACTTTGCATCAGTGTTCAAAAAGGAGAAGGACACATTGATTGATGGTGTCTCGGAGGGGTATGTAAGTCCTCTAGAGCAAGTCATCATTACAAGGAAGGAAGTGTTAGGTGTATTAAAAAGCATTACAGTAGACAAAACCCCAGGGCCTGATGGCATCTGTCCCAGATTACTGAGCAAGACAAGAGAGGAAATTGCTGGGCCCCTAACAGAAATCTCTGCTTCTTGTTGGCCACAGATGAGTGCTAGAGGATTGGAGGATAGCCAATGAGCCAATGTTGTCCAATTATTTAAGAAGGGTAGCAAGGATAACCTGGGTAATTATAGGCTGGTGAGCTTGAGGTCAATGATAGTGAAATTGTTGGAGAAGATTCTTAGGGATAGGTTCTACACACATTTGGAATTGAATGGTCTTACTAGCAATAGGAAGCATGGTTTTGTACAAGGGAGGTCATGTCTCACTAATTTGATTGAGTTTTTTGAGGAGGTGACAGAAATGATTGATGAGGGAAGGGCCATGGATGTTGTCTACATGGACTTTAGTAAAGCATTCAACAAGGTCCGTCATGGCAGGCGGGTGCAAAAGTTAAATCACGCGGGTTCAAGGGTGAACTAGTTAGATGGATTTAGAATTGGCTTGGCCGTAGAAGACAGAGGGTAACAGTGGAAGGATGTTTTTCTGGACATCTGTAACTAGTAGTTTTCCACAGGAATAAGTGCTGGGATCTCTGTTATTGGTTTTATATATTGGAAAAAAATGTAACTGGTCTGATTAGTAAGTTTGTGGATGATACTAAGATTGTTGGAGTTACGGATAGTGATGAAGATTGTCAGAGAATACAGCAGGATATAGATAGGCTGGAAAATTGGGCAGAGAAATGGCAGATGAAATCTAATCTGGACAAATGCATGGTGATGCATTTTGGTAGATCTAATTCAGGTGAGAGCTATAAAATAAATGGCAGAAGCATCAGGAGCATAGACACACAGACATCTGGGAGTACAGGTCCACAGATCCTTAAAAGTGGCAGCACAAGTGGAAAATATGGTGAAGAAAGCATATGGCATACTTGCCTTTATCAGCTGGGGCATCGAGTATAAAAGTTGGCAAATTATGTCACAGTTATATAAAACGTTGGTTAGGCTACATTTGGAATGCTGTGTCCAATTCTGGTAGCCATACTACCAGAAGGACATGGAGGCTTTGGAGGGAGTACAGGAAAGGTTTGCCAGAATGTTGCCTGATATGGTGGATATTAACTACGAAGAGAGGCTGAATAAACTAGGATTGTTTTCCTTTGAAAGACGGAGGTTGAGGGGTGACCTGATAGAAGTTTATAAAATTATGAGGGGCACAGATAAGATGAACAGTTTGAAGCTTTTTCCTAGGGCAGAAATAACAATTACAAGGGGGCACAAGTTCATGGTGAGGGGGAAAGGTTCAGTAAAGATGTGCGGGGGAAGCTTTTTTTACACAGAAGGTGGTGGGGACATGAAATGCACTGCCAAGTGAGGTGTTTGAGGCATATACATTAGCGATTTTGAATACTTGACTGGCTAGATACATAAACAGGCACAGAATAAAGGGATACAGGCAGTTAGTCTAGATAGGGCAACATGATTGGTGCAGACTTTGTAGGCTGAAGGGCCTGTTCCTGTGCTGTACTGTTTTTTGTTCTATCTATAATTACTCATTGGTGGAAGAAGGCTACTCTTGGCTCAGTGGTAGCACTCACCCAAGTCAGCAGGTTGTAGTTTTAAGTCCTATCCTAGAGACTTGACAGCACACAATCTAGGCTGGCACTTCAGTGTAGGACTGAAGGAATGCAATCACTAATGTGCTGGCCAGTTTCGAAGAATGGCTCAAAACCGAGGAAAGCTTTCGAGGCCAATTAACATTAGCAGATAACAAGACATGTACATATTACTGTAATAAAATTCACAGGAGCAATGTGGAACAAACAAAACTTAATGGGTACTAGCGCTTAGCGGTAAATTATTTAAAAAAATGTAAACAACTATTTAAATATAGTTTTAAATGCTGATCTTGGTAAAGCAAAATTAAGGCAACTAAGTACACAATTACTAATACACCATAAATTTCTGCAACACTGACACTGACATGAAGCAGTTAGTTTCCAAAGCTCATTACACTTTGACCCATGTATTTCCATTTATTTTGCATAAACTAGATGAATTAAAAGTGAACACAAACTTACCATTCTCATCTACAGCAAGTACACTAGCACCTTTGCTCAGAAGCTCTTGCACAACTACAGTTAGCCCATTGCGTGCAGCAACATGCAGAGGTCTGTGGAAACAGAAAATTAAAAGTTCTATCTAGAGCTATTACAACAATCATTTACTTTTGTACAGCACCTTTAATGTAGAAAAATGTCCCAGAGAGATAGAGAGGGATGAAAAAGTTCTCTTTGTATCCTCTCTCAACCTTTAACCCAGACTCTGAACTTTTTACCCAACTCTGTCCCCCGAACCAAGGAAAATGAGGTCCATCCATCTACTTTATCTAAACCTCTCAATTTTATACATTTCAATTTGGTCTCCCCTCAGCACTCTCTGTGGGGCGGCATGGTGGTTAACGCCAGGAACCCGGGTTCAATTCCACCTTGGGTCACTGTCTGTGTGCAGTTTGCACATTCTCCCTGTGTCTGCATGGATTTCCTTCAGGTGCTCTAGTTTCCTCCCACACTCCAGATATCGGCGGGTTAGGCTGATTGGCCATGCTAAATTGCCCCTTTGTGTCAGAGGGATTAGAAGGGTAAATGCGTGGGGTTATGTGGGTAAGGCCTGGGTGGGATTGTTGTTGGTGCAGGTTCAATGGGCTGACTGGCTTCCTTCTGCACTGTAGGAATTTTATGATTCTTCTATGATTTTATGAAAACAATACTAGCCTGTCCAATTTAAGAAGAACATAAGAACGTAAGAAATAGGAGCAGGAGTAGGCCATCTAGCCCTTCGAGCCTGCCCCGCCATTCAATAAGATCATGGCTGATCTGTCGTGGCTCAGTTCCACTTTCCCGCCCTCTCCCCATAACCCTTAATCCCCTTGCCTATCAAAAACCTATCAACCCGCGTCTTAAAAATATTTAGCGAGGCAGCCTCCACCACTTCAACGGGCAGAGAATTCCAGAGATTCACCACCCTTTGAGTGAAGAAGTTCCTCTTCAACTCCGTTCAATTTACCATCACAGAAGATTTTTCAGTTCAGGCAACAGTGGTAACAAAACTCGTACTTCATATAGTTCCAATATAACCTTCCCATTCTTAGGTACTACACCTTAGCTAACAAAGGCAAGTAGCCCTTATGCCACTTTATCCAGCTACTCAGTCACATAGGAACATAGAAATTAGGAGCAAGAGTGGGCATTTCTGCCCTTTGAGCCCGCTCCGCCATTCTATATGATCATGGCTGATCTCCATCTCATCCTAACTCCACTTCCCAGCCTTTTCCCGTGCCTTTTATTCCATTTTTGATCAAATATTTATCTACCTCTTTCTTGAATCCACTGACTGATTCTGCATCCACTGTACTCTGGGGTACTGAATTCCACAGATTCACAACCCTCTGTGAGAATTAGCTTCTCCTCATCTCTGTCTTGAACCTCTTCCCCTTTATTTTACAACTATAATCTCTTGACCTGGGGAGGCACGGTGGCACAGTGGTTAGCAAATGCTGCCTCACAGCGCCAGGGACCTGGATTTGATCCCCAGCTTGGGTCACTGTCTGTGTGGAGTTTGCATTTTCTCCCCGTGTCTGCGTGGGTTACCTCCAGGTGCTCCGGTTTCCTCCCACAGTCTCAAAGACGTACTGGTTAGGTGCATTGACCTGAACCGGCGCTGGAGTGTGGTGACTAGGGGAATTTCACAGTAACTTCATTGCATTGTTAATGTAAGCCTTAATGTGATTAACAAATAAACTTTAAAACTTTAACTTTGACCTTGACTGTTCCAAAGACGGAACATTTGGTTAACATTTACTTTATCAATCCAGTTGAGTATTTTATATACCTCAATCAAAATCCCTCTTCATTCTTCTGTACCCCAGCGAATACAAGTCCAATTAACAGCTCTTCATCTGACAGCCTCTTCAAACCTGGGATCATTCTAGAGAACATCTTTTGAACTGTCTCCAGTGCCACCACGTCCTTCCTCAAAGATGACCAAAACTGAACACAATATTCCAAGTGTGGTCCCGCCAATGCCTTATACAATTATAAAAACACTTCTCTAGACCCTTTGCAAATAAATGTCAAGATTCCATTTGTCTTCCTTATAACATTCTGCACCTGCATACCTACTTCCTGAGACTCGTGCACAAGGACAGTCAGATCCCTCTGCACAAACGCTTTTTGAATCTGTTTCCCATTTAAGTAGCAATTTGATCTTTTATTTTTACAGTCAAAGTGGATAACCTCGCATTTACCTATGAGAAACACTATCCACCAGATTCTGGCCCATTCGCCAGCCTGTCAATATCTATTTGTAAATTTTTTATCTCATCCTTATGCTTTCCCACCTATTTTTGTGTCGTCAGCAAATTTCACTATGTTACACATATAGATCACTGATATAAATTGTGGTCCGAGAACTATACCCTGCAGGGCCCCACTAGTTACAGATCACGACTGTAGAAAGACCCATTTTTCCCAACCCTCTGCTTTCTCTCAGTCTGCAAATCTTCAATCCAAGCACTACTCTACTCCCAACCCCCAGGTATCTAACCTTCTGGATCAGTCTCTTGTATGGCACCTTGTAAAATGCCTTGTGGAAGTCCACGTCAAGAGATCTGTGTCTATACAGTCAAAGATGCCTCTATTATTACATACTTCTTAGTATCCTACCATTTATTGAATATTCCTTTGCCATATCAGCTTTCTTCTCACATTTCTCTGGAAAGAACGCCATTGGCCATTTCTCTGCCCAACTGACTAGTCCACTGACATCTTCCTGCAGTCAACAACTTTCTTCTTAATTATCAACCACACTGGAAACTTTTGTATCATTTGCAAATACTCCCCATGTTCAAGTCTAAATCATTGATAAATACCACAAAAAACAAAGGACTGAGTGTTGAAGCCTGCTGGACCTCAATGAAAGTAGCATTCCCATCATAAAAACATCCATCAGCAATTAGCCTTTGGTTCCGCTCACCACTTTGCCTTGGATTTCACAGGCTTTTACTTTTCTGACCAGTCTGCGACATTATCAAAAGCTTTGCTAAAATTCGTGCAGACTACATGAAACACGTTACACCCTTGCTGACCCTTCTTGTTAGTTCCTCAAAACAATTCAATCATGTTGGTCAGTCATGTCTTTAAAGTTTTTAAAGTTTATTTACTAGTGTCACAAGTAAGGCTTACATTAACATTGCAATGAAGTTACTGTGAAATGTCTTGTCCTTAATGGAAGGAAAGCAAAATGATGCAATGCTGGAAATCTAAAATTAAAACTAAAGGATACTGGAATTATTCAGCAAGCCATTGACCTGAAATGTTGGGCTGAATTTAATTGGCTTGATGGAGGTCTCAACCAACAGTTGGAGAATCAATGGGAAACGTTTGTCAGTTCCATGCAGGCGACCTCACAGTATTAAGCGCCCTTCAGACACTTCAGTGGCCACCATCGTGCCTTCCCTGAAGTTCAGTTTCTAAGTGGCAGAGGTTTCATCCATCAAGAACATCTGGCCAGAATGCCTGATAATGGGGGTACAAAGTCCTCTCTTTTCATCTGCATTCTGCCAATCAATGAAATTTCTATCAAGAAACAAACACAACTTCCAAAATGTCTCAAAATGTGATGATTAAAATTGAGCTTTCTTGGGGATTTTCATTCTATTGGCCACCTTTCCATCCAGCTTTGTTACTTATTGAGCCAAAATCAGATCATATATTGAACAGCTCAATGTTTGAAAATCAAATATCTGAAACCATTGACTTTTTTTATTCATTCATGGGATGTGGGCATTGTTGGCTGGGCTAGTATTTATTGTCCTTGAGCCGAAGTGGCTTGCTAGGCCGTTTCAGAGGGCATTTTAAGAGTCAACCACATTGTTGTGGGTCTGGGGTCACAAATAGGCCAGACCAGGTAAGGACGGCAGATTTCTTTCCCTAAAGGACATTAGTGAACCTGATGGGTTTTATGAAAATTGACAGTTTTATTCTGGTCATCTTTAAGCTTTCATTCCAGATTTTTATTGAATTCAAATTTCACCATCTGCCATGCAGGATTCCAATCAGGTTCCCAGAGTATTACTCTGGGTCTCTGGATTACTAGTACTGTGACAGAGTCTATAATTAAGGGAAGAATGCACACCCTAAAAATTTATAGCTGATCAGGCAGCAAGCAATTGTAAAGGATAGGTCAGAGTGATGAATCTGACTGAAACTTTCGAAAAATGACTAAATTTGTGGTCAGGTGAATATCTGTGCATGTTATTTGAATGAACTTCTGGAAGGAAAGTGATAAAGTGCCGAACTGAAGTTGATGTGCATGAAGGGCAATTGTTAGACCTTATCAGGAAATGGCTGAGTAGTAGGGGCCAGAAGGCAGGCATTCTATTTTCTGGCTCTATACCAATTTAATCAAAAGGCAAATAGAATGTTGGGTTTTATACACAAGAGGGGAAAGTCACGCTTCAGCTGTGCAAAGCCCAGACAACACGGAGATCCATGAGCAGTTTTGGACACTATATCTGAGAAATGATATATTAACCTTGGAGGACTGCAACATTGATTTACTAGAATGGTACCTGTTTTGGGATATTAAGGGAAATAAATAGGTGAAAAACTATTTCCACTGGTAGGGAAGTCTAGTCCTAGTGAGCTGATGTAGGGGAGCTAATTCACACAGAACCATAGATTTAGGAACACCAACATTAAAATAAATGATCTTGGATTGCGGTAACGTAAGTCAGTCAGGGCTGTTGCCATTGAAGATAACTCTGTACGATTAACAAATATTTCTTATTTAAAACATGTATTTTGTTTACAAGATGGACGTGTTTTGCTTTTGGTTACATTTTGTGAAACTTTGGTCAGTGACAAAATACAACAGGCCCCTGGTGGGAAAGGGAAGAAACAACAGATCCACTGAAAGCAGTAATGCTATCAGCAGGGTCAGGAACAAGATGGTTACCAATGCCAGCCTTATGAATAAAGTCATACAACTCTGAGAGATAATATAGGTGGCAAGCAGACAAAGAATTTCTCAGGGCCAGATGAGAGTCACATGGATTCAATTCGGTGGGAATCATTCTCCCATTTCACTGTCCTGTGTCCAATACTGCTGGGCAACAGATGGGAGGCAACATCTGTAATTAATGACAAATGAAATCCCATGAGGTCAGGATGTGTATTGTCATTGGCTGGAGTTAATGGCAAGATTGTTATTGACTGATTTGTATTAACGTTTACTAGATAATGCCCAGCAGAAAAGTGGACAATATGATTTGGTAAATATATAATTGTCTTCCAGGGGGCATTGTTTTCCAGGCTGGTATCCGGCTCCCTGCATTCTTTACCTTGCAAGCAGGGCTTCCTCATATCATTCTCCCATTCCATTGTTTGATTAAATAAAATCACGTCTTCAAAAACCAGTACACTGCATTTTGAGTCTTTGTATTAACTTAAGTGGCAATACGTAACCTCGAAAGGAAACCCCTGTGTACATGGGCCTAATCTAAATGTTACAGCGAGACAAGAGAGGCATACAGTGAGACACCGGAGACATTAGAGACGGTACAGAAACTAGAAAACAGTTCTACACACAGAGTGGTAGTACGAATTTGGAACACTCTAATGCAAACGGCAATGGATTTTGGATGAATTCCTAAATGTAAGGTGAATAATACTTTTGGTGAACAAAAATACAAGTGGTATGTTGTAAAGGTGAGTGCATGGATTTAGATCTGCAATCATTTCACTGAATAGCAGCATAGGTTTGAGAGACTAAATGGCTCACTCCTGCTTCGATATTCTTATCAGAGTAGAAAGAAGCAGAGGTAACATTTCAGGTTTCCTTCATCAGAAACAGAAAAGGTTAGACTTATTACACATTTTAAGCAAATAGAAGTCGGAAAGGGGCAGTGCAAGGATGGAGGTGAATAAAAAGGTCCTTGATAGGATGGAAGGGAGGAGAGACGTAATTACTGAAGGAAACAAAAAATAGCTCAGGATGACACGTCGACAGTAATGGCAGAATCATCACCAATAGCTGCCTCCCAAAAAAATGGGAACAGAGGCTATGATCTGAAAATTAACCTTTTGCTTGTCTACTAGATCTGTAAATAGCTGTTGTACTGAATACATTTGGGCACAATGCCAAAAAAGTTATACATTGACTCCTACCACTGGCTGTACTTCAGAATTATGTTTTTCACATAATTGTTAACATATTTTGAATATTAAATAGATGACAAAACAAAACAGAATATTTAGCCTATAGTCTGCATTTACGGAAGTCAAGAATTTGATCATTCCCCCAACCCCCCCGCCCCCAAAAATAAAAATCTTACGTTTGCAATGAAGTATTTGTTGAATTTATGAGGCTCCTGTCAGTAATTTTTTCCAGTATTAACAAGGCACTAGTTTCGTGGCCCTAAAACACGAGAAAAAGTCACATCGTTAAAAAATTGTACATCTTTTTGTAAAAACAAAATAAGTTGCAACATGGATAAAATTAAACTGTAAGAATGCTTCAACAACAAGAACAGAAAATGCTGAAAATCTCAGCAAGTCTGACCGCATCTGTGGGGAGAGAATAGCGCCAATGTTTGGAGTCTAGATGACCCTCCGTCAGAGCTGAGAGCAAAGAGAATCAGCAGAGATTTATACCATGAGAATGGCGGAGTGGAATGGGACAAAGGGAATGTAACTGAGGATACAGAAAGCTGAGAAGGTGCCCGAAATGTCCAGGAGAAGTAGAAAAATGAAAGTGACCCACTGGCTCTGGGATACCCTGGCCCACTCCTCCATCACACCCAACACCACAACCCCTGCCCATGGCACCATTCCATGCAATCATAGAAGGTGCAACACCTGCCCCTTTATTCTTCCTTGCTCACCATCCCAGGTCCGAAACACCCCTTTCAGCTGAAGCAGCACTTCACATGCACCTCCTTCAATCTGGTCTATTGCATTCGCTGCTCCCAATGCGGTCTACTGTACATTGGAGAGACCAAATGCAGTTTGGTGACTACTTTGCTGAACACCTCGGTCTATTTGCAACCAAGGCCCAGACCTTCTTGTTGCTTGTCACTTCAACACAATATTCTGCTCTCCTGTCCACATGTCGTCCTTGGTATTTTGTAATGTTCTAGCAAACCCCAACACAAACTGGAAGAACAGCATCTCATCTTCCGATTGGGTACTTCACAGCGTTCTGGACTGAACATTGAGTTCAACAAGTTCAGGGCATGAACTCTCTCCACTTCTACCCCATTTCCATTTATTTTATTTCATTTTATTTACCCGTTTTATCATCCTTCTCTCTCACTTCCATTTTTCCACTTCTCCATTCCAGTTTTCCTTCTTGCCCTCCCAACCTTTCAGGGCAATTGCCACATTCCTCAGGCAGTCCTTTAACAATCTGTACCTCTGTTCTGCCATTCATACATTCTCATCACTTAATGGAAAATGTCAGCACCTCCTCAGCCTTCTGTATCCTCATTTAATTTCCCTTTGTCCCATTCCACCATTCAACATCGAAATGTTGGCTCTATTCTATCCCCACAGATGCTGTCATACCTGAGATTTTCCAGCATTCTCTGTTCTTGTTTCAGATTCCAGCATTCACAGAATTACGCTTTTATGTAAGAATGCTTTGATATTTTAATTCATAATTCATCTTATAATTCAACTCTCAAACTGTCCAAAAATATTAAATTTATTCAATATGGCATTCCTGAAAATTTCAGGTGTTTCTTCAATTATATTCTACCCTCATTATTCCCATCTATTTTCTTTAACTGTTCAAGTTTGGAACGCAGAATCTTGGGAGTTGTAAAGCGCACAGAAAGCCCTTCTGCCTACAAGAATAACTAATAATGCAGAACTATAGTCACTGAGAGTGAGATTAAAGGAATTTTAATTCTGTAACTTGCTTCATTTCACTGCTCCCTCCCAAAAGTGGAATGATTAACTCGTCAGAGAATTTAAAACTTTTTCAAAATTTAAAATAATCTGAATTTCATTACCAGTTTAGAAACATGCATACCTCTTTGCTATGGGAAGGATGTCTTGTGAAACAGTGGGTAATGATCCCTGCTTCTGAGTCAGTAACTCTGGGTTTGAGTCCCACCCCTGGATGTGATTGCCAAATGCATTAATAATTTATCCAAAGAGGCTGAGTATCAACCTGAAAATCCTTCCAATACACAACAATAATAGTACGTGGTAACAGCAGGTGAAGTTTTTGGTTGGCATTTGAGCCTCCACCATCACTATCTGTAACTCCAGACTATCACATACATGTAAAAGTGCTTGTTGCCACAGCAACTTGAATTCCAAGTGAACTATAATACACTAACACCACCTGGTACAAGTATCAACTTCTACATTGAAGCAAAAATCTTAAAACAATTTTTTGGTAGCCCTCGATTTGAAATAAAATGATCTTGGTTATGACCTTACTGAAGACATTTTTACTATATTTAGCACTTTGCTGAAACAGTCTCAGCTGCAAGCCACCACTCGTGGCAAATTCAATCTTCTTCTAGCTGCCCTCAATCTGTCTTTTAGCTTTGCGTTGTCTGCTGTTTTCATAGGTCAGTGAGCACAGGGGTGATGGGTAAACAAACCGCGGTGTGAGTAAGGATATGGGTAGCAGATTTTTGCATGAGCTCAAGAATATGAAGGTTGGTCAAGATGGAATAATTGAATCTAGGGATAACAAAGGCATGTATGGGAAATTCAGCAGTAAATGAATTGATGCAATATTGTGGAAACAGAAGCAGTCTAATTTGGTGATAGAGTGGTCATCGGGTTGAAAGCTCAGCTCAGTTGTTGAAATTAGATATCACAGTTGCAAACAGTCTGTTTAGCCTCAGCCAGTGACCAGGGAACACTTAAATTACAATTGCATATTTAGATAATAAAATATTAAATACTCGCTAATGAGCAATACTATAAAACTGAGAAGTTCTGCTGTGTGTCTAAGATTTTCAAAGTTCGACACTCACCTTGCTACAAGCCAAATGGAGGGCTGTGTTCTTGTTCATATCTTGCAGAGTAAGGTTGGCCTTTGCACTGCTAACTAATACCTCTAGAATAGGACAACAAATACTAATTATTTTAAATTTCAGTACAAAGACTCCATTAAAATGAACACTCCACTAAAGAAAAGTTCCATTTATCACATTGGATTTTACCTTCAATGAATTGTTTGAATCTATGGGTAAAAGCATGGGCAATTAACGATGGGTAGTAAATGCTGACCTAGCCAGTGATGCCCAAATCCCATAAATGAATAAAATCCTACAGTGTGCCTCTTGCTGATTGTGGACTTGGGCCTGGATCCGTATGATAATTAGTATGGGCGACACATTGCAATTAAAAACATTAACAGTTGAAGTAAGTTTATAAACAATATAACTACCACCCAATACTGAAGTCAAATGGTATGTAGGGCTATTCAAGTAAAAGAACACATTTCCAAATTTTCAACCACCCCAGTGGCAGGGTGGTTAGCACTGCTGCCTCACAATGTCAGGGACCTGGGTTCAATTGCTGCCTCACTAACAGTCTGTGTGGAGTTTGCATGTTCTGCCCGTGTCTGTGTGGGTTTCCGCCAAATATTCTAGTTTCCCTTCAGTCCAAAGATGTGCAGGTTAGGTGGACTGGCCATGCTAAATTGCCCCTTGGTGTCCAAAGATGTGTAAATAAAGTGGATTCGTGGCTACAGGGATCAATGATTGAGGTGAGCAGACTGTGTGGGGGATGAAGCTGTATGATGCTGAGTTTCACAGTAATGGTACCAATGTCTAATGGCTGCCTGTGAATGCAGGTGAGCAACACATTTAAATTATTAAGATCACTATTAGTCATTTCTCTTGCCTGCTCATATTTTGTCATCAATGGAGCAAATGCATGGGAAGGCTGCTAGATTTGTGGAAGCAACCTCCATGTGATTGTCAAGGGGTGGCAGAAGATGGAGGGTGGCAGGCATCAGAACTGGGAATTCCATTATTCACAGAGGGGGCTACAGACAGCAAAGGTTGACATCTTACACAAATTCGTCCTCGGAGGGAGCTGCTTTCTTAACCCATCTGATTTTTAACTTTATGTACCATGTTGAAGGGCTCTCTCTATACCAAGCTACCTCAGTGCTGCGAGCCATCTGACCGGGCCAGCAGCAGCTGCAGTCTTTCCATCGAATGATGGAAAGGACTTGATGGACTGAATGGCTTAATTCTGCTCCTATAACTTATGACATTGTGCTTAACTGGATGGCAGTTCTGGAGGCAGCCAATTCAGAGGCAGCCTACAATAAAATTGCTGAGCCAGTCCCCATTCAGCAAATCATGCTTTGGGGCACTAATTTTGTCCCAATTTCAGGGTCTGGTAGCTTGCTGTAAAATCCTGTCCCCTTTGATATTAAACTGCTCTGTCAAATCTCCTCTATATTTTCTCATCAATCCTAGCTTCTTCAATCTTTCTACGTAACAAGTTCCTCATTCCTGGAATAATTCAAGAAAATCTTTCCTCAAGCCTCTCTAAGATCTTTACATTTTTCTTAAAAGTATGGTCCCCAGAATTGGACACAATACTCCAGTTGTAGCCAAAGCAGCATTTTACACAGGCTTTTCAAAATTTCCTTATTTTGTACACTTAACAATTCTATTTATGAAGTCCAGAATTCTGTGCTTTTTTTTCAAACCTTTTTCTCAAACTGGCCTGTCATCTTCAATATACCCCCAGATCCTCTGCTCCTACACCCCTTTATTTTATATTGCCTCTCCGCTTTCTATCAAAATATATCACTTTGCATTTCTCTGCAATAAATGTCACCAATGATGTGTCAGTCAATTCCATCAGCCTATGTTCTCTTGAAATCGATCACTATTCTGCTCACAGTTCACAATACTTCCAAGCTTTGTGTAATCTGCAAGCATTGAAGTTGTGCCCTCGACACCCAAATCCAGGTTATTCATCTCCATCACAAAAAGCAATGATCCTAGGATGGGTCACAAGGAACCCACTGTATTGATTCTTCTAATCTAAACAACATCTGATCACTACTAGTGCATCCTGTCCTTTAGCCAATCTCATATCCAAGCTGCCACTGTGCCTTTCATTCTGTGGCCTTCAACTGTGCTGACCAGCCTAAAATGTGGCAGTTTATCAAACACATTTGAAAGTAAAGTGAAGTTAACGGAGGTCTGCAAAAAGATCACAATTCTAAAGCAAATTGCTTGATAATTTCAGCAAGGTTCAGGTATTTAAGCCACATATAATCTGACAGGTCAGCAAAGCTCCTGGCATTGATTCTAATGTGCACCGCTTCCTTATTAAAGTAACAAGTTATCAAACAATATCTCACCAACAGCATTAGTCTGCCCATTCTCAGCTGCCATCATTATCGGTGTTTTCCCAGTTGAATCTGCAGTATTTACTTGGGCATTATGGCTGAGTAGAAGTTGTAAACATTCAACATGATCTGTGAAAGCTGCAGCATGAAGAGGGGTTCTGTAGAGAATAAAACAGCCAAATTATAATTATTTCATTGTGTTCATTCTCTTTTCTCCAATGTTAGGAAGGATGAATTACTTGCTGGGTTACATTATTCCACACACAAAATATCTCAATATTATCCAAAACATCTCATCTCTTCCAGATTCCAAATTCTATTACAAATTAGTGAAAATAAATTAATTGATCCATTACTTAGCTCTATCACATGTTGCCTATGTTGTCTGATGAGCAATAGTCCTGTGTTGTACCTTCACCAAGTTGACATCTCCTCTTGTGCTCTACATTAAACCAAGGTTAATCCCCTAGCTTGGTGATAATGGTCGAGTGGGGATATGCTGGGCCGTGAGACTACAGATAGTGGATGAGTACAATTACCTCGTGGTTGCCCAGACTTGAGATGCGAGATCCATTCGAAATCTATCCCACTTGGTAGTGTCACACAACACAATGGAGAGTATCCTCAATGTGAAGATGGGACTTGTCTCCACAAGGACTGTGCGATGGTCATTCTTAATTATACTATCATAAAAGGATACATCTGTGGCAAGCAGATTGGGGAGGACAAGGACAAGGATGCTTTTCCCTTCACCATCTGCTAAAGATCCAATCTAGCAATTATGTCCTTTAGGACTCAGCCAGCTTGGTCTGTATTGTTATTACCAAGCCGTTTGTCAGTGAATGTTGAAGGCCCCCCACGCAGAGTACATTCTACACCTTTGCCACTCAGTGCCTCCTTCAAGTGGTGTTTAACATGAAGGAGTACTGATTCATCAGTTAAAGACTGCAGGAGGGGGTGGAGGGAGAGGGAAGAGGGAGAAAGAGGTAATTAGCAGATGGTTTCCTTGCCCATGTTTGACCTGATGCCATGAGGTTTCATGGGATCCAGAATTTATCTTGAGGACTCCCAGGGCAACTCCTTCCCAACTGCACACCACTATGTTGCAACATCTAGTGAGATTGTCTTGCCATTGGGACAGGACATCCATGGATGGTGATGTGTCTAGAACATTATCTGTTAGGTCTGATTCTGTGAATATGACTATGTCAGGCCGTTGTTTGACTAATCTGTGAAACAACTCGTCCCAAAGTAAAAAGATAGGTTTTAGATACCAAATCTAATTGAGTCACTATTTTGTATTGACATTATACTCCCCTCAGATTTCACGTTGCTTTCCTTTCTGCTTAATCTTTGTGAACGAGAATTTTGAGAATCTAACTGAGCAAAGTGAAAATTGGTTTCTTACATTTAACACAACAACAGGAATTACAGTTTTCAATGGCATTTGGGGATTAAATGTGAAAATTCTACTGTTAACATTCCATTACCTTCCTTTTCCATCTGTAGAGTTTACAATGCTGGCACCTAGAATGTCTATTAACATTTCTGCTGAACCTTCATTGTCATTTATTCTGAAAAGAACAAAAAGTGCCAGTTAAAGGATATGTTTAATTGAATACTGAGTAACAATTCAGATTGTAATGGCTTTGAAAAAAACTTACACGGCACAGTGCAATGGATTAAAAGAGTTGCCTTCCAGTTTTTGAAAAACCTCCTGTTCCAGCAGAAGTTCTACACATGTATCATGGCCTAGTGGAGAGAAGAAAACTCTTTATACCACTTCGTACTTTTACCCTCATAAGACATATGAGCAGAATTAGGCCACTTGGCCCGTCGAGCCTGCTCCACCATTCAATCATCCCCATTTTCCTGCCTTTTCCCCATAATCCCTGATCCCCTTATTAATCAAGAGCCTATCTATCTCAATATTGTACAGCAACACTAACAATCTCTCAAGAAAGCATACCAGAAATGAAAAACATTTCACAATGAAGGCTGCAGGCACTTTGGGGGTTCTTTTCTAATTTGTACAATGCTATATAAAAATTACAGCATTGCTGTATCATGATACATTATCTGATTCTCAGTTTTAGTTGTTGAATGTATTAGGCACAAGGCATTACAATATCAGCTCCAAATAAAAATATTTGTGGCTTTATGGTCTTGGATCTAATATCCAAATAAAGGAGACAAATTATGGTATTCAGCTATTTTGTATGTATTTACCCAGGAATATAAAATGCTGTGTGTGCAAAGGGTTATAACAGTCACTAGTAAGAAACGACAAAAATTTTCGCGAGTATTAGAAATAAGTGGTTATAGATATGGTGAAAAATTAAGAGACCAGTTCTGAGCAACAACACGAAATGTCTTCATGTTTACTCTTTGATTGACCATACTGACTTCTGTTGGGAGGATGGAAATCTCTGCAATAATGAAAACAATCTGTAATGATCTGATCCTTCCAAAGAGGACACAGTAATGAAGAAAGGAAGCTTGAGGTTATCTTTGTTCTCACTGTTCTTTGGAACAGTGAGTGGCTTTAGCAGTGGATAATTAGGTCCATAATAGTTAATGTGGCCCAATTAGACCTGGTGATGGAGGGTCCAGTAAACCTGTGACGTGTGGGATGCACTCAAGCGGGTAAAAACAAAGTCATTTCATAAGAAAACACAATTTGGGGAAAGTTTTTTTTTGAATAAGTCAGTGTTGATGGGAAGTGTGGATGGTGAGGGGCACAAACAAGTGTACGGAGATGGCTTTGTTTGTGACTGGGACCTAGGAAATAAAGGAGAGTATTCAAATAGCAATATTGCGTATAGTTACTTGCTAAATTTTAATGACAGTTTTTTAAGTAGCTTAGCTTATTTACGAGTGTCACAAGTAGGCTTACAGTAACACTACAACAAAGTTACTGTGAAAATCCCCTAGTCACCACACTCCTTCGCCTGTCCAGGTACACTAAGGGAGAATATAGCATGACCAATACGCCTAACCAGCATGTCTTTCGGACTGTGGGACGAAACCAGGGCACCCGGAGGAAACCCATGTAGACACAGGGAGAATGTGCAGCCAGATTTTTAAAAATTAATTCATGGGACAATGGCATCACTGCCTGGCCAGCATTTATTGCTGATCCCTAGTTGCCTGAGGGAAGTTGCTGTGGCTCTGGAGCCACGTAGAGGCCAGGCTGGGTAAGGATTGCAGATTTCCTTCCCTAAAGGACATTAATGAATTTGATGGGTTTTTCCGACAACTGACAATGGTTACATGGTCATTAGTAGTTTCTTAATTCCAGATTTTTTTTTATTGAATTCAAATTCTGCCATCTGCCTTATACAGGGATAAGACAAATTTTATCCTATTGGCAGCAGAGTATTGCTCAGTTTTGTGCAGTTATTTAAAACGTCTCCATGCACACAACATCCACTGTACCACCCTCATCATCCTCCTTGTTACTTCTTCAAAACATTTGATTTAAGTTAGTAAAACATGGCCTTCTCCTAATAAAACCATGCTGATATCCCCGATTAATCTCTTCTTTTCTCAGTGAGTTTATCCGGTGTCTCAGAATTGATTCTAATAATTTGCCCACCACCAAAGTCAGACTGACCAGCCTTTGGTCTATTCCTCACACTCCTTTCTAATTAATGGTACAACGTTTGCAGACCTCCACTCCTCTGGTATCTCCTCGGTATGTATTGAGGATTGGAAAATGATCCTCAGGGCATCTGCTATTTCCTCCCTAGCTTACTTTAACAGTCTGGGATTGAATCCATGTGGCCCTGGTGACTCATGGACAGTCCCTTCAGTAATTCTGTCAGTATGTTTACTATATCTAATATTTCATAATCCTCCTCCTTAACTAGAATATCTCAATTATCCTTCTCCTTTACAAAGACAGAGACAAAGCATCTATGCACAAGTTATTTGTACATCTCTCACATATCCTACTCTTTTCAGTAATTATCCTCTTGCTCTTAATGTACCAATAAAACATCTTTGGGTTTTCCTTGACGTGCCAATATTTTTTCATTTTTTCCCTCTCTGCTTTCCTAATTCTCTTTTTCACGTCACCCCTGTAACTTTCGATTTTCTAGGCTTTCTATATTATTCTACAGTTTTTTGTGACTGTCATAAGCTTTATTTTTCTATGTGTATCTGGATAACCAGGGGGCTTTAGTTTTGGCAGTACCATCCTTTGTGGAGGCTGCCTCGCTAAATATATTTAAGACACGGGTTGATAGGTTTTTGATAGGCAAGGGGATTAAGGGTTATGGGGAGAGGGCGGGAATGTGGAACTGAGACATGACAGATCAGCCATGATCTTATTGAATGGCGGGGCAGGCTCAAAGGGCTAGATGGCCTAGTCCTGCTCCTATTTCTTATGTTCTGATCCTTCTTCTTAGTTGGGACATAGAATCTCACATTTGAATGCCTTCCACTGATTTTCTTTTAAGGAGCTGTATCCAGTCCACTTTCACCAGATTACTTTTCAGCTTTGTAAAATTTGATCGGCTCCAAGTTAGAACTTCTACTCCTGTTCTAGCTTTGTTCTTTTCCATAATTATGCTAAATTTAACTGAATTATGGTCACTATCTCCTAGTCACCCACTGCTACTTCACCCATTTGTCTTACTTTATTTTCTAAGACTAAATCTAAAATTGCATTCCCTCTCATTGGGCTTGTTACATACTGGCTAAAACGTTTACTTCAATGCAGTTCAAGAATTTTGTGTCTTCTGCGCCTTTCACACTGTTTGTATCCCAGTTGATGTTAGAATAACTAAAGTCTCCTACTACTGGTGCCCTTTTGTTTTTACACTAAAAAATTTCCCTATATGTTTGCTCTTCTATCTCCTTCTCAGTATTTGAGGGCTATAGTGGCTGAACACACATTTAGTATATTATCGCTCCTCAAAGCTGCAATTGATTCCTTATCCTATAATACTATACCCTCACCTTTTTTTTATCCTCCCTCTATCCTGCCTGAGAGCTCTATACCCAGGGATATTGAGCTGCCAATTTTGTCCCTCTAAGTCAAGTTTGCTTTATAGCAATGGTATCACACCACCATGTGTCTATCAATGCCCTCAGCTCATTGGTTTGATTCACCATACTCATTGCATTTACATATAAAACTTTTAACCCTACCAAATTCCCGTTAAGTACATTTTTTAACCTTTGCTTTGTCTGGCTTTTGGAGTTACCCACTAATTTTCTGTCTCCGATTCTCTGCTCTGTACTGGGAAAGCTCCTTGTGAAGATATCCATCTCTATCCTGTTCACGTGTAGACTGTCCAGATTTGTACAGATCCACCAGTCCCCAGAACCAGTCCCAATGCCTCAGAATTCTAACGTCTTCTCTCCTATATCAGTTTTCCAACCACGTGTTCAATCATTAAACTCTCCTATTTCTTTGATCATCATGCACATGGGACTGGGAGTAATCCTAAGATTATTGCTTTAGAAGTCCTCTTTTTGAATTTCCTTTTTAGCCCCTTAGTATCTACTTTCAAGATCTCAACTCAATGTGGACTGGAGCCATTGGCCTTTCAGTCTTTTTCAAAGGAATGGCCCGCAGAATGTCCTGCTTGATGACATCCTTGACCCTCACACCACAGAGGCAGCATATCACCTGGAGTCTCATCTATGGCCACAGAAATGCCTGCTTGTTACCCACACTAACGGATCCCTTAACACTCCTGCTCTTCCTTCCCTCCCATACAATTGAGCTAATTGTGATGCCACAAACTTCAATGTGACTGCTTCCTTTGAGGAACCAATACTCTCACCTATATCCAAAACGGAAAACCAATTAGTGAACTGATCCCGGGGGATTTTTGCACCATCTGCCTGGTACTCTTGGATGCCTGACAATCACCCATTTTCCTTCTGCCTCTTGTGCTCCCAAGCTGTGGTGTGATCACCCCTCTGACTATGTTATCCACGAAGTTCTTAGCCTCGCAGATGCGCCACAGTGACTCCAGCTGCTGAACAAACTGAAATGTGGAGCAAACTCTCAGAGCCCAGAGACACAAACACAGAAGACCAAAAAAAGAGATACCGACTATTATGCAGTGCTCAATGGTACAAAACATTGAAATACCACGGTGTGATAAATTAATGATGTTGTTCAAAACAAATAGTGGGGAGACGGTAATCAGAAACAAGGTAAGAGAAGAGATTTCCAAGGTTCAAAGTGCAGGTACTATTCAAAAATAATAGTATGAAGGCAGAAATAACTAATGATGCTTATACGGTATTGAGGAACAAAAGAGTAACAATTGCATTTTTGAACAGCAAAAGGACAAGTGAGAGCATACATTTTCTGTAAAGAGAGTCATTTCAGAACTGCTCATTGATTCAGTGATTTGTAATACAGTTAAGTGAGGAGGATTTCTTGCTGTCGGCATTGAATGTAAACTGCAAATCAACATAATTTATTTGCAAGCCAGAGAGAAGTTGAACTTATTTACCATTATAACAAGCCCAGTGCAGAGGTGTGTAACCATGATTGTCTGAAACCGTAGGAATAATATCCATTGAGGATGCAGCTTGAAGTAATGCCCCAAGTACGCCTACATGTCCACAAGCAGCTGCCAAGTGCAGAGATGTGCGGCCCTTGCAGTCCCGAATTAAGAAGTTAGCATTGTGTTGAAGCAAAGCTTCCACACACTCTTCATGACCAGTTACTGCCTATAAAACAAAATTTTTATAATAATAACTCCACCTGTGTAAAGTGTAAAATTGTGTTGCTTCAGAAGGATAAACAACATTTGCAATCTAACCAGTTCACGTGTGAATATATTCAACTTGGTGAAGAAACCACAGTCCACGATTTATGAAAATTACCAACTATATTTAAAACACTCAGTAGTCTGGTATGTTTACATTTATCCAAGGGAGCAATGGTACTTTGGCTTATTCTTTTAAAAATAAAATCTGACTGGTCAGTTCTGTAGGAACCTAGTTTCAAGCAGTCCACGGACTGAGGTACTTGCATTTGGTTCGATGCCATCTTTATGCAAAAATATCACCAACAGTTACTATGAAGTTGATTTGCTAACAAAGTATGTGCTAACTAAGAAAGCAACAGCTACTTCAGTGGTCAGGGCCAATGTACCATTCAAATCCGAAATGGACAATTACTTTATGCAACATTTCTATTCATATCAATAAACCATGCAGGCTTTTTATACAAGTTATTAATCATGCATTTTCTCCAAAAGAATATTTCCAAGTTACTAAACTTCTCAAACCTTAAATATTCATAATATATTCTTAAAGCCAGCTTTGTGCAATATGGTTACAGGAGATCCACTTATAACATTTTGCTGAAAAAAAGTGACACATGGTCATAATCCAATCAGTCAACGTGTCTGGTTTGAATTTAAGAGTTTTACAGAATCACAGAATATTACAGTGCAGAAGAGGCCCTTCGGCCCATCAAGTCTACACTGACATATGAGATGCCCTGACCTGCCCACCTAATCCCACTTGCCAGCACTTGGCCTATAGCCTTGAATATTATGGAGTGCCAAGTACTCATCCAGGTACTTTTTAAAGGATGTGAGGCAACCCGTCTCCACCACCCTCCCAGGCAGCGCATTCCAGGCCGTCACCAACCCCTGAGTAAAAAGGCTTTTTCTCAAATCTCCCCAAACCTTCCACCCTTCACTTTTAACTTGTGTCCCTTTGTAACTGACCCTTCAGCTAAAGGGAACAACTGCTCCTTATCCACTCTGTCTGTGCCCCTCATAATCCTGAACATCTCAATCAAGTTGCCCCTCAGTCTTCTCTGTTCCAACGAAAACAACCCAAGCCTATTCAACCTCTCTTCATAACTTAAGTGTTCCATCCCAGGCAGCATCCTGGTGAATCTCCACTGCACCCCCTCCAGTAAGTTCACGTCCTTTCTATAATGAGGCGACCAGAATTGCACACAGTACTCCAGCTGTGGCCTCACCAACGGTCTACAACTCCATCATGACCTCTCTGCTTTTGTCATCTATATCCTGATTGATAAAGGCAAGTGTACCATATGCCTTTTTCACCACCCTATTTACCTGCCTTTCAGAGATCTATGGACAAACACACCAAGGTCCCTTTCTTCTTCGGAACCTTCCAGTGTCAGGCCTTTCATAGTTTTCTTCCTTTTCAAATTGCTCCTTCCAAAGTGCATCACCTCACATTTTTCAGGGTTAAATTCCATCTGCCACTTATCCGCCTATTTGACAATCTCGTTTATATCTTCCTAATCCAAGACACTCAACTTCATTGTTAATCACCCGGCCAATCTTTGCGCCAATGGCAAACTTACTGACCCTACCTCCCACACAGACACCAATGTATTTATACAAATGACGAATAGGGGGCCCAGCACGGATCCCTGGTCACTGGTCTCCAGTCACTAAAGCAGCCGTCTGTCACCTCCCTCTCTGTCTCTTACTGCTAAACCAATTATGTATCCACCTCGTCAGATCACCCTGTATCCCATATGCATTAGCCTTCCTTTGGCAGCTTTCTTTTGGCAGTTAACTATTGGTCTGTGGTGCATTCTCCATGGCAATGCCTATATCAATCAGAGCCCGCTTACCAACCAATCAGCACTCATTTTTCATGCAGCATAAACTGTTGTTCTGTTTATAATTTGGTATTTTTGCAAACTATCTTGATGAGTTCAAGAAAAAAAGCTTCAGCATCATGTTTCGTTTATCAACAGTACTCAAGTTCTGTACTACTGAACGACTGGCATTCAGTTTATTATATGCCTGCCTGTTTATTCCTAATTCTCTGCTGTGTGATTCAGCAACTAAAAGCCAGTTAGAAATACATACCATGTATTAATAGCTGAGAGTGGGTATGTTATCATTTACAATTTAGGTAACAACAGTAGCCTCTTTCAAAAGCATCTCAACGATTTGTTCATATTTGAGTGAATGACGGCTTCTGTCCATCTTGAGAGCCAATGGACTGCACCTAGGGTGTTCTGTTACTTTTGCACTGAACATTATCTGTTATGGCAGTAGAGGCCAATGCACGAGTGGAATTCGTGAATTCATGTTTATACAATGAATTAAGGGCCAGACCATCAAAAAGTACTCACCCCTCTGTGTAATGCAGTTCTCCCCCATTTGTCTTTGGCATCTACATTTGCACCTTTAAGAAGTGAGCATACACAATCTGTATGTCCATTCAAAACTGACAGCATTAAGGGAGTTCTACAACAAAGAAACAAGTCAAACTAGTTAAATGCCAAATTTACATCATGTATGCAAGTTTTGTTATGGCAAACATTTAGATAAGAAAATTAACTGTTTAGTTCATGTATTTTAAGTGCATATTATGGATATTGGTAATATAATGAAAATGCACAGTAGAATAAAAATGTATTTACTAAGTGGGATACACTGCTAAGGAAATATTTCCTTTTAATTTCAACATTTATAAAGCAATTTAAATGTAAAAAAGTGAAAATATAACTGCTCAGTACATGTCCTAATTATTAACAGTATAGTTGTCATCATTGTGACCCTATACCTCTCAATATGCATTAAATATGATTTATGATTATAAAATGCTATTAATTAGTCCAATGCCAAGTTTCTGTTAGCACTTGCAGTTTTTTCTTTGATCATAAAATTGCATTTAACTTAAGGCATGTCCACTGATGCATCTAAAAATGCAGAAATAGCATTAACAACAGTCACACTACAATAACATTGCCAGTGCCTCTTTCCAACAGTTGCTGTTCCATCAATAGTTGAAGCAGTTGCTCACGTATTTCGGCATTGACTCTTTATACAGATTAAGTATACAACCACAATGTAAATTAATACAGGTGCCAATGAACAAGCAAGATTGGAGACTGGAAACAGTTTCTTGTACAAATGTGACTGAACAAGCATTTTAAAACATGTACTCAATGCTGTTTATACAAAGGATTGCCAGAAGAATGAACAAATGTAGAGTCATTGAGTTGTACAATGCAGAAAAGGCCCTTCGACCCATTGAGTCAGCATTGACATAAGCTACAACTAATGTTGTGCTAATGCCAATTTGCAGCACTTGACCCATATCCTTGAATCAAGTGCTCATCCAAATACTTTTTAAATGTTGTAAGGTTTCCGGCCTCCACTACCTTCACAGGCAGTGAATAGTATGGTTGAATTTCTGATGCAGATGGATGATGAGAAAGTAGGCTCCTGAACCTGTGTCCTCTGTTTGGACAGAGGGGAGTATGATAGGATGAGAGCAGAATTGACGAATGTAGATTGGGGGCACAGATTGGTTGGTAGGACGGCTGAGGAACAGTGGAGGATTTTTAAGGAGATCTTTTTCGGTACTCAACAGAAATATATTCCAATGGTAAAGGAGGACTGTAGGAGAAGGGATAACCAGCCATGGTTATCGAAGGAAATAAAGGACAGTATTAAATTAAAAGCTGATGCGTTCAGAGCAGCTAAAAATAGTGGGTGTTTAGAAGATTGGGAAAGATTTAAAAAAACAACAAAGAATGACTAAAAAGGTGATAAAGAAAGGAAAGATAGAGAATGAAGCTAAACTAGCTCTAAATAGAAAAAATGACAGTAAAAATTTTTACAAATATATAAAGAGGAGGAGTCTGGTTAGAGTGAATGTTGGACCCTTGGAGGATGAGAGGGGGGTTTAGCAGTGGGCGATGAGGGAATGGCTGAGGCTTTAAATAAGTTTCACGGAGGAGGACACAAGTAGTTTGCCGTATATTAAAGATAGAAGGATGCTGGGAGATGAGGTCCTTAATGTGGTTACTGTCACTAGAGAGGTAGTGCTTGATAGACTAACGGGACTGAAGGTGGACAAGTCCCTGGGACCAGATGGAATGCATCCCAGGGTTCTGAAAGAAATGGCAGAGGTGATAGCGGATGCCTTAGTAATTATTTATCAAAATTCGCTGGACTCCAGGGAAGTGCCGGAAGATTGGAAAACGGCTAATGTTACGCTGCTGTTTGAAAAAGGTAGCAGACAAAAGGCAGGGAATTATAGGCTGGTTAGTTTAACATCTGTAGTTGGAAAAATGCTCGAATCCATCATCAAAGAAGAAATAGCGAGGCACCTAGAAAAGAATGGTTTGATCAAGCAGACACAGCACGGATTCATTAAGGGGAAGTCGTGTTTAACGAATTTATTGGATTTCTATGAGGATGTGACTATGTGGTAGACAGAGGGGAACCGGTGGATGTGGTGTTTTTAGATTTCCAAAAGGCGTTTGATAAGGTGCCTCACAAAAGGTTTATTGCAAAAGGTTAGGGAGCACGAAGTTGGGGGCAAGGTGTTAGCGTGGATAGAGGATTGGTTGTCTAATAGGAAGCAGACAGTTGGAATCAATGGGTGCTATTCTGGCTGGCAGCTGGTGACTAGTGGAGTGCCGCAGGGATGGGTGCTGGGGCCTCAACTGTTTACCATTTACACAGATGATCTGGAGGAGGGGACTAATGAAATTTGCTGATGACACAGACAAGTGGAAAAGCAAATTGCATGGAGGGTGTGGAAAGTCTGCAGAGAGATCTGGATAGGCTGAGTGAGTGGGCGAGGACCTGGCAGATGGAGTATAATGTTAGCAAATATGAGGTTATCCACTTTGGTAGAATAATAGTAGGAGGGATTATTATTTAAAAGGCAAAAAGCTGCAGCATGCTATGGTGCAGAGGGACCTGGGGGTCCTTGCGCTCGAATTGCAAAAATCCAGTCTGCAGGTGCATCAGGTGATCAAGAAGGCGAATGGAATGTTGGCCTTTATAGCGAGGGGGATAGAATATAAAAGTAGGGAGGTCTTGCTGCAACTGTACAGGGTACTGGTGAGGCCGCAGCTGGAGCACTGTGTGCAGTTTTTGTCGCTGCACTTGCGGAAGGATATATTGGCCTTGGAGGGAGCACAGAGAAGGCTCATTAGGCTGACACCGGAGATGAGGGGGTTAGCCTATGAAGAGAGATTGAATAGACTGGGCCTGTACTCGTTGGAGTTTAGAAGGCTGAGGGGGGATCTTATAGAGACATATAAGATAATGAAGGGGATAAATAGGGTAGAGGTAGAGAGATTCTTCCTGCTTAGAAAGGATAGCAGGACTAGAGGGCACAGCCTCAAAATAAGGGGGGTGCAGTTTAGATCGGAGTTGAGGAGGAACTTCTTCACTCAAAGGATGGTGAATCTCTGGAATTCTCTGCCCATTGAAGTGGTAGGGACTACCTCACTGAATATATTTAAGTCACGGGTAGATAGGTTTCTGATAGACAAGGCAATTAAGGGTTATGGGGAGAAAGCAGGAAAGTGGAACTGATCCACTTCAGATCAGCCGTATCTTATTGAATGGCGGGGCAGGCTCGAAGGGCTAGATGGCCTACTCCTGCTCCTATTTCTTATGTTCTTATTCCAGATTCTCACCACCTACTGAGTGAAAATTTTCCCGCAAAATTTCCTCTGAATCTCCTGCCCTTCACTGTAAAACTACATTCCCTCATGATTGACCCCTCAACCAAGAGGAACAGCTGCTCCCTATTTACCCTGTCTGAACCCCTCTAAATCTCCTACACATCAATCATCTCCCCACTCCCCCAGCCTTTGCTGCTCTAAAGAAAACAAGCCAACCTATCCAGTCTCTCCTTATAGCTCGATGCTCCATCCCAGGCAACATACTGATGAATCTCCTCTATATCCTCTCAAGTGCAATCACATCCTCCCTACAGTGAGGTGATCAAAACTGCATCAGAATTCCAAAAGTTGCTTAACCAAAGTTTTTTTTAAAATTTATTCTTTCATGGGATGTGGGTGTCATGGCAAGGCTAGCATTTGTTGTACATGCCCTTGAACTGAGTGGCTTAACAGGCCATTTAAGAGGGCAGTTTAAACACAACCACATTGCCATAGGCTTTGAGTCACAAGTAAGCCAGACCAGGTGAGTATGGCAGATTTGCCTCCCCACCATCAATGATAGGACCTAGCTCCCTCAACCTTTCTCCCTGGAGAGACGAAGGATGAGAGGTGACCTGATAGAGATTTATAAGATGTTGAGAGGTATTCATTGGGTGGATTCCCAGAGGCTATTTCCCAGGGCTGAAATGGTCGCTACGAGAAGACATAGGTTTAAGGTGCTGGGGAGTAGGTATAGGGGAGATGTCAGGGGTAAGTTTTTCACTCAGATGGTGGTGGGTGAGTGGAATCAGCTGCCGTTGGTGCTGGTGGAGGCGAATTCGTTGGGGTCTTTTAAGAGACTTCTGGATGAGTACATGGGATTTAATGGGATTGAGGGTTATAGATAGGCCGAGTAGGTAGGGATATGATCAGCGCAACTTGTGGGCTGAAGGGCCTGTTTGTGCTGTGATTTTCTATGTTCTATGAACCAAAGTTTTTATAGCAATCGATGATAATTTTGTGCTCACCAATACCGAGGCTAGTTTTCAATTCCTGACTTTAATTTAAGTTCCATCAACTGTTGTAATGGAACTTGCACTCGTGGCCATAGAGGATTTGCCTGGGCATCTGTTTTACTAATCTAATGATGTTACCAAGACACTGTCTCCCCCAAAGTGCCAGCTCCTTTTTCCTGAATAGTCATTCTTTATGACAGATAAAACAGAAACTTGACAGGCACTTGATTGGGAAGAAAGGAAGCATTGCATCTCTGTCTTAACATATGCACTTCCAAAAGGCCAGTGAACATGTTTTTCATTGGGGGCGGAGGCAATTTCTTAATTCTCCTGATCTCTACTCCATCAGACACCCGTTAACTCTGATACGATTTATTGCTGTCTGCATTGCTGAGGTACTCTGATTTAATCAGTTCAGCTATCAAGGGAGCAGAGCTAATTCCATGAAGTAGCCCTTAGCTGCAAACAATCTTTTGGTGAATATTTACAATACAAGCAATTTTATTCACCAAATGCTAGCCTGCCGCCAGCTACAGAATGTATTAAATGTAAGCTAATGCATTTGATATATATACTCTATGACCATAAAAACAATTTACATTAAATATAACTAGGTTCATGGTAATCTTCTCCTTAAACATCAATATTTAAGTTTACAATTCAATTCTTCCAAGCATTTTTATTTAATCTACACAGATAATGTCTATTTTTCCTGTGGAACATGCAGTAGAAATATTTTAGTTTACTCACTGTCCATTTCCATCTTGAATGTCCACCGCTGTGTAGAGGTCAGTATTCCCTATTAGGAGCCGTAGGCACTCTGAGTGGCCATTTGTTGCTGCGAATTAAAAAAAAATTGAATGGAATGATTCATGTGCAGAATGTTGTATCATTCGCATTTTTTTAAAAAATTGCTACAATGTCCAGGTTCATTCTCAGCTTGGGAAATTAACCAGCTGAAAATCCAGTTTTGGACTGACACGTACCATGACTTTCAAGCAAGGTTAATCTTGTGCAATGATAATTGCTATTAAATAAGAAGTACAACAATATGACCCACTTTCAACAACACCACCATCACTGAGGCTCCACCATCTAAACTGTTTGGGAAAGACAGAGACTGAGAATACATACCAAGTGACTCGCCTCCCGATTCCTCAAAACTTCTGTGCCACTTCTGTGATGGAATATTCACCAATTTCTGGGGTAGATGGAGTTGCAACACCAAATGAACTCATCACCACAAAGGGAAAACAATCTTAGTTGGCCCCTCCAATGTCACCAGCACAATGTAACACAACTTCACAACACATCTATCACAAAAGGCCAGTATCCAAGTCCAGCAAGTAATTAGGAAAGCTAATGCAGATTCAAATGTTGATGGAATTTGATCTCACATCCAGAGTTCAGTTGGAATTGGGCAGGGGGAAGAACCTTTTTATTATCCACTGCTGCTGTTGTTGGCTGGGGTCATTTCCCTCTTCTAGCCAGAGTGCTTCAAGTGTTTTTGCTCTCAGTTTTCCCTCTTGGAATGCAGTTTTAGTAGGGTAAAGGAAAATGAAGGGATTTTGCACCAAATGGGAACAGATTGCTTCCCATCCCAGGCAGCAACAGAACTTGAACAGCCTCTTTTTGCATTTTAGGGATTCTATAATGGTGGGATGTCACTGGCTGGGACATTCATGTCATACTTTTACGTCTGTGTGCAACACAATTCAGACCTCTCACAAGATTTTGCACTCCCATCACCAAACTGCCCAAAAAAGTGAGAACAGAAAATCTCCCCCAGTGTCTTTGACAAATTACACTCCTCTTAATAAAATCCAAATTATTCACATTCCTAACGAATTACAGCAGCTCACCTCACATGAACGGAACATCTCTACCTTTACTTTCCAATCTCGAGAAACATCTATCTTACCTTTTGTTTCGAACGAACAAATTTAAACAATTATACACTTCACCAATTTACTTTGTACACTTTCACTTCTACACACCTATTGGTGAAGAATCTGAAAAATGTCAGGTGGTTATTTTTCCAAATGTAAATACGAAATCACCAACTTTCATACTGTTGCCTGCAGTTACAGCATTTTCTTATAACAATAACATTGTGTTTTATATGCAGTTTCCCCCAAAAAATGTTGCTGGCTAGATGAAAGCTTTGTTTTTCTCCTGTATGATTTAAAAAAATCTTTTATTGCAATCATTTGAGACATGATCCTGTGTTGGTGGAAGTAATAGCTGGTCACCCAGCTTATCTTACATTATGTGCTCCACTTACAGGTACAATAGCATACTTCAAGACAGGTTGTGACTTTATCAGATAGCTCTGCAATGCTTTTAAAATTGTGGACATTAAAGCTTTCATTACTTAACAGATGATGACAAAAACAATTCAGAAACTCCCATAACTTCTTGACCTGCTTGTTTTAACGCAACCTTAAATTTTGTGGCACTGAGCAGAAAATAAGCTGAATGCAACAGCAGGCAATTTACTGCATCAACTGTTCTAACAACTATATATATGTATACCAAAAAGATATACAGTGTCTTTCTGAAGTAAAATTTGACACTGAGCAACATGAGCAATATTAGGGCTTATGATCAAAAGTTTGGTCAAACCTTTAAGGAGCACCATAAATCAGGAAAGATAGATAGAAGTTTAGGGCCATAATTCCTAAGCTTAGAGTTTTACGAGCTGAAGGCACAGCTGCCAATGGTGGAGCATTAAAATTGGGAATGCTTAAAAGGAGGAGTGCATATATTTGGGCAGTTGTAGGCATTTACAGAAATAGAAAGGAGAGAAACTCTGCAGGGATTTAAAAACAAGGAGGATAAAATGAAGGCATTGCTTAACTGGATGCCAAAGTAGATCAGCAAACAAAGTGGTGATGGATTGCAGGTCTTGATGCAAAATAAAGACATAGTGCAGCAGAGGTTTAGATGACCTCAAGTTTACTCAGGGTAGAATGAGGGTGGCAGGCATAGCAGTGGTTTCAGCAGCAGATGAGTTGAGGTAGAGGTGGAATTGGACAATTTTACCGAGGTGGAATCAGGTGAAAATGGTCAGATCTATGGTTGGTCTCAGACAGAGTTGATTTGGTCCTCCTAATGCTTACACTCAGCAACAAGGCATTTGCTGACACATTTACAGTTCTCTTTTCATGTATCTGAAATAATTTAAAATCATGCAAGAGGCACTATAATTTTCTTGCTTGTTACGGGTAGGTCTGCTTATTTTAATGCCCTACCCTCTGTTATTAAGACTAATATCTATTAAAAATGAAAGTAGTAGGCACTGGTTTGATTTTTGTCCAAATCTGTCCATCATTCACTTTACCTACATCTAGCTTAAATGGAACAGAATTTCTCCTCTTTGCTATGTAATATGCAGATCAAGTGTACTACCAGGAGAAAGCAACATTTCAGGAACAGAAACATACCTGGGACTTACTGCAAGTGTGAGGTGATTATAAGGAGTCAATTAGAATTTTAGGATGCATTGCAGGAATCAGCAAATATGAAACTTAGCAATACAAGGTTCTTGATATATACACGAGTATCATGTCCAGTTTTGAATTATCTTGAAGGGCTTTGGAATAAATGAAGGGGATGATATTATTTTGACAACAAGCTTTAGAAGCCATAGTGAACAGGAAAGTTTTCAAAAGTTGAGGCTGTCAGAGAAATACAGACTTACAACGGACATGGTTGAGGTACTTAAAATGATGAAGAACATGCAAACAAAATTGAGGGAGTTAGGTTAGATATTATGCAACCTTTTATTTATTGAAGGCTTTGTTTTCAAAGAATCAATTCCTCTGGGTACAGATTTAGTTTAGCTCTTTAAAAAGGAATCTGATAAGTTCCTGAATGGTGGACATTTCTGGCCTCAGCTAGATTAGATTTGATAGATTAGCTATCTGGGATGATAAGGTTATTGCCGTCTCATACTATTTAGTTTTTGGGGGGATTTCAGAGAAATTTCCTGGATGTTTTCTTAAATTAGCAACAAGTTCTCAGTCGTCCCTCCCCCAATTTTTTGTCTTTCACTTTTCCAGGTGATTGCGTGGGTAAGAGGTAAAGGACATACGTGGTTGCACCAGATCTAGAATAACTGAGTTCAGTGAATGTGAATTACCTTTTCTATTTTACTATTCATATGTTCCATGTAGCAGCAACTTTCTGTTATAGCATAAACATAAATATAAATTTTGCACAAACACGATAAAGGTAAAAATCTGGTTACATATTTTGTTTAATATTTTAAAAATACCCTGCTAATACACTTTGTACATACCTGCAGCATGAATTGGAGTTCTTTTAGTCACAAAGTCTTTCACAAGAATGGATGCTCCCTGATTGATTAACACGTCCACGCACTCTACATGTCCTTTGAAAGCTGCCAGGTCCAATGGTGTACGCCCATTATTATTTCTCACATCTAAATCTAAGAGAGATTGTACCAGTACTTCTAAAGCCTGGTGGTGACCATGGTATGCCTGAAAAAGGATAAAATAGATTTTATCTGAACAAAAATACATCTGAGAAAACAATCCATAAAAAATATTTAAAACTTCAGAGCTACTTTACAATAAAGAAACAGTAAAATATCTTCAAAACAAAACTGTTCAACTTAGCTGCCTTTTAATAATAATGATCAGCTTAATCAGCTATTACATAGGGCACACAATCATCTAGCTCTTCACATTGGCGGCATCTTTTGATCCGACTGATGGTACACCCCCGCCACGTGTTTCCCAGCAGTGTGGTATGTCATCAATGGGAAATATCACCGACAGTGGCAGGGCCAGAAGATGCATACAGGAACTCACCAAGGTTCCTTAGGCGGCAACTTCTAAAACCGAAGCACTATTATCTAAAAGGGCAAGAGCAGCAGATACCTGGAAACATCACTGCCTGGACATTCCCCTCCAAGTTGCTTGCCACCCTGACTTGGAAATATATTGCCGTTCCTTCACTGTGATTGGGTCAAAATCCTGGAACTCCTTCCTTAACAGTACAGTGGGTGTACCTATACCACATGTACTGCAGCAGTTCAAGATGGCAGCTCACCACCATCTTCTCAAGGGCAACTCAGGAAGGGCAATAAATGCTGGTCTAGCCAATGACACACATATCCCATAAACTAGATTCTGCAAGAAATTCAGAGGGTACTGAACCTGTGGAATTCTCCACCAGACCACCATATAAAGTTGTGCAGGCCAAGTTCCTCAATATACTTAAGAAGGAATGAGGTATATATTTAGACTTTAAAGATGTCAAGGTATACGGGGAGGGCACGTGAGTATGGCTTTGAGATAGATCAGTCAAGACCATATTGAATAGTGGGACAGGCTAAATCGGGCCAAATAACCCTGCTCCTGCTCATATTTTTTATGTTTCTACCTTTTCCTCCACATTCAACATAATAAACTTCCTGTTGCTGTGAAAACTACCAGTCATAAAGATGTGAAAAAATGCATTCTCAAAAAACACAAAATTATATTACATTCAATAGATTATATCAATGGTAGGAAAACAGCAGTAGCAGAGATGATTAAATATATCCCAGATCACATAACAGTTGATTTATTACAAGCCTTGTGTAACTAGACAAGAAGTCTGGCCAGAATGTTTGTTTACAGTCCAGATACACAACGAAGCATTTATACAAGTATTTTCTACTTACAGCCAAATGCAAAGGACTGATGGGTGCCTTGTTATCAGAATCATTCAGCATGTCTGTACCTGAAGTTTCCATCAACTAATAAAATAGATAAGATACTTTCAAAAAAAATACATAAAAACACATAACTGACACAAGCTCTAGAAGCAGGGTAGTATGTACTCAATCTCAAGATAGGAAAATGTCAACTCAGATACAATAAAGGGACCAAGCGAGACCGAAAAACCAAGGAGATTATAAATTTCACGATGGCTAACTTTTTGTCATTGAGGGTTATTGAAAAACATAAATCAGTCAGTCAAGAAATCCTACTTTCAGATTGACCTAACATTTTGCTTTCTCTGAGAATAAGCATTACCAGCAGTTGTGGAAGGCAATGCACAACCTTTGACCTTTAAATAGATTGGGTGAGCATGGAGTGATCTTAAGTTCTTTTCTCATCTTTCTGCAGGGTTGTAAATAAATAATACAAAATTCAATAAAACTGTACACATTAACACAACTGATGTTTGTAAACAGTGTCTTTCCAATGCAGCTTCTTGGCATGACGGGGATACTGATGCAAAATAAATATTGTAACATTTGACATATATACAAATCTAAATCTTCAGAGCTTTACTGTCCTGCAAATAGAAAAGATCGACTGACTCTTGTATTCAACATTAAAATAATAACAAAATAGGAGATAGATTAATGTTTGGTTTTAAATGTACACAACTAAAATATATTTATCACAATCTTACATCTATGTAATAAAGACTGTGACATATTAAATGATAAATCATGAGGGTACAAGATTCAAAGCAAATGTGATGACTTACTACATCTAGAGGAGTTTCATTTGCAATCTGGAGAAGACAAAAAAAAACAAATTTATTAAATAGCAAAGCTCAAAAGTTATAAGCAACCCCGGCCCTTAATAAAAACTAAAAGTAATCAAGTATCTACATGGACAGATATTTAACTCTAATGTGCACATATATGAAGAAAGTATAATGCTTAGCACATAAGAAGATAAGCAATCTTACTTGCAATAGTATGCATACTGTACAACATGAGAGAATTGCTGTTCACATCTGCAATTCTCCATAGTACCAAGCCTTGATCAGTTACAAATGAGGAAGAATTTCCCAAACCAAAATCACTGTTAGCAATCAGTCCATTCGAGTTAAGTGGGGAGTCGAGGAGCAATTTAGCCAAGAAAATAGGGAATGGGACTAAAACTGAAAGTCTTATTCTCAAATAGAGACGGGTCACAAGACAATACTCATCCTGAACCATAAACTAGTCATTTTCCGAAAACAAATGTCAGGCTAACTGGTCTATAATTCAATTTGCTCTCTGTCACCATTTTTAAGTAGAGTAACAAACACAACTTTCCAATCAAAAGGAACAGTTCACCAAGTGAAAGAAAACTTAAGATAACAGTAGGAGCATCTGCAATGTCCTCAGCTATTTCCTTTAGAATCCTGGAATCAAATCCATCTATCTGGTCCTGGCTACTTTTCACTCTTCAATGCCACTGTTTTCATTACTATTGTTTTGGTGAGTCTTATCCTTGATTCAATATTAGCTTCCTTGCATGAGTGGTATGCTGACCTGCTCCTCTTCTATAAATACTGTTCAGTATATCCGCTACTTCCCTATTTCCATTATTATCATTATCAGTTGTTAAGGGGAGAACAATGCTGCTGACCGACTTCTTTCTCCAAATATAATTGTAAAAAAAATTACATTGATTTTGATATCTTTTGTGAGCTTTCCACACTCCCTTTTAGTAGTTGTTTGTCACACTTTGCTGCTCTTCTTATCTTTTCAATTTGGCAGTATTTTTTGCATTTTAATCAGCTTTTCTGCTGATTGGCAACTAGGGGTAAGGAACAGCTAAAACCAATCATGTTGTTTTAGCAATTCAGGGCTCTTACCTTAAGTCAATATGATTCAATTCATTTTAGAACATCTCCCACTGAGATCTTGTCTTTATACCCACTAGTGGACTTGCCCAGATTACTCTGGAGAATCTGTACCCCAGTCCACTGAAGTCAGCATTACCTAAATATAGAACCTAAAGCAGCTATTTAACGTCTGTTGTAGGTAAAATGCTTGAATCCGTAATCAAGGAGAAAATAGCTAGGCATCTTGAGGAGAATTGTTTGATAGAGCAGACGCAGCACGGTTTCGTTAAGGGGAAGTCGTGTCTGACAAATTTATTGGAATTCTAGGTGGATAGAGGGGAACCGGTAGAACATAGAACATAGAACATTACAGCGCAGAACAGGCCCTTCGGCCCACGATGTTGCGCCGACCAGTTACAAAAACAATGACCCACTAGCCTATACCAATCCCTTTTCGTCCATAAACCTATCCAGAGATCTCTTAAACGCCCCCAAACTAGACGCATTTACAACTGCAGCAGGCAGGGCATTCCAATCCCTCACCACCCGCTGGGTAAAGAACCTACCCCTGACATCCGTCCTGTAGCTACCCCCCCTTAATTTAAAGCCATGCCCCCTCGTGCTAGCTTTCTCCATCCGAGGAAAAAGGCTATCACTATCCACCCTATCTAAACCTCTAATCATCTTATATGTTTCAATAAGATCCCCTCTTAGCCGCCTTCTTTCCAACGAAAACAACCCTAAATCCCTCAGTCTCTCCTCATAGGACCTCCCCACCATACCAGGCAACATCCTAGTGAACCTCCTCTGCACCCTCTCCAACGCCTCCACATCCTTCTTGTAATGCGGGGACCAGAACTGCACACAGTACTCCAAGTGCGGCCGCACTAGAGTAGTGTACAGTTGCAACATTACACTGCGACTCCTAAATTCAATCCCCCTACCAATAAACGCCAAGACACCGTACGCCTTCTTAACAACCTTATCTACTTGATTCCCAACTTTCAGGGGTCTATGTACACACACACCTAGATCCCTCTGTTCATCCACACTATTCAAAGTCCTCCCGTTAGCCCTATACTCGACACATCTGTTGCTCCTACCAAAGTGAATTACCTCACACTTCTCCGCATTAAATTCCATCCGCCACCTCTCGGCCCAGCTCTGCAACCTATCTAAGTCTCCCTGCAGACTATGACACCCTTCCTCACAATCTACCACACCTCCAACTTTGGTGTCATCAGCAAATTTACTAATCCACCCAACTATACCCTCATCCAGATCATTAATAAAAATTACAAACAACAGTGGCCCCAAAACAGATCCCTGAGGCACACCACTCGTAACTGTACTCCATGATGAATATTTACCATCCACCACCACCCTCTGTCTCCTATCTGATAGCCAATTCCTGATCCAACTTCCTAGATTACCCACAATCCCATACATCTGCATTTTCTGCAGAAGCCTACCATGGTGAACCTTATCGAACGCCTTACTAAAATCCATGTATACCACGTCAACTGCCTTGCCCCCATCCACCTCTTTGGTCACCTTCTCAAAAAACTCAATAAGGTTAGTAAGGCACGACCTACCCGCTACAAAACCATGCTGACTATTTCTAATCAATTCATTACACTCCAAATAACTATAAATCCTATCCCTAATAATTTTTTCTAAAACCTTGCCCACAACAGAAGTAAGACTCACCAGTCTATAATTCCCGGCAAAGTCTCTGTTCCCCTTCTTAAACAATGGGACAACATTCGCTATCCTCCAATCCTCCGGGACTACACCAGAGACCAATGACGACCTGAAGATCTGAGCCAGAGGCTCTGCAATCACCTCTCTAGCCTCCCAGAGAATCCTAGGGTAGATCCCATCCGGACCAGGGGACTTATCTATTTTCAGCCCCTCAAGAATTTCCAGCACATCCCCTTTATCAACCGTAATACTGTCTATTTTACACCCCTGCAACCCAATGTCCTCCTCAGCTATATTCATGTCCCCCTGCGTGAACACCGAAGAGAAATATTGGTTCAATACTTCTCCAATCTCCTCCGGTTCCACACACAACTTCCCCCTGCTGTCTGTAACTGGCCCTAATCTTGCCCTGACCAACCTTCTGTTCTTGACATACCTATAGAATGCCTTAGGATTCTCCTTAATCCTATCAGCCAAAGTCTTCTCATGTCCTCTTTTAGCCCTTCTCAACTCACTCTTCAACTCCCTCCTAGCCAATCTAAAGCTTTCTAGTGCACTATCTGAGCCCTCCAATCTCATCCGAACATAAGCCTCCTTTTTCTTTTTAACCATCGACTCAACTCTTTTAGTGCACCACGGTTCCCTAGATCTACCAAATCCACCATGCCTGACAGGGACATACCTATCAAGGACTCGCAGTAGCTGCTCCTTGAAAAAACTCCACATTTCAGACGTTCCCAGTCCCTGTAATCCCCTAATCCAATCCATGCTTCCTAATTCACTCCTGATAGCCTCATAATCGCCCTTACCCCAGCTAAAATTGCTGACCCGAGGTTCATGCCTATCTCTTCCCATCACTAAGGTGAACGTAACCGAATTGTGGTCACTATCACCAAAATGCACACCAACTTCCAAGTCTAGCACCTGGTCTGGCTCATTTCCCAGCACCAAATCCAATATAGCCTCACCTCTAGTTGGCCTGTCTACATACTGAGACAAAAAACCTTCCTGCACGCTTTGTACAAACACTGACCCCTCTAGCGAGCTAGAACTATAGCAACTCCAATCAATATTCGTAAAGTTAAAGTCCCCCATAACAATTACCCTATTACTTTCACTCCTAACCAGGATTGTCTCCGCAATCCTTTCCTCAACCTCTCTAGAACTTTTAGGAGGTCTATAAAAGACTCCCAACAGGGTGACCTCTCCTCTCCTATTTCTAATCTCCGCCCATACTACCTCAACTGACAAGTCCTCATCAAACTTTCTCTCCGACACTGTGATACAGTCCTTGACTAGCAATGCTACCCCACCCCCCCTTCTACCTTCTTCTCTACTCCGGTGGATGTGGTGTTTCTTGATTTTCAGAAGGCATTTGATAAGGTGCCGCACAAGAGGTTGTTACAGAAGGTTAGGGGGCATGGAGTTGGGGGTAGGGTGTTAGCGTGGATAGGGGATTGGCTGTCAAATAGGAGGCAGAGAGTGGGGGTCAATGGGTGCTATTCAGATTGGCGGTTGGTGACTAGTAGAGTGCCCCAGGGATTGGTGCTGGGGCCTCAGCTATTTACCATTTATATAGATGATCTGGAGGAAGGAACCGAGTGTATGGTGTCGAAATTTGCTGATGACACCATGATTGGTGGAACAGCAAATTGTGCGGAGGGTGTGGAAAGTCTGCAGAGGGATCTAGAAAGGTTGGGCGAATGGGCTAGGAACTGGCAAATGGCATTTAATGTTGGCAAGTGTGAGATTGTCCACTTTGGTAGGAATAATGGTAGGAAGGACTACTACTTACATGGCGAGAAACTGCAGCATGCTACGGTGCAGAGGGACCTCGGGGTCCTTGTGCATGAGTCGCAAAAACCCAGCCTACAGGTGAACAGGTGGTCAGGAAGGCGAATGGGATGCTGGCCTTCATAGTGAGGGGGATTGAATATAAAAGTAGGGAGGTCTTGCTGCAACTGTACAGGGCACTGGTGAGGTCGCAGCTGGAGTACTGTGTGCAGTTTCGGTCGCCGCACTTACGCAAGGATATTTTGGCCTTGGAGGGAGTGCAGAGGAGGTTTACTAGGCTGATACCGGAGTTGAGGGGGTTCAGCTATGAGGAGAGGCTGAATAAACTAGGCTTGTACCCGTTAGAGTTTAGAAGAATGAGGGGAGATCTCACTGAGACGTATAAGATGATGAATGGGATGGATAGGATAGAGGTGGAGAGGCTCTTCCTGCTTAGAAAGGACAGTAGGACTAGAGGGCACAGCCTCAAGATAAGGGGGGGAGCAGTTTAGAACGGAGTTGAAGAGGAACTTCTTCACTCAAAGGGTGGTGAATCTCTGGAATTCTCTGCTCGTTGAAGTGGTGGAGGCTGCCTCGCTAAATATATTTAAGACGTGGGGTAGATAGGTTTTTGATAGGCAAGGGGATTAAGGGTTATGGGGAGAAGGCGGGAAAGTGGAACTGAGCCACATCAGATCAGCCGTGATCTTATTGAATGGTGGGGCAGGCTCGAAGGGCTAGATGGCCTACTCCTGCTCCTATTTCTTATGTTCTTATGTTCATATCTCCCCTTTGAAGCACTACATTAAACTAGATAATTTGATTATGCCGAATAGATAAATGTCGGTGCAGGGACTATGGCTGCAGGGCGACCAGGACTGGGTTTTCAACATTCCGGGGTATATAATGTTTCAAAAGAACAGGCCAAAGGGAAAGGAGGTGAGGTAATATTGTTAATCAAGGTAGGTTTCAGAGCAATGCTGAGTTGTGATATAAAGGCAGTGGATAGTGATGTAGAATTGGTTTGAATTGAAATCATGAATAGCAAGGGATTAAAGACAACGGTGGAAGTAGTTAATAGACCCCCAAAATGTGACCACTCAGGAAGTCACAGCATAGATAGGGAAATATCCAGGGCATGTTTGAAGGGAATCTGCTACATTCCAGGAGGGTACCAGAAGATTGGAAGACAGCCAATGTGATTCCTGAATAGCCTCCTATTGCACTGTAGGGGTGCTATGATATAAAGTACAAGTCAATGGAATTGGAGGTGGAGTGTCAACATGGATTGAAAACAGGTTGTCAACATTTAAAACATTTGGATTAAATGGGTTCTTTTCAGAGTGGAAAGATGTGACTAGTGGAGTACCACAAGGATCTGTTCTTAGGCTGCAATTGTTCACTATTTACATTAATGACTTGGAGGAAGGAACAGAATGTAATATTTCCAAATTTACTGATGATATGAAGATAGATGGAAGGGCATATTGTGATGAGGATACTGTGATTCTGCAAGAGGATATAGATAGATTGGATGACTGGGCAAAAACCTGGACTTTGGGGAAGTGTGACAACATGCACTATGGTAGGAGGAATAAAAAGACAGTATTATTTAAATGGATAGAGACTGTAAATAAGTGAAGAGATATGTAGGTGTTCCAGTGCATGAATTACAAAAAGCTAGCAGGGAGGTCCAATAAGTAGTTAAGTAGGCAAACAGCACTTTGGCCTTATTTCAAAGGGGTTGGAGTTTAAAAATATGGAGGTTCTGTTGGAATTGTCCAGGGTGTTGGTGAGGCTTCACCTGGAATGCTGCATACAGTTTTGGTTCCCTTACCTAAAAAAGGATATAGTTGCTTTTGAGGCAGTCCAAAGGAGATTCACCAGGCTAATTCCTGGGATGAGAGGGTTGTCTAATCAAGAGAGACTAAGTGGTGTGGGTCTGTACTCCTTGGAATTTAGAAGAGGGATGATCTTGTTCAAGCATATAATGTCCTGAGGGGGCTGGGCAGGGTAGATGGTGAGATGTTTTCATTAGTGGGAGAGTCTTAAACAAAAGAACATAGCTATAAGATAAAGTACAGTAATTTAAAAGTTTTTAAAATTTATATATTATTGTCACAAGTAGGTTTACCTCAACACTACAATGAAATTACTGTGAAAATCCCCTAGTCACCACACTCTGGGCCTGTTCAGGTACACTGATGGAGAATTTAGCATGGCCAATGCACCTAACCAGCACATCTTTTGGACTGTGGGAGGAAACTGGAGCACCCAGAGGAAACCCATGCAGACACAGGGAGAAAGTGCAGACTCCGCACAGTGACCCAAACCGGAATCTAACCCGAGTCCCTGGGGCTGTGAAGCAGCAGTGCTAATCACTGTGCCACCATGACATCCCTGAGGTGTGCAGAAATTTCTTCTTGCAGAGGGTGGTGAATCTCTAAAGTTCTCTATTCCAAAGGGTTGTGGAGGCTAGATCATTAGAAGTATTTAAAATGGAGGTGGATAAATATTTGATAGATCAAGGAATAGAGATCTATGGAGAAATGGCACAGGAAAGGAGTTGAGGCCAGCATAGATCAGCCATGATTGTGTTAAATAGCAGGAGAGGCTTTAAGGGCCTGGTGACCTACTCCTGCTTCTATTTCTCGTGTTGTGTACCTTAAACCCACTCATGAAATTTATCTCCTTTCTGACAAGTGATTTATTACAATTTCATGAATCGGAGTAATATAATTTTTCCAATTCAAGGTGGCCAGTAATTCTGTTTTGAAACAATGGCACGGTTATTGCTAAGTTATTCAAGAACGTCTATTTCATCTCCATAGTAGTAAATTACTTAAAGTGCAACCAGAATATTTTCCCCATCCCATTCAATGCAGAACATTTGTAAATAATTTTCAGTGTGTAGACTTGGTGAAAAGTACACAGTTGAATGCAAATATTTACACTATGTTTTTGTATTAGACTTTAAAATCATTTTTGAGACAATTATCAAGACTGTTAGCTTTCAGGTTAGATATTGCAGCTAGTCAGCAAATCACTGCTTAAAAGCCACAGAACATTCTGCTACATGATGCTTAGAGGACGCAAAATGATTTCTGACAGCTCTTTTCATATTCCACAGACCACTTCAAATAAACTGATATAAATAATCAGATAACTGCACAGCCATGTCCTGCTGATACAAAACCTTTTAAATGTTCAAATTACAAATACTATTCTCCATCAATGGATTTTCCTCAATGGCACATGAATCTCTACATAGATCAGATGAAAGAAGTCATCAGTAGTGCTATCAAGCAAAACAAATCACCCAATAATCACCTCAGCAATGCTCAGTTTGGGGTACACCAGAATCATTTAGCTTCACGGACATAATCCAACTATGGACAAAAGACTGAATGTCAGAAAGAGGGGCAAATATCAAAGTATGAAAGTACAAAGTATTAAATAAAAGTAGAATATAATGAGTGCCAAAACTAAAATCTTGCAATGGTTGGAGCCATATCCAACATAAAGGAAGATGCAACATCCCCTCCCCTGGCACTTGGGAATTCCTGGCTCTTGACTGCCCAAAGAGGAGGAAAAGCATCTGGGAAGGGACTGAAATCCTACAGCTTAATCGCCGAGAGCCAACTGAAGCCAAACATTGACAGCAAAAGGACGAGTGGCAAGCCAGGCACCCCATCCACTCGCTCTCCTGACCACCATGTGCCCCCTGTGACAGACATAGGGGGTCGTGCATTTGTGATGCCACACTATCAAATACAGCTTTGATTCTGCTCTCACCTCACCTCTAGATTACAGCTCTTTTGTCTGTACTTGAATCAATGCTGTAATGAGGCCAGGAGCTGAGTGGCCCTGGAGAAACCCACACTGAGCATCACTGAACAGGTCATTGCTAAGCAAGTGCTGCTTACTTCAATAATTAGTTATGTAACATCTATTGAGAGCATTTAGTTTAATTTTAAAGTTGGCCAAATTAAACATACTTACAAGTTCAAGACATAAACGATGCCCATAGGCAGCTGCGTAGTGCACTGCATTATAGCCCTGTTTATCTCGGATTCCAGGATTTGCATCATTTCGGAGCAGATACTCCAGGCACCTGAAGATGGTCAAGAAAACTACTGTGAGTTGCAACTTGAAATAACTTTGAATGAACACTAGCACGTCACTAGGAAGTGTGTATTTCACTTTTTAGTATAATAAAAAACAGAAAACATTGGAATTACTCATCAGGTAGCATCTGGGTAAACGCTTCAGGTCAACAACTTTTCATCAGACTATTTATTAATGGAATGTCCAGGCACTTATTAGTTTGTTCTTCATTATTAAGGCACTTATAAACATTCAATTGCTGCTGGAAAGATTTAAAACTGTATTTGGTAACTGTGGCATAGAAATGCTACATTCAATTGGTAAGATTTTTGCTATACTATATTTAGGCTTCAACCCCAAATGCTTTTTTAGAAAGACAAATTAAATAAACTGCACATGGCTCAATGTGCACCACATAGATTATTCCTTTGATCCTCTTCAGTACCATCCCAAGTATACAGATATTTATTCTAATTTCTATCTCATCTTGCATGTTCACTGGGTCTGGAGATATGATGATCTCACCCAACAATTCAATGGATCTTACAACCTCAAGCTAACTAAAACAAAATGTAATGCTATTTAGAGTCATACAGAGCAAAAAAGGCCCTTCGGCCCATCGAGACTGCACCGACAATAACTACCACTAAAGGTGTGCACTAATCCCAGTATTTCAAGGGCTCATCAGAATACTTTTTAAAGTTTCTTTCTTCCACTACCTTCCCAGACAGTGCATTCCAGATTCCCACCACCCTCAGTAATTTTGTTTCTCAAATCCTCTTTGAATCTCTTGCACCTCATCCTAAAACTATGCCACCTTGTGATTGACCCTTCAACCAAAGGGAACAACTGCTCCTTACTCACCTTGTCCATACCCCTCATAATTTTATATACCTCAATCATGTCCCCTCAGCCTTCTCTGCTCTAAAGAAAACAATCCAAGACTATCTAGCCACTCTTGACAGCTCAAATGTTTCAACCCCGGCAACATCCTGGCAAACCTCCTCTGTACCCCCTCTAGTGCAATCACATCCTTTCTATCGTGAGGCAACCAGAACTGTACAAAGTACTTCATCTGTAGTCTAATCAATGCTCTGAACAACTCCCAACATTACCTCTTCGCTCTTATACTCTATTCCACAACTGATAAATGTTCTCACATGTTTTCTTAATTACCCTATTCACATGCTGTGCTGACTTCAGGGATCTAGTGAAAAAGTACCCCAAGATCCATCTGTTCCTCTGAGCTTCCCAGTGACCTGCCATTCATTTAATACTCCCTCATTTTTGATCTTCTTCCAAAGTGCATTACCTTGCACATACCAGGGTCAAAAACCATCTGCCACTGCTCTGCCCACCTGACCACCACATCTATATACTCCTGTAACCTACGACCATCTTCTTCAGTATTAATCACCCTACCAATTTTGTATCATCTGCAAACTTGCTTAACATTCCCCCCACATTTTCATTTATATCATTTAGGTATATAACAAACAATAAGAGTCCCAGTACTGATCCTTCAGTACACCACTAAACACCGGCCTTCAGTCACTCGAACAGCCTTCTACACTACCTTTTGTGGGATAGAAACATAGAAACCCTACAGTACAGAAAGAGGCCATTCAGCCCATCAAGTCTGCACCAACCACAATCCCACCCAGGCTCTACCTCCATATTCCTACATGTTTTACCTACTAATCCCTCTAACCTACACATCTCAGAACCTATTACTAAGCCAGTTTCTGATCCATCTTGCTAAGTTTCCCTCAATTCCATGTGCTTTAACCTTCTCAATCTGTCTCCTATGTGGGTCCTTGTCAAAAGTTTTACTAAAATCCACATAAACTACATCAACTGAACTCCACTCATCTGCACAGATGATCACATTTTTGAAAAATTCTAACAAATTTGTTAGGCGTGGCCTCCCTCTGACAAAGCCATGTTGACTATCAATAATTAACCCACGCTCTTCTAAATGGACATTAATTCTCTTTAAAATTTTCCCCAATAGTTTTCCTACCTATACATTAAGTTACAGAGAGCAGACCTTTAATTGCGCGCACACACAAGACATCCTCTATATCCGAGTTAACTGCTGCTCTCAGTTGTTAGTTGCAAACAAGTTCTCAACTGAACCTATGTCCCCAAAATGTATCAAAAAGGGCAAGAAATTATTGCTCACACCTAAATAAATTAGATTTAAATCAGCGTATCTTATTTATTTCCAGAAACAATGGCACACCATAAACATAAGTACTCTGAAATAAAAACAGAAAGTGATAGAAATATTCAGTAGGTTGTGCCTTTTTTTTAAAAGAAACAGCCTTCTAAACTTATCCTGTCACCTTCACAGACTTATTTACTCCCCAAGACTCTCTTCTTGCATCCCTTTTATAACTGTACCATTTAAATTACATTGCCTCTCCTCATCCTTTCTACCCAAATACATCATTCAACACTGACATGTTAAATTTAATTTGCCGTGTGAATAACTATTTTACCAGTTTATGTCCTCATGAAGTCTGTTATTATCCTTCTCCCAATGTGCTGAATTTCCAAGTTTCAAGCCAGCTGGAAAAACTCCAGTTTTCAGGGTATTAAGGAAACAGATAGGTTAAATATCAAGAAACTACACCTGCTGTTTGGGAAGTCTAGGACTAGCAAGCACAGCTTAAAACATTACTGTCAGACCTTGCAGGAGTGAAAGTAGGAAGAATTCGAAGGGTGTTAGAAGTTTAAAATTCTTTTTTTCAAATGGCAGTTGATGATAGCTAAATTGTTAACTTTAAAATCTGAGACTGATAAGTTTTTGTTAACCAAAGATATGAATGGATCTGGAATGAAGTTGGGTATATGGAGTTAGGTTGCAGATCAGTCATGATCTCATGATTGGCTATACATGCTCAGCTGGGTAATGTGCCTACTCGCATTCATATGACCATCCTCCACACATAAGAACGTAAGAAATAGGAGCAGGAGTAGGCCATCTAGCCCTTCGAGCCTGCCCCACCATTCAATAAGATCATGGCTGATCTGAAGTGGATCAGTTCCACTTTCCCGCTTTCTCCCCATAACCCTTAATTCCCTTGTCTATCAGAAATCTATCTACCCGTGACTTAAATATATTCAACGAAGTAGCCTCCACCACTTCAATGGGCAGAGAATTCCAGAGATTCACCACCCTTTGAGTGAAGAAGTTCCTCCTCAACTCTGTTCTAAACTGCCCCCCCCGCCTTATTTTGAGGCTGTGCCCTCTAGTTCTGTTTTCCTTTCTAAGCGGAAAGAATCTCTCTACCTCTACCCTTTTCATTATCTTGTAGGTCTCTATAAGATCCCCCTTCAGCCTTCTAAATTCTAACGAGTACAGGCCCAGTCTATTTAACCTCTCCTCACCAAGGCCAATATATCCTTTTGCAAATAAGGGGACCAAAATTGCACACAGTATTCCAGTTGCGGCCTCACCAGTGCCTTGTACAGTTGCAGCAAGACCTCCCTGCTTTCATATTCTATCCCCCTCGCCATAAAGGCCAACATTCCATATGCCTTCTTGATCACCTGCTGCACCTGCAGGCTGGGTTTTTGCGATTTGTGCTCAAGGACCCCCAGGACCCTCTGCACAGTAACATGCTGCAGCTTTTCACCCTTTAAATGATATTCCCTCCTACTATTATTTCTACCAAAGTGGATAACCTCACATTTGCTAACGTTACACTCCATCTGCCAGATCCTCGCCCACTCACTCAGCCTACCCAGAACTCTCTGCAGACTTTCCATGCTCTTCATGCAATTTGCTTTTCCACTCATCTTCGTGTCATCAGCAAATTTTATTACCCTACACTCAGCCCTCTCCTCCAGATCGTCTATGTATATGGTAACCAGTTGAGGCCCCAGCACCGAACCCTGTGGCACTCCACTAGTCACTAATTGCCAACCAGAAAAGCATCCATTGATTCCAACTCTCTGCTTCCTGTTAGATAACCAATCCTCAATCCACGCTAACACTTTACTCCCAACTCCGTGTACCCTAACCTTCCGCAGCAACCTTTTATGAGGCACCTTATCGAACGCCTTCTGGAAATCTAAAAACACCACATCCACCGGTTCCCCTCTGTCTATCACACTAGTCACATCTTCATAAAAATCCAGTAAATTCATTAAACACGACTTCCCCTTCACGAATCCATGCTGCGTCTGCCTGATCAAACTGTTCTTTTCTAGGCATCCTGCTATTTCTTCTTTGATGACGGATTCTAGCATTTTTCCAACTACGGATGTTAAGCTAACCGGCCTATAGTTCCCTGCCTTTTGTCTGCTACCTTTTTTAAACAGCGGCGTAACAATAGCTGTTTTCCAATCCTCCGGCACTTCCCCAGAGTCCAGTGAATTTTGATAAATAATTACTGAGGCATCTGCTATTACTTCTGCCATTTCTTTCAGAACCCTGGGACGCATTCCATCCAGTCCTGGGGACTTGTCTACCTTCAGTCCCGTTAGTCTACGAAGCACTACCTCTCTAGTAACAGTAATTGCATTAATGACCTCATCTCCGACCATCCCTCTATCTTTAACATTCGGTAAGCTATTTGTGTCCTCCTCCGTGAAGACCGACACAAAAAACTTATTTAAAGTCTCAGCCATTTCCTTGTTAGCCACCGTTAAATTCCCCCCTCTCGTCCTCCAAAACATAAGACTAGCCACTTACCTTCTTTTCTGTACTGTTCCATATAAATATCAACCTATATCCTAAATGGCATAAACACCCCTGACTGACGATGCTCAAATAGTTAACCAACAAACAGCTGCTATTGTGTTTTCCTCCACATGATGGAGCTTTAAACTATTATAAAGCTTGTTATGCTTACTTGTTCCAGAGGTGGCAATGCAAGCTCAGTCTGGCAAACTCAACTGGTTTCCACATAAGCAAAGTAAAACTACATTTTTTCTCATAATAATTTGCCTATAGAAATTTCCAATATGGAGACTAAAATGGGCCTCAAGCCCCATGTTGCAAAGGGAAGGTGAAGGATGTCAGCAAACTCAACCTCCTGTAGGTACTGTTAATATTAAATTATCTATTTCATGATTAAATTCAGCTGTTTTAATGCAATTAATTTTTAGTTTCTCAGATTGTTATAAATCTATATATTCATCTAGATTGGAAATTTAGATGGTGCTAGAAACCACATTGACAAAATAAATGCAACATTAAGTCTTATTGTATTGTATTAAACATCCATCAATTGTGATTTTTTTAAAAGCTGAATATGGTCCCCAATTTTACTGAAGAAAAGCAATGCCAAAATTGTACCATAAATGTAACTAGAAGCTGGAAGCTAGATATGCATATACCTATACTATTTGCTTTAACCACTCCCTGTGGTAGCAACTTCCACATTCTAACAACTCTTTGGCTAAAGAAGCTTCTTCTGAACTCCCTACTGGATATCTTGATGACTATCTCATATTAATGGCAAACAAGAGCTGGTACAGTATTTAAATTCGAGACCTTTTGCAAATTTCAACAAGCAACCCCAAAGCAAGTATCATACCTACGAGCCAGCTGCCAGTCCTCGAGAACTAATATGGAGTTTGGTGCCTCCTATGTCCGAGAGGCATAGGTCACTGAACTGATAAACCACAAACCTGGAGCAATGCTCCAGATTTGAATCTCACACGGTAGAAGGTTAAGTTTGAATTTGAATTCGGAAATAAACTTCCTGTGGCAGGAGAGACTTACCTGATTATTACTTTCTATATAAAAAAAGGACGTCAGAGTATTCAATACTGGCAGCTGGTGCACAACATGAAAACATTCTGTTCTCTGGATTTCTTAAAAAGAAATCACTCACAAAAGATGACAATTTCGTCAACTCTGCTTGTCCACATGAATAAGCTGCCCTTTAGAAATTACCCTTGGAATTGGCAAGAAAACAATATCAACAGAAATTTCCAATCACTGTAACATAGACTGACATTTTGGATTTTTTGAAGGAGATAATTTAAAACTATGTTGAAGGATATAAAATTGTTAAAAAGCATTCAATATATAGTACAGTAAATCAGCAAAGCAACTCATTTATCGAGTCATTACTCTGTTCTGCTTCAAGTAGTTGTGTGTGCCAGGAAAGGAAAGACAGCTTCCACACTTGGATGCAAATGCTTGCAAAAGTACCAATTCCACAATACACCAAAACTAAGCTTTCACGTGCAAATGCTCAAAATTGCACACAAAGCAACGATTATATTGCAGGAAGTCAAATCAAACTCCTAGTTTATCTACAGGAAGTTTTGAAAGAAACAATCAGAATACACTACATGCAAAACAAACTTGGTATACAGCTCACAGACATCCTAAAATCTCATTAACAAGTCATTCAAAAATATTTTTATGACCAGTTGTCAGGCAGTTGAAGCTCTCAGAACTATTCCTAAACTGATCCTGTATAAGCAGGATTCCGTGCTGAACCAAAACTGACGTTCAACTTTTAAAAGGTCCCTGCTATCTTTCAAACAACAGCTAACGGAAATACCTAGTCGCTCTTACTTTTGGGCAAAATAATTGAGTGAAAATTCAGAATTTGTCCTTCAAATATGAAGCAGTAAACTTTGCATTTTTCAACATGTTTTGAATAAGGGAAAGAACATTGCATAAGTATAATAAGTTAAACAGTCTGAGAAGCATATAATGATTTAAAATGAGGAAGTACAGTCAAAACAAAATAACACAAAATGTGACAGCTGGCAATAAAAAAGATCATCAAAGAAGTGAATACCTTGTGATAAAACAGAGATGAACAAACTCAAAATGAAGGTAGCAGCTATTTCCTTCACCTAATGTTTTCACAGCACTGTAAATCAAACTATAGTAAAATACTATATTTTCCTTCAGACAATGATGCTGTACAAACCGACAGACCAAATAATGAAACCTGAATGAGGAGAGGGGAAATCCAAAGCTCTTTGAGGGAAAAGAGCTTGACAAAGACACGCTGTTTAAGCATAATTTGCCCTTTCAAAAGATCTGATTCAAGATCAGGTACTGTATTGACCAAATAAATTATCTACTAACCAGAGGCCATCAATCTTGTTAGGTAATTTGTAAATTAGGAGTTCCAGTTACTAGTTGTATATACCTTCAATTTATAACTTGGAAAATACATTCTACCAATTCCAAACTGGCATTCAAAAATACTCCAAATCTATAAAACCTGGCAGCATTAGTTCATTTAATTTAAAGGGGAGAAGGTGAATAGCTGTAGCCTTGAGAAAGAAACAATGCACAAATAAAGATTAATCAATAGTGAGCTTTGCCAATGCCAGTTTCCAACCAGCCTGCATTACTTACTTTCCATCTGTGTCTGATGCTGCTGCATAGTGAAGCGGTGTGCAACCTCTTTCATCAAGGTCATTTACACTGGCCCCAGATCCCACAAGAGCAAACAGGCACTGGTAGTTGCAGTTGGCAGCAGCATAATGCAGTGAGGTCCTTACAAGAATAGGCAGAAAAAAAGTTCAGTAAATACCTTTCTGCCTTTTTTAAGCTACATCATGAAAAGGTTCTTCGAACCAACTTGCCCTGTCATATTTTTCTTCTTTCTCCTTTTCATGAAGACAATGATTTGTTTGGGATATGGTTGCACAAGCACTGCCAATCATAAATTGCCTTGTCCACATAGTAATTGTATGTGCAACAGCCTAGATACCATCAATTGAGCTCAATCCTATCCTCATTTATAGACATTTTCCAAGAGGTTTGAAATAACAATTGAGACTAGTTTACTCAGCTATCTCTGCTGGCTACTAGTATCCATGACCCAGTGTCATGCTAGGTATTTACTAACAGAAACATTATATTGCTTAGTCCATTCAGCTTTCTGTTTAAATAATGAACAAATAATCCTATATCCTCTCACCAAGTGGAATTAAGTCTATCCTTAAATCCTACGTCAGCTGTCCATGCTAACGATCTGTCCCATTATTGCACTCACCTCATACCTAAACAAAGGGATCCAAATTTCATTTTGAACTGTGTCATGGATCCTCAAAGCTAGATTAGAATATCTCCTACAGATCTAACTTCTCCATATCTATAAATTAAATCTTAACTTCTCCCTGATCCTCGTTTTCTTGAGAGTAAATTACATTGAATGAAATAAAATATTTTCTCTGATCAAATGATCACATAATCATTAATTTTTTTTGCCATGAATGGCATAAAAGCAGCCACAAAGAACATGATTAAAATATTTCAAATGTAAGAAATAAAACAAGCAACTTCAAATAAACAGTCTAAAAACATCTGCAAATGGGAGAAATAAGTCAAAAATCTCATTTATTTTAACAAATTATCTGTGGAAATCCTTTTCTTTCAACGGGTTTTTCTCAGATTAATAAAATGAGAAAAAATTAAACATTAATTTATGATTACAATTCTTTGTTGATAGAACACTGACAGATGCATTCTGGTCAAGGACTAGTATTTGGTTAAATGCAATTTTTAAAAATATGCATACACACCAGGGAATGAAAAATAACTAGCAAAGTATATGTCTTAAGAGTTATATGGTCTTCCACTATTCTGCTGTTTAGTTATTCGGTCTCCTTCTTAGTTCCCACTCCAACCATCCTTCCAATCGCTGCCATTTTCTTGCTCCAAGTCCCTGAACTTCAACGAGAGTATGCCAGGCTTGGCATAGGGCTAAAGTACTAATGGTCTGACTCCTTGGACAAGAAAAGTAGGAGGTTAGCGCGTGGGATTGTAGCTGAAGAAGAATGTTTGAATAACGATATATGTCAGGAAATAGCTAAAGTGAAGTACAGAGCAAAGACAGTCCAGTGCAGTCAGGAGGAGGAAGAGAAGAAAGAGTTGCAGTATAAAAGTAGATGCTTCACTAGGGTAATAATTCTAGTGAGTCTCAACCCCCATGCATGACATATCATTAATATAATACAGAACGCAAGTTGTGTATTTCTCATACCTTACTCAAATCACAAGACAATATTTTAATCAAATCACTAGACAAGGAGCCAAATTGGGGAAGTAGATGACGAGGAGAGCACCGTAACTTTTTTCAAAGAGTAATTAGGATTCATGCCAGCAGTAATTTCAATTTATTTGAAAATTAAAGGAAACAACAAAATCAAGCATACACATCACAATTAGAAAAATGAGGTCTCAAAAAGAACTGCACTCATGGGGAACAGGAAGGCTTTATAAGCTAATGCTTTTCCTCATTTGTTCAACCTCTATATTTATGGCAAAATCGTACAGAAAAGCAGAAGTGGGATTCTTAATAAATTATGTTAGCTTGAAGTAGAGCAAAAAAAATTTGGGCTGGAAATGGAATCACCCTGTTCTTAAAGCAACAGAAATGACAATATGATTGAAGACAGTAATTTTCTTCCTCTATGCAAACATAAATCTGGACAATAAATTTGACATGCATGTGTGCAATCTTAAGTAACTCGTACACAGCAACCTAAATATTGCATCAGATGTGCTTCATTTTGTTAATATCTTTCATAAAACAGCTACAGAATATTCCTTCCGACCAGATATGGAAATATAACTTTTTGCTACGTAGAGATGGAACTTGGTGTTAAGATAAAAAAACCTGCACTTATAAAGCATGACCTCAGTTTGATCCAAAGCTCTTCATTGACTTTTGAAGCTACTGTTACAATGTACAAAATGCAGCAGCAAATTTGTACAAGGTCTCACAAGCACAACTACTTACATTTATACAGCATCTTTAACAGGATGCAACTTCAAGGCACTTGAGCTTCCTAAAGCAAAATTAAGACACCAAGCCACAAAGAAACAAATGTCAAAGTGATCCATTTTTAATGATTTTAGCTGACCGGGACAAAAGGAGAAACTCCTTTTCTTTGCATGCTGCCAAGAGATCTCTCACATCTACCCAAGAGGAAAAACTGAGCCCCGCTGTGCTTCCAGGAGGAACACAGGGACAGGCACATGCACACCATTAAGATTATAAGAAAAGACGAAGCAAAACAGCATTGGCAATAGGGTCTGCAAGTCCCATATTAGCAGCAACCTGCGTTCATTGGAAAGGAACAAGAATCAAAAAACAAACTGGTATGAGGAAGTATGTGCCTAAACTAAGGAAGGACAGAGACCCAACAGGAAGATAGGTAAGCCTTTATAAGTATGCTTGGAATGAGCATCACCTTCAACATAATCTTGGAAAAATTCCTTGATATGAATTCTGAGTTTCACTCTTAACAGCAAATTGAATTATTCTAGAAATCAGCTTCATTTCTTACCGTCCAAATTTATCCTTTTTGTTGAAATCAGCTCCACTGTTAAGCAACAGGTTGAGACATTCCAGATTTCTAAAAAAAAATTGTAAATCAAAGTAAAACTATCAAACAATACTGAAATTGATCTAAAGCAAGGGTAGTATTTCATGCACTCTAATCACAAACTGTACAATTGTAACTGTTTCCAGCAGATGTAACTTGTATGCACTACCATCGTTAATTAGTATTTCAACAGTTTCTCAGATAATGTCATAAATTTTATTTCAAAATGCCCCTTTTTTCCCCCCGTTGGGAGTGCAGTTCTGTAGGTTCAGAGTTGTGAATGATAGCAAAAAACAAATACCATTAATTATTTAGAAGACCTAAAAAGATATTTATTAGATCGGGGATGATCTAAAAGTTGGCGAATGGAGCCAGTGTTGCAAGTATGATGCATTTTGAATTGAAAAACTTGCAATAATTATGTTCTATTTGAAATGAAAGTACCTTCGATGTTATGGAGAGGGATTTTAGAACACATGCACACAAGTCATTGTTGTCAGAACACCAGGTTGATAAGGCTTAAAACCATATTCCATATCTCCTTTTATGACAAGAATATAGAACCAAGAGAAAATGATAAGCCTATGTAGAACTATAATAACCCCTCAATTATAATATTGCTTGCAATATTGGGCTCCACAGTACGGATGAATATTAAGACTTCAGTGGCATTAACTTTAATGCTATCTGATATCAGGAAATACAAATATGAAGTAAGACTATTAATATTTGGCCATTTGTCATTAGAACAATGACAGAGTGATAAAGCAATGTGTGTAAAATTAAGGAAGTAATATACATGTAAATAAGTAATTTAGAACTTAGTAAATAAGTAATGCAGTAATATATATGTAAACAAGGAACAGAAGTATACCATTCAGCCGCTTGAGCGTGCACTGTCATTTAACATGATCATGATTGATTTGATAGCAACCTCAAATATGCATCCTGCCTACTCCCTATAACCTATCACCCCCTTGCTTACCAAGAATCTATCCATCTTTGCCTTAAAAATATTGGACTCTGCTTCTACCAGCTTCTCAGGAAGAGAGTTCCAAAGACCCTCAAATCTTGAGTGAAAAAATTCCGCCTCATCTCTGCTTAGTTTTAGATTCTCCCACAAGAGGAAATATCCTCACCATGCCCATTCCATCAAGGCCTCTCAGGAGCTTATACGTTTTAACCGTGTACCTCTTACTCTTCTAAACTCCAGCCTAGCCCGTCAAACCTTTCCTCATTAGACATCCCACGTATTCCAGATACTGATCCAGTAAACCTTTCTGAAGTGCTTCCAACGCATTTACATCCTTCCTTAATAAGGTGATTAATACTGTACATAGTATTCCAGATGTGATCTCACCAGCACCCTGTACAACAAACTATCCTCCCTACTTTTGTATTCAACATTCCTCGCAATAAATAAAATTCTATTGGCTTTCCAAATTATTTGATGTACCTGTACTTTAACATTTCATGGTTTATACACTGCTGACACTGGAACGCTCTGCACCTCAGAACTCTGCTATCTCTCACCATTTCGATAATATGATTTTTTTTCCCTGCTAAATTGGACTATTGCACGTTTTCCCACATTTTCCGTTTGCCATATTTTTTGCCCACTCGCTTATCAATATCTTTTCGTAGCCTCCTTCACAACTTACTTTCCTACCTATCTTTGTCTAATCAGTACATTTGGTAACCATCCCTTCATCCAGGTCAAGGGGCCACAGGTTGAAGGTGAGAGGGGGAATATTTAAGGGAATTGTGTTGGGGAAGTTTTTCATGGAGAGAATGGTGAGTGCGCCTGGAACAGCGCACCAAAGGGGGTGGTGGAAGCAGGCACATTGGCAACATTTAAGAGGCATCTGGATGGGTACGTGAGTAAGGAGGGAAGAGAGGGATATGGAAAGAGTAAGGGCAGAGGATTTTTTTGTAGTTTAGTTAGAGCATTATGATTGGCACGGGCTTGGAGGGCCGAAGGGCCTGTTCCTGTGCTGTAATTTTCTTTGTTATTTCTTTATTCTAAATGTAAATATTGGTTAAATATGCAAGATGAAAGTCAGGAGACAATAACTGTGGATGGACAAAGTTAGATAAAAACGTGAATGGCTAGAAAATGCAGTGTATGTTCTGACAGTGCATTCGAAAGGTGTTGTGATACCAGGAAAAGATCTCGGACTTGTAGACAGGACTCTGGTCACATGTGGGAAAGGTCATGCAGCAGCAGCCCACAAAGGGAGGAGGGTGAATCCAGGTTGTAGCTTGACCAGAAAAGAACTACAGAACAAACAGGGAATGTCAGTTGAAACAGGATTTGGATGGATACATGAATAGGGAGGGTTACAGTCCAAGTAAGGGCAGAAGGTTTTTCCTTAAGTTTAATTATGGCATCATGATCAGCACGGACTTGGAGGGCCGAAGGGCCTGTTCCTGTGCCGTACTTTTATTTGATGTGGAAATGCCAGTGTTAGACTGGGGTGGACACGATGAGATGTCACATGGCACCAGGTTGTAGTCCAACAGTTTTATTTGAAATCACAAGCTTTTGGAGTACTGTTACTTCATCAGGTGAAGTAGATAGAGGCATGCAGACACAGAATATATAGATGGACTGACAATAGCCTGACATTTGCAGATAATCAAGAGTGTCAATGGATAAGTAAGACAGTGTAGTGCAATTTAGGCCTCTGTGCTTTTACTTCTTCTTATCCCAGCACTCGTCCTTGTGGCACATCACGCATTACATCTTGCCAACCTCAAAAAGATGCACTTATGTCTACTCTCTGCTTCCTGATAACCAGCCAATCTTCTATCGATGCCAATTTGTTACCCTCTAGAACATGAGCTTATATTTTCTGCAATAGCCTGTATATACCATTTTATTAAACACCTTCTGGAAATCTAAATACAACTTACCCATAATTCCCCTTTATCTAGAGCACATGTTACTGTCTCAAAGAACTCCAATAAGTCGGTTAAACATGATTTCTCTTTAGATGTTGCCTCTACCTAATTATCTTGAACTTATCCAACAGCCCTGCTATAACTTATTCAATACTAGCTTCTAACATTTTCCCTATGTCAGATGTTAAGGGAAGTGGCCTACAGTTTCCTGCTTTCTGCCTCCCTCCCTTTTTGAATAAAAGAGTTAAATTTGTTACCTTCCAACCTAATGGCACCGTCCTCGAATCTAGGGCATTTTCAAAAAACAAAATCAGTGCATAAACTATCCCACTAGCCACTTCTTTTAAGACCCAAGGATGAAGTCTATCAGGTTCCGAGCTCTCGTTAGCCTGCATGTCCAACAATTTACTCAATACCACTTAGCTGGTTATTCCCTTCTGTCCACTTCCTGGTTTATAGCTGCTTCTGGGGTATTACTTGTATCCTTTATAGTGAAGACTGATGCAAAATGCCTGTTCTCCAGTCTTGTATACTGGGATTCCTTTAGTGCCAGTGCTTAGACAGAGCAGAGTTTGTTCAGTGTGTCCAAGAGTGCTTCTCAAGATAATTTGTAGATGATCCAACTCGGGAAGGGGCTATCTTTGACCTGGTTCTGGGAAACAAGCTTGGACAAGTGATTGATGACTCAGTGGGGGACCATTTGGGACCAGGGATCACACTTCTTGTAGAAAAGGATTGAAATAGTCCCAGAATTAAAGTACTAAACTAGGGGGAAGGCTAACCACGACAGTATTAGGCAGGAATTGGGGAACGTAGACTGGAATGGCTGTTTGAGGGTAAATCCACATCCAATATGTGCGAGTCTTTTAAAAGACAGTTGTTAACAATTCAGGACAAGTATATTCCTGTAAAAAGTAAGGATAAAGATGACAAGATTCAGGAACCCTGGACAACAAGAGAGATTGTGAGCTTAGTGAAAGACAAGGCATACATAAACTTCAGGAAATTGAAAACGGATAAAGCTCTTAAGGAATACAAAGTCAGCAGGAAAGAACTTAAACAGGGACTTGGGGGGCAGGCAGGATTAAGGAGAATCCAAAGGCTTTTTACATGTATATAAGGTGGAAGAGGGAGTTAAGTAAAGGGTAGGTCCACTCAAGGACAGTGGAGGGAATATGTGTATGGAGCCAGATGAGATGGGTGAGGTCCTTAATGAGTACTTTGCATCAATATTCACAAAGAAGGAGGATGTGGTGGATGGTGAGTGTAGCAAGGATGTTGACATTCCAGGACATGCTAAAACAAAAAGGGAGGAGATATTGGAGGTGTTGAAAAACATTAAGGTGGACCAATCCCAAGGGCCGGATAGGATCTATCCCAGAATACTAAGAAAGGCGAGGGAAGAAATTGCTGAGGCCTTTGTATCCTCCTCTGCCATGGGGAAGTACCAGAGGATTGCAGAGTAGCTAATATTGTTCCTTGTTTAAGAAGGGCAGAAGAGATAATGTGGGAAATTACAGGCCTGTACTCCTTACATTAGTGGTGGGGAAATTATTGGAGAAGATTCTTAGGGACAGGACATACTCACATCTGGAAGAGAATAGGCTTATTAGTGATAGGCAGCATGGTTTTGTGAAGGGGGTATTGTGTCTCACATTGTTTGAGGAAGTGACAAGAAAGATTGATCACAGCAGGGCAGTTGATGTTGTATACATGGACTTTGCTAAGGTTTCTCATGACAGAAGATGAAGTCGTACGGGATCGGAGGTGAACTGATAAGATGGATACAAAACTGGCTTGAGCGTAGAAAGAGAGTAGCAGTGGAAGGGTACTTTTCTAACTGGAGGTCTGTGACAAGCGGCATTAAACAAGGATCAGTACTGGGGCCTCTGTTGTTTGTAATATATATATGTGATTTGGAGAAAAAGGTAGACAGTCTGATTAATAAATTTGCAGACGATACAAAAATTAGGAGAGTAGTGGATAGTGAGGAAGATTGCCAGAGGATACAGCAAGATATAAATCGGCTGGAGACCTAGGCTTAAAGATGGCAAATGTGAGGTGTATGCATACCCTGTGTATATGTATAAGATTTTGGTTAGGCCACATCGGGAGTATTGTTTGCAATTCTGGTTGCCACATTACCAGAAGGATGTTGATGCATTGGAAAGGGTGTAGAAGTGATTTACCAGGATGTTGTCTGATTTGGAGGATATGAACTAAGAAAAGTTGAACAAACTTGGATTGTTTCCACTGGAGCATCAGAGGATGAGGAGGGACCTAATTGAAGTTTGAAAGATTGTAAAAGGCTTGGATGGAGTGGCTAGTCAAAGTTTTTTTCCCACGGTCGAAAGGTCAATTACTCAGGGGTATAGGTTGAAGATGAGACGGGGAAAGTCCAAAAGAGATGTAAGGGGCAAGTTTTTCAACAAAGGGTGGTGAATGCTTGGAATGGGCTACCGAAGGAGGTCGTGGAAGCAGATTCTATAACAACATCCAGACAGATTCATGAATAGGGAGGGAATAGAGGGATATGAACAACGTAGAGACAAGAAAATATTAGAACAGAGAGATATCCGTGTCAGCACAGACTTGGTGGGCTGAAGGACTTGTTTCTGTGCTGCACTGTTCTTTGTAGGATCAACACTCATTTTATTAACTCCTTTCTTTTTTAAAATATTCCCATTAAGTGTTTTTAAATTTCTGGCCATCTTTCTCTCTAATTCCTCCCTTCTTATTAATCTTTTAATCATCCTTTATTGTTTCTTGTATTGGAATTTTTTGAGGATGTAACTGGTAGAGTTGACCAAGGGAAACCAGAGGATGTGGTTTATTTAGACTTTCAGAAGGTTTTCAACAATATCATAAGAACACAAGAAATAGGAGCAGGAGTAGGCCATCTAGCCTGCCCCACCATTCAATAAGATCATGGCTGATCTGAAGTGGATCAGTTCCACTTTCCCGCTTTCTCCCCATAACCCTTAATTCTTTTGTCTATCAGAAATCTATCTACCCATGACTTAAATATATTCAACGAGGTAGCTCCAGCACTTCAATGGGCAGAGAATTCCAGAGATTCACCACCCTTTGAGTGAAGAAGTTCCTCGTCAACTCCGTTCTAATCTGCAACACCCCCCACTTATTTTGAGGCTGTGCCCTCTAGTTCTGTTTTCCTTTCTAAGCAGGAAGAATCTCTATACCTCTACCCCATCTAGCCCCTTCATTATCTTATATGTCTCTATAAGATCCCCTTCAGCCTTCTAAACTCTAACGAGCACAGGCCCAGTCTATTCAATCTCTCTTCATTAGCTAACCCCCTCATCTCCGGTATCAGCCTGGTGAACCTTCACTGTACTCCCTCCAAGGCCAATATATCCTTTCTCAAATAAGGGGACCAAAACTGCACAGTACTCCAGTTGCAGCCTCACCAGTGCCTTGTACAGTTGCAGCAAGACCTCCCTGCTTTTATATTCTATCCCCCTCGCTATAAAGGCCATCATTCCATTCGCCTTCTTGATCACCTGCTGCACCTGCAGACTGAGTTTTTGCGATTCGTGCACAAGGACCCCCAGGTCCCTCTGCACTGTAGCATGCTGCAGCTTTTCACCGTTTAAATAATAATCCCTCCTACTATTATTTCTACCAAAGTGGATAACCTCACGTTTGCTAACGTTATACTCTATCTGCCAGGTCCTTGCCCACTCACTCAGCATATCCAGATTTCTCTGCCTGACACAACAGACTACTATGTAAAGTTCAAGCACATGGGATTGCAGGTAATGTCTTGAGGTGGATAGAAAGCAAAGAGTTGGCATTAATGGGTCTTTTTCTGATTGGCAGTCAGTGACTAGTGGGGTTCTGCAGGGATCTGTGCTAAGGCCCCAACTGTTCACATTCTATATTAATGATTTGGATGAGGGAACTGAATGTATTATCTGCAAATTTGTAGATGATACAAATGTGAGTCAATTACTCGGGGGTATTGGTTGAAAGTGAGACAGGGAAAGTTTAAAAGGGATGCAAGGGGCAAGTTTTTCACACAGAGGGTGGTGAATGCCTGGAACACGCTGAAGGTAATGGTGATGGAAGCAGAGTCTTTAACAACATTTGGATCGATATATGAATAAGGAGGGAATAGAGGGATATGGATCACATAGAGACAAGTCAGGGTGAGCTGTGAGGAGATGCAGAGATGCTTCAGTATGATTTGAACAGGCTGAGTGTGTGGGCATCTACATGGCAGATGCAGTATAATTATGGATGAACATGAGGTTATCTACTTTGGCAATAATAGGAAGACAGATTTCTACTTGACTGGCTGTAAATTGAGAGAAGTACTCAACCTCATAAGACCTTGGTTTTCCTCATGCATCAGTTGCTGAAAGCAAGCACAGCAGGCAGTAAAGAATGCATATGGTATGTTGGCCTTCATAGCAAGAGGATTTGAGTACAAGGATAAGAATGTTTTGCTGCAATTGTATAGGGCGTTGATGAGGTCACATTTGGAGTAATGTGTGCAGTTTTGGTGTTTTTATTTGAGGAAGGATGTCCTTGTCATAGAAGAAGTAGAGCGAAGGTTTACCAGGCTGATTCCTGGGATGGCAGGTCTTTCATATGAGAAGGGTATATGTCAGTTAGGATTATATTCACTGGAGTTTGGAACAGTGAGAGGGGATCTCATAGAAATTTATGAAATTGTAACCGGTTAGATAGGGTAGATTCAGAATGTTCCCAATGGTGGGGAAGTGCAGAACTAGAGGTCATAGTTGAAGATAAAGGGGTAAACCCTTTAGAACTGAGGTGAGGAGAAATTTCTCATCCAGAGGGTGGTGAATGTTTGGAATTCACTACCACAGAATGTAGTTGAGGCCAAAACAATGTCTGATTTCAAAAATAAATTAGATGTTGCTCTTGGGCTAAAAGGATCAAGGGATATGGGAGGAAGGTGGGGGGTCAGGAATTTGAATTCAGTGATCAACCATGATCAAAATGAACAATGGAGCAGGCTTGAAGGGCCAAATGGCCTACTCCTGCTTCTAGTTTCTATCCAATCTTCTGACCTGCCATCTGTCTTTGCATAATTATATGCTTTTCCTTTGTAAATCTGATATCCTTAAATTTCCTAAGTTAAACGTAGATGAAGGGTCTGTCCCTTGGACATTTTCTCACTCGTTAGAATGCATCTATTCTGTGCATTCTGAAATCCCCCCTTAAAGTCTTTTTGCCTGCATCTCTACTGACCTACCCCTAACATAGTTTGTCAATTCACTTCAGTGGTTCAGCTTTTATGCCGTCATAATTGCCTGTATTTAAGTATAAAAACGTAGGAAGGAATTTTTTTGTTCCACCTGGCATGGAAATCAGTGGGCAAGGGTCAGACCATGGAAAGGTCCATTGACCATGGGCAGGATTTTACAGTTTCAAGACGAGTGAGGCCATAAAATCCGCCCGTAGTCTCAGATCCATTCCTCTCCCCCTCAAACTGAATTTAAAATTAAATCATATTATGGTCGCTGCTACCCTAGAAATGCCTTCACTATGAGATCCTTGATTATTCCATCTCGTTGCCCAAAATAAATTAAGGATAGTATTAGATCCAAAGAGGAGTCGTATAAAGTTGCTAGAAAATGTTGAGGGTTCCCACCTCTACCACCTTTTCAGACAGAGCTCCAGATTCCCATCACCCTCTTCGTCACATATCCTATAAGCCTCCTGCCCTATAACTTAAATCTATGCCCCCTACTAATTGACTTTTACCCTTCTGCTCAGGGTAAAATTTCCTTCCAATCTACCCTATCTATGCCCCTCATAATTTTATACACTTCAATCAGATCCTCCCTCAGCCTTCTCTGCTCCAAGGAAAACAACACCAGCCTATCCAATCTCTCTTGATAGCTTAAATGCTCCAATCCAGGTCAACATTCTGGTGAATCTCCTCTGCACCCTTTCTATTGCAATTACTTCCTTCCTATAGTGTGGTGACCAGAACTGTACACAGGACTCCAGCTATGGCTGAGCCAACATTTTATACAACTCCATCATAACCTCCCCGTTCTTGTATTCAATGCCTTATTATTTAAAAAATAGTGCTGGAAAATTTAACTGGTAAGTCCTCAGGACCTGATAATCTATATCCCAGAGTAAGTGGAGAGGGCCAGGGAAATAGTGGATGCATTAGCTATCATCTTCTATAATTTTCAAGTTTCTGGAACAATCCCGGCAGATTGGAGGGTGGCAAATGTAACTCCAATATTTAAAAAAGGGAGGGGAGGAGAAAACAGGGAATTAAAGACCAGTTAGTAGCAAGGAAAATGCTCGGGTCTCTTACAAAGGATGCAATAACAAGACACTTTGAAAGTATCAACGGGATTAGACAAAGTCAACGTAGATTTGTGAAAGGGAAATCATGTTTGACAAATCTACTGGAGTTTTTTGAGGATGTAACCAGTGGAATAGGCAAGAGTGAACCAGTGGATGTAGCATATTTGGATTTTCAGAAAGCTTTTGATAAAGTCCCACAATAGAGGTTAGTGTGCAAAATTAACCCATATGGGACTGGGGGTAATATATTGGCAAGGATCTTTTTCAAAGTGTCAAGCAGTGAGTAGTGGGTTCCTGTGGGGATCAGTGCATTCGCAATGTACATCAATGATTTGGATGAAGGAATCAAAAGTAAGTTTGCTGATGACACAAAACTAAGTGAGAATGTGAGTAGGATGTTAAGAGGCTTCAAGATGATTGAGACAACTTGATTGAATGGGCAAATGCATGGCAGTACTGCCTGGGTAATTGTAAAGTTATCCACTTCCGATGGAGAAACTGAATAGTGGAGTACTATTTAAATGGTGATAGATTGAGAAATGTTGAAGTACAAAGATAGCTGGTGTCCTGAAAGCAAGTATGCAGGTACAACAAGCAGTTAGGAAGGCAGATGTATGTCGGCCTTCATTGCAGGAGGACCTGAGTACAGGAGCAAGACTTATTGCATCTGTACAGGCTGTTGGTAAGACCACATGTGGAATATTGTGTGCAGTTTTGGTCTCCTCATCCAAGAAAATATGTACTTGCCTTAGAGGGGATGAATGGGGATCTAACTGAAATGCACAGAATTCTGGTACGGCTGGACAGATTGGATGCAGAGATGTTGTTTCCTCTGGCTGGGATTGGGGGAGTGGGGTGACAATTCTAGAACAAGAGGACACAGTTTCAGAATACAGGGTAGGCCATTTGGGGCATGGATGAAGAAAAATATCTTCAATCAGAGATGGTGAACCTGTAGAATTACCATACAAGTCTGTGGAGACCAAGTCATTGAATATATTTAAGAGAAAAACAGACAGATTTTTAGGTTCGAAAAGTGTCAAGGGGTATGGGGAGAGTGCAGGAGTATGGCATTGACATAGAGAATCAACCATGATTATATTGAACCATGGAGCAAGTTTGAAGGGCTGAATGGCCTACTAATGCTCCTATTTTCTATGCAACACTTCATTCACCAAATGCATTGGCTTTAAAATAGTTCATTGGAAAAAAACTGCATTAAACACCAAAAGCTGACAGACACATCAGACAGTGTATTACCTCAGAAAAATTCTTGTAATGATTTAATGGGATTGAGAGTTATAGATAGGCCTGGTAGGTATGGATATGATCGGCGCAACTTATGGGCCGAAGGGCCTGTTGTGCTGTAGTGTTCTATGTTCTTATAATTTTCTGGTGGTGTCCAGAACTTTTTATACAATCTTCAACGAGGAATGAAGTGAATCAGTAAAGAATTCATTAGGATAATTGAGTATGCATTGGATTATTAAAAGACACTGACACTATTTTAGAGATGTGGAGTTGTGCTAATTGGCTGTTTAATATTGTGTATCAATGGTGGGCCATGTGGCTGCTGGTACTGGGTCACTAACAAGAGTGCATTATACCAGCCACTGATAATAATGGGAAAATAGTATATGCACGAACCTGCCTGCTGTAAGAGGCAGAAACTGTCTGTATTTACATGGAAATAAACAGTGACATGGACTGGCTGCGCTGAATGTCCTGTTCCCTTGATATCATTTTGCTAAATGGCAATTATCCATGATTAAGTTAGGACAGGGTGTTTCCCAAGACAAGAACTGCTGAGGAGTGGGAACCATGTCCAATTTCTTTTTGGACTACCGCCAAATGTAACAACCTATTTGAGTCCTAGCTAAAATCAGCTTATAAAACAGAGAATTGGAATCAAAAAGGATAACTTGGGACATTTATATATGACTTAATAAACCACAGAGCCTTTGAGACAACCACTCTAAACACCTTGAAAAGGATATTCATGGAATGCCACTGAAATCTCCAGAATTCATTTAAATGCCTTCAAAACATTAGCAATTTTAAAACACAAGATAATTTGTTAAGATCATCAAGTTTAATCTAAACATTATCTTTAATAAACTAAAATACATTCTGATATTCAAAGACCTTGTAAGTAAGACTGTGTGCAAGTGTGAACTCATAATATGGCAGCAAAGTTATTTAACTGGAAGAAGAGTAAAGCAACGCATTGCGAGAAGCCTTAATGAAGACTTTCCTGATCAAGGTCATGCTTGATAGCAGTACTTCCATTTGCATTCACGTTTTAATTAGCCCATCTCCTACAAAGATAATGGCGTTTGCTACTTGTATATTCCAACTGCTGGTCCATGAACGATAGGGATATAATTATGACTGCGACAGTGCTGTTGATGGCTCAGTGCTATTTACTCAAAAAAAAATCAGAAAGATCATTACTCACCCTCCAGCAGCAGCCGCATGAAGACAGGTCCTGCCAAATTCATCTGGGGTGTCTATATCAAAGCCTGTAAAATGAATAAGCACTTTGTGAAACTACAAAAGGAACATTCATCTCTTCTGCCAATCTGTCAGCAGAACTTTTATAGCTGATCTGGTACTAAGCAGAGTTTTATCCAGCAACAGTTCTCAAAAACTGAAAGCACCTTCTTTACGTTGCTAACAAAAAACAGAGAATTAAATGCATTGTGTTTAAAATAATCAACTGATAATCCCTGTCCACACATTGACTGGTAGTCTAATATTCACTTGGTGTGATGTTACCTCATGGTACATAAGATACAGAACTTTTAATAGATGGGCATGAGATCAGGGCAGTGGTGTCAGAACTTGTCACACCTTTGGAAGGAAAGTTACTTACATTAAGATAATCACTATGTAACAACTGTCACAGGGAAGAGGAAATTATTTTAGGAAATTGCCAATTTACTCCAGTAAACTCTCAAGTTTCTACAGCTCAATAATGAGCTTGAAGCACACAAGGAATTCAGATTCATTAAACATTTGCAGGTTTACTACATACATCATTCAGATATACTCGTGCATTACTTTTTAGCATATTTATCTTTTATTTTATTCGGTCTTAATTTTATGTAGCAAACAAGGAAATGCATGTAATTATGGGAGTGGAAGTCTATGGGAGACGAATCAGATAACAAGGACAGGTACAGGCTTTTTAATTAGTTCCTCATTCCACATAATAACAATGGTAATTTGATTATCCAGAAAGCAATTGTAGAGTGCTGAAGCAAGCATAATTGGGGATCCAATATTCAACTATAAACAAAATGCAGGTTTTAAGAGTATTGGAATTAACTTAAAAAGGTAATGAATACTGGTCATGTGTTAGAAATTTGTCTCAGTGTAAAATGAGCCTTATAGGAAACAGCATACTCAGAAATATGCAACATTGATGGCAATTGAGCTAAATATCACAGGCTGTGTTTTATGGGGCTGCCGATGGCATATTGCTCATTTTACACCATCATCTGAGGAGGATTCCTACAGTTTTGGTCCTCTTAGCTAAGGAATTGAAGCAGTCCAAATTGAATACTGGCATTGAAGCAGTAAATGAGCTTCACTAGACTGAACCTGGGTAATGGGGGGATGTTCTTAAGAGGAGAGGTTGTGCCTGTACTCACTGGAGTTCGGAAGAATGAGAGATGACCTTACTGAGACATGAAGGATTCTCTGGGCACTTGACAGAGTAGATGCTGAGAGGCTGTTTCCCCTTGTAAGGAAGTCTAGGACCAGAAGGCATAATTTCAGACTAAGTGGCCACCCATTTAAGACAAAAATGAGGAGGAACTTCTTTTCTTAGAAGGGTAGTAAACCTGTGGAATCCTTTACCGCAAAGGACTGTAGAGATTGGGTCATTAAGTACACTCAAGGCTGAAAGATGGATTTTTAATCAGTAATGGAATCAAGGGTTATGGGGAATAGGGCAGGAAAGTAGACTTCACATTATCAGATCAGTCACATCTTTTGAATGGGAAGCAGACTCAAGGGATGGAAAGCCTTACTTCTGTTCCAATGTCTTATGGTCACATTCGTGATTATCTTTGTTTTAACCTTCAGTATTGAGGACTGAGTAAAAAGTCAGAGAAAGCTAAGTGATGATTTTGAAAGAGATCAAAGCACGAATTTGTAACTAAAGGTTTTACTTTATTACAAATACCTGAGGACAACAGCTTTCGACAGCAATCAGAAAAGCCACTTAAGGCTGCTAAATGTAGTGGAAACATTCCATGGATACCCCGGCTAGGGAGGAAAAGCAGAATTTTAAAAGCGTAAATTTATTCAAGATATCACATCATTCATAGAACCAACATAGAACCAATTCAGTTCTCCTTAATTAAAATCTTCACAATCCTTTTTGGCAGAAGTGGAATTAGTTCAGCATTAAAAACCATTTAAAATATCAGATTTGATTGCGTCACTAGTGTTGTAGGTTACTATACACTGATCATTCTCTCAGCCCCATATCGTTTGCTAAAATTAGATTTGGATAAATATAACACAAGTGTAAGAAAACTATATGTACACTAATTAAAATACAATACACACAGTTGAAAATTATAAACAAATGGAAAAGTCACATGTCCTCACCCTGTGAACAAATGCAATCAGCCTTGGGCTACTGTCACAATAGCTGACACAGAACAATTGTATCTAAAATAGATTCATGTACATGAAATGCCATGAATACTTTTCAGAAAGGTGATTATTTGCTACATAAATGCACGTTCTTTCTTCATTAGTAATTCTGCTTGCAGTATTAATACTCCTGTAAGTAATCCTCAGTGAATGGTTGTTCCAAATGTGTTTTTGGCTTAAGAAATGACAGATGACAGTAATGGTTAATTTGTTAAATCGCCTGGCACAGTAGTTAGCACTGCTGTCTCACAGTGCCAGGGACCCAGATTCAATTCCAGTCTTGGATGACTGCGTGGAGTTTGCATGTTCACCCCGTATCAGTGTGAGTTTCTTCCGGGTGCTCTGGTTTCCTCCCACAGACCAAAGATGTACAGATTAGATGGACTGGCCATGCTAAATTGCCCCTTAGTGCCCTAAGATATGTAGGTTAGATGAATTAGCCATGGCAAACGTGTAAGATTATGGGTATAGGGTGGGGATAGGGTCTGGGTAAGGTACTCTGTCAGAGAGAGTTGGTGCAGACTAGATGGACTGAATGGCCTCCTTCTGCACTGTGCGATTCCATGATGCTACGTAAAGAGCTTGTGATTAATAAGTGCAGAGAACATGCACACACAATATCACGAATGCTGAGTTTTACAGGATGCTGTGTTCTAATATATTCCCTATAACTTAAAGTGAAACAGATAGTTTTGAAAGAATGGATGCTGAAGTCACAAGAACCACCTCAGTTCAGAGAAGTGCCCATGTGAACTGATTCAAGGGAGAGAAATTCAACTGAAAACCTATTGGCAGTTTATTACCTTTATATATACAGAAAAAGGACAGCTGCTGCTGAATTAGGGGACATAATGAAGCTACTGCTGTGAGAAAGCCAGTGGACTGTTTGGTGCTATAGACCAAGCAGGATGTTGGTGAGTGTTTGGTTTCTGTTCAAAAGCAAGGAAACAGGATAGATGGCGATTGTGAACATTTAAGAAATGGAGAGTCATTAAAGCATGCCTTGCAGGTGATAACTGTATCTAGAAAAACTTGGGCTGAGTGGAACAATTGTCGAAGAACAACGGAAACTTTGACCTGATAAGGTGGGAAGAACTTTAGACAGATAGAAGCGATTGTAGGACTATTCCTGTAATGCTAATATCTGTCAGAAGCAGGATGCACAGTGAAGGAGTTTCGTAAGACATGTTTTGACTATGTTAGTTAATGCAAAACTTACCTTTTTCTTTAGTTTGATGTATTGGTAGGTTGTTAATTGTTTGAACTGTGTTGATTTCAGTTTGGCTGTTAGAATAAAAGTCTTAAACATGAAATCTTGTGTTTTCTGTTCATTGGGAAACTAATCTTTTTAAAAGTGAGCAGTTTCTTTGAGGATTGTAACAGTATCTCCCCTTGATATCATACACGGTAAATACAGAAGAATCTGGATAAATTCTGGAAGGCAGTTAATAAGTGGTAAATAGTTTTTACAATTGACTAATGTAAATCAATTAGACTGGGGATGAGAAATAAACAATAACAGCATAAACTAGTTAGCCCTAGAATAGAAGGCATAATTCAAATAGATCTGTGATATTAGTAATTAACTCACTGGAATCGTGTAGCTGCTGGCAACAATGCACAAAATTCACTCTATTTTCAGACAAAGGTTGAGAGACAGGGCACAGATTCCAAAAGATGCATGTGTATGTAAGGTTGTCACACCAGTTCTAGCTAATGATGCATAATTTTGGCTGTTGGACGACAGCAAAGGTATTCATTAACTAGAAGCTATGAAGGGCAACTAAATGGTAACGATGTAAAATAATGACAAGGCATAGTACAGGAAAGAGATAGAGAATCTGGTGAACTGGTGTGATGACAATAATCTTTCCCTCAATGTCAACAAAATGAAGGAGATGGTCATCACCTTCAGGAAGCATAGTGGAGGGCATGCCCCTGTCTATACCAATGGGAATGAAGTAGAAATGGTCAAGAGCTTCAGATTTTAGATGTTCAGCTCACCAACAACCTATCCTGGTCTCTCTGTGTGGACGCTATAATTAAGAAAGCCCATCAATGCCTCTACTTTCTCAGGGGACTAAGGACATTTCGCATGTCCGCTACGACTCTCACCAACCTCTATAGATGCACCATTGAAAGCACTCTTTCTGGTTGTATCACAGCTTGATAAGGCTCCTCTCTACCTAAGAAACTACAAAGAGTCGTGAATGAAGCCCTGTCCATCACCCAGACCAGCCTCGCATTCACTGACACTCTCTACACTTCTCGCCTCGGAATAGCAGCCAGCAGAATCAAGAACCCCCTGCACTCTGGACATACTCTCTTCCATCTTCTTCCGTTGGGGAAAAAGATACAAAAGACTGAGATCACATACTAGCTGACTCAAAAAAAAGTTTCTTCCTTGCTGCCATCAGACTTTTGAATGGACCTACCTTGCATTAAATTCTCTAGCTATGACTGCAACACTACACTCTGCACTCTCTCCTTTCCTTCCCTATGTATGGCATGCTTTGTCTATCTCGCGCACAAAAAAACAATACCTTTCACTGTATGCTGATACATAAGAACATAAGAAATAGGAGCAGGAGTAGGCCATCTAGCCCTTCGAGCCTGCCCCGCCATTCAATAAGATCATGGCTGATCTGAAGTGAATCAGTTCCACTTTCCTGCTTTCTCCCCATAACCCTTAATTCCCTTGTCTATCAGAAATCTATCTACCCGTGACTTAAATATATTCAATGAGGTAGCCTCCACCACTTCAATGGGCAGAGAATTCCAGAGATTCACCACCCTTTGAGTGAAGACGTTCCTCCTCAACTCCGTTCTAAACTGACCCCCCAGCTTATTTTGAGGCTGTGCCCTCTAGTTCTGCTATCCTTTCTAAGCGGGAAGAATCTCTCTACCTCTACCCTACCTAGCCCCTTCATTATCTTGTAAGTCTCTATAAGATCCCCCCCTCAGCCTTCTAAACTCTAACAAGTACAGGCCCAGTCTATTCAATCTCTCCTCATTAGTTAACCCCCTCATCTCCAGTATCAGCCTGGTGAACCTTCTCTGTACTCCCTCCAAGGCCAATATATCCTTTCGCAAATATGGGGACCAAAACTGCACACAGTAGTTCAGTTGCTGCCTCACCAGTGCCCTGTACAGTTGCAGCAAGACCTCCCTGCTTTTATATTCTATCCCCCTCGCTATGAAGGCCAACATTCCATTCGCCTTCTTGATCACCTGCTGCACCTGCAGACTGGGTTTTTGCGACTCGTGCACAAGGACCCCCAGGTCCCTGTGCACAGTAGCATGCTGCAGCTTTTCACCATTTAAATAATAATCCCTCCTACTATTATTTCTACCAAAGTGAATAACCTCGCATTTGCTCACATTATACTCCATCTGCCAGGTCCTCGCCCACTCACTCAGCCTATCCAGATCTCTCTGCAAAATTTCTGCACCTTCCATGCAATTTGCTTTTCCACTCATCTTCGTGTCATCAGCAAATTTTGTTACCCTACACTCAGCCCCCTCCTTCAGATCGTCTATGTAAATGGTAAACAGTTGAGGCCCCAGCACCAATCCCTGCGGCACTTCACTAGCCACCAACTGTCAACCAGAAAAGCACCCACTGATTCCATCTTTCCGCTTCTCGCTTCCTGTTAGATAACCAATCCTCAATCCACACTAACTCCTTACCCCCAGCTCCGTGCACCCTAACCTTCTGCAGCAACCTTTTGTGAGGCACCTTATCGAATGCCTTCTGGAAATCTAAAAACACCACATCCACCGGTTCCCCTGTCTACTGCACTAGTCACATCCTCATAGAAATCCAATAAATTCGTTAAACACGACTTCCCCTTCACGAATCCGTCTGTGTCTGCTTGATCAAACCGTTCTTTTCTAGGTGTCTTGCTATTTCTTCTTTGATGATAGATTCTAGCATTTTTCTAACTACGGACGTTAAGCTAACCGGCCTATAATTCCCTGCCTTTTGTCTGCTACATGTGACAAATCAAATCAAAGTTTAAGATATTCAAGTAACAATCATGCATTCTCTACTTTGGAGAAGGTTCAGAGAAGATGTTTAAAACAATCCTAAAAGCAACAGATTAAACTGAACACTGCAAGTGATCTGAATCTTTTAATAACAGCAGTCGTGAATGATTCAAGGTAAGCTGTTGATGTGCAACAGGATGGTGAGGAAGTCATGACGCACAGTACTTATACAGGAAGTTTACACTTACAATTGTAAGCTTTTCGCAGTCCAGACTGCTCCACAAATCCTTATAATAGTGGGAGATGGTCATATCCACACAGACTTGGGATTTTTCTGTATGCTTACCTGGTGTTTTCACTGATTTACACAGTGCTTTTCCTAGCAAATGTAGAACTGCGTACTTGAACAAGCTTTTAAGTATATCAGCTGGAGTGTCAAGGCATGCCAGCAGAATGACAATCCTAACACTGCTCATACTTTCCCACCACTGCTCTCCCAATCCCCACCCAAAATTGCTCACTCCCTCCTGACTCTGCTCATTTATCTCCCAAAAATGATCACACAACCATCCACATCTCTCTAGCTCACCCCCACCTGTGCCCTATCTTCTGACTGATCTCATGAACATATGGACAAGGAATAGTAGGCCTTTCGGCCTCTCAAGTCTGGTCTGCCATTTAATAAAATCATATCTGATTTTTAAAATTCAATTATTGAATGTGGACATCACTAGTTAGACCAACATTTATTATCCATCCCAAGTTGCCTTTGAGAAGGTGATGGTGAGCTGTCTTGCTGAACTGCTGCAGTCCCTGAGGAGTAGGTTTATCTACAGAGCTGTCAGGAAGGGAGTTCCAGGATTTTGACCCAGTGACATTGAAAGAATGACAAGAGGAACCTCTAGGCGGTGATGTTCTAAGGTGCACTAAAATGAGTTTTCAGGTTTTCTACAGCTTTAAGATTTATATTCAGTAATAAAGCTGGCAGTGGCTTTACTGCTAAGCTTCGGTGTCTTCCAAAATTGCCAATAAAGAAACTGAAATCCTCTTTAACATGTGATTGCTGCTACCAGTGCTTAGTATAGTATAAACACTTGTGTGCCCTTGTATTTCAAAACAGCATTTAGGACAGTTAATGACCTCACTCTTGTAAAATTGCATGAGGGTTGCTGCCTGTTAGAAGTCTTACTTTTACACTGCATTTAAAAAGTTTACTTTTTTTTGATATTAAAAAAGCGATGCTAATAAACACACATTGGAACCATTATATGGTTAATTAGCTCGCTATACTTCAAGAAATGAGCCTATAAATGCAAAATATCTTCCTTCCAGTGAAAATTAGGCTACTCCTGACAGTAAATCTTCAAAAGCAGAATTGCACTCAAACTGTTTTGGCAGAGGTATATAGTCCTGATTCTTCAAACTGCAGTTATCTAATACCATAAAGATGGAATAACTAGCTCCAGCGTGTGAACTGAGATCCTTAGCTGATGTTCTTCTCAATGGACATCTTTTATTTATTGATGTATTGATAAATCATAACACACAGTTGCAACCCTTGAATACAAGACTAGTCGACCAAATATTTTTTAAAATATCAGTCAAAGTTTATTTATTAGTGCCACAAGTATGCTTACATTAACACTGCATTGAAGTGACTGTAAAAATCCTCTAGTCGCCACACTCTGGCACTTATTTGGGTATGATGGGCACTTGTTTGGGTACACAGAGAGAATTTAGCATGGCCATTTAACATAGCAATCTACACTTTGGGCAGGACCCATCAGAGCAGAAGTGAAATATTTAATTCATGATCAATATATGATTTCAGTACTATAATCCCCAACTCAATGAGCATTGGGAGAATTATTTATTAAATAATGAATTTATGAATATCAAAAACATATTCTATGAATATTAAGAAGAATACACAGAAGCAGCATTTGCAGAAAACATACCACATGCATGATTTTTTAAAAATGTTACAGTCCAAAACAAAAGTCAAATTATCAAGTTGGATTGGAAATAATTTCAACAAAGGAAAGCAGGTAATAAATTTGAAAATTGATCTGTAGAAAGACAGTGACCTATGGAATTCTGGAGGGGTTTCACAGTACACGTAAATTGTGCAGAACCTTATCAGGGTGACAAGTAACTGACGCAACAAGCATTGAGAGGTCTGCTTGAATTAAAGAACGTAAGATCAGTTTTATTGAGAGTAATGTGCCCCAAGCATCTCTGCCATCTTTCCTCCCTATCACTTGATTGCAGAGTCTTCAGCTGCCAGTCTGATTTTCTGAAGTTTTTCCCAAAGTCTCTCCATTTCTTTATTCCCCTAACTCGACCATTGAAAACTTACCCAGAGCCCATAATTTTGATCAAATGTTTCATTATCTCTACTAATTATCCAACCATTCTTGGCACCTGTATCTTTTTATTGTTGTTCTCTGATAAGTGTTCTGAGGATTTTCATTTAGAAATAGGGCTGAACTCCAGTTCTGAGGGAATTTCCATTTAGTGAATAAGTAACGAAGAAAAGGATTTGGGTTGAATTATTGAAAGTAATCCAGTCAACATAAACTATTATTGCTAAATAATGGAACAAAACAGTTAGAACTAAATTAATTTAACCTTGCATAGACCACATTTCAAATAAGAAAAATAAGGAGCTCCCACCAAGTTCAGTCCTTTTGTAGGCCATGCATTTGATTGTACATGTTTAATCTTCTGAGAGAATGTTTAAAGAAAATGCCTGTAATTTTAGGCACCTATTAAGAGCATTAATACAGTGTGATTCACAGAATTATTCTAAGACTAGGGATCTCAGGTTATGAAGCAAGACTTATTAAACTGAATTCCTGAAAGAAGGCGAACTGGAGTCATGGCTCAGATGTCCGTATTAACGATAAGCACAGTGCCTATGTGGACAGCTTATTTAAAATCAGGTTGAAACTTAGATCTGTGCTGAGTTGGTTGACCTCAGCCGTGGCAGTGGTGAGGTAACAAAAGGCCTTAGGTGACCATGCTGGATATCCCCCACTCGGTGTGAGCGAGACAGAGAGAGAGAGAGAGAGAGAGAGAGAGCCAGAGCTAAAAAGCGAGGCCCTTAGTCCTGACCACTGACTGGACATGCTCTACAAAACTACACATGGAAACATCAACTGAGTTCAAGCTTTGGTTCTGCTCTGATGCTTTTACAGGTGAACTACTAACCGCTGTTCATCAAGCTCATGTGTGATGCATGTTTGAGTAAAGTGCAAGCAGTGGCAAAGTCAATAATTGTTACTCACTTTGCAGTGTCCGCTCCACTGGTGATTAATGTGTTTATGAGCAGTTCATGCCCATATCGAGCAGCTATATGCAAGGGAGTATTACCATTCTTATCTTCACAATCTATCTCTGCACCTAAATGAGAAAAGTAGATTCATAAGCATTAGATGCATGCTTAAACTTTCAAAAGTTGCATTTTGTTACTACTTAATGGATGTTTTGAATAAGGCAGATATTTCATTAGATGTACAGTTTAGCACTAGCTAAATAAACAGTGAATAGCCATGTCATAATTAGTTCTGTCATCATAAAAACCATATCTACTATTTCACTGTCCAAAGCTGTTACATTTGGAGTGAGCTCAAACAGTTATTTTCACCCATTACATTTCTGTGAATCCCTACAAATTAATTGGATCAACTAAAAATCTTGTTTGACTATAAGTTAAGATCTTTAAATCTGACTCGCTTCTCATTTTTAGACTTTCATAATGTCTGCCTTATCAGGACAACCTGTTGCTGTTTCAAGAGTTAGGCAACAAAACTGTTATGAGAGTAGGAAGTGGTTAATGTAAAAACGGGTGAAAGACCGTTAACTGCTGCAGTTAGAGCGATCACTAAATAAAGTTAATCATTCTTTTCAGAAAACTTAAACGCTCATTTCGCAAGATAAATGAAACACTGCAGTACAGGCTGAGATAGATGACTAGGTCAAGGAGCAGCCTAATTATTTTCTGAGCATCAAAACATCTATCAAGGAACAGTGGCACTGAACTCAAAATTACACTGAAGTTGAGAGAAGCGTAAAGTAGTTAGCTTGCATGTTATTTGCATAAAAATCGTTAGGTCACAGCATTAATGCCAATGTGATACATATGTTTTTGAGTTATGAATGTATGGAAACATTTTGGGTGAACTTGATCAATTGCATTTCATCTGAAACCAAAATGACCTTATTAGAATCACAGAATCCCTACAGTGCAGAGGGAGGCCATTGGGCCCATTGAGTCTGCACCAACCACAATCCCACCCAGGTCCTATTCCTGTAACTCCACATATTTACCCTGCTAACCCATTGACACGAGGGTCAATTTATCATGGCCAATCAACCTAACCCACATATTTGGACTGTGGGAGGAAACCCATGCAGATACGGGGAGAATAACATATGAAACTATGTCAGATGAATGTCCTGTTAGAGCATGTATCTAAATTGCTAGGTATTAAATTTACACAATCTTAAGAGTATGAAATATTTGAATAAAATTTGTTCGGTATGAAATAACAAACCTTGTTTAACAGTATATGAACTAGTGTTCCAGAAAACACAATCAATACAAATTGAATCCCTGGTTTTGTATCTATGCGCAAAAGTTATAAAACAATACTGAATTTATTCAAGGCCTTAGACAGGCTACATTTGGATTATTGTGCATAGTAGCAGGTTATAAATGTTATGGAGAAAGGCACAGGGCAGATTCACTTGTGAATGACTGAACATGGTTAAAATTAATTGGGGCTTCTTTCCCTACTGGAGCTGAAAAGGTTGAAAAGGGGCCTGATAAGTCTTCAAGATTATTAAGCATTCTGGTTATGCAAATAATACTACATTTTCATTTTCATCGATAATATGATAAGAAGGGAGCACAAATTTAAATGGCAAATTCTCAAAATTCTTTACATAGAAGGTGATAAGAATGTGGAATGCCTTGCCATAAATTGTTTTTGAAGCAAACTCTGTGAAGTACTTTTGAAAGGGAACTGAATGGCATTTAAACAAGAATTTTAAGGGGTCATTCACATAAGACTGAGAAGACAGGAAATTTTTTCATTTAAAGCTATGTGAACTTTTGAAACTTTCTAACAGAGAGCAGTGAATGCTCAGTTATTGATTATATTCAAGTCAGGCATTGACAGACTTTTGAAAATGAAGGCTGATGGGATTGGTGTGAGAAGGTGGGTTTCAGGTAGATCAGCCATGATCTTACTGAATGGCACAGCAGACTTAAGGGGTCAAATGCCCTACTCCTGTTGCTATTTATGTCATGTTGTTGTATTTCTCATGTTCTTGTTACGTTCACGACCTATCATGCCACTGGGTCTTTACAACTGTCTATCCCGTCTCTCTTGTTTATAAACCATCAGTGTTTATCAAATGTGCCTTTGAAACATGCATGTGATTGGTTTATTGAGATTAAGGAGGCTCCCTTTCCAAGCCATTCCTGACCATTTATACAGGCTGAGCAAAGCCAGGCTTAACCTTGGCACTGTTTGACCCTTAGATGGGCTTCAAATTCTATATCCTAAATCATTAAAACATCCTACTTACATCTCCATAACACTGCTTGCCTACACTCCCACCTACCTTTTCCCTGCCTCAGCTCCGCTGAAAAACATATCCACACTCGTTACTTTTAAACCGGATTACTCTAATTCTTTTCATGATAGTGATCCATTGCCCAGTCTCCACTAACGCCACATTTTCCAAAACATAGCCAGTCCTGCCTATGGTAAGTCATGCTCATTGATCTATATTTGTATTAATGTATTGAATTTAAAAACATTGAGGGGGGAGGGGCGGATTCTCGAGCCTCCCAGCTGTGTGTTTCTTGGCAGCAAGAGGTGGCGTGTTGTTCACTGGCAATGCGATTCTCTGGTCTTGCCGCTGTCAATGGGATTTCCGATTGATGTCAGCCACAGCGCGAAACTTGCAGGAGGGGATGCGCTGCCAGTGGGACTGGAGAATCCTGCCACCGTGAATGACCAAAGAATTCCACACATGGTCTTTGTCTTTAAATCCTACACCCCACTCCTCCCCCCCATAATTTCACTCCTCCTTACCTCTTGAACCAAGCCCTGCCTCACACCCTTGCATGCATGTTTTGCTCCTCTGACTTTTACCCACTCATGCCTTCCACTTCCACCCATTATTTAAGCTACTTCAGTTTTGCTGTCCAGAACTGCCCCCTGTAAACCCAACAACTCCACTTCCTTGTCCTCCTGTATTTGACACATCTATCATTACCTATTCTAATTTTATCCCATAACTCAGATCTGTTGCTCTGAAAATGTCACATGGAAGATATTATATTCACTCTAGCTTTTACCTTCCTTTATTTCCATCCAGAACACAAAGTAAGGAATGAATACAACCATTACCTGTTTCAAGCATTCTTTGACAGCTAAAAGAAAATATAAGGCCAATGGAAACATTTAAATATCGGACTTCACAATATGCTTTCCTTTTGTCGTGTTATAAGATACAAGTAGATTTATTTTGAACAGTTTTCAAACACTCCTGTGATTTGTCTCAAGGAATCTTATGCATTTGCTTTTTTTTTAATAGATCAGATTGTTCAATAACAAATGAAATAAAGCCTGACAGTATTTGTTTAACATTCAGCAAACTCCAGTTGCCATTTCTATTGCACTATTATTAATAAACTTATTAATAAATTATTAATAAAATATTTATTATTTATCCAAAGAATGTGACTTTGCAGATTACTTAGTGCACTAGCTCATGTTTTGGTTAAAAGCAAATTACTGCAGATGCTGGAATTTGAAACCTAAAGAGAAAATGCTGGAAAGTCTCAGCAGGTCTGGCAGCATCTGTGAGAGAAAAGAGCTGACATTTCAAGCTTTGACAAAGGGCCATTTGGACTCAAAATACCAGCTCTTCTCTCTCCTTACAAATGCTGTCAGACCCGCTGAGATTTTCCAGCATTTTCTCTTTTGGTCTCATGTTTTGGTCGCCAGGAAGTAACAAGCTTATGTATGGAAATATGTGGCTTTCACACTAAACACAATAAAAACATATCTTTTATTGCACCTGCATAATAACAGCAACTGAATAATCTTGAAATCAAAAGAAAAACACTCCTATTTATTTCATAGGTTAAAACATGCAGTTATGTCAGTGTATAATATAGTTTCAGTAAAGGAGAAATTCAGCCATAATTAATGCACCCAATGGCCATTGTTTTTTGCAGTAAGTGCAACAAAACTGCAATGTATGTCCAGGGTATGAGGATATATTAAAGTTAAACTGGAATATTTTATTGAGAAAAATTTCTCAAATAGAAGTGACAGTGTGACCAAATTCCCCTCCAATTTGATTTTCAAGTTTGCTGATGGCACCACTGTAGTGGGTCAGATATCAAACAATGATGAGATACAGTACAGGGAAGAGATAAGAGAATCTGCTGAACTGGTGCAACGACAATAATTTCTCCCTCAATGTCAACAAAGGAAATAGTCATCGACTAGTGGAGAATATGCCCGTCTGCATCAATGGGGACAAAGTAGAAATGGTCGAGAGCTTCAGGTTTTTTGGTGTCCAGATCACCAACCATGGTCCTTCCATGCTGGTGCTATAGTTAAGAAAGCCAACCAACGCCTCTACAGTTATGACTGTAGTACTATATTCTGCACTCTCTCCTTTACTTCTCTATGAACAGTATGCTCTGTCTGTACAGTCTGTTTAATGAATACATGTGACAATAATAAATCAAATCACAAGTAAAACACTATGGATGCTGGAAATATAAAATTAAAACAGTAAATGCTGGAAATATAAAATTAAAACAGTAAATGCTGGAAAAACTCAGCAGGTCTGGCAGCATCCGGGGAGAGTGAAATAGAATTAATGCTTTGAGTCCGTGTGAGCTGCTGAGTTTTTCTAGCGCTTATTATTTTTATTCTAATTTGTGCAACCTCTGCTCGACACGACCCAAACCTTCCCTCTATTTAACCCAGCTTCTCTGCTCTGGTTTATCTTTTACCAAGGCCCAAATTGTTCTGTTCAGCTTTGACTCTCCCTCTTGTTTCTGCCTCTTCCCTATCAAATCTGTGCCTATGCTAACATTAAGTCAACTTGGCATTCTTCTGGGCCCCTGACCCAAATCCCAACTACCTGACACAGAATAGTATGCAATGAACCTTCAGAACCTCTGCTATTACTTCCCAGCTTACAGCCTCCAGCCTATCTATACTTCCTCACTCCAAAATTCTTCTATCCAATACGACAGTCAGCTGCAAGTGATGACATAAAAGATTGTGTCAACACAGAAGGACAGGATCACAATTTCTATTTTAAATTTTGCTTAACCTAATTTCTGAAGAAACGTTGAAATACAACTATCCATTTATTTATTCAGGTTTGTTCAAATTATTTTAAAATATTGCACAGATGGTTGAAATGGAGTAACATTTTGATAGACAAAAGATTCACAATCCTCTCGGCCAATTAAGAAATATTAAATGGCAGTTTATCCCTCAAATGGTTGAAGACACAAATACATGTACGTACATTTTCTCCAAGATTATATACCTAACAAAAAATAATTAACACAGAGAAAGATTATATAGACAGCTATATTTTGAAGCATTTAATAACTAATTAAATGAATGGGCTAGTTACCATTCTGAATGATGGTCTGTGACCTTGAGAATCTGCCATGAATTGCTGTCATATGCAATGGAGTCTTCCCGTCTTTACTCTAAAACAGAATTAAATCATATGTAGGTGATCGCTGGGACAGCACTGGAAATCAACATATATAATTGGCTTGTAACATCCATTCTAAAAATCTCTAAAAACCATTTACCAGAGATAGTGACAGCAACATCAAAATTCTTTACACTGCTTAGAAACAAATATATATTTTTAAAATGTTATGCTAGAGAGTTACCCCATCAATAATCCATGCAATGTATCCATTTAACCAAAAAGGAAGGTGTTCAGTGATCAAGGATGCTCAATGTACAGTGAACTACTCATCCATAAAAGAAATCCTTAAGTAGGTCAGTCATTCCACACGAGATGTTTCTAGATTAAACTACACACCATTGGGACCTATATTTCCAGGTCATGGTGCTTTTTACTATGAACAGATGTACATTCATGTTACTTTGTTTTATTTCCTTCACTTCCACTGAAGCACCCACCATCTACTCAAAAAAAGCCTGTGCATTTATTTGCACAATTACTATTTAGATTTCACCAAAAAAACCACTTAAATGTTTTAAAAAAAAGTTATGCATTTAAATGACTTTGTTATAAATAGTATTTATTTGGAGAGAAAGAAGCAGTTAAAGAATTGACAAACAGCATATTCATAATGGTCTGAGGAGAAGAATAAACAGAATTTTATAAAGTCAATAAAAGGTTTCAAAACTATGATCTAGAATTTCTTTATACATTTAACTATGAATGAAGGTGTCATTGGTAGAATTTAATTTACTTCATGCCAAGCATTTTTCATACAGCTGTTCCTACATTTAAACTCCATCCTGCCTCAAAAGAGCACAACTTGCTACATCAACAAAACACTATTTTCAATACAATCTGTGAACTGAGACTACTAAAATAGCAAAATCTAACTACTGTAAAAGAGCAAAGCCAATCTGCCACCAAAATTATTCTGATTGGGGAACCCCTCTGATGCCCAGTTTTTAACACTTATTTTGGAAATTCTTTCAAAGCTGTGCAGAGGATACACAAAGCTAACTAAAAGGTTACTAGAACAAGCAGCTTTAGGACAAAAGACTAGAGAAGCTGAGCTGCATTTTAGAACAGAAGCTTATGAAATGACCTGATAAGAGTTCAAAGGGATTTTGATAAGATAAGTAGGGAAAATATTTGTGCCAGTTGGTATGTCAATATTTAAATGGCAATAAAGCCACTAAAAACATTAAAATTAGCAAAAATTTGAGAGTTACTCAGGTGTAGAATTCCCTTTACAAAAAATGATGGAAGCAGAATCCATATTAGCACTCATGGGATAAGTGGACAAATATTTCAAAATGATTAATTTACGTGGGTAAATGGAAAATGGAATTAAATGGGTAACTCTTTCAGAAATTTGGCATCGGTTTTATGTGTCAAACAGTCTCTTACTATTCAGTAAAATTCTGCAATTCTGATTTCAATATTGCCATTAGATCTATAAATTACACATTAAATGGTAGATACAACTAAAACAGACCTTATGAATTAGCTCAGTAGTCCATTCAGCTTATGCATCATCAGTCTCAGTCACAAAGTCCTTCAAAACTGACTTCTTCAAAGCACTTTAGCTTCTCTTCCAGGATTTAACTTGATCCTCAGCCAACAGCAGTGAACAACCAACCCGAGGTCCATGGAAATTGTCTTCACTAAAATTGGCGAACATCTGCAGAAACTTCTGAACTCTGACACCATTCTGAATGGCATCGATCCACTAATGTTATCTCCAAGTAAGAGAAACAGCTGCAGCAACCATATCTTTGCTAATGGTCAGCTTCTGGATGTAACCTATGTCTGCTTCAGCCAGCCTATATTACACCACTGGATTCATTATCCATGGAACAATGATAGCTGAGTCCTATATAGTTTCAACCAGAAGCTTTGGTTTTCAATCTCAGTTTCCTTAGAAAGTAGGAGGGTCACTTTTATTCGCTAGTTCTCCTTTTAAATTAGGGCCTGCCTCAAAAGATACAAGCTTTGAAGCCATAAGCTCCACAATAGGTTCTATTGCTCACTTTAGAAATGGACATCGTACAGATGGATGGCGCATGGGATTTGAAACTCAGCTCAAGCTACGCACCGCTGATCTCAGTTTGAATGAGGGAAGGAGTCAAGAGTCTCAGATGCTGCCTGTTTGAGAAAGTTCTTGATGATCTATAATAGCATTAATCATGCAGCTCAGGGTAGTAATGCAACAATTAAACTGGATGGAACCTAGTGTTGTTAATAGGGAGCTCAAAGTTGAGGACTAGGAGGGAGTCATGGGCTGAATTTCAAAATATGGCAAAAGTAAATGTGTGGACACTGAAGCGGAATCTATTTTTGGGATAACACTAACTACACAGAATTTACGTCAATCACCTCAACTGGTCCATGCACCTCATAAGCCTCATCTCACTCTCTTCATTTAACATGTTGTTAGCACATTGTCTATTCCTTACTTCACATGCTTGTCTTGCCTCCCCTTAACTGCATCTATGCTATTCGCCTCAATTAATCATTGGTAATAAAAGTTCTGCATTATTTTCACCATCTGGATAAAGAATTTTTTCCAGAATTTCCAACTAGATTTATTAGTGACTATCTTTATTTGCCCCTAACTTTGGTCTTTCACCCTCATCAAACAAGTAGAAGCATCTTCTCCACAGTTTTTTCTCTTCTATATAAAGAGATCCAGTCTGTTCAGTCTTTCCTGATAACTGTAATCTTTCAGTTCTTACGTCATCCATTTAAACTTTTTCTGAACTTATTCCAGTAGCTCACTATCACTTTTATAATATTGAGACCAGAACTGCGAACAATACTTCCAAGTATGATCTGACCAAGGCCTGACACAAATTTAACATAGATAGATAAAATTGTAAAGCAGAGAAACTATCTATCCCAGTGCTGTTTTCCCCTTGTTAATGGCCTTATTAACCAGTATGCTACATTAAATCATTTGTGGATGTTCATCGACCATTTTGTTCTCCACCCCATTTAGACTTATTTTTCAAGCAGTATGTAGGCCTCCTTATTCTTCCCACCAAAACTTAACACCTCAGCTGCATTTGGGTAAGTAGAAAAGGCAGAATAGATGATGCTACAGAGGAAAGGCAGAGCCACAGTGAGACTGCTACACCATCAAAGTGAAGGCAAAATGTTGCACCTTTGCTGCAGTCAAACAATATTGGCAACTTTCTTGACAAATGTTATCTTGTACAAGGGTCAAAACCCAGATTGACGTAAGCTCTGGCAGAAGAAGTGGACACAGTTGCGTGGTGATGATGTGTTTAATGATTTTGCAAAGGATAGGTGGAATAGAGATGGCATTTTTGGAGAAGATACAGAGATTGAGGAGATCTTTTCAATTTTTGACACACCCATTGTCGATTCAAAAACTGAGGCCTAACTGCTGCCTAATAGTTATCAGAACACAACATATTAAACCACATATTGATTAGCCTGTTTCAAAGGATGTCATGAAATATGCTACCAACTGATAAAAACTTCCGTCCTTTTGTCACAATCTCAGCTAAAACTAAAGACTTAAAAATGTGCATTTAACTTTTACAGATGTTTATACTGATACATGGAGGCAAACTCATTTATAGTTACAGACATCTGATCTGCCATGGAACACATTCAAAAACAAAAACAAAAGTGAAAAAATCTTTACATCCCATTACTGCTGTTGTAAGATATTCACAGAATCCATTTACATCAACAATGCTTGAGATTACAAATTTGGGAAACTTTATTTTCATTTACTGACAGAGGATGTATCTGTCCCTTACCTTAATGTTCACTTCTGCTCCATTACTGACCAAGAGTTCTAAACACAGTGCACCATGTGTTGAAGCAGCAGCAAAGTGCAGTGGGGTGAACCCTTTCTCATTCACTTGGTTGACATTTGCTCCACAGTCAATGAGCTCATTCACAACTACATCCTGCCCATTGTAACAGGCTACATGGAGAGGAGTATTTCCATATGCATTTGGTTCATTAATCTGTGGAAGTACATAACATAAATACACAAGACTACACATTCAATACACTTGCATTGCTAATGAAATTCAAGAATTCTACAAGAACAAGTCTAAAGGTCCAGAGAAATGCCCATATACTTTTAAAATTAATGCCAACGTTTCTATCAGCATAATTTTGTGTAGCAATTTATTATGCTGTGCAATGATCTGCTTACTTTCTAAGGTAAGGTTAATATAATTTAACAAATGCATTTATATTTTGTTTCTGACCTGTGGAAACTAGACTTCAAACACTATGTTAATTTGTTAAATTACACACTACAAATATGGGGAACAAACTGAAATGGTGAAATTGGTCTGTGGAACCATGCAACTATGTTAAAGAAAGAAATGTTTAAACAAAAACCACAAGTTTGCAGATTATTTGAGATCTCCATAGAGAAGAAACTATACAAGGGAAACCATATTCATATACCACACAATATCTGAAAATACAATACTAAGCCACTTTTAAAATATATTAGTATTTATAGTTCATATATGTTTTACTGCCGTAATACAGAAGCTGACCAAGTACATCTGTGGATAGAGGAGTCAACATTTCAAGTTAATGACCTTTCAGCTTCACACACACTGCCTGATCTCAGTATTTAATACTTTCTGTTTCTACTTCAGATTTTCAGCATCCACAGTATTTTGATCTTGTCCACATTTGCACATGTATTTACTATATTTGAGTTAACATCAAGAGTTAGGTCATTTCTCACATGTAACAAATTAGTTGAGGAAGGACTCTGGAAAATTAACATATGTTGTCATACAAATACAATGTGAGGAAACCAAATGTAGCTGATATTTTTGGGCTAAAAAGTATTGGGGTTGGGGGTGCTCTATGGATGCAAATTTACATTTTGTTCCCAAAGTACGAAAATATATAATGACCTGATATATATATATATATATATATATATACACACACACATATATATATATATGGTAAATATATAGGAAAAAGTCCAAATGGAACAGTGAACAAATTTAGCAAAGTTGCCAGTGGTAATATTCAGTACAGAATGTTACACCTTGGTGCTTGTTATATTTTCAAAAGGCAGGTGAAAAGACGATCAGTCTGCTTGAATTTCAATCAAAAAAGGGGGACTGAGGTAATATTAGTTCTTACAAATACTCAAATGAAGTTCATGGATAATTGTTAGTGCCCATTTTTAAAAAGCCCAGTATTTCATGAGGGAGATATTTTTGCAGTTTGGATAAACTGTGGTGAAGCATTAAGTTAAATGTTAATAGCACAACAAACCCATAAATGTGCTACACGGTGACAGATGAAAATACGACCAGATCATTTTCACAAACACTCAATTAAAATGATTGCTGGTATTCACTTACATCAACTCCAAGATCTAGTAGGTACTTGACTACGCTCAGCATTCCACTGGAAGCTGCAGCATGAAGTGGTGTATACGCTTTCTTATCCTTGCATGTCACTTCAGCTCCATGTGCTACCAACAGCTTGATCACCTCTATGTGGCCTACATAAAGCAGCAGGGTAAAAATGACATTCAAGCACTGACTTATTGCATTTGGTTAATACTACAATTGTTACTGCTATTTGGCATTATCAAACCTATTAAAATCACCCAGTAGATCTCAATAACTATTCTACAATGGAATTTCACAAGACTGAAGTCATATTAATTCAACTGGAGGATACATTAAAGGACCCATATTTATCTAAGATACCAGTAATGCTTGTGGATGCTCTCAATATTAATTGTAATGTTAGTTACTAAAATAATTGTTGAGCTACAGTTAATTTTAAAACTTCAGGCTACGTCAGCAGGACATAAGCAAAGAGAAGATGAAAAGGAACGTAGTAGTAATTGGGGATAGTGGGGTTAAGGGTATTGACACTGTCCTTTGTCACAATGACAAAGTGCACAGAAGGGTGTGTTGTCTGCCTGGTGCTCGGGTCCGGGATGTCGCATCTGGGCTGCAGAGGAACCTGGAATGGGAGGGTGAGAATCCGGTCGTTGTGGTACATGTGGGTGCCAACAACGTAGGCAAAATGCGAACTGAGGATCTGGGGAGGGAGTATGAAAAGCTGGGAATGGAATTAAAAAGTAGAACCGACAAGGTGGTTATCTCTGGGCTACTGCCTGACCGAGTGCAGACGGGCGTAAGGTTGATAAGATTAAGGAAGTGAATGGGTGGCTCAGGGATTGGTGTGGGAGGAATGGGTTTGAATTTATGGGGCATTGGCATCAGTATTGGGGTAGGTGGGACCTGTTCGGGCGGGATGGGGTTGGTCTGAACCGTGCTGGGACCAGAGTCCTGGCGAATCGTGTAAATAGGACTGTAGACAGGGCTTTAAACTAATTGGTGGTGGTGGTGGGTGCGAGGGTAGGTGACATTACGGGGTCTAAAGTTAAGGAGACGGTACAGGTAAGGGAAGAGGCTGAGGATGTCCCAATAATAAAGGGAGTAGGGGGCGTGAGTATGGTTGGTGGTGTTCTGGCAAATAGGGTCCAGGTGAAGGCTGGGATGAAGGCACTTTATCTAAATGCACGAAGCATTCGGAATAAAGTGGATGAGCTGGTGACGCAGATCAGCACAAATGGATATGATCTGGTGGCCATCACAGAGACGTGGCTGCAAGGTGACAGGGACTAGGAGCTGAATGTCCAGGGGTATCAAGTGTTTAGGAAGGTTGGGGGGTGGAAAAAGGGGGGGGGGGGGCGTAGCTCTGCTGATTAAGGATAGCATCAGGGTGGTAGCAAGGGATGATATAGGAACCAAAGAGCAGAACGTGGAATCATTGTGGGTGGAGATTAGGAACAGCAAAGGGAGGAAGACGCTGGTGGGAGTCGTCTATAGGCCCCCCAATAATGATCTGGAGGTGGGGCGGGCTGTTAATGCGCAAATAAGGGCGGCGTGCAGGAATGGAACGGCCATAATTATGGGAGATTTCAATCTGCATATTGATTGGTCGACCCATGTTGGACGCGGTGGGCTCGAGGACGAGTTCTTGGAATGCTGCCGGGATAGTTTCCTTGAACAGTGTGTGTTGGAGCCGACGAGGGAGCGAGCTATCTTGGATCTGGTGTTATGTAATGAGGCGGGTAGAATTAGGGACCTTGCGGTGAAGGATCCTCTTGGGGAGAGTGATCATTGTATGGTGGAGTTTCTGGTGCAGATGGAGGAAGAGAAAGTGGGTTCCCGGACACGCGTCCTTTGTTTGAACAGAGGGGAGTACGGTAGGATGAGAGAAGAATTGGCGAATGTTGACTGGGGGAGCGCGTTGGAAGGTAGGTCTGCTGAGGAGCAGTGGAGGATCTTTAAGGAGATCTTTCTTGGTGCTCAGCAGAAATTTATTCTGATGGTTAAAAAGGACCATAGGAGGAGAGGTAATAAGCCGTGGATAACGAAGGAGGTGAAGGAAAGTGTTAACTTAAAAGCGGAGGTGTTTGGAGTAGCTAAGAGTAGTGGGTGAGAAGAGGATTGGGAGAGGTTTAAATGTCAACAAAGATTGACAAAGAAGTTGATAAAGAAGGGTAGGATAAACTATGAAGCTGGGCTAGCGCTTAATATAAAAAAGGATAGCAAGAGGTTTTATAAATATATAAAAAGGAAGAGGCTGGCTAGGGTGAACGTTGGACCCTTAGAGGATGAGAGGGGGGACTTAGTGATAGGGGATGGGGAAATGGCTGAGGTCTTGAATAACTTTTTTGTTTCGGTCTTCACGGAGAAAGACGTGAATAATTTGCCGGGTGTTAGTGATGGAAAGGAGGTAGGACTGGAGGGTCTCAATGACATTATTGTTACTAGAGGGGCGGTGCTCGACAGACTGGAGGGACTGATTGTGGACAAGTCCCCAGGACCGGATGGAATGCATCCGAGGGTTCTGAAAGAAACGGCGGAGGTGATAGCGGATGCCTTGGTGGTTATTTTCCAAACGTTGCTGGATTCCGGGGAAGTGCCGGAAGATTGGAAAGCGGCTAATGTTACGCCGTTGTTTAAGAAGGGTGTCAGGCAAAAGGCAGGGAATTATAGGCCGGTTAGTTTAACGTCTGTTGTAGGTAAAATGTTAGAATCCATCATCAAGGAGGAAATAGCGAGGCATCTCGAGGGGAATTGCTTGATAGAGCAGACGCAGCACGGTTTCGTTAAGGGGAAGTCGTGTCTGACAAATTTATTGGAGTTCTATGAGGATGTGTCTAGGGCGGTGGATAGAGGAGAGCCGGTGGATGTGGTCTTTCTGGATTTTCAGAAGGCGTTTGACAAGGTACCTCACAAGAGGTTATTGCAGAAGGTAAGGGGGCATGGAGTTGGGGGTAGGGTGTTAGCGTGGATAGAGGATTGGTTGTCAAATAGGAGGCAGAGAGTGGGGGTTAATGAGTGGTATTCGGATTGGCGGTTGGTGACTAGTGGAGTGCCCCAGGAGTCAGTGCTGGGGCCTCAGCTATTTACCATTTATATAGATGATCTGGAGGAGGGAACCGAGTGTATGGTGTCGAAATTTGCTGATGACACCAAGATTGGTGGAACGGCAAATTGCGCGGAGGGTGTGGAGAGTCTGCAGAAGGATCTAGATAGGCTGGGCGAATGGGCCAGGAAATGGCAAATGGAATTTAACGTTGGCAAGTGCGAGGTGGTCCACTTTGGTAGGAATAATGGTAGGAAGGACTATTACTTACGTGGCGAAAAACTGCAGCAGGCGACGGTGCAGAGGGACCTCGGGGTCCTTGTGCATGAGTTGCAAAAACCCAGCCTGCAGGTGCAGCAGGTGGTCAGGAAGGCTAATGGGATGCTGGCCTTCATAGCGAGGGGGATTGAACATAGAAGTAGGGAGGTCTTGCTGCAGCTGTATAGGGCATTGGTGAGGCCGCAGCTGGAGTACTGTGTGCAGTTTTGGTCGCCGTACTTACGCAAGGATATTTTGGCCTTGGAGGGAGTGCAGAGGAGGTTTACTAGGCTGATACCGGAGTTGAGGGGGTTGAGCTATGAGGAGAGGCTGAATAAACTAGGCTTGTACTCGTTAGAGTTTAGAAGAATGAGGGGAGATCTCATTGAGACATATAAGATGATGAATGGGATGGATAGGATAGAGGTGGAGAGACTCTTCCCGCTCAGAAAGGACAGTAGGACTAGGGGGCACAGCCTCAAGATAAAGGGGGGGCGGTTTAGAACGGAGTTGAGGAGGAACTTCTTCACTCAAAGGGTGGTGAATCTCTGGAATTCTCTGCCCGTTGAGGTGGTGGAGGCTGCCTCGCTAAATATTTTTAAGACGCGGGTTGATGGGTTTTTGATAAGCGAGGGGATTAAGGGTTATGGGGAGAGGGCGGGAATGTGGAACTGAGACACGACAGATCAGCCATGATCTTAATGAATGGCGGGGCAGGCTCGAAGGGCTAGATGGCCTACTCCTACTCCTATTTCTTATGTTCTTAAGTCGACATTGCTAAAGGCTCTGACAATCGAGTGTCATTTGGAGCAGCAGAATTCTGAATTTCTTGTATTGAGCCAGCAGCCGTATTGGTATAGAATAAGTAAAAGCAATACTAAAGTTAAAGTTAATTTATTAGTCACAAGTAGGCTTACATTAACACTGCAATGAAGCTACTGTGAAAATCCTCTAGTCGCCACACTTTGACACCTGTTCGGGTGCACCAAGGGAGATTTTAGCATGGCCAATGTAACCTATACAGCACGTCTTTCGGACTGTTGAAGGAGATTGGAGCATCCAGAGGAAACCCATGCAGAAACAACGAGAACTCCACATAGACAGTAACCTAAGCTGGGAATCGAACCCAGGAACCTGGCGCTATGGGGCTGCAGTGCTAATCAGTGTACCACTATGCTGTCCTAATTAGGTTTAATTAAATATAAATTCCTGATGTATTTTACTGGCACATTCCAGCCCTTCCAGATCTCTTTTCATTTCATTCGCTTAACTGTCAACAAATTCGTCCAACAATTAATCTGCATACTCAGGCACTACTGCTTACTGTCCTGGACCTCAGCCTGTACCATGTACTGCCACACCAAATGCACCTGAGCTCTGAACTCCCACCTTTCACTGTCTGTGGCTGACTCAATGAGCTTCCCTCTCACTCCATGAAAGGTGAAGCTTTCACTGTTAACCCAGTTGGGTCAAGTGGCAAACTTTTCCTGTTTGCTGAATGGCATAATTTCTAAACCCCTCAAACTAAACACTGCACCACCGCAACAACCTTTACTACATGCCACTCCCTCACTCCAACAATGAAGAGATGAAATAGGCATAAGGAAATGGAGAAATGGGGAAAGATCAGAAGGTATGTGGGAAACAGCATTGAGGAAGAGTAAGAACAAAGACGTTGCAATTGATGAAAGCTACCTTATTGGGAGAAGCGGTGGCGTTCCTTCTCCCTCTTTCTAACAGGTGGAATTCCTTTTTTTCTCAGGCAGAATGCATCATTAATATGGTGCTGTACAGAGGAATTATTTTTGAAATCACTTATGTGGGTCAGCAAGATGTTGAAGGGCATTTGGAGACCAGTGAGGGAGCAGGGCCAGGGAAGTATTGAAGTGATACATTTTCATTTATGATTTCTCTTTGATTTTTGCTTGGGAACATGGAGTTTCTGTTTATTTTCACAGTTCAAGGGATGACAATTTTAAATTTCAAATTACTTTGGACTGACCAGAGGGGGAGAATAAAGATTATTGTGGGATATCTCATTACTCTCAAAACCCATGCAGAGTCACAATACTGACTGATCACCATTTTTAATAGGGCATAAAAATAAAAATGCAACATATAAATTGGACTGCACAAATCACATTTCACTTGGAGCATTATCCAAAAAGAGTCCACTTTAGACAGCTCAGTTGATACTCCTCTCAGCCGCACGGAAGATGAATTCCTCACTCAATCCAGGTGGACCCACCTTTGAAACACACAATTCTTCTAATTGCCCAAAAGCAACATTTCAAAGCCTTTTCCCAAACTACAAGAAACTTTCAAACGCTTAAAATCAAACTAATGACTACTTGTTAAAGCTTAATGAACATAACTTGAAACCATTAATGTGATATCATACCCATATATGCAGCCCAGTGAATAGCACGTCGATCTTTCTTGTCAAAGGCATTGATGTTGGCACCTCTGGATAGTAGCAAGCTAACCATCTGGAAAACAGTTGTTCTTATTGAATTCAGTTTAGTTTCTCACATATTTTGCAATTATTATTCAAGCTTATTTTGGTTAAAATAATTTGCTAACATCTGTTCTGTAAGTAAGGACGCCACAACATATAATCACTGATCTTTTCAACACAGTTGCAATATTCTGCAATTAGGGAAAGTGTTGCACCAAGCAATGAAAGCAATTTCGTACAAAACACTAACTGCAATTCCCAAGTGATCTTGGGAAATCAGTACTGTAGCTCCTTCACTGCTAAGGCACTGTGTCCAATAGAACAGCACAATTCATCTTAGTACTGTTGAGGAATTACAGTTTCAAAATTGGCATTAGAATAAGGGCTGGGAACTTTTAGGTTAGTTGGTAAAAACAGCCATGGTTCATGGTGCCGATCTATGGCACTTTTCAAACAGAATCATGATATGACAATGTTGATTTGAGACATGTAGATGAAATATGTTGTAATACTGGATCATCTTTACTGGAAATAAAGAATATTTGTGTTTTTGCTTTCAAATTAAAATTTGCTGTATTTTGCTTTACTTTTAAAAATTATATCAACATTACTATTAAGTCCAGAGGACCAGTGCAGAGCTGAAATTTTTGCTCAAACATGCTTCCTCTTTCATCTCAGTATTTTGAACATTTCATACTGTTTTAACATTAACTATTATGGAGTATGCTATTAGTACAGAATTTACTTAAAGTCATACTCTAAAACATGATTAAATACTCAGTTCAAATCAGATATTTATAAAGTACATTAATAGAGGCCTGTAGCATTAAACAACAATATCAATGCTTCCAACATTTTTTTATATTGAATTCAATTTAGATTCTGTTAGGAACCATTGAACTTTAAAGATCTGTAAATTAATTGTTGGGTGATCAGAACTATGCGACAAGATTTCATATTTTTAATAAAAACAAATTTTGTACATCAAAAGCATTACTCTGCATCTTCTGCCAGCGTATTGGAACAGCAAGTCAGCGTCACTGGCATCATTGTTGTGAGACCATTGTTGCTGTTTCCTGCTCACCGTGCCTTCCCTGCACTGCAGGGAGCGGGCAAGGGCTCAAGGGTTGGGAGCAGGGCAGTAACAGGGCCAACAAAAGGAGCAACAAGTTGGAGGTGAGCAGGGCCACAAACAGGGTAACGAGTGAGGTGGCATGGGGTTGGGAATGGGACGGTAATCAGTAAGCATCCAAAATACTGTTCTTTGAAATAGGCAGCTACCTGCAGTGTCGCTGGCAGTGACATCACAGATACTGCGACTGCATTTGTGGTGAGAGTGTAGCCTCTGAAATTGTGGTGGCAGCAAAAGCAGCCAACAAATTAAACAAAGTAAATTGCCACCAGAGCTTGTAAAGATCAAAGCTATGAACTCAAATTTTAAGGCTCATTCACTTTTCCTGGTATCAAATCAAAAGGTGAATCACAGCTGTCTGGAATTTAATCTGACATCTCTTCATTGTTCCAGCTATTCTCTAAGGTACAGGGTTTCATGGGGCTCCTTCCACTAGCTTTGGGCTATGTGCTCTCTAATTTTGTTACCAACTTCTTAAATCTGGACTCCACAGCTCTAGCACAAATCGAACTGCAATTCTCATGAAGCAGCTTAAAACACCAGAAAACACCCTTGGCTTCCAATAACCTTGTGCTATGGCTTCAAACTGCAATGAAGCTAAATACTTCCAAAATTCCAACTGCAATAATATTAACTGATTTTCACTGAGGATTACTGTAGATTTATTCCTTTAGCTTTCAACTAAACAAATCTGCAATTGCATTTTCCCCCCTTTCTAATTTTGTCTTAGAAAGAATACCAGCTCCCACTTGTGGGCTATGTTTTGGACAATAGATCTAGCATTTATTCCACTTTAGATGTAGGCCTGGCTTTATCTCTCAACTTCAATAGGAGCCAAAAGCAAAATAAAACCCAAAGCTGACACACACTGCTTCTCCAACATTAACCAGCCTTTCCTACTGGTTATGCCCCATCTGAATTCACAGAAGTTCAAAACAAAAAATCTCACTAAACTCCACCATCTTCATAACAAGGTGATACACATGAACAGTGCTAAGGAAGAAATGCAAATTCAATACTTTTTAATGCCAAAACTTTCCTTAATTCTGGAAAAATAGATAAACAACTTCTCCTTTACTAAAATAATTGCAAATATCACATCTCCAGTTCTTTTGCCAGTAAGGAACATAGAAAATAGCAGTAAGCCATTCAGCCTATTGAGCCTGCGCTGCCATTCAACGTGCTTATGACTGATCCTTTATCTCAATATCATTCTGCCACCCTCCCTTCATACCTCTTGACACCTTTAGTGCCTAGATATCTATTTACTTCTTTCTTAAATACCTTCAAGGACTTTGGCCTCCACAGCCCTTGGGCAGTAAACAACTCCACCGTTTCACCATCCACTAAGTCCTAAATGATGTACCCTGTAACGCGAGACCATAATTCCGTGCCTAGGGCCCTCACCCCTTGGTAGAGTGGACTTGGCTTTCGCTACAATCTCCTGACAAATCATCTTGCCTAGCAGTATCCAAAATGGAACATCTGTTAGAGAGAGAGAGTGAGAGATGAACCCAGGAGACTCCTGCACTACCTTCCCAGTGTGTTTACTCTGTCTGGCGGCCATCTATTCCCTTTCTGCCCATGCACTCTTTACCTCTGGTGTGACCACTTCAACATAGGCCCACTTGTTGTTAACAATCTTCCCTTTCTAGCTGTTAACATTTTAAGTCAACCTGATGCCAACTTTTTCATAAACTTCAAGCTTGCTTAAATTGTGTTTACTTCAGGGTTGCTTTTACCAATTTCTTAACCAGATATCCCCATTTTCTACAATTCAAACTTTACTTTTAAAAACTCAGTTACATTCTAAAGCGTATGAATTTTGACCTAGATGTCTGTAACAATATAAAGCAGTTAATTTTTAATTAAGAAGGTAACTAATTCCAATTATTTTAATCCATTTTAAAATGGTTTCAACAGAATACCTCTACATGTCCACTGAAGGCAGCATGGTGTAAAGCAGTTCTCCCTGCTCGGTCGGACACATTTACATTACTTAAAAGCGGAACCAAAGCTTCGGCACACTTCACAGCCTTGTTTGCAGCAGCAATATGTAATGGAGTCTGCCAGTTTTTGTCACGAGCATTCACATCAGCCGAATGTTTCAAAAGCACCTGAACTGCATCCTAAATCGGAATAAACAGTTAAACAGAAGATTATAGTATAAAATATGAAAGCAAAGTCAGCCACTGGAATATATAACTGACCATCTGGACTAAATTTTAAGAACATATTTTAACTCCCAAAGGGTTGCTCTGTTCTCACAAAATCTCCAACATCTGCAGGAACAGACCTCCTAGCTATCTTAACTAGCCTAGAATCAAAAATTTAAGATTAGTATTCCAACTGGATCAGACAGAAAGGAAGCAAACTGATTTCCCAACATTTGACTGAGTCACTGCAATGAAGGGAAAAGAAAAGTAGCTCATAAATAGTAGCTGACAGCTGACTAATTTAAACACAAGCATTTAATACTTAGTGAAACACATTGCCACTTTGCACAAAGATAACAAAAATAAGAATATAAGAACAAGGAGCAGGAGTGGGCAATTCAGCCCCTCGAGCCTACTCCACCATTCAATAAAATCATTGCTGATCTTGTCTCGGCTTCAACTCTACTTTCCTGCTCATTCTCCATAACCCTTCAACCTATTATTAATTAAAACTCTGTCTATCACCTCTTCAAATTGACTCAATGTTCCAGCATCCACCACACTCGTGTGAATTCCACAGATTTACCATTCTTTCAGAGAGATAGTTTCTCCTTATCTCCGCTTTAAATCTGTTCCTCTTATCCTAAAACTATGACCTCTTGTTCTAGTTTGCCACACAAGCGGAAACATCCGCTCTAAGGCTACATTGTCAATACCTTTTATCATCTTACGTACCTCAATCAGGTCCCCTCTCATTCTTCTAAACTCTAGAGAATTGTTCGGAATTTGGTTCTTAAGAGAATGTTATACAGTTTAATGCACGATTGCAATTTCTGCAGAATGACATATTCCATAATTTTCTTCACAAATATAAAAGAAAAGCCACAATATACAGTGAACTGAAATAAATTAACTCAGCAATAGTACAAACTTCATGTACGAATATTTTTTTTACAATATAGATTTCAATACATGATTTGAACCCAGAACAAAACTTTTTGATCTGACCCTGGAAACAAAAAAAATTGATTAATCATTTCAAGACGAGCTGGCATCGAACCAGCATAAACTCCGGGTAACAAAAAGAAACTCATGGAATTGGTTTATTTAGCCAACTAAACCAAAAAGTTACTTCACCCACTATAAATAGAATTTGAAAATTTGAGAAAAAAAGAAAAATCCTACAATTGGGCAGCAAGTCATTCAGCAACTAGTTGAAGAGAAAAGTTAAATTATCCATTAAAGCTTCACCAGACCTTACAGCCTTGATGCATCATAGCACTGACAGCACTGGAATCTACTTGACCAAACGCCAACTAAAGTTGTCTAATATGCCTGCATCTTTTTTCCATTTTAGTGAAGCCTTAATAGCCACTTCTAGCAAAACATTCCATGTCAAAATAAACCCGCTGCGCACAAAAACATTGTGGTCAATGTTTTGTTCTCCTGACAGAAAATATTTCGCAATTGTGCTAACAAAATGATTAATTTTGATGCATGTCTTGCTCCTGTTCATTTATCAGTATTAGAGAGGGATAGGAGCAAACTGAACTCCTTTAATTTTCTCGCTGTTTGTCTGTAAGCAGACATGCTTTACTTTTGAAATAAGCTGTGACGTGTTTCCCCAGCACTCTGATCACAAAGTCAATTTTTTTTACAGTGACTCATAGCAAACTCTCCTTTAAATCAGAAGAATGGTTTGTTTATACAATTTAAACTGGGCTGAGGGAGCTGCAATACACAAGCATATGAGGAGATAGTAAAGAGGAGTTTGTCAACTATGACTAACTTAAAAGAGTCAAAGGTACGGATATTAATTTATGTGAAGAGCCCAGTGAAGATTCCTTCACGTAGGAGTTGAAGTTCAGGCGGGTTCACTTCGCTGAAAGCAGAAGTTGCAGAATTCTTTTAAAGTTGGTGGTGATGCAGGGAGAGGCAGATATATAGATCTGATCTGCTCTGCAGTCAATGGTAGCAATCTTCCAGAGAACCAGGCTTTTAGGACAATTAGACTTGAGGCAGACTTTGCTGTCAGCCTGGAATCTTTTTTTAGTCTTGACAGGACTGAGGCTGACAACACACAGAATTGCAAACCCATAAATGTAATATTAAAAACTTTCCAAAGACCAGAAACCTCAGCCGCTTGGTGCTACCCATTAATGAATTAGTTACAAGCTAACAAACAGTTTCCAAGTCTCTGGCCAAAATTCATTGTTTGGTTTATGAAATAGATGGTGAGGCACTACCTCAATGCAGTGTCCTAGGCCCAAACATCTTCAGCTGCTTCATTAAAGACCCTCCTTCCATCATAAGGACAGAAGAGGGGATGTTCATTGAAGAATAGTTCAGAACTAGTTGCAAGTTCTCAGGTACTGATGCAGTCCTTTCAAAATGCAGCAAACCCTGGACCCAGACTTGGGCTGACAAGTGGCAAATAACATTCACGCCACACAAGTGGCAGACAATAGCCATCAACAAGACAGAATCTAACCATTGCTCCTTAACGTTCAGCAGCAGTATCATCACAGAATCCGCCAACAACAACATTCTGGGGGGGGGGGGGGGGGGTGGGTAGCGGGGTACCATTGATCAGAAACAGAATTGGATAGTTATATAAATACTTGGCTACAAGAAGAAGACAGGCTTGGAATCCTGTGGTGGGTTAGTCAGATCTTCTGACTAACTTGTCTGCCATCTACAACGCTCAGGTCAGGGGTATGAAGGAATATTCTCCATTTGCCTGGATGTGTGCAGCTACAACAACAATTCAAGAAGCACCTAGGACAAAGCAGTCCACTTGACTGGCACCCATTCACAAACATTCAATCCCTCCACCAGTGATACACAGTGGTAGTAATACAAGATGCACTGCAGAACTACAGTTCCACATTATAAAGATTGGCCTTATGACCAACTTTGTAAATAGGGCCTGAGCCTATTGATCACTGTGCAAGCTTGACACCAAAATAGGTTGCATCAAAGCTATCGTCAGGACAGCAGCTACCCTAATCATGCCATTGCTCGATTGTGAAAATTCATGAACGGGCTGCCACTTACAGACCTGAAAAATGTCCAGTCTACCCTAAAATTACTCTGGAAAGGATAAGATACCCTGGTAAGGTATCTTAAACAATTTGTAAACAGTTGAAGCTAGCTGTTTCATACCACTAAAATGCTGCAACAATATAAATGGTACTTTCCACAACTGTCAAGCAAAAAAAAGGTTCTGCTTATCACACAGACGAGTAACATGGTGTATAAATTTCAGCGCTGGTGTGGCAACAGATACAATAGTTGTTTGTCTCAATTCCGGGTGGGATGACCACTCTGGATGCCCAAAGGATGCAACCACCCTGCACACTCAGCTCGTCTTTCCACTTTGCATATGGGCTCAGTACCTCATCCTCTACATCCGTAGGCCAAGCCTGCATAAGGAATTTCTTCACCTGAGACAGGACAGGATCCCGTCCATCCACTGCTTAATCTGTTTAGCATTCACTGGGGAATTTCAAAGTCTCTCATGCAAGAAAATACCTCTGGAGGAAACAATGTTTTGGTGGATACGTCTGGTAAAGGAAGACAACTCAATACATCTGCATTTGCATCATCTTTTCCTGCCCTGAACACAATGTTATTTGTTAGGTTGACAATGTGAAAGCCCAGCACTGTATCCTCACTGAAGCCATAGAAGGAATGCATTTGGATTTGCTGAAAAGACTCATCAATGGCTTGTGGTCAGTACATATAGTAATTGAATGACAATAAAGATACTGATGAAACTGTTTCACCACAAAGATGATGTCTAGACCTACTTTGCAATGCCTAGTCTCAGCTGTTGTCAGCATACATGATGCAAAACCAGTAGGATTTTCTGACCTGTCCTATGTCCTCCATCAAATGAGAGAGTACTGTCCCAACACAGGGGGGGAGGGGCGGGGCATTGCGTAACAGATTGAGTACTCTGTTTTGAGCAAAGTGAGCCTGTAGATTGGCTGATTGTAGCAGTACTTTCACATTCTTGAAAGCTTTCTTTTGTACTATCTCGTATTTCAATTTTGATTCCTTGTGAAATAGTAGATACAGTGGTGCCGTTAGGAACCAGATCAGAAACTCCACAGTATATTATGAAGCTAGATAAGTCGCAAACTATTTTTTTTATTCAGGTGTAAAATATGGTGTTTCACTCCAGGTGTAATTCTACTGACACATTAGGAAGGTTTTATCAAAATAAACTTTATTTCTTAAGAATATAGATTAACTATAACAAATGAATTAGCTTAACTTGTACCAATTGAGATATTTAAACATGACAGGATACAACTTTTAACTGCTAACTTGTCTCTATTAGCTCCAATTCAAGCAACTCTTGAACTTTTTACTTCTTAACGGTCCTAGAGCCTTTGAACATTTCTGGGGAGGGGTGAGACGGAGGGAGAAGGGGTAAGGGAGGGGGAGCGAGCGAGGGAGGGGGAAGGGGTAAGGGATGGGGGACAGTATTGTCACAGCATGAAGACTGATTAAAGATCTGGTAGAATCTTTCCATTGTAATTTAACATCCCAAAAATCACCTGGGCTCTGACACATTTCTGGAGCTTTGGGCTTCCTCAACACTGACTTTTTCCTCCACAGGAGACATACCCTGTGCTGTGATTTTGTGATGCAGATTATACACTCTGTGTCTAGAAGATGCATTTACTACACTTCAGATGCAGTCATGCCTCTGAAATCCTCTTTTACATTTGATCCAAGTTGCTGAGGTGGTGCTCCTCAGTTTTCCCCATGATCAGAATGTCAGTCAAGTAAACTGCTATATGACAAATCTCCTGAAACAGATTGTCCATTGTCCTCTGAAAAATGGCCGGACTGGAATACGCCTCAAAAACTAGATGATTGTATTTGAGCAAATCCTTGTGGTGTTGATTATAACATACGGTTTTAAGTCCTTTTCTAACAAAAGTTGCTGGTGGGCATGGCTAATGTCAAGTATTGCCTCCTGTAAGGCTTGAAAACAGATCTACCTGTGGCAACGGGTAAGCATCTAGCTTGGAAGCCTGATTAATGGTAAGTTTGCAATCCCCCAATATGCGCACCATACCATCACTTTTAAGTACAAGAACAATTGGAGCTGTCCAACAAGAAAACTGAATGGATTCAATGATTCCAAGCCTCTGTAAACACTCCAACTACTCCTCCACTTCGTCTTTCATGGAGTACGACACTGTCCTAGGCTTGAAAAAGCAAAGAATAACCTACGAATGATTCAACTGCAGTGCCAAGCATTGTACCCAGTTAATCTTTGAAAACATCAGGATACTTCTGAATGACATCTTCTATCACTTGTGTGTGCTTAATCTTAACCCAGTTCAACTGAATTTTACTCAGCCAGTGATGCCCTGGTAAACTAGGTCATTTCCCTTTTACCTCAAGAAAGCATGTTCTTGCTTCTTGACTGTTGTATACAATGTCTACTTCTAACACCCCAAGCAATGGTATAGCCTCTTTGATGTACATCCAAAGATATGTCCCTCCCTAAGGGCTGGCATCTGCTTAGAGCAGCAAGTCTCCTTGTAGGTCCCCTCACTGATCACTGATGGAGAGGCTCCTGTGTCCACTGCATCTTAATTTGTTTTCCATTGACCTCCACTATAGCATAAATAGGCTCCCTGTGCCCTCACTCACATTAAACATATTGTGCAAGAGCTCCTCTGCTTGCTCTGACTTGGGCCTCTTCCTATAGCAACCCAACCACCAAGGCTCGTTGTCAGGCAGAATTCACTGCATGTCACATAACTCCCTTCAGTACTCCATTTTATCCTTAGTTAAGCAAATAACCCCAAAATAGATCATATAAACTTCATATTTGTAACACTTCCATTAAAAAGTAATTTTGCACTAACTTTGTCCACTTTATGAAATTAATAGTTCCTATTGACAGAACTATACACAGAAAGGCCTTAAAAATGTATTCGCCCTATTTTCTGCAAGCACAAAACAAATCTGTTAAAATAAATGTGAAGACCAGGATTTACAGTTTCAATTTTTAATCTAATTCATTTTAGATTGTAGAAAGATTCAATGTAACCAGATAAGCTATTAACAGTAAATCTTTAAGTAGCCTTGCTTTCCAGTTTATGTAAACAAATTTTACATCTAGGTATGAAATCTGAGATGCATATGAATGTTTCAAAATGCATATTAATACTATTCTCAATAGTTTCAGTGTGGTAGCATTGGTTGGTCTATGAAGTAGTTTGGAGGTGGCCAGTGCCAGAAAATAATTGTTGAGAAAACCTCGTGCCAAGAGCACAACAAACCTTTAGTAAAGCACCACAAGTCCATCGACACAAAATCTAATCTCAAACAGAACATCAGCAGTGAGATGCAACATTTGACATTTTTTCAATAGTTGTGCATTTACAACTATACACCTTTATAGTAGGCCTCAACTGCAAATGAATGGCAAATTAAATAATAAGCCAAATTCAGTCATTTATTTACATTTTTTAAATATCAACATTGTTTTTTCTTTTATGATAAGACCATTTCTGGTTACCATAGTCCAAATGATTCACTGAGTTAATCATTTCTAGTGCTTGCAACTCTACATTTTATTCAAAACATGAAAAAGCCAAATCACCTGCACGCTGGGGCTTTAAGGCCAAGTTCTCTAATTCTGCAATGACAAGGTGAAAAGTCACTTATACTTACCTCACTGCAAGAGGCAACAGCACGATGCAGGGGAGTCAACCACTTGTTGTCTTTGGCATTAACTCTAGCTCCTACAAATACAAAATTATACCAGTAATAATGTATCTAAACAACAATGGTCTACACAGAATTTCCCACCAATTTCATATCATTGTATGGTTAGCTGAGGATGAGGAATTTAGTTGAAACCTTTATGCACAATTTGCAGTGAAATAACAAGAATGAGTGGATTATTTAACCTGTCACATTGACTAAAGCAAGCAAATCCATTGCTAGGGTCCAAAGGTGATTAACCCCCTTCAATTAAAGTCAAGACTTGACTAAGACCAGTTTTAAAAGAAATTTAAAATATGTACAATTTCAAAACATTTCACTGTTTAAATGAATCTGACACACATTCGTGGAAACAAAGGTCAAAATAAAAAGATGAATATGGTCTGCCTGTTCAATTTTGAAGGCCATTTTTAGGAAATGCCAAATACAGCAATTTAAAGCATTACATAAATAATTTGGACTTGCACCCTTAGAGTTTCTTTCCAGCATTTCTTCTGAAATTGGGATAATTGTGTACTTACTGATATGCAAAAGCAGGAAAAGCAGAAAATTTGACACTGAAGCAGGAAGTAAAATTTTCTTCATATCTGGCACAGGATTGTTTGTTGAAGGCACTATCAAAAGTTAGAAACTTGTAGCTGAGCGAGATCAGTGGTTAATCTTCAACCCCAACATCCAATTAAGACAGCAGTGTAGAGCTTCCAGTCTAGCTGGGAACTTTGCCCAGAATAACCTTACAAGGCCTCAGTGAAACTCTTGCCAGCTCAGAGCTGGCATGAACTTCACAGGGATCCTTTCAAATAGCCAAGAAGCTCAAAAGGCCACTGAGCCCAGAAGGGAACAATCATCTTTCTTGACCTGGAAATTGGCACTTTCCATAGCTCTGGACTTTACCACTTTGTTTTTATCAACCCATGATGAGCCTCAGAGCAGGGCAGTTTAGAATGCAGCTGCTGAGACTCATTTTGACTTACAGTGGTGGATTGAAGCAGGCATTAATGAAGTACACATGGATAACATCAGCCAGCCCCAAATGTACAGGCATCCTCACAGACTGAGGATGTCTGTACAGTGTCTTCAGGTTTGGCAATCCATTTTAAACCATCTTCCTTTGGTCAGCAATGGAACCAGTGGAATTTTGACCCTATGGGTTTCGGCAGTAAATTAGTGTACACTTAATTTAGTGTAACTCATTAAGCCCTAGTTTTTATTTGGTGCTTTGAGTTTCCAAATAATAGATTCTAAGCATTGCATGGGCATATCGACAATATTGTTAAATATCTGACTAAATTATTAGCTGTTAAAGGCTTTGTAAGCTACCTTTACGTTCATGTTTATACCATGGAAGTGAGATGTACAGTAAACTTAGGAGTATTTAAACTTGGATCAGAAAGCTAGAATGCAAGATCTAAATTGTAAATGCTACCTGGTATTTTCACAGGGACTTTTCTGATCTCCTGCTGTAACCTTAAAAAATCTTGGGTAAATTACAGAGAAAATACAAATATTTGTCTTAAATGACTAAACTATATAGTTGAATATACCTGATAGAATAAGGAGTTCAATAATTTCAGCATCTCCTAGATATGCAGCAGCATGCAAAGGAGTTCTCTTCTCAGCATCCTACAATGAGAGGAAAAATCATTTTAGAGTAAGTCTCCTTTTTGTTAAAGACACAATGTTAGCGAAAGGCATATTTGTCACAGCATTCATAATTTCAGCTAAAAGTAATAAATTGTCAACTAAGGTTGCAACAAACAGTAGAGCAGCATTCTCTCAAATTCCAAATTCAGGACACACAGCTCAGTTATAGCACAGGAGACATTCTTCAGCCCATTATACCACAGCCAAATCTCTGAAAGAGCTAGCCAGTACGCACTAATATCTTGATCTTCTCCTCACAGCTTGAGGGATTTTGTTTTTCAAGTACATGTCTTAATCACCTTTTGGAAGTTACAGAAATCTACTTCCACCACTCTTTCAGATTCTGCATACTAGATTATAACTCGCTGCTTACAAAAGTCTCAGCTCCCCTCTGCTTCTTTTGCCAATTGTCTTAAAGCTGTGTTTTCTGGTTACCAACATTACTGCCAATGGAAACCATTCCTTCTTAATTCATCAAAAACCTTCTTTGCAGCTGGTTCCTTTCAAAACTTTCCTTAGGGTAGCTAGCACTCATCCACCTACATCAATAAGGACATTTTCACAGTAACTGCGTTGTAGTCTTAATGTGAGCCTACTGTTGACACTAATAAATAAGCTACAAAAAAAAATCAGTTCAGACATACTAACCCCTCTGAATTTAAGCAAATTACTAAGCCAAGGAAAGGAAACTAGCAAGGGTTTACAGATCATATTTTAACAGCTGAACAATAAATTTTCAACCTTGAAGACTTTCCCCAGGGTAAAACACTGAAAGGGCAGGTAAATAACGGAGGACATACTGATAAAAATCTGTAGGAGATACGGTTATGTGAAATCAGTGTTCTAGTCTATCCTCTCATGCAGAATAAACATGAAGACAGAGATATCTCATGTAGCAAAATGAGAATCAGAGAGGCCAGCAGCAGACTTGACAGTGGCAAAAGTAGCACAGCAGCAAAGACTGAATGGACAGAAAATCCTGGCGTGAACAGAAGACTGCAAAGGCTCATTAGTCCACCTGTTTTATAACAGGAGAAAGCTGCTCTATTACTTCAGCCTTTGATTGCTCCTTGGCCTTTTGGCTAAGATCAAAAATCAGATCAAGCCCAAAATCATGTGCAGTGCCTTATTTTGGTCAGCTTGGATCTTGTACGTTCCTCTGGTGGGGCCTATGAATTGGATTTAATTTGTATTTTGAATTGGTTTTTGGAGCAAGCAAGGAGATGGATTGAGGTCTTGCCCAGTGCACTCTGCACACATCATTGTATCTTTAAGAATTATATTTGAAAAGCCTTATGGTGAAAATTCAAATGTGGAAAAAAGGCAAATGTGGATTTTCGTAATGACTTCCTCAATGGATCAGCATGTTTCAGTCCATGACTGAGTCATGGACCAGGAAATTCAATCCCAGGAAATTCAATCCCAGGCTATGCAAAGTGTTGTATGTGGACTCAAAAGTTCCTAGGCTAGTGAGACAGGATCAGGAAAAGTATAAATTAATGGTTCTAACTAACGCCCATTATTCAGCAACGTCTGCAGGAAAATATCTCTGTGAACATAATGAACAAGCTGATTTTATCTGCAGTGGCAGGACAAAAATCAAAATTTAACTCAAATCAGAGCGAATTTTTTTTCATGGAGTTCCTCATTGATAAATATAGCTCCATCTACACCCACCACACTACTCATATCTTATCAACACTATGTTAAACAGAAACTAAACTATTAAAAGTTTCTTTTGCTGTCTTTTTATGAGAGGGTATGATGAAGTGGTTGAAAGTCTGATTGCTACTTTGCTTATGTAGCTTTGGGGGGATGGAGTCTGGGAATCAAGATGGTTTAGTTTAAAGGATATTTCCAGCGCACTGTGGGAGATTTTTGTGGGCTGCAAAGTGATTCATTGTGTGACTCCAAAAAAAAATTCCACAGGGAAACCATAATGTATGAGTCACATGCAGAAAATAATTCATTGCCCTGGAGGCTGTATAGATATAAATGGAGAAAAAATTCTTAATTTCATAGAGCAATTGAATAAAACTTCTATTTTGATGCAACATCTACAGCAATTCTCCAATGAAACATGTAAAATATTTATTTCTATTTCCCTAATTAGGGGAACAGCCTCTAAACCAAATCAGGAATCAGTCTTTCTGGGTGGTGCCACTGTAATAAGTGGTCAAGAGTCAGGATTTAAGGGAGGTTTTGAAGGGAGAAAATGGCAGGCAGAATTTGGAAAGAAAATGGCAGGATGCACAGCTAATGTAGTTGAAAACTTTCCTGAGACAACTGAACAGAACAATGGTATTGGCAGCAATGAGGATGAGTGAAAATGATCTGCAGACTATGGCCTGAATTTTCATGCAATCGACAAGCCCAGAAGTGGTACAAAATAGTCTTCCCATGATTGGCTGCAGGACGCAATTTCACAGTCGCTAGCCAATTAATGAGCAGTCAGTGTGAAATGCGCACAGGGAAGAGCTCAGCGCTGCCAAATAGGCAGGAAGAAGACAGACGTGATGCAAAGGAGAGTGCGGGCTGGCACTTCTAATGGGCTCCTGCTCAGGGACAGCTGCTGTGGAGTTGTCTCAGGGCTTTAATAATGTAAGTTCCGATGGAAAAATGCTGCAGTACAATCAAGCACAAACCTCACTCCCCAGACCACCTTTATTAACTTTATTAAAGCTGTAATATTTCATCCAGCCCCAAACCAAGCTTGCAGCTAAAACATAAAGACTGCTGGCCAATCGGCCAGTATATAGACCAGTCAGCATGGCTTTCTGAGTGGAAAATCACATCTCACAAATTTGATTGAGTTTTTTGAAGGGGTAACCAAGAAGGCAGATGAGGGCAGTGCAGTTGATGTTGTCTACATGGAATTTAACAAGGCACTGCATGGTAGGTTGTTGCATAAGGTTAAATCTCACGGGATCCAGGTGAGGTAGCTAAATGGATACAAAACTGGCTTGATGACAGAATCCAGAGGGTGGTTGTAGAGGGTCGTTTTCAAATTGGAGGCCTGTGACCTGTGCGTCAGGGATCAGTGCTGGGTCCACTATTATTTGTCATTTATATTAATGATCTGGATGTGAATATAGGAGGCATGGTTAGTAAGTTTGCAAATGACACCAAAATTGGTGGCATAGTGGATAGTGAAGAAGGTTGTCTCGGATTACAATGGGATCTTGATCAATTAGGCCAGTGGGCTGACGAATGGCAGATGGAGTTTAATTTAGTTAACTGCAAGGTGATGCATATTGGTAGATTGAACCAGGGCAGGACTTACTCAGTTAACGGTCGGGTGTTGGGAGAGTTACAGAACAAAGAGATCTAGCGGTACAGGTTCATAGCTCCTTGAAAATGGAGTCACAGGTGGACAGAGTGGTGAAGAAGGTATACGGCATGCTTGGTTTCATTGGTCAGGACATCGAGTACGGGAGTTGGGACGTCTTGTTGAAGTTGTATAAGACATTGGTAAGGCCACACTTGGAATGCTGTGTGCAATTCTGGACTCCCTATTATGGAAAGGATATTATTAAACTGGAAAGAGTGCAGAAAAGATTTACTAGGATGCTACCAGGACTTGGTGGTTTGCGTTATAATGAGAAGCTGGACAGACTGGACTATTTTCCTCTGGAACATAGAAGGCTGAGGGGTGACCTTATAGAGGTCTATAAATTAATAAGGGGTTTAGATCAGCTAGATAGTCAATATTATTTCCCAAAGATATGGGAGTCTAAAACTAGAGGGCATAGGTTTAAGGTGAGAGGGGAGAGATACAAATGGTCCTAGAGAGGCAATTTTTTCACACAGAGGGTGGTGAGTATCTGGAACAAGCTGCCAGAGGTAGTAGTAGAGATGGGTGCAATTTTGCCTTTTAAATAGCATTTAGACCGTTACATGGGTAAAATGGGTACAGAGGGATATGGGCCAAATGTGCGCTACTGGGACTAGCTTAGGGGTTTAAAAAAAAGGATGGCATGGACAATTGGGCCGAAGAGCATGTTTCCATGCTATAAATCTTTATAACGCTATGACCATGTAAAATTGCTTGCAATTGGCCTCTTAATTGGCTAAATTGCCTGCTTGACTATCAGCTTCCGATTCATGGAGGTACCCACTGACTGAAATATCGCGCAAGTGCGCAATGATGTCAGAATATGTGCCCAGTGTCATTTTGAGTAATTTCGTACTTCCAAGCTTGGTGCACACCCACCCAGGCAATGTAAAATTCTGGCCTATAATCCTGGAGGATGCAAAATGAGGTTTAGGTTGGAGGAAATTGCACAGATAGGGAGTGGATGTGCAGCCGGAAAGAGATTTGTAAATAAAAAAAGGAAAATGGGGAAACAATGGAGACTGGCAAAGGAGGAGTTGATGGATAGGTATTTGCCCGAGTTAAGACGCAGAAAGTAAAGTTCTGGAGTTTAGGTTTGTCAGATGGAGCTCAGAAAGCTGGCAAAGAAAGCAAAAGTGAATAACAAATATTTATAGTGTCCTTAACACAATGGAATGTCCCAAAGTGCTTCACAGGAGTGTTATAGAACAAAGTATGACACAAAGCAATACAAAAACAGATGCAAGGTCAGATGACCAAAGCTTCATCAAAGAGTTAGGTTTTAAGAAGTGTCTTAAAGGAAGAAGGTAGAGCACTAAGGAAGTGTAAGAGGGAATTTCAAAATTGGGGCCAAGGCAACAAAAGGAATGGCCATGAATAATGGGGAAACTGAGGGTACCTCAACACAGTACTAAAAAGGGGTGCACTGACAAAATGACTGCCTTTTAGATGAGATATTAAATTTCAAGATGGCTCTATTAGGAAGATTAGCTGGGGATTTTGTTGGGTGTCTTAGCCAACAACACTAGAACAGATTACCTGATTATTTATCTCAAATGCTGTTATTGAGACCTTGCTATATGTGTGAGGGCTATCGTGTTTCCTAAAGTCTTGTACATCCTCCATTGGTTGCCATTCTTCTAACTGTCTAATCCTCAGATCTTGAATTCTACCTCTTGACCATCTTTTCTCTCTGCCCCTTTAAGATTCTCTCTCTTTGATCAATCATTTAGTCAGCTGATTGAGGAGGTGGTGGCTTAGTGACATTATCACTGGAATAATAATCCAAAGACCCAGGACAATGCTCTGAGTTCGAATCTCACCAAGACAGGTGGTCAAATTTGAATTCAATGAAAATCTGGAATTAGAAGTCTAATGACAATCATGAAACCATTATTGATTGTCATAAAACCAAGTCCTTTAAGGAAGAAAATCTGCCATCCTCACCTGGTCTGGCCTACATGTGACTTCAGAACCACAGTAAAGTGGTTGACTTTTAAAATGCTGTCTGAAATGGCTTAGCATGCCACTCAGTTCAAAGGGAATAAATGCTGGCTGTGCCAACGATGTCCACACCCGAAGAATGAATAGAAAAATAATCGATAGTCTCTCATTGTTCTTACAACAATGCATACAACTTAAAAATAGTTCAGTACAGTGAAGCACTGTGGACATCTTGAGATCATGAAAGGTGCATGAATAATGCAAGCTTTTTTTCTTATTAACGCCAGTTGAAATTTGTCTGTTTTCATATGAAATTCTGCAAGAGTTCAGTAAACATTTGTGATTGTTTATCAACATCTGCCTTCATTCTTTTGCATTTCAACTCATTAGTATATTAAAATACTGATTTCATAAGTACAAGATATTCTTATTCCCAATTTTAAGACTACTTAATTTCACATTTATCCAGTTTACCTGAACAAAAGCATTCCAAAATAATTATGGTAATTGAATTAAGTTTTATAGCCTGGCTTGACTACAATACTATCTTCACATGCACAGCCTGCAAATAGACAGTGGATTACTGTTCTGCTGCCATAGAAGTTTCCATACACTCCAAAACATTGCCATGCAGAAAGTGCAATAAAAGAGCACAAATATCTACTGTTAAATATTTATTGCCACATTCATTCTCCACAGCACAATTAGCTCCATTCTTGAAGAATGACCATTGGTTTTCACTTCTACAAATTGGTTTAGAACTCTTCAAACATTATACTGAGTTCCAAATTTGTGATTATGATTATGCACTTCAAGCTACAGTATACAAACTCTGACATTCAGCTGTAGAGTTTCTTGATCCCAAGTTCCCATAGCCTAGTAAAGTGATAACAAATGACACTTCACATCCTTCAAGGAGGAGCATCAATTCAAATTTGGAGCAGACAATAGAGGGCAAGTAAGGTAAAAACTTGGTGTAAGTCACCAGTACATGTTTAGGTAGGAAATCAGAAAAAGGAAAAAAAAAGTAGAAACTTCCTCTCATAATAAATTTCATTCAATCAGGAAAGAAACGAAATGGCTCAACAATTGAGATTTATAGTCGTCAGCAACCAGATCAATAATTGTAGCTCTGCATATTATATTATGCCAATTTTAATTTAGCATATGTATATCCAAGTGCCAGAGTGCCACATCACTTACTAATGAACCACAGTCTGTGTATTAAACCAACAATGCTTCAGTCCACTCACTGCATATGGTGTGACCTGAGAAATACACTTGATGAGACTCCAGCATTTGAGTTTAAAAGTGTGATAACATGGTAGCAGCTGGGAGTAATATAGAAGAATTGAATGCGGAATTGGATTGAGAAAAATCAACCTAAATTAGTGCCAAAGAAACAGAAAAAGCTGAATGTACGTTGCAAATACAAAATAGTTGCTATCACAACAATGACTATGCAGCTCTAACTCAGGGTGAATTGGGAGGCTGATAATGTTTAAGTGGCATTTGAGAAGTTTAAACAAAAATGCACTGATGTTTAGCAGATTTCTAAAAGGTATGAGTGAAGGAAAGGGATAACAACACATTCTGCATAGGCAGGAAAGAAAGACCAAATGTTTAATAGCTGGGACATTGATAAAAATTACAGTTAAAATCCAGACAAAATTTCCAGCCAAAGTAAAATCATTGGATCCACTGATATGAATTTCAAAGCCTCAGGCAGGAACTAGGTGAGCTTGGTGATCTTAATTTCTCAATGAAATTGAATTTACATGTTAGTTTTATTTGGCAAAGAAATGTATGAAATACTGGTAGATCAGTTCATTTAACACTCTGCACCCCTTGCAGTACAAATCAAGCTCACAACATCATAAAGTATGGGTTCTCAAACTGGGGTCTGTGGAAACCTCCCTGGGGTTTGTAGCAAGACAGACACATTTGCAAAATTTGAAAAACACAGAGCTGCTTGTCTAATCAGTGGATGGATTCTGGAGAAGCCAGCCTCTGCTTCAACAAACCTGGACTCTGGAGTGCTGGGAAAAATGGGGCCTCAGTCCAGAGTTCGTGAGCAGTTTAAATAGCAGATTAGCCGTAAAGACTCGCATTCTAATCAGTATTCTGTAAACTGTGTGTGCCTCTATATGCCCTTCTCTGATCAGAACCTTCCACGCACCTGACGAAGGAACAGTGTTTCTGAAAGCTTGTGAGATTACTATCAAATAAACTGGTTGGACTTTAACCTAGTGTTGTGAGACTTTTTACTTTGTAATGTGGGAGCCAATTTATCACACACAACCAAGGATGGCACCTCATCATAACAGACCATTTCACAAGTTTCTTTTTAATCAGACAGGTGAAAGATTTGAGAACTACAACAATCATCTCAGAAGTATAAGTTCTGTTTGCTAAACAAGAGCTTCCTGAAAGAGCAATATATGATAAAGGGATCTAATTCACAAAATGCCAAGAGGACGACCCAACCTTGATTTATTGTCGCTCTGAGCTACACCTCTCAAGGCTGACATGAAATCACCTGCACAGCTACTTAATGGCAGGCAAGGTGTATTCTTCATTTGGCTGGGAGGAAGTAAGACAACAGCTCACTGATGCAGCGAAAGAAAGAGGTCAACACTTTGATTTGATTTATTATTGTCACATGTGTGGGGTACAGTGACAATACAGTGACAACAGTGAGAAGTACTGTTTCTTGCGCACTGTACAGACAAAACATATCATTCATAGAGTACATAGGGGAGAAGGAAAGGAGTCGGTGCAGAATATAGTGTTGCAATCATAGATAGGGTGTAGAAAAATATCAGCAAGCATGCCAAATCCTTGCATGAGTTTTTAAGAGGACAAACTGTACACAGAATCCAATCATGAAAACTTGGAATCCAGCAAAAGTTAGTGGTGGAGCTGAGGCTCCATGACCATACATCATCAAGACTGAATCAGTAAGCAAATGAGAAGGAACAAAATCCATATCTGACGTACACCTACACTGGAAAAGCAAAAAGGTAATCAGCAACACCAGGAACATCACAAGGCATCAGCAGCATCACCAATAAGCGATGTGACTTCACCAGCAAGTGATACCATACCTGATTTGATTTATTGTCACATGTATTAGTATATAGTGAAAAGTATCAACAACAAGAGAAACACACATTTTGCTTGTGTAGCATGCCAATTCATCACTGAGAGCAATGACAATCAAATTCCACCACCTAAATAATACTGTGAATGTTTTTTTGAGAAAACAGGTTATAAAAGATTCTTAAGGTGTTCAAGTTAATTATAAAAGTTGTTTGTTAATTTTTAGTTTGGACATAATATATGAAAATAACTTGAACCATTATATCATTGAGATTTTTTTTTCAAGAAAGAGGGATGTTATATTATTCTAATCTGATTTAGGAACTGTAGTCTTCTGTATGTATCCATAACTATCCAAAGTGTCACATTACTCACTTCTGTACTACAATCTGTATATTGAACTAAATGTGTTAGTCTGCAGCTCATTGTATGATTTGAGAAATATATTTGATGAAGAAATTCTAGCATTTGAATTTTAATGTATAACTATTTTGAACTTCTGGGGACCATAAAACATAACATTTTTAGCTTTTGGATCGTCATTTCATTCAGTAAAATTTCAAAAAAAGAGATTTAAATGTATATGAAGTACAGAAGTCATGGTCACTGCCACCGTAATAACATTTTACCACTTGAACACATGGGATCGGCTCCTAATCTGCACATACTTTCTGCTTGGAACTTGTAACATATTACAAGCATAACGTTGCGATCTAAAATAGAGGTCAGGATAACATTTACAGCAAAGAGTAAGCAGATCCATAATCAATCACTGAATGCAAAATTAGAACTAGGGCGGCATGGTAGCATAGTGGTTAGCACTGCTGTTTCACAGCGCCTGGAACCCGGGTTTGATTCCCGGCTTGGGTCTCTGTCTGTGTGGAATTTGCACATTCTCCCTGTGTCTGCATGGGTTTCCTCCGGGTGCTCCGGTTTCCTCCCACAATCTGAAAGATGTGCCGGTTAGGTGCGTTTACCCAAACAGGCACCGGATTGTGGCAACTATGGGAGTTTCATAGTAACTTCATTGCAGTGTTAATGAAAATCTTACTTGAGACTAATAAATAAACTTTAACTACACAAATTAACCAAACTGTATCCTAACCCTGTTTCACTATATGGATGTACACTCTTAAAAAAAAGTAATCATGTACCACTCAGGGCTTGTGGACAAAATCCAGGCCAACAATCAAAAGTATTAAAGGTAGAATACTGCACTGCACTGTTGGAGATAACTATCTGCCCTCAGCTGGATGCAAGACATCCAATGACATTATTTTGAAGAGCAGCAGGGAAATTATCCCTGGTGTCCTGGCCAATATTTATCTCTCAATCAACATCACAAGGAAAAAAAGATTATCCATTCATTATTATATTGTTGTTTGTTACAACTTGCTGTGTGCAAAGTGACTGCTACATTTTCTATATTAGGGCAAGAACTTAAAAAGTACTCCAATTGCCGTGAAGCACTTTCAGAAGTTTGGTGGCTGTGAAGAGCACTATATAAATTCAAGATTTTCTTTCTTATTTTCTTTAATAACGGTTTATTAAAAAAAACTTCATTAGTTGTAAAGCACTTTGGGATGTGCTGACGCTGGGAAAACCTGTTTTAAATGTAGGTTTTTCTGTTCTACCTTTATAACAGAATGGCAAGAGTTGCGGAATGGGCACCAGAAATAAAGGAGGTGACCAAAAGCTTGGCCAAAGGTAGGTGTTAAAGCAGGAGTTACAAGAGTGTGGTAATTTTGTGTTATGTTTATTTTATTATGAATATTATTAATATTCCTGCTGATTCAGCCATTAGCTTCTACTTGAACCATGATATATCCCATCAGTGGAAAAACTTCCTCTGGAGAAGTTTGCAGGATTACATTTGATGGTTTTAGTAGTAGACTAAAGTTAGTAGAGCTTTATTAGATAGGTGTTATTTGCTTACAGTCCAGAATGGAAGAGGAAAAACCCACAAATGTCTCTGAAGACGTCACGGCATTACATTCATATTCCTGCATATGTTCTGGTGAATGAAATACAAAGGGCTTTGACAAAATGTCTTTTTTCAGCAATATTTAAGATACTCCTCAAAACCCTGACCGAATGGTTGATCACCTTTCCTAATATCACAATATGCAGCTCTATGTCTAGTTTTGCATTATAACATCCCTTTGAAGAATTTTAATATATTAAAGGCACTTTAATCCATCATTATGAAAGCTTCAAAAGGTTAGTCATGGCATGAATCAATTCCAGCCTCCTAGACTGCCTGGATCCACTACAGTTCGCCTACCACTGCAACAAGTCCATAGCAGATGCCATCTCCCTGGCCCTGCACTCAACTTTGGAACACCTAGATAACAAAGACACCTATGTCACACTCCTATTTATTGACTGCAGCTCAGCGTTCAACACCATTATTCCTACAAAACTCATCTCCAAACTCCATGACCTGGGCCTCGGCTGCTCCCTCTGTGACTGGATCCTGAAGTTCCTAACCCACAGATCACAAACAGTAAGGGTGGACAACACCACCTCCTCTATGATCATCCTCAATTGGTGCCCCACAAGGCTGTCTTCGCAGCCTCCTAATGTACTCCTTACGCATCTATGACTGGGTGACCAAATCCTCTTGCAATTCGATTTTCAAGTTTGCTGATGACACCATCGCAGTAAGTTGAATCTCAAACAATTACTAGAGAGAGTATAGGAATGAGATAGAGAATCTGGTGAACTAGTGCGACAACAATAATCTCTCCCTCAATGTCAACAAAACGAAAGAGATTGTCATTGACTTCCGGAAGCGTAGTGGAGAACATGTCCCGGTCTACATCAACGCGAACAAGGTAGAAATGGTCGAAAGCTTCAAGCTTTTAGGTGTCCAGATCAACCTGTTCTGGTCCCCCCATGCCGACACTATAATTAAGAAAGCCCACCAATGCCTCTACTGTCTCAAAAGACTAAGGAAATTTGGCATGTCAGCTACAATTCTCACCAACTTTTACAGATGCACCATGGAAAATATTCTTTCTGGTTGCTCCACAGCTTGGTATGGCTCCTGCTCTGCTCAAGACTGCAAGAAACTACGAAAGGTCATGAAGTAGCCCAATCCATCACGCAAACCAACCTCCCATCCATTAATTCTGTCTACACTTCCTGCTGCCTCAGCAAAGCAGCCTGCATAATTAAGGACCCCATGCACCCCAGACATTCTCTCTTCCACTTTCTTCATTGGGGGAAAAGGTACAAAAGTCTGAGGTCACGTACCAACCAACTTAAGAACGGTTTCCTCCTTGCTGTCATCAGACTTTTGAATGGACCTACCTTGCATTAAGTTGATCTTTCTTTACTCCCTAGCTATGACTTTAACACTACATTCTGCACTCTCGTTTCCTTCTTTATGTACAGTATGCTTTGCCTGTACAGCACGCAATAAACAATACTTTTCACTGTATACTAATACATGTAACAATAATAAATCAAATCAAATTACTGTTGCTGTCGTCATCAAGATCTAGAACTTAGTGGAACTTCTGAATAAAATAAACAGACCATAAACAATATGCAACCTTTACCTGAATGGCATGGGGAAAATATCAATGTCAACCCCCTAAATTTAAAATTATACGAATGGTTCAAATTGTTCTGCTGGAATATATTGGCAGGAATACATATTACTCATAATGGAAAAAATTCTTACACCTAACCTCAATTGTTTATTCAGGTACTGAAATGAATTCCAGGTTTACAGAAAAAAAAGTTATGAGCCTTGTTCAAATTGTAAAGGGCCAATTTGTTCCAACATGTATTTTCAAATGATCAGACACAAAGTGAATGTTAAACTTCTTCTAATCAACTCACCTGTATAAGAGAGCTACTTCTTTAGTTTCTATTTTTAAAGCTTCCATGCAATTGGGTTTTTTTTGATAGTATAATTTAGTGAAAATGACATAATTCCTGAAGAGAAACATTAAATGTGATTTCATGCCGCACAATTAAGTACCAAGGCTATGCTACCTGATTAATCCAAAGCAACCTCTAACTCTCACCTACTCTTGATGTGCCATGAAGTGCATGATGAAAAATTGTGCTACTTTTGAAGACCTCTTCTACACTTCATCTCAGACAATTCCCGTCAAGGTGTGTAATAAACTTCTGTGTCTTTTTTTAATGGATCAATTTTTTTTTAAACTCAGTGCTTCTTTTTCCCCATCTGAGCTCCAAATAATCTCCCCCTCCATATAATCTTTGTGTTGAAATTAAGATTCACCTGTTTCTTGTAACTCAGTCAATTTTAGGATCTTAGGCCCATTCCTTATTTCCTAAAAATTACTTCTCTCCATCTTTCTTTCCATCTTTGTGTTTGATCATTTGAAAATACATGTTGGAACAAATTGACCCTTTACAATTTGAACAAGGCTCATAATATTTTTTTTCTGTAAAGTTCTAGATCTTGACTCCAATGCTAGATTTGTAAAATCTAACATTGGAGTCACCTGCCCATTTACTCTCTTTTTACATAGGTCCTAAAGTTGTGCCATGAGAAAGTCTACTCTTTATAATTCAAAACCAATCTTTCGCAAAAAAGAAAGTAAATGGAATTAAGCAATGTGCATAACACAAAATTGAATTTAGTGTTAAAATAATCAGATCATTGAATTAAATTACTTTCAATTAAGAATAGAATGTACAAGTGCAGTTTACTTGACATTCCGTTCTCTGCTTGCATGTCAGCACTTAAGTCTTTACTCTGCAACTTTAAAAAAAAACTTCAAAGCAGTATATATTTCAACTAGTCTAAATGCGGAGTTTGCCTATACAGCATTTTTGACTGTGTTGCAAATCAGGTGCAACAGCATCAAAATGACTTCTGATCAGTAATTATTTGAATTGTGTTGTGGTCAGACAATTAAACCCAAGGCTGTCTGTTTTAAACCAGTCTGGATTGATGAAAGTTTCAGAATTTATTTTGCCAATAACTACGGAATAGTGTCCATTACTGCAAACAGCCAATAGTTTAAAATTACTGTTGGACTTTCAAACACCATGGGTTGGTGTGGCGAACCAATTAGTCACACATCTGCAGTACTGGCACTGTTCTGAAATCAGGAATTGAGGTAAATGTTGTTGGGCTGTACGTAAGATTTGCATAATCCTGCACTATAAAACTGCTCAGTGCAAACACCAGGTTCAAAAATGAAACAATATATTTTTTAAACAATAACACTCATCTGTAATAAATGTAAAACAAGAGCAGAGATTTAATTGTTAAGAAAAGTAAAATATCACAATTAAAAATCAAATTCAATAAACCAACTGCTTTTGTAACTTCTGCAAATAATTCTGATTGTGCGCCTCTAAGTTAGGCAATTTCACAGATCGGTTAGTGACAGCTGCAATAACGGTCATTTTTTAAAAATTTTTGACTGCTTGGTTACTCCACTGCTCTTAATACAATTTCAAATACATAATTTCCTCAACTCTCATTTTTATAGTGTTCAGTACCAGCCAAAATGCAAAGCACAAGTTAAAATTGATTTTTAACAATTAAAGTTAGTGAAGGATAAGGGTATCAAAAATACCATTAAGTGGTTGATCAGTCAATAGGGAATTTTAAGTTCAGTGAGGACTGTAAAGGACTTCATAAAGGCAGATTACTGGCATAGGGACAGATCAGCCGAACAACATAATGTGGAGCAGTACATTCTGGGAGGAAAGTCAAAGAATGGAATCATACACTCATTAGAAAGATGAGTGTGAATGAACTGTGGTCTCTGGAATAATTGTCTGGAAATGAGAGTAAAATAACTTACATTAATGTCGCACTTCAATATAATAAAGTATCCCAGGCTCTTTGACAGGTGCATTGTAAAACAAAACAACGATTTAGGTAGACAACAGATCAGGCGACAAAAATCTTGGTGCAAGAGGTAGCTTAATAAGTGCCGTACATGAAGATAGCAAGGTGGGGAGGTTGTAACAGGTTGGAGATGAAGAGTGAAGCCATAGAGGGATCTGAAATCAAGCATGAGAGCTAAAATCTCAAGACATTGCTTAATTGCAGGCTAATGTGGTTCAGCAAGCACAGGACTGATAGTTGATTGGAATTTGGTGAGAGTTAGGACACAAACAGCAGTTTTGGAAAGCTTTTAAGTTCAGTGACATAGAGTGTGTGTGTGTGTGTGTGTGTGTGGCGGGGGGGGGGAGAGAGAGAGAGAGAGAGAGAGGAGGAGAAAGGAAGGAATCTGTGATCAGTGGGTAACATCACTGCTGTGAGCCAGAATCATAGAATCTACAATGCAGAAGGTCATTTGGCCCATCGAGCCTGCACCGACAACAATTCCACCCAGGTCCCGTCCCCATAACCCCACATATTTACCTTCCTAATTTTCCTGAAACTAAGGGGAAATTTGTCATGGCCAACCAACCTAACCCTGCACATCTTTGGACTGTGGGAGGAAAACCAGAATACCCAGAGGGAACCCATTCAGACACGGACAAAACATGCAAACTCCCACAGACCGTCACCTGAGGCTGGAACTGAATGTGTCCCTGGCGCTGCGAGGCTGCACCGCTAACCACTATGCCACCATGCCATCCCAAGGTGGTGAAGCTCCAGTTTTGAGATTTACTCTGGGGCTTGATGGCCATGCAAGATGCATGCATGCCATGGCATGGCTAAACAGGCTAACCATTAAACTGCAGCCCTATTCAATATGCCTTTGGCAGTGTCATCCAGAACCTGCAGAAGCAATAGCAAATCACTGCAGAACCTTGCCAAACATAACCACAAACCAAAGCATGGAAATTCATGGTGCTCAATGCCATCTTAGGGCATGATACCTAAAGAAGGCGGGAAAGGGGGAAAGAGAGGAAATGCGGAGTGCAGAGAAATAAAGCCATACAGAATTGTGGGTTTTAAACTTAAGGATCAAGTACAGATATAGAAAACAAATTATCAATTTAGATGATCAATCGAATACTGATCAAGTCATTTAACGATTGTGTACAATTTGATACCCATCTTGAAATAGGCATTAAAGCCATCCAGCATTGAGCTACCAGGATGATACCAGAATAGGAAACTAGTTTCAAGAAGAAAGGTGGTTTAAAGTTTATTTATTAGTGTCACAAGTATGCCTACACTAACACTGCAAGGAAGTTACTGTGAAAACGCCAAGTTGCCACACACGGGCGCCTGTTCAGCTACACTGGGGGTGAATTTAGCATGGCCAATACACCTAACCAGCATATCTTTCAGTAGTTCTGATCCTATTTCACAAGCAGAGAAAATGTGTGTATGGTCGGTAAAGACAATTTTCCATGTCAAGTGGTTAACATAATTGAGGCAAAATATTTAACATTTTCAGGGAAATTGAATACTGCAGTTAAAATGGGCCAAATAGCTTCCTCACATGCTGTAAATTTCTATGGTTCAATGCATAATATTAAGATATTTAAAGAGGTCAATATCATTTATATTGTCTAATGAAAAGGTTAACTTAGTTGCTTTTCTCTTATTTAGTTGAAACTTTTGAATTTTAGTTCTGAATTGCAGGTTTGTGATACATTTATCTGTCACTCTGTAATACTTACAAGTATGCAGCACATAAACAGCTCATCTGGCACAACTGGTCTATGCTTCACGTGAGCCCCTGGCCTCTATTAATCTTTGTGGTAGCATGTTCCACATCCTAATCATTTTTGGAGTAAAAAAATGTCTTTTGAATTCCCTATTGGATTTATTAGTCATTACATTATATTTATGACCTCTACCTTCTGTCTCCCCACAAGTAGAAACATTTCTTCTACTACACTATTAAACTCTTCCATTATGTTATTATCCATCAGCCCTAACTTTTCTGTTTAGCCAATTCTGCTTATCTCCTCAGTTCTGGTATCTTATTTGAAATTTCATCAATGCCTCTATTTCTTTGTTAAAATATGAAGACTAAAACAGTGCACTCCAAGGATAGTCTGTCCAAGATTTAACACATGTTTAACATAATTCATCTGCTTTTCAATTCCAGTACAATAAACTCCAGTACTGAGTGCTTTTTTAAATGACACTGACAATATCCCTACATTTGGTTACGTGTATCCATGCCCCTAGATCCAGATTCAGGGGCGGCACCATGGCATTAATACTGCTGCCTCAAAGCATCAGGACCCGGATTCAATTCCAGCATCGGGTCACTATCTGTGTCGAGTTTGCACATTCACCCTGTGCCTGCATGGGTTTCCTGCAGGTACTCCAGTTTCCGCCCACACTCCAAAAATGTGCGAGTTAGGTTGATTGGCTGTGCTAAATTGACCCTAGTGTCAGGGAGATTAGCAGGGTAAATATGTGGGGCTACGGGAATAGGGTGTGGGTGGGATTGTGATTGGTGCAGACTCGATGGGCCGAATGGTCTCCTTCTGTACTGTAGAGATTCTATGATTCTATCCTTTGCTGCTTCACTCTATTCAGATTACCTAAGCAGAATGTAACCTATTTATTCTTCATCCTAAAATGCAGCATCTCAAACTTAGCTATACTGAAACTAATTTGCCAATTACTTGCCTATTTTGCAAGGTTATTAATTCTTCTTGCATTTGGTTACATTCTTCCTTTGTATTACCCACAGCTTCCAATTTCACTACATCAGCAAATTTTGAAATTTTACTCCCAATTCACAAGGCCAAATCATTAAGTAAATTAACGACATTGACAAATAGCGTGAAGTGGCGTTCCACAGATATCAGTGATGCAACCAGAGCAGCTACTCTTAAAACTACTTTGTTTTCTGTTTTGGAGCCAGCTTGCCATCCAGTCAGCTATGATTCCACGTGTGTGATCTGACCTTCAATATGGCACTGTACTCATGACCCAAGCTCTTTGAAAATCCAATTTTATATCTACTACATTGCCTTGTCTACACTTCCAGTACTTCTTTTAAAAAATAAGATTGGTCAAGCATGACCACATCTTTTGAAATGTGAACTATTATGTTTCCAATTCTGAATATTTTTCTATTACATCTTTGAGTAAAGATTCCATTATTTTTCTGCTAACTGGCAGTGAAATTCCATTGCGAGTTTGATTACCCTTTTAAAACTTTACTTAAATGTGAACAGAACAATATTGTTGAGGAGGTTTGTAATCTGCCTTTTCCATAATGGATGTAGTTCTGCTTTTCATCAACAGCGGTACTTGCAGACCACTTGATAGTTGATAGACTGTGTGTTTAAAATAAGTATATTGCAGCATTATTTCTGAGATAAAATGTTGTAGCTTTCCAAGCTTTGTCAACCACTAAGTAATGAAACAATTTAGAAGAATGTGCATGAAATGAAAAACAAAACACCAACACCAAGATTTTAACTTGGGGTCAGCAATTCAGGTGGGTCAAAAATTGTCCTGACCTATTGAACAACTTTTACTCCTTGATGCCCTACATCAGTTTGCCACCTAAAATTTGGGGAGGGGTATGGGAGTGCTAAACAGTAAAAGCTGTTCCAGTGCATGAGTGGGCAATTTCGGGCAGCAGCAGTTGCTGTGAAGGACCAGTTGCAGGAAGAGGTTTAGGGAGTTTAAATTTCCTTGTGGAGGGGCTCACATGATTCTTCTGTCCCACAACACAAAACTTTAGACTTTTTTTTTAAACTGTGAAACTTACTTGTTTGGGCCTTGTCTGACCCCTAGCTTCTCTTGCTAATTTGACCTGGAAGGAAAGCCACAATGAATTCCTTACTCAGGTCCATCATTTATTCTAGAAAGCAGACTCAAGGATATACTTTAGAAATCTTACATTGCAGAAGGAGCCCATTTGGCTCATCAAACCTACACCAACAACAATCCCACCCATGCCCTATCCCCATACATTTACCCTGCTAATCCTCCTGATATTATGGGGCAATTTACCATGGCCAGTCCACCTAACCCACGGATCTTTGGACTGTGGGAGGAAACGGGAGCATCCTGAGGAAACCCATGAAGACACAGGGGGAATGTGCAAACTCCGCATAGACAGTCACCCAAGTTCAGAATTGAACCCGTGTCCCTGGCACTGTGAGGCAGCAGTGTTAACCACTGTGCCACCATGCCGCCCTTAAAGTCATTCTAATTAAAAAATTTCACACATAGAGACAGTCCTTCAGTTCTTCTCTATATCTTCAGAATGTTACATGCTCAAAAACACCTCAATAAAGTTTGCGTCGTCAGCAGCAACCCACAAATTAAGTTCCAGGACAGATGTTGGATCGGGCAGTGGTATGGAGGTGTAGGCAATTGCCAAGACTGTGCTAATATATCCATGAACAAATAGAACCACACTCAATATATGAGTTAGTAGTCTACAGTAAGACATTTCAGACATAGAATCCCTAACGTGCTGAAGGAGGCCATTGAGTCTGCACTGACTTAGAGTGTCTTACGCACGCCCTCTATCCTTCCCCATCCCCATAATCCCACACAAAAGACAGGAGGTTAGAGAGAGAACCGTAGAATCTGTACAGTGCAGAAAGAGGCCACTTTGTCCATCAAGTCCGCACCAAATCGCTAAAAGAATATCCCAACCTGGCCCTCCCCTCTGGATCCCTACCGCTGTAACGCAGCCGTGCCACCATCCTGCCTAGATAAATATATTGAATACTGAGATAAATACCAAAATAAGCTCAAGGGAATATATTGCTGTTCAAAACAACTAATGTTGTGTTAAATACTATAACGTACTTTCAAGTGGGACTACTTTGTACAACACTTCGAGCAGAAGAATGCCTCAGAACATTTACAGGAGTGTTCTCAGATAATTCTGAGTAAGATATGAAAACTTAGCTTATCATGCTGTTATAGGAACATAGGAATTAGGGGCAGCACGGTAGCACACTGGTTAGCACTGCTGCTTCACAGCTCCAGGGACCTGGGTTCGATTCTCGCCTTGGGTCACTGTCTGTGTGGAGTTTGCACATTTTCTGTGTCTGCGTGGGTTTCCTCCGGGTGCTCTGGTTAACCTGGTGTTGTCAGACTTTTTACTGTGTTCCTCCCACAGTCCAAAGATGTGCGGGTTAGGTTGATTGGCCATGCTAAAATTGCCCTTAGTGAACTGAGATGTGTAGATTAGAGGGATTAGTGGGGGTGAGGTCTGGGTGGGATTGTGGTCGGTGCAGACGCGATGGGCCGAATGGCCTCCTTCTCTACTGTGGGATTTCTATGTTTCTATGTTTTCTATGAGCAGAAGTAGGCAAATTCAGCCCTTCGAGCCCAGTCCGCCATTCAATCAGATCACAACTGATCTCTCCCTGGTCCCCACCTGTTCCCATACGCTATCCCCTCTTTCCTATTTTTTATTAGAAATATATCTATTTCCCTCTTGAAACCCCATCGTGCTATGGGGCAGCGGGTTCCACAAATTCACCACCCTCTGCGAGAAGTAGTTCCTCCTCACCTTACTTTAAAGTCTACAGCCTTGCAACTTATATCTATGATCTCCTGTCGTATAGTGCACCAGAAAAGGAAACACTTAGTCTACATTTGTTTCATCAATCTCTTAAAATTTTATATACCTCGATCTGATCCCCTCTCATCCTTCTAAACTTCAGCAAGTACAAGCCCAAACTGTTTAATCACTCCTCATATGTCAACCCCTTCATCCCTGGAATCAATCTAGTGAACCTCCTCTGAACTGCCTCCAATGTCACCACATCCCTCCTCAAATAAGGAGGCCAAATCTGGACACAATACTCCAGATGTGCTCTCACCAACACCCTTTACAATTGCAACAACACTTCTCTACTTTTATACTCTAGTCCTTTTGCAATAACTGCCAACATCGCATTTGTCTTCTTTATTATGTGCTGCAGCTGTATATTGACATTCTGCGATTCATGAACGTTGACAATCAGATCCTACTGGCCGGTTGCATTTTGAATCTGCTTTCCATTTAGATAATAATTTGCCTTTCTATTTTTTTCTGCCAAAATTGATAACCTCACACTTGTCGACATTAAACTTCATCTGCCAAATTTTGGCCAATTCTCCTGGTCTTTCTATATCCGTCTGCAGAATCTTTATATTCTCTTCACTGCCTGCTTTTCACCCATTTTAGTCTGCAAATTTTGCTATAGTACTCTGTCTCTGCTCGCAGATCATGTATAGAGGTTGCGATCAGTTGAGGTCTGAAGGCTGACACTTGTGGCACCCCGCTAGTTACATTTTGCCAGCCAGAGAATGACCCATTTATCCCAACACTCTGTTTTCTGTCAGTCAGCCAATCCTCAATCCAACCTGGCACTCCAGCCACAGCGCCCTGCAATCTCGTCTTCTGGATCAGTATTTTGTGGGGCATTCTGTCAAACATCTTTTGGAAGTCTAGACATACCACATCCATTGGCTTCCCACTATCCACCTGCTGGCTGCATCCCCAAAAGACTCAAGCAAGTTTGTTAAGCACGACTTTCCCCTCATTAGGCCATGCTGACAATGGTGGATTGAGCTTTGTCTTTCCAAATGCTCAGTCATCTCCTCCTTAATGGTCGATTCCAGCAACTTCTCCACCACTGGCCAAACAAGAGCAGAAAATGCTGGAAAATCTCAACAGATCCAACAGCATCAGTGGGGAGAGAATAGAGCCAACAGCCGACACTCTACCACCTCGCCCATTCCGGAATCAGGGTGGGTGACGTTCCCAGAACAGAAATCTTCATAGGCCTCGGGCGAGGTTTTACAATCTCAGCCGAGTGAGGCTGTAAAATCCCACCCAGTGTTTCAAGTCAAGATGACCCTTCGTCAGAGCTGATGAGGTTCTGACAAAGGGTCATCTAGACTCAAAACTTTGGCTCTATTCTCTCCCACAGATGCTTTCCGACCTGCGGAGATTTTTCAGCATTTTATGTTTTTGCTTCAGATTTCAGCATCTGCAGTATTTTGCTTTTATTGTAAGCTAACTGGCTTATAGTTCCCTACTACTTGCCTCTCTCCCTTTTTGAATAGTGGCGTCACATCAGCATGTTTTCAATCCACTCGGACCTTACCAGAATTTTGAAGTATCACAACCAATGCATCCACTATCTCTGCGGCTACCTCCTTTGATATCTTAGGGTGCAGACCATCAAGTCCCAGAGACTTATCTGCCTTTAATCCCATTAGTTTATTCAATACCCTCTCCCTAGTAACAGTTATTGAACCAAGTTGTTCTGCATTAACTGGAGTTTTTGGAAACTCTTCATTATTCTCTCTGTGAAGACAGAGGCAAAATATTGGTTTAGTGCCTCCACCAACTCTGTGTTACAACAAAGCAAAGTTAACCTTGCAGTCTGTGCAATATCCACTCCACAGTGAAATTGACCATGTTTTGTACTCATTTTTTCAGAAGGTGAAAATTAACGTTGAGCTAGGTGTCCAGTATCATACCATAATGACCATTCTATCTTCTCTTACGATGAATTGCCGGAGTATTATGCCTCTCAAGTCCAAACACATTGAAGATGACTAGGGAAGAGGTTAAACTTTAAAACAAATCATCTCCATGAATAAGCTGGTCAGAAAACTTACTCATACTTATTCACCAACTTTTACAGATACACAACAGAAAGCATTTTTTCCGGTGATGCTACAGCTCGGTATGGCTCCTGCTCTGTCTAAGACCACAAGAAATTACAAAGGGTCGTGAATGAAGCCCTGTCCATCACTCAAACCAGCCTCCTATCCATTAACTCTGTCTACACTTCCCACTGCCTTGGAAAAGCAGCCAGCATAATTAAGGACTCCATGCATCCTGGACATACTCTTTTCCATCTTCTTCCATTGGGAAAAATACACAAAAGTTTGAGGACATGTGCCAGCTGATTCAAGAACAGCTTCTTCCCTGCTGCCATCAGACTATTGAATGGACTTACCTAGTACAAAGCTGATCTTTCTCTACACCCTAGCTATGACTGTAACACTACATTCTGCACCCTCTCCTTGTCTTCTCTACGTACTGTATTGTTTTGTCTGTATAGCACACAAGAAACAATACTTTCCACTGTATACGAATACTTGTGACAATAATAAATCAAATCAAAATTACTTAATAGGGACTATTTTAAATTATTCTTCCCTGTCTGGTTACCCAAGTTTAACGCCAACTTGTCAAAATATTTTCACCTGCCTATTGTTAAAAGACTGCCCCAGAAATTTGAGGGGGTGGAGGGAGAGACATGTGAACAGAAGAATTTTGAAGATCTCTAGTCGGAATAGCTCTCCCAAAATAAGTACAAAGGAATTCTTGCCTAGACTCAAAAAATGTATCTTATACAGGAGAAAATTGCCCAATGTGATGTCAAAGTTGCCAATGAAAGTGCATTTATTAATATTTTATTTTATTCAGCAGTTAAAAACCATTGTTGAAATTAAAGACATATTGGCTGCCTCTTTAAAGATTTAACCAGTTGTATATAATGAGTTAATACCATGTAGCACCAAATTCAAATAGAATCCTCAGACATCCAGTCTTTCTGCTAATTGGTTTTTTTCATAGTGCCAAAAAAACTGATTTCTTAATAAGGAGCCATAATGATATCAGGTATTACTGACCTTCTTCATCAAGATTCAATAAATAACCACTGTACAGAATTTGGATCTAAATGCATTTTAATTTAATAATAATCAAAAAAGACCAAATCCATTAAACTACACAAACCACAACTTAGTCATAAAGCACAGCTTTAAGCAGGGATTAAACTCTATGAACGGTATTTGCAAATGGATGCACGAGAAACATTTTTTGGCCTATATGTGTATTGGGGTTTTCATAAACAACTTAAAGACATGTAAGCAGAACATTTTCAAACATCATAATTACACTTACAGCTAGATAAGGCAAGTAGATCAGCTAATGAATTGGTGCTAGTGCTCCCAAAAATCATTTTTAAAATTCCTTGCCAACCGTTTCTATGTAAATATTGAGAACAGAAGAATGAATGATAAAATAAAACTTGATTTACAGGAAGTTCAAGAATGGAACTTGAACAGAATGATTTTGGCTTTTAAAATCAAGTTTCCAATTGACCAATTTGAAATTGGAGCAAGCATTGTCAGGGCAAATAAATTCATAGAATGGCACATTGAAAAAGTTTTTTCTGTTGGATACTTGGCACATTTTCAACAGGAGGCATAACAGGCAAGCAAACAACAAGGAGATCCTTGAAAGCATGCTGATGAGACTCAGTAACCAAATTTGCTGCCTGCCTAAAGACTGTGAGGAGGGAGCCGAAGGAGAGAGAAAGGTAACAAGCTTTTGTTCACTTAACGGTTCAATCAAAATCACAAATTGCACAAGGAATCAACAACATCTGTTAACACACCAAGAGGCCAGCCCACTAAGCCATTTGAAGATACCAAAATAAGTAAACAAAATGGGAGGAAAACAGGAGATTGCAGATGCAGATACAGATACAAAATGTGGTGAGAACAGTAGGTAGAATAAAGAGGCAAACTTTGAAATCCCTATAAGCTTTTAAAGTTACTCAGATGGCAATTTAAGACCAACAGGCCATGAACACTTCAATGGATGGATGTGGGAGTGGGAAGCGATAATCAATTTACGTTACTTACCTGTACATTGACATCCTCTTTTTTGAAAATTAGGCTACGGACTTCATCTGGATCTCCATTAAAAATAGCTTGAACCAGTGGTGGCTGCAACATTGAAAGAAACATAAGATTAAACATGTAAAAATAACTCACCATATGGCTATGACATCACTAACTGACAAATATGGACTACATATATCACAGTCACTGCAAGTAGGATTTGTTAAACACACCAATGTCATTCAGAGATCTAATGTTCAGTGTGAAATTTTCCAAAGTATGACCCAGAAACAGTTGGCATACAATTCATTAGGAATGTAAACACATACAACTTATCAAGCTTATTATCCTCAGTTGCCAAGCCTTTGAAGGTGCAAATGTTTGGACGCTCCAGATTTTCCTCTTGAAAGATTATAAATTTGTCCGAAAAGAACAGATAAAATCTGGACATGCACATTTACCATATTGTAGCAGATGCAGTAAATGTACAGGTATGTTTAGATAAGTTGTGATATGCTCACCCTTCCATCTTCAGGTGAAACTGACTTTAACACATCCTCATACTTTTCCTCAAGCTTTTTAGAAGTAATAACAGGGGAATCATCGTCCACCTCCTCCAGAACAACAATACACACTCGGCTCATCCGATCTCCTGTTTACAGACTATTTTTATGATCTTTATTCAGAGACAGCAATTTCACTTTTCAATGGAAAACGACAATTGCCTATGTTGGAGATTATACGCCGGTCTGATCCATATGATTTATAGTAGTAGTTCCGGTGTAAAATCAGCCCCGGGGCCGACACATACAGTGATACTGAATTGGTTCCTTATTTGACAGAATATCCTTGATGCACCGCAACTGTTGTTATGGGTGACATGACACCATTCCTTAAATAGAAAAGCAGGCAAATCATGTGGTTTAGATCTTCAGTGATTTACAAACGTAGAGAAACCGAGCAGCTCTCCATGACAGAAGGCCTAAGATTTTTTTCCCTGTACGATAGATTTTCATCAGGCTGAAGCAGTATCCAGGAGAAACTACAAACCAATTTCACATGAAGATTAATTTAGTGACCTCCACCGCAGTACAATTAAACACAGGCCAGATGAAAGAGAAAAGGGGGCAGAGAAAGAGAGAACACGAACACGACAGACAGGACTCGCTGTACAAAAAGGTGGAGAATACAAGTACGACCCAGAATCAGAATAGGACAATTACTCTGTTGGCAATGATGCCGTGCTGACCAGTCACTTTTCTCCAGCAGCTAGTCACTGCAGAAACTCCAATGGGGGATTCAATGAGCTGAAAACATGCAGTCCAATTCACTTCCTTCAATAGCACCGAACAAGAAACTACGATTATCCGGGAAAAAATCTGAATGCAGACTTCCCGAGACAACCGATAGTTAATAGTTTCCTTTGGATAACAAGTTAAAAGAAAGCCGCGTCAATCTTCAACACTGACTGCAGTAAAAAAAAGCAGCGTCTATGGTATTTTCCCATGTGCTTCAAGTCAAGCTTCTGTCAGTCTGCCAGTTCAAGTTTACAATCCAGCATCACTAATTTCTTGCATTAAGCATCAATTCTTGTTTCACTGAATCCATTACATTAAAAAACAGTCAGCAGATATCCATCGCATAGCCACCATTTCAGCTCTATATATATTCTGATCGCAGACAGAGCAGCAGCAGAATTCTGGTAGCTTCCTCTCGCGTGCTGCTTTCTGGCTGCCCTTGCAATTTCAACTGTGCATGCCAGAGATGTGAATAAATGACTAGTCTGACGTTAAGGCAGCTTTATTGCAGAATAGCTCCAATTTAACAGCTTCCAATCAAAGCTGAATGGAAAACTGGTTCATTGGCTCTGCTGACTAATAGTGCCACAGGGAGGACCCAACATAATGAGTAATCTTTTATTTGGTTCATGTTAAAAATAAAGAATTAAGTGTTCCTTCTTCCATATCATTAGCAGAATTGCAGTCGTACAAAAGCTTGAATACCCAGGAGCTTCCTTCAAACGGTTAACATTTCCTACTAAAAGCACAAATGCCAGAACCTCCCAACGTACTCATAAAATCAAGGCTGCAGCAGAAAATTGGCCAGATAAAGCTTCACTTCCCACAAATATTTAGCATGTAATATTTTGGGTAGTCACTAAAACAAATACATGAGATCGCAAACATCAAAAAATCATGATAATGGATAGATAGATGGTTTTGGTAATTTAATTCAGAAGTGCAAAGTGAGGGTCTTGCATAACTTGCAAGTGCCTCTAAAATTTAAAAAATGCAGTCTTGAACTTCATCCTTGTTTTGTTACATAAATACCTGGGAAAGCTTACTTATAAGCATGCAGCCTATAAAAGAGCAGCATGGAAAAACATTACATTCTGTGAAGCAGGTTTTATTCCAAATTAATCTATTTTCTGTGGGAGTTCTAAACAGATGATGACGAAAACATGCACTGAATTGGCATTGGGCATTTGTATTCCTTTCACATTATGATGAAAACATAAGAAAAACGTTTACAATGGTCTCATGTACCCTGTTTTCTGGTTTTTTAAAATGGTGAAAAAATTTCTGTCATGGCGTCAGAAAGATCTGTTAGCACACCCGACTCTGAAAGATAACTTTCGTCTTAAAAATTAGACATATAGAGCAAATTGCCTGCCAACATCACCAACTATTCCTTAGACACATATGTACAGTAAATCTTTATTAACGTCACCAGAAGTATTTCAGTTGCTGCCTTACCGGGAATTTTTTTCGCTGGTTCCATTGGTAATTATCTTATTTTTTTTAAATTCAGTATGTGGTTTGCAAAGTATCTCACTGCTTCAATATTCAACTCCGATGGAATTAATTATCTTCTCTCACCACTCCTGTAGCTAAGCCTATTCAACAAGAGAAGTTGGGAGTCCTTTCAATGCCCAAAGCTTCCCACCCTCTAAATAACAAGAAATAAGAATTTGTAATTTAATATTAATTTAACTGCAGGATAAATACACTTTTTCTAGTTTCCAAAATCACCAGGAAATCACTAAGCAGATGTCAGCTATGGGATGGCATCGTGACACAGTAGTTAGCGCTGCTGCCTCACAGCACCAGGCACCCAAGTTCAATTCCCAGCTTGGGTCACAGACTGTGTGGAGTTTGCACATTCTCCTTGTGTCTGCGTGGTTTCCTCCAGGTGCTCCAGTTTCCTCCCACAGTCCAAAGAAGTGCAAGTTAGGTGGACTGGCCATGCTAAATGGTCCCATAATACCAAGGGGACTAGCTAGAGTAAATGCATGGGATTATGGGGATAGGGCCTGGGTGGGATTGTGGCCAGTGCAGACTCGAAGGGCCAAATAGCCTCTTTCTGCACTATATGATTCTATGATACTAATTCTATTGGCCCCATCAAGTAAGTTAAATACAAATCTGTGTCCTTCCCAATCCTGCATACCAACCAGGATACACCAAGACGCAATCTGAAAACTTTATCAGTGGGGAGCAATAAATTTGAGGTAAAATGAAAATAAAAGGGTTGGTTTACTTTTGCATGCATACACACAAGAGGAGTTTCATAATGTCCAACCATTTTTCGCTTGCTCAATAAATGGGGGATAAGGAAAATTCAGGGCACAACCACGATAAAGTATGAATTTTATACGTATCCGGAGTCCAGAATCAGAAGTCAATTGAATGTTCCTTGCAGTTGCTCTGCTTTCCCAGAGTGAGATTTTCATGATGGGAGAAGGCACAGAGAATGAATATTCTGGAGGCATGAATCCCAAAGTTTCAATAGTTGGCAGATTTGATGAAGGCCTGAGTGCTTTCTGCTGCCACTGGCTTGAAGACAGACAGCACAGATTGTGCCTAGATTCCAGTTCATGTTCAAGATCAAGAACAGTAACTGCCAGAATTCAATTCCAACAGGCGATATCACAATGCAGCTTGGGGGAGGCCCGGTTACGTTTTCAATGTTGGACACAGGATGACTGGATCTTGAGGTTTAATTGGAGTTAGGATTCCTTTTGTTTTTGGAGCGATGTTCTCCATTGTTGAGGCTACTAAGTCAAAATTGCTAATGCTTCAGCCATTAGCACCATTATGGGAGATTAAGACCGGCAAAGGTTTTCTTTGTTCAAAGTTTGCTGGAATGGATTCACCATCCCCATAGCCTCTCTTACTTTGAAAGTACTGCAAGGCATCAGGTGACGAGCTGGAGTCATACTATTAGTTCACCAATTTTCCATTTTTATCAGCAGAGGAAAAAAAATGATTTTATAAAATAGTCATAGAATCGTACAATGCAGAAGAGGTCATTTGGTGCACCGAGTTTGCACTAACACTTGAGATGCACCTGACCTCCTACCTAATCCCAGCTACCACCACTTGGCCCACAGCCAAGTGCTCATCTAGGTACTCTTTAAAGTATGTGAAGCAATTCACCTCTACCACCCACCCAAGCAGTGCATTCCAGACTGTCACCACCACTGGGTAAAAAAGTTTTTTTGTCACATCCCCCAAAAGTCTCAATGCTTCAATGAAAACAACCCAAGCCTATCGAAAGTTTCTTTATAATTTAAATGTTTCTTCCCAGATAGCATCTTGGTGAATCTCCTCTGCATGCAATCACATCCTTCTCATGATGTGGTGACCAGAACTGCACATATTACTCTAGTTATAGTCTCACCAAAGTTCTGTACAACTCCAACATGACTTCCCTGCTTTTGTAATCTGAAGTCTCAATTGATAAAGGCAAGTGTTCCCATGTGCCTTTTTCACCACCCTACAAACATGCCCTTCCATCTTCAGAGATCCAGTCTAGCTGATTTTTTTTCCCTGTCATGCATTGACCATGACACCAGTTAACTATATAATAGTACCACCATTAACTTGACAACTCTGGATTCTCAAAATGGGGGGTCAAATTATAAATGACAAAATACTATTTACATATTTCCCTTTAGTCACTAAATATTCCTAGAAAGCTGACTTTCAGCCTTAAGACATTTCATATTTTAAAAAATGTAAATTTCTAGAAATAGACATCAGGTCAATTATCTGTAAAGAGTGTAAGACATCGGGCTATATATTCATTGTTCATTAGAATTTAAGTTGATGTTGAGTAAGAAATGCAGAATATTTATTGCATTGATGGCTTCAATAAGGTCACAGCCAATTAGAGAATAACCAATGTTGTTCCTTTGTAGAATAGCCAATGTTGTTCCTTTGTTTAAGGAGGATAGCAATGATAGCAAGGATAATCCAGATAATTACAGGCCAGTAAGCCTTATCTCAATGATAGGGAAATTGTTGGAGAGGATTCTTTGAGACAGGATTTACTCCCACTTGGAAATAAGTGGACATATTAGCCAGAGGGAACATGACTTTGTGAAGGAAAGGTCGTGTCTCACTAACTTAATCAAATTTTTCGAGGAAATGACAAAGATCATTGATGAGTATAGGGGAGTGGATGTTGCCACTTGAAGACGCACATATGTCCCTTGTATCTTCAATCATTTATCCTGGGCTGCATTTGAACAAATTTTGAAGTGAAAGGACAATATGCTAATCTTTTGTGCTTCTCACTATGTGATGTGTAACTAAAATGGCAGAACGAGAGGGTGGGGTGAGGTGTAAGAATGAGAAGCAGTAGAATCATGGGCAATTATTTATTCTTACCATATCTTGTTTCAGATATGGTTTCAGAAACTGATCAGGAGTACCACACATTAGTTTCTTATCCTGAACCCATACACTTATCACTGTTGGAAAGGTGGCCTGAATGAAGATACTAAATCCACTTCCACTGCACCTAATACAGGTTTTGCTATTCAATAGCTCTAAGTCAGTGCCTATTAAGTTTTAATTAATTAAACTAAATATAACAAATGGCAAGTTTCTACACTGCTTCTATAGTGATGTAAGTTGGGTGTTTATACCAGCAGTTTCTGAAGTGCATGCAGCCTGTGACATACTTTAGTGTACGCCTGCTACATTGAAGCAATCTGGAAGAATTTATAAACAAAGTTTTTAATACTTCCTCCCTAACAGCACTGTGGGTGTACAGATACTGCATGGACTGCAGCAGTTCAAGACGACAGTTCAGCACCACCTCCTCATAATGTTGGGCTCGCCAAAGACACCCACATGCCAAGAACGAATATGTCAGAAAAAGTAAATTCTGTGCAATAAGAGGTTCATAGGACGCCATCTTCAAATTTACATTACTGTTAACATTTCTTCAAAATGTATATTATGAAAACAGCTCAACTTTCCGGCTGCATGACTCATCTTCTATTTAAATATTATACATACATATATTTAGGATGAGTCAGAGTTTCAAAATCAAATCAACTCCATAACAACTTCAGTTCCCTTCTGCATAAATAAATCAGGAATTCTATTAAGACACAAGTTGAACTTACAACTGTAATATTTCTGTACAAGTCTAAAATGTTACGCTTCAATAAATATTGGCAAATTTACTTACTTCCTCCCCTACTTGTTTGTAAGTTGAAGTCTTAGATAGGTGAGAAGCCGGTGACTAGGAAAACCCCATACTTGATTACCTCAGCCATGAAATATGGAAAATACTTTGAGAGTCTCCAAACCATATGGGATTGGAATTTCACAATTGAAAACTGCTTCTAACTGACAAAAATTCAAATTGCATTAATCCTGGCACTTAACAGCAACATGTTTCACGCAAGACTGCTCTGTGGGCACCGGTTAGAAGGCTTGCTTCTTAGTAATATGTTGATAGTGGGATCCTATTTCAGGAAAATCAGTTTTGCAATAAGAAACCATTTCAGCTCACTGTCACGCAGACTTTTACTGGCCTTTTAGGAATCACTGTATTGGCCAGCAATTGTGGCCGGAAGGAAAATTAAAACATGAATCACATCTAGATGTAGAGGTGCCAGTGGAGATGCAAAAATGATGAAGAGTTACTAAATCCCTAAAATTTAACTAGTGATGGGACGCAGATTAATATTCACAATCCTCAACGCTTCAGCTTTCCTGTACTGGTATCAGTGGGGTTTTGGATTGCTGTTTGCCCAAGCAGGGTTTTATAAAGTTAGCAAACGCAATATAAATGTGATGCTCTTGCTATAGCTGGCACCCTGGAAGATCAGTTCCCTTTCGGGTTCCCCTCGACATCAATCTTAATAAACTCAGGAAGTTTACATTGAGGTTGCCACAAACTGTACATAGTTTTGGTGTTAACATTCAATATTTTGATTATATTATGGAATGCAGCTTCTTGTGCTTTCCAGTTCAGTCTAATTTTTAAAAGTAAAAAGTAACAGTCAGATTTCAAAAGTCAAGGATCTACCACAAAAATGAATATTGAAGAACAGTAGACATAAGTGATGTGAATTTTCAGAATTTTTTGACCATTTTTTCAGAGCATGGGTTTGGAAAGAGTTCTAATTTAAAGCAATATACTCATCTGATGTTTGGAAATAAAACCTAGAAAGAAGGGATTACTGAACATTATAGTTTGTTCAAAGCATAATTAATTTGTTAAGCTTGTTTGGATGCTCAGAACACCTCACACTTACCCTGCTTTATTTGTTTTCTTCCCATTTGTTCATGGGATGTGGACAAAACTGGCAAGACAATAATTATTACTTATCCTGACTTGCCTTTAATTCGTCAAATGAAGTGAGCATGACTGGAAAATGTATATGGCAGACCAGGCAGAAATAACAGATACACTGGTATGGAACCAACTGGTTTCATAAGATCATAAGAAATAGGAGCAAGCCAGTTGCCCCATCAAACTTGTTTTGTCATTAAAACAATCCAGCAACTTGCACTGTCATTTTGCTAGTGCTTACAAGATTAAATTAATTCAGTTTTACAATGTGCCCTGGTGGAATCTGAACACGACTTCTATATTATTAGCCCAGGACCATAAATATTAGGCTACTGTGCTCATCTGTCTGAAAAGAGAGATAAAAGATAGAAACTGGGACACCGGATAGGGTAAAAGGCCTTTTGAAACAGAAAAGTCAGAAGGGTGATCAGGTATGGTAAAAGACAAGGCTGCAACGGCTTTCCTTGATGGAAAGTGACTTGAAACATTGGGAAGACTTGTTTTTTTTTATAAGTAAGATAACCAGCAGTTGAGTGGAGATGAGTCATCTTTATCATGCACTGTTTTATAAAGATAATCTGTACCAATCATGCTAGACAAATCAGATTATATTTGACTGTTAACCTTGCTGTTACATAAAGCAGTTCAACAATTCATAAGAATCTGATCTCATCTACTATTAACTTGGTCTGCTCTCAAACATGAGGATGAGATGAGGACAAGCGTAAGAGACATAATCCATTTTGTTACATCTCTTAGTTTATACTATCATGGAAGTAGATCCTGGATAATGTTACAATATGAAGTTTTTAAGATTGTTATGCTTTCAGACTCTCTCTTTAGAGTAAATGGAGAAGGGAAGGTGAATCATGTGACCAGTACTGAATTCTGCCCATCAACAAAGATGGGTAGCTTGGTTCTTAAAGGCGAGAGGGTACCTTACTGCCAAGATAATGCAAGATATTCACACCTGTAAACAATGATCACAGCAGATGTGCTGAAAGTCAATAGACTTAAATCTCCAAGTTACAGACAGATGAGTGAAGTTGGGGATTTAAGGAATAGGTGGTCCTAGGTATCGTTCCTACTTAGATAAAGTCCATGTAATATGTGTTGCTACGGAGATGGGAAAGAGTTCATGGGGAAGGGGGGGAAGGAAACGTGGGAAGGGGAACTGAGTGAGCAAAAAATATAGAAGCAGATATTCCTACAATTAAACAGAGGAAATGTTAACCATGCCAAACATTTGTAGTGTGCATGCTCAGGTTGAAGAGACAGAGCTCACAAGGATTTAAACAAAATTGAAAGATTTGGCTAGCTCAGCTAGAGTGAAGAATCTCAAATTCATCTGTCACAGTGAAATTTAGTTCAAAATCAGAAGCTATCTGGTTGGAAAAGGAAACAGGAAACAAGCCAACGTGAGCTGAGAATAGCATTGGACTGGTGCCCACTTAAGGGGCAGAGTAAAGTACAGCTGTGGAAGGAGATTTTCTGTTGTTTAAAAAAGTTAGGAGTTTCAGTAGTTTAGAGGATAAACTGCCAACTGAATAGTGTTTGGACAGTACTGTTTTAGTTTCCCTACTACAGTGAAAGGCTTAAAATGTGAAATCTTCTTGCATGATTCTTCAGTCAGACACAAGTTGGAATATTTTTTAAATGCTATCCATCTCTACAGGGATTGTAACGTCGGCATGACTAAACTCCAGCATATACCTGGGGATATTGCCATGTGTACAAAACATGTCAATTGTAAACCCTTCAAGCAGCAACTCGGGTCTCTTCACGAAACATGCCTCATTTTAAAAAATATCCAAACAGACAACATAGGTCAAAACTGAATCTCCCTCCATGTATAAAAACATAAGAACATAAGAAATAGGAGCAGGAGTAGGCTATCTAGCCCTTCGAGCCTGCCCTGCCATTCAATAAGATCATGGCTGATCTGAGGTTAATCAGTTCCACTTTCCCGCTTTCTCCCCATAACCCTTAATTCCCCTGTCTATCAGAAATCTATCTACCCATGACTTAAATATGTTCAGCAAGGTAGCCTCCACGACTTCAATGGGCAGAGAATTCCAGAGATTCAGCACCTTTTGAGTGAAGTTCCTCCTCAACTCTGTTCTAAACTGCCCCCCTGCCCCCTTATTTTGAGGCTGTGCCCTCTAGTTCTGCTATCCTTTCTAAGCCGGAAGAATCTCTCTACCTCTACCCTATCTCGCCCCTTCATTATCTTGTAAATCTCTATAAGATCCCCCCTCAGCCTTCTAAACTCTAACGAGTACAGACCCAGACTATTCAATCTTTCTTCGTAAGCTAAAAGCACACTTAGTTAAGCTTTGTAATTACTGTTAAATGGAAAGAGCTTAAAAAAAGAGCTAATTGTTATCAAAAAATAAGTTCCGTGGGGATGTACGACATTTCAAGCCAACTAAAACTGGCAAGGGTATTGTTCACTTATTTGCTGCTTCAAAGATCTTGTTTGCAGGAATTGGTTTCTGCATTTGCCTGTGTAACAGTAACAGCAGCAGTAATCTATTGGTTGTGAAGGTCTTCGGGAAGTAAAAGAAGCTTTTTAATGGACAATCATTCTTTTGTGAGCATGCTCATTTTAGTAGAAGGACAGGAATCAATAATTTCTTGCTTCAAATGGTCAATTTTCACATCAAATATGTATTTACAATATTAATATCATTAATAGCGTATTCAGATAAATCAATCATTAGTAGAATAGTACAACTTTATCACTGCTGTGGATCGCCTTTACTGGTATATGATGAATATCATTTATTTAGATAACTTTATTCAGACAACACACTTCATTTGCTGAACCAAAGAATAAATCTTCTGTAATTATTTGGGCATAGAACAAAGGGAATGGCTGCATAAAACATGTGCAGCTTAAAAATGACATTTCATAAGAACATAAGAACATAAGAAATAGGAGCAGGAGCAGGCCATCCGGCCCCTCGAGCCTGCCCCGCCATTCAATAAGATCATGGCTGATCTGTCGTGGCTCAGTTCCACTTTCCCGCCCTCTCCCCATAACCCTTAATCCCTTCTCTTATCAAAAACCCATCAACCCGCTTCTTAAAAATATTTAGCGAGGCAGCCTCCACCACTTCAACGGGCAGAGAATTCCAGAGATTCACCACCCTTTGAGTGAAGAAGTTCCTCCTCAACTCCGTTCTGAACCGCCCCCCCTTTATCTTGAGGCTGTGCCCCCTAGTCCTACTGTCTTTTTTGAGCGGGAAGAGTCTTTCCACCTCTATCCTATCCATCCCATTCATCATCTTATACGTCTCAATGAGATCTCCCCTCATTCTTCTAAACTCTAACGAGTACAAGCCTAGTTTATTCAGCCTCTCCTCATAGCTCAACCCCCTCAACTCCGGTATCAGCCTAGTAAACCTCCTCTGCACTCCCTCCAAGGCCAAAATATCCTTGCGCAGGTGCGGCGCCCAAAACTGCACACAGTACTCCAGCTGCGGCCTCACCAATGCCCTATACAGCTGCAGCAAGACCTCCCTACTTTTATATTCAATCCCCCTCGCTATGAAGGCCAGCATCCCATTCGCCTTCCTGACCACCTTTCATTGCTCTTCATCATAAACCAAAATTGTGGCTTATAGTAAATGAACTGAATGGGGTTGCTTCAATTCCCAGTATGTACCAGGTAGATTAGAGTATATTGAACTATAAGCTGTGCATGTTGCTGCATAAATAATAGACTAAGTGATAAACAACTCCAAATGGGAGTGACTCAGACATGGTTAATATTTAAATAGCACATTCAAATTGATCTGCGATTTAACTAACTGAATAAACAGGCCATGCAGCAATTTTTAAATGATTTTTATCAAATGACAGATGAGAACAATTTTATACTAGAGCAAGATCCTGGGTTAATTAAATCTCAAAGTCAGAGGACCTCCCACCCCCAGAGTGGCCCTATATAGCTGAATCATACGAAAGCAAAGGTTTTGAGTTTCAATCTCAGACAGGGTAATATCAGGGATCCTAAATTAACATCAGAATCAAGGAGGGGAAGGGATTATCCACAATTATCACTGATTGAACTCCTGCTCTTCTGGAAATGCAGAGTACAAAGACAGGATCATACCAGACTATAATGTCTTACCATAATCAAAGACTGCCAAAATACATTTAGAGGAGGTTCAAACAATTTAAATAGCAAGGCCTTTCTCAGTAAAATTAAATACCAAATCACTAAAGGCAAGACTGAAGCATTTGCAATCACTTTCAGCCAAAAGTGCTGAGTGTATGATAGTTCTCAATGTCTTCCTAAGATCCCCAGCATCAGAGATGCCAGTCTTCGGCCAATTCAATTTATTCTACATGATACCAATGTATATCTGAAGACAATGGATACAGACATAAATGGTCCTGTCAATGTCCTGGCAGTAGTACTGCAGAATTGTGCTGCAGAACTTGTTGTATTCCTAGCCAAGCTGTTCAAATACAGCTACAAGACTGGCATCTACCCGACACTTGGAACTCATCCAGCTATGTTTTGACTATTAAACACAGGATAAATATCCAATCTGGTCACTTGCTACACATTATTCTATTTTCGATCAGCAAAGTGACGAAAAGTGTTGTTGACAGTACTATTAAATACTTGACGATACTGTGCCTTTAAGAAATGTATTTATATCATGTTTCTTGTGAGGTGTATGTTTAAAATTCAGCTGTTTACCTGGGTGTCGATTTGTCTGCAAATCAGGCAGCCCACATGCTGAGAAAAAAAAGAATAATTGAGCCTAGCTAATAGGGTGTTTGTTTTAATCTGACTTATGCATTTTTGTTTAGATTAAGTTTGATTAGGTTGATTAACAGAGACACAGTCACGTGAAGGGGAGGAACTACGCTTAGAGTGAAAAGCATGCAGTTTCTATTTCACCCTGAAAGGAGCAAAAGGTTTTTTTTTCTCACTCTGGAGGCTGCTGTTTGAGTGTGAGAAAACAGGTATTCCTCTATCTCCATAAGTGTTCAAATGTTTGAGGACTTGAAGTCCACATCCCAGCACATAAGCCTGTGTTGTTTGCTAACTGATTCTGAAAAAGAGTTTAAGTCTATGAGGAATACTGCTTAGATTGAAACTAATATTGATTGGTTAGTAATTAAGAATTGTATCTCGTCATATTTAAGTACTTCAATCGAAAAAAGTTAAGCAAATTAATTTGTTATAGTTACACTGTATTGTTAAGAAAACTTTGTTTGGTTAAAGCTTCCCAGTGAGCCAATAGAATCACACCTAAAGTGAAACACCTTATCATAACTAACAAAAATCAAAAAAAAAATCAGAGTCTAGTCTAACTGCCTAATATATTTTGGGGTTTCTGATTTGGACCCTAATAACTGACACAGCAAAAACCCGCTCAGTGATGCTCAGTTTGGGTTCCACCTGGGGTGGGCACTTAGCTTCCAAGCTCACACAGCATTGGTCCAAACATGGACAATGACGGTAAATTTCAGAAGGCAGTGACAGTGACTGTCCTTGACATCAAGGCAGGATTTAAATGAGTGTGGCAGCAAAGAACCTAGCAAAACTGAAGTCAATGGGAATCAGGGAGAAAACTCCCAACTGGTTGCGAGTCATAGGGAGATAGCTATGGTCATTGGAGGCCAATCATTTCAGTTCAGGACATCATTGCAGGAGTTCTTCAGGATAGTATTTAAGGGTCAACTATCTTCAATGATGACCTTCCCACCATCATCAGGTCAGAATTTGAGATGTTCACTAATGGTTGCACAATGTTCAGTGCCAGTCTTGACTCCTCAGATACTTGAAGCTTGCATCCATTTTGTGGGGCAGCAGCATGAGTTTGAAAGCAACTGAAATTAAAAATTCCAAAAGCTTTTGAACTAACACCTGTTATTAAATTACAATTTCTATCTAAATGTGCAAAACTGGTGTGCTTGGATTCAATTCAGATCAAATACAATTCAAATGACTGACTATAGTGTTTCAACACAGCAGTTCAAGCTTTTTGACATTAAAATTGTGAACACACAATATACCTTAATAATAAAAACAGAAAATGCTCAAAAACTCAGCAGCTAAGACAGCATTTGTGGAGAGAGAAACCGTTAAAGAGTTTTAATTTCATCAGAACAAATGCTATCGTGACCACTTCCAGCATTTTTTGTTTTTATTTCAAATTCCTGGCAGTTGCAGTAACTTTGCTTTTGTACCAGGATATGTTAATATTTTTCTTAAAGCTTTGACTGTTAGCTGAAGGAATATCCAGTATTTCGTCAGCTTTAGTGCTGCAAATTTGTGACCACGCATGTAGAGCAATATTTTGCATACAAAGTTGTCACAGCAAGTCAACACTTGTAGAGTATACCGGGGAACCCACTATTTTACATTGCCCTTCAGGGATCTAGCCTGCAAAATAAAACTTGTCATGTGACAGTAAAGGTTTCAAAAGTGAAATCTTGTTTCATTCTTTCAGCTAATAACTGGAATTTCAAATCTTTTTGAAAGTTGTTACCTACAGGGATCATAACAACAAATTTAACCAATTCCATCACCCAATCCATTCATCCTATATGACCTACTCCCTCCCATGCCTTTTAAGTATTCAATCTGATTTCATTAAAAGCTATTGAAGATGATTAAAGGATGTGAATTTAACCAAAGGGTTAATTACTGTTTAGAAGGATTGTGTTCCAGGTCCTCTTCTATATAGGGCTGAAGGGAGTGGAGTTCAAGTAAGAGGCTTAGCAACTAATTCTGCGGACCAGAAGAACCATCCTGGGAATTTGACAAAATAGTGGAAAGGACAAAAAAGTGGCAGATGGAGCTCAAGTTCAGTAAACATGAGACGAGACATTTTGGTTTCATGTCTTCTTTATCCACAAGTTGCCACTTGGTGACATTAGCCACAGATATGGGGAATAGTGGGGGCGTGTATTGGAAGGGGTCAGTTTTCACACTTAAGGCAATAACAACCAGCATTATACTCTCCAATGCTCCCAATGTTGGCAAAGAAAATTCCCCACTCAGCTGATGAAGTAGCAGCGCTCCGAAAACTAGCGGCATTTCCTACCAAATAAACTTGTTGGACTTTAACCTGGCACTGTGAGACTTCTTACTGTGTTTACCCCAGTCCAACACCACCATCTCCACATCATGTCCCAAAGTTGGCAGCCATGGCTTCAGCTGCCTGGGTCCTATGCTCTGGAATTTGTTATCCAAATCTCTCTAACTTGCACTCTGCCTTTAATCTTACTCTTAGAATTTATCCTTTCATTTTTGGTCGTCACTTGACGCTTTTTTTGGATTGTGCCTTTGTATACATTTCGAACATTTTTCTATGTTAAAGGCACCATATTTCATAGAAGCTACAATTCAGAAAGGAATATTCAACTCGGTCAATCTTTATCCGTCCTGCAAAATCTTGTCTGAATTCCTACACGATCACCCTTTATCCTTTTATTCTCCTCTTCCTTCATTTGTGTTTTTCACAAGTTGACATTATCTCTACTTCAATCCCCAATTCTGGTACTACATTCCACGCCCCTGCATACCTCTGTAAAAAGAATATATTATCTGGCATCTAATCACAAGCAACATACTAGTGAATTTACATTGCATCCTCTTCGTAACCTCAACATCAATTTTAATTTGGAACCAAATATGCACGTAGCTGAAGCAATTCTATGCCTTGTTTATAGATCTACGAAACAGTTGTGGTCAAATTAGTATTGCTATAACTATGAGATATATAACATCATATTTTGGGATGTAGCTTTAAATTTAGGGGAAATACAAATCATGTGACCTGTTATGAAGCCAGCCTGACAGTAGGTCTCTGTTTTGTTTGTTAGGGATTAAGGGAGTGATTTGATTGCTCTACTGAAAAGGCATGAGGAAGCAGTGGCAACAGTTCCTGAATATTTACAATGTGTAGATTCTGAGTCTACCAACATCCAGAAGGGTTTTGAAGATATTGTGTTGTAAATAGCAGTACAAAGAGAATTTGGGACATGGATAGCAAATTTGCATTTTACCTGGATGCAAAGTTAATGTGTTTCATTGTCACTTTGGAAACAGCAGTAAGAAGTCTGACAACACCAGGTCTAAGTCCAACCGATTTATGCGATAGTAAACTCACAAGCTTTCGGGGTTTGTCCCTTCGTCAGGTGCCCGAAAGCTTGTGAGTTTACTATCAAATAAATCGGTTGGACTTAGACCTGGTGTTGTCAGACTTCTTATTGTGTTTACCCCAGTCCAATGCTGACATCCCCATATCATGACTTTGGAAAGAGGACAGAGGAAGCCATTTTTGAGATCAGGTTTCAGGCTTCCCTGCAAATCAAAGAATTTGTTTTTCATCATTTGTGACAGCAAAGATTTCAAAATATGAAATCTTGTTTCATTCTTTCACTAATAACTGGAAATTCCTTTTTTTAAAAAAAGTTATTGTTCTCTAAAGGGATCGTAACAATATACATAACCAATTCCATCACCTAATCCACCCATGCCATGCAAATTGCTCCCTCCCATGCCATGCCAGCCCAATCCCATTCTTATCATCCACCTCTTCCCGTTCCATCCTCAATCCTTGCCATTCCATTCCACTCATGCAATCACCCACATAATCTCTATCCCTCCAATACCAACTCTTCGATTTCATCCCCTTCACTCACTCGTTCCATGCCATCTCATCCCATGCCATTCCATCCTGTGACTCAACTCATCTGCTGCTGAAACCCTCATTCATGCTTTGTTATATCTAAGCTTAAACAGACAACTCATTTTTGGCTTCTCTCCTACATTCTATCCTCCGTAAAGTTGAGGGCATTCAAAGTTCTGCTGCCCGTGTCTCAACTCACACCAAGTCCTATCACCTCTGTGCTCACTGACCTACATTGGCCTCAAGTCAAACAACATCTTGATTCTAAAATTTTCAACCTTGTGTTTAAATTCTTCCATCGTCTCATCCTTCCTTTGTAATATCCTCTTACTCCACATCTCTCCAAGATATTCACTAATTCTAGCTGCTCAGAGATCCCTTTTTTTATTGCGACACGATTGGCTACAAATGCCCTAAGATTCTGCAATTCTCTTCAAAACCTTTCCACTCTTCTCTCTCTTTCTTTAAGATACTCCTCAAAATCTCCTTTTGCCACCTATCATAATATTACCTTATGTAGCTCTGTCCATTAGTCTGTCTATTAGGTTATCTGACAATCTTGAAGTGCTTTGAGATATTTCATTATGTAAAACACAATATTTAAATATATTGTTCTTGCCACCCAGTTCCATTTACTCTGAAAAACTTTCTTTAATTCTTATGACTTTTGACTTCTAATCAACTGTCAGTCCAAATTACGGCTCCATCCTTAATTCCGTAACCATTAATATTATCTTGTCATCTGTCATGCGTTACATTGTCACGGGCTTTCTGAAAATCTATGCCCTGTGCATGCACTGGAATTCTCCAGCCTCAGCTTTGTCATCTATTCAAAAAACTATCAGATTTGTAAATCACAATCTTTTTTCCTGAAATTCATGTTGACCATTTCTAATTATTTTTCCTTCACCTAATTATTTAGCAAGTTAATCTTGACAGATTCCAACTTTTTTCCTGCCAGACAATAAACCTGCAATTATCCAAGTCAGTTCATCTCTGTTTTGAACATAATTTTAATAAGGTGACTCAGCAGTCTTCTAACACACAACCACACATAACATAACCCTAAAATAAATTCTAAGGCTTCCATTTTACCTCCTCTGGCTGTCTCAGGTCTGTTGAATATAATCAGTTAAGTCCACAAGCCTGCCGTCAAGCTATGGAAAATAACAAGAAGAGCCAATTCGCTCATGCTAGGTTCCAGAATCAGAATTAAAAGCATTGCACAAAAAGCAGCTTAAAAACTCTCATTAAGCAAGTAGACCAATGGTTTAGCAAGTATGCAGTTATCAAACATGGACTTCTAAATGAGAGTTTGCTAACAAAACAATTGCTCCCTTGATATCCAGGCGCTGCCTAAACAATGAACACTGCCATGATCATCACTCTGGAACGCTAAGCATCCTGTACAATAAAGCTCACAGCAACTTTTTAACTATGATTGTTGAGATGCTGAAAAAACATTGCATTGCTGGAAAAGCAAGCAATCAGCTTTTCAACAATTCCTTTGGTTAGCAGCCTGAAGAACACACCAACATGCAACTCCTTTAGCACTGCTCCCAAGATTGTGCTCACTTAGGGGACAAGAAAGGATTGTATAATGCAGCCATTAAAATTTAGGAAATGTAATCACAAGTACTTTATCAAAAGCATAACTACAAGGATGACAGCATGGCTGACAAAGAAATATGCAAGAATGAAGAAAATCTAAACTGAAGTAAAAGATCAATATTTCTTTTTGGTCAAGGCCAACAAGACATGTTAAACACATACGTTTAAATTGTATGAAAATAATTAGCTGGTAGGTAGCCATTTGAGCTCATTTTCAAGGTTACAAACAAGCCAGAGACTACAGCAATAAGTAAGTAGAAATGAAAATGAGTGAAAGCAAATGTATGCAAAGCAGAGGTTAAACATAATCAGAAGAGAACAGTTAGAGGGAAAAAAAGGAGTTGCAATATTCACATCACGAGAACAAATCAACACATTTCTAGCATTCATAATGGTCAGAAAAGATGGCAAAAGTATTAAACGGGAAGAGGGTATACTACTGGAGAAAGGGGAGCTGAAAACCAAAATGGCAGAATGAAACAAAAGGGAATAAGAGCAGAGAAGCAATGAGAAACAACTGAATAACAGTCTGGACAGTTTGCAAACATATGCAAGAGGAAATGAATTGTGCTGCAATATCTTTAGTAGTCTAAGTAGTCCATTTAATTAATCCATATGATCACTTACTACCTCAATGTATTAATGCTGAACTTTCTAGGGTTACATAAAATATAATAGGATAGAGCTTTTTCTGCTGAAGTACTCATTTTAATTGAGAAAGAACAAAATAAGCCGCTACTGGTCTTTCAAATTCTCTGCACCAGATGTTCTGCCGATAGTAATTTAAAACAGACCAACATTAAAGGATTTTTAACAAGAATTTGAAAGTAAAATGTTTTAATATTAAGAGACAATATTTTAGAATCTTAAAATATCGAAGTACATTTGCAAAGGCGAAGAGATTTAAGTGAAGAATTTTACCAAAGCAAACCTATTGTATTTGAATATCTGCCCAATAAAACAAATGCAGTCTCTTATGAAAGCAGCATGTGTGACTTGGTTCTGCCAGCAAACATAAAATCTCCTCTGGCAGTAAAACCCAATCAATTTAAATCAGTCATCTTAGAATGCAGCATCAACTGATTCACAGACCACTACTTTTTCCTGGCAGGGTGGAGCACCAACACTCAAATACAGCATGCTTGTCTCCATCAAAAATGCAGTGATTACTCCAAACCCACTCTCTGGGTTGGTTCGCTTGCTACAGGGCATTTCAAAATCCGATGAGAAAACTACTGTCTAACCAAGACCATAAGTTGTTTGTTCTCTCTGTTCCCCTATGGAAAAATAGTTGGAAAAAATCAAAGATTTTTGCTCGCATGGTCACCAAAGGTTGAACAATTCTTCAAAGTAAAATGGGCGTTTTAATTTATTTAGATAAAAGTAACTGCAGAAATATTCCACTGACTCAGTGTTAATTCATTTACTCTAAATTGATGCTGAAAGTGTCAATCTGGCCCAATGGTCTAACCAGTACGTGTAGAAGACTCTGTGCCAAAGAAGCAAATCCACGTGTTTCCCAACCGGAAACCACAGATGAACAGGGATATCCACTGCCTGCTAAAGTCCAGGTCTGATGCGTTCAAGTCAGGTGACCTATAAAGAAAGCCAGATATGATCTACGGATATCCATCAACGTTGCCAAAATACTGCATTGGGCGATGCTAGAATCCCAGGCTAGCCACACGGACTCCCGCTGACTATGACAAAGTCTGCAAGACATAACAGACTACAAGGTGAAGACAGGTAAAATTGCCCGCTCCAACAGGCCCCTTGCTGATGAGCTCAACATTCTATGCCTGTTTTGCAGCAAGAGGACGAACACTCAGGTCCTGTGTGGACCAGCTGGGCAGGGCATTCGCAGACACCTTCAACCACTCTATACCAATCTGAGGTCCCTACCTGCTTCAAGAAGACAACTATCATCCTGGTACCAAAAAAAAGCCAAGCAGTGTGCTTTAATGATAATTGTCCAATGGCTCAGACATTCATCATTACGGAGTGCTCCGAAAGGTTAGCCTTGGCACAAATCTATAATTTGCTTATTGCTGCAACAGGTTCACCGCAGACGCCATCTTCCTCGCCCCACCCTCAAACCTGGAACACCTAGATAACAAAATACCTATGTCAGACTCCTATTCATAGACTACAGCTCAGCTTTTTAACAACATTATTCCTATAAGACTTATCCCCAAATCTGCAACTGGGTCCTAGACTTCCTAACCCACAGACCGCAGTCAGTAAAGCTAGGCATCAACAACTCCTCCACAAGTATCCTCAACACCAATGTTCTGCAAGGCTATGTTCTCAGCCCATTACTACACTCCTGATATACCTATGACTGTGCGGTTAAATTTCCTTCCGACTCAAGTTTGTTGATGACACCACAGTTGTGGGTTAGATCTCAAACCAACACTGTAGAAAGTACAGAAAGTATAGGTGACAAAGCAGAAATGGTCAAGAGCTCCAGGTTTTTAGGTGTCTAGGTCACCAACAACCTGTTCTAGTCCCTCCAAGTGGGGCTATAGTTAAGAAAGCCCACCACTTCTACTTTCTCAGGAGACTAAGGAAATTTGGTATCTTCGCTACAACTCTCACCAACTTCTACAGATGCACCATAGAAAGCATTCTTTCCAGTTGTATCACAGCTGGGTATGGCTCTAGTCTGTCCAAGACCACAAAAATTACAAAGGGTCATGAACAAAGCCCAGTCCAACACTCAAACCAGACTTCCATCCATTAACATTGTCTACACTTCCCATTGCCTCAGAAAAGCAGCTAGCATAATCAAGGACTTCACACACCCTCAACATACTCTTTTCCAACTTCTTCCATCTGGAAAAAGATACAAAAGTCTGAGGACATATACCAACCAACTCAAAAACAATGTCTTCCCTGCTGCCATCAGAATTTTGGACCTACCCTGCATTAAGTTGATCTTTCTCCACACCTATGTGGAGCTATGACTGAAACACAACCATCAACAAACATCCCCATTTCTGACCATATGACAGAAGAAAGGCCGTTGATGAAAAGCTGAAGATGGTTGGGCCTAGGACACTACCCTGAGGAACTCCTCCAGTGATTTCCTATAACTGAGATGACTGACCACAACCATCTTCCCTTGTGCTAGGTATGGCTTCAACTAGCAGGAGGTTTTCCTCCAGTTCCCATTGACTCCAGTTTTTCGAAGGTTCTTTGATGCCATACTTGGTCAAATGCAACTTTGATGTCAAAGGCAATCACTCTCAGCTCACCTCTGAAATTCAGCTCTTTGTCCCATATTTGAACCAAGGCTGTAACGAAGTCAGGAGCTGAGTGACCCTGGCAGAACCCTAATTGAGCGATATTGAACAGGTTATTGCTGAGCAAGTGCCACTTGGTACCACTTCCATCACTTTACTGAATGATTGAGAGTAGACTGATGGGGTAGTAATTGGTGGGTTGGATTTGGCCTGCTGTGTGTATACAGGACACACCTGAGCGATTTTCACATTACCAGGTAGATGCCTGTAGTGCAGCTGTACTGGAAGAACTTGGCTAGTTCTGGAGCACAAGTCTTCAGTACCATTGCTGGAATATTGTCAGCATCCATAGCCATTGCAGTGTCGGTGACTTCAGCCATTTCTTAGTATCACATGAAGTGAATTAAAGTAGCTGAAGACTGACATCTATGATGCTAGGGACCTCCAGAGGAGGCCGAATTGGATCATCCGCTTGACATTTCTGGCTGAAAATTGTTGTTAATGCTTCAGCTTTTTTTTGCATTGATGTAATGGGCTCTACCATCATTGAGGTTGGGGATACATTTGGAGTCACCGCCTCCTCCAGCAAGTTGTTTAACTGTCCACCACGATTGACAACTGGGTGTGATAGGACTGCAGCGCTTAGGTCTGATCAATTGGTTATGGAATCACTTAGCTCTGTCTATTATTTGAATGCCACACAGAATAACGGAATCACTTAGCTCTGTCTATTATTTGTATGCCACACAGATGATCCAATTCAGCCACCTCTGGAGGTCCCTAGCATCATAGATGCCAGTCTTCAGCTACTTTAATTCATTTCATGTGATACTAAGAAATGGCTGAAGTCACCGACACTGCAATGACCTGTGACGCAGCTTCACCAGGTTGATACCTCATTTTTAGAAATGCCTGGTGCTCTCCTAGCATGTTCGACTGCACGCTCCATAGATGAAATAAACACAAAGCAGACAAAGCAATGCAACAATTAAAATGTAAGCACTTATTGTGGAATTAGGAGCAGCAAAACGGTAGATTTTGTAGATTAAACATCTCAGCAGGTTCATAAGTCCAAACATTAAGATATGCAAGTGAATTTAACTTTCTCATATGTCAAAGATATCATGATCATAGAATCCCTACACTGCAGAAGGAAGGCATTTGGCCCATCATTCCTGCACCAACCACAATCCCATCCAGGCCCTATTCCCATAACGTCACATACTTACCCTGCTAATTCCCCTGATACACGGGTTAATTTAGCCTGGCCAATTTTTGGCCTAAGTTTTCAACTATAATGATAGACAAACTCAAAATTAATAGAAATAAGAGCGTGTGTGACTTAGGTGAGGAATTATAACTGTGTACCCTTGTCCAATGTCAATGATATTTTGCTGAAGGGAGAGCAAGATCAGGACCAACAGAATTCCCAACCACAATCATCGCTGCTTGCCATGCAAATGAGGAAATAAGATTAGCAACAAAAAATGCATGGCTAAAAGTGTGGGGTCAGGAAAAGGGTTCTCATACAGATGGGAGTTATTTTACAAGGATGGGCTAAATATGAAGAAAAAAGACAGTGTGGCAATATTTATCAAAGGAAGTGGAGAGTGCTGATGTAATCAAGGAAAGGGTACAGACAGTTACTGCAGTTGGAGCTCAAAGATAAAACAATTCAGGGTGTATTACAAACCATCAAATTGTGGAAAGGAAACGGAAGAGGAAACCTGCAGCCTGATTAGAGAGGAGTAGAAACTTCAAAATCATTTTACTGGGAGTGTAAAATTATCCAGTTATCCACTGGGACAGAGGGGGAGTAAATGGGGGAAAGTGAATGGGATTCCTAAAACAAGGCTGTCATTGGTGAACAGAGATTAAAAATCAACTACAATTGAAAAGGACCATTGAGAGCCATCAAAATAATGAAAATACAAAAAGAGAAGAGATTACAAGTGGTACAGTATAAGAAAAGGAAAGGACAAAGAGAAAATTTCAAAACAAAACATTAAATGTATTTTATAAGTACACAAGTTAAAACAGCAAATTGTTAAAAGTGAGATGGAGTGGATTGTCAATTTGCAGGTTACCAAAAAAATGGTAGTGATATTTATTAATCACATTGTTTTGTCCTTCACTGAAGAAAAGGATAATGAAGAGATGAAGCCATAGAATAGAATCCAGAGAATCCCTATAGTGCAAAAGGAGGCCATTTGGTCCAACGAATCTGCACCTACCACAATACCACCCAGGCCCTATTCCTGTAACCCCACACATTTACCCTGCTAATCCCCCGACACTTGGGTTAATTTAACTAGGGTCAACCTAACCCGCACATCTTTGAGACTGTGGGAGGAAACCGGAGCACTTAGAATATGCAAACTCTACGGTGACCCGAGGCTGGAATTGAACCTGGCTCCCTGGTGCTGTGAGGCAGCAGTACTAACCACTGTACCACCCACTGCCTTTTTTTTATATTCTGCAAATTGACAATCCGTTCCTGCAGTTGAATCTCACTTTTAACAATTTGCTTTTTCTACATTTGTTTTGCTTTGAAATTTTCTCTTCACCTTCCATTCCTTTTCTTTTTTAAGATAGTTAAGCTAAAGGTAGACAAAGCAGTTGTGTTTGATGGGATACATTCTAGGATCCTGAAGAAGTGGAAGGTCGTGAAAATATATTCAGAACTCTTATAAATATATACCAGAGACCTGATGAGAATCCAGTGTAAACTCCGTTTCTAAATAGGGAGGCAGAGCTAATCTATATAATCACAGTCTATTTAGCTTAAGATCTGACATCGTCAAAATTTTAAAATATTTAATTAAGAATAAAAAAACTAATTCTTTTCATCTGGGTTAATAAGTAGCTGGCATCAATTCCAAAATAACCATCCTTGACAAACTTCATTCAATTTTTTGAGAAGGTAGCGGACGTGGTAAATGGGAAATATGTGATGGCTGTAGTGCCAGGGTGTTTAGGTAAGCCACGGACATGGTACTCATAGGTGTTACCAAAGATTCGAGGAAAAAGTTAAGAAAGTGGATTAAAAATTACTATTAAAAGATTAGGACTGATAGGACTGTATTTCCTGACTGGGTGTGTAGCTTGCAGTATCCCACAGGTTTGGTTCCACAGCCATTTTTCTTCGCAGCTTATGTCAATCTTTTAGATACAGACCTAGAGAGCATTGTTTCAATTTTCAGGTACCACTAAAACAGACTGTATTCATAGACAACTAAAAGGAAGTTAGTACTGGGACAGAGAAATGTGGTTGGTTAAAGCCCAGATTTCCCTACATGGCAGAAGAGAGCCATGACAATGTCTTCAATGTCATATTTCTTTCCATATCAAAAATAGTGAATATGTTATCCAAAGTTTTGACCAATTGTTAGCATACAAAATTGCCTGACCTCAAACCCACAAGTCCAAATTTGTACACATCACCAAAGTAAAATTCTTCAGAAGCCCAAAGGAAGTTGCAAAGAGATAGACAAGATGGGGGAACTAGGCAAAAGTAACTAATAGACTTCAATATCACCAAATACAAGGTGGTGTTTTGGTTAGAAAAGTAAACAGCAGTAATAACACTCAATTTATATAGGCACGGTACTCTGAAAAAGCAGAAAGATTAGGGAAAACAGGGTATACAAGATATTATAGACAGTTGATCAAGTTGTACATCCCACGTTTTGCCTCACCAGTTAGATTTTAAAATAAATTTTAAAATTCTCATCCTTGTTTTCAAATCTCCCATAGAGTCATCCATCCTATTTCCGTAATCTCCAAGTCCAACATAGTCCAAGGTACATATACACATCCAATTCCGACTTCTTGAGCACACAGATTTTAACTGCCCCCGCAAATGGTGCTTTCGCAGCTGATGGTACAAGGGTCCCAAATTCTCTCCCTACCTTTCTTTTGTTCTTTAAGACCCTCCTTAACATCTACCATTTTGACCAAGCTTTTGATTACCTGCCCTAATAGCTCATGTGGTTCAGTTTCAATGATGCCCTAATGATTGGCATTTTGAGATGTTAAAGACAGTGTATCAGTTGTACTTGACATGTCAGAACACTGTGCAGTACTGGACTCCACATTATAGGTAGAAGATTCAATGAATTTTCACCAGAATGTTGCCACACTATAGGACTCATCAAAGCTAAGACAGCATCTTCAAAACCCACAACAACTACCATCTACAAGGGTAAGGGCAACAGACACATGAGGATACCACCGCCTAGAAGACCCACTCCAAGCCACTCAACACCCTGACTTAGAAATGCTTCGCCATTCCTTCACTGTGGTTGGGTCAAAATCCTCAAACTCCCTAACAGCACTGTGAGTGCACTTACACCCAATGGACTGCAATGATTACAGAAGGCATCTCACCATCATCTTCTCAAGGGCAATCAGGATTGGGCAATAAATGCTGACCTAGCCAGTGACACCTACATCCCAAGAATGAATGGGAAAACAAAACTAAAATATTGAAAAAGCAATTTTTCCAGTAGAATGAAGGTTAGAGGGCAATATGCATGGAACATGGGCTCTCATCAGATAAGGGGTGAAGAAAAAGGTGCCACAGATATAAAAGTAAATAAAAGAGGTTTAGAAAAGAAATCAAGCTAAATTTCTTTAAAACTGAGAGGCTGTGGAATTCATTTCCAAGGTTTAGAAGAATAAAAGGTGATCTTATTGAAGCATACAAGACCCTGAGGGGACTTGACAGGGTGGATACCAGAAGGACATTTCTGTTTCTGAGGGAGACTAAAACTAGGAGTCACCCAAATCTCTCTTATACGCCTAAGAGGAGGAGAAATATTTTCCTCACAGAGGGCCATTAGTGTGTGACATTCTCTTTTCCAAAAAACAGTGGAGACTGGTGCATTGAATTCTATCAAAGCAGAGTTAGACAGGTTTTTGATAGACAAGAAAGTCAAGTACTATAAGATGTAGACAGCAAAGTGGAGATGAGATCAGTCATGATCTTACTGAATGTTGGAGCAGGCTCGAAGGGCTGAATGGCCAAATGTTACTCTTTAGTATTATGTTGATATTTTAGTGGTTGGGACAGAAACTAAGCCAATATTCAAAATTAGATCGGATAGGTGGTTGAAGGAAAAAAAGAGTGTAGTGAATAAGTGCAATTAGGATTTCCTGCTAATTTGGAGTGCTGTGTATTTTTAGTGATTCCTTACAATAATAATAATAATTCCTCAACACAATAGGCCATGCAACTGAACAGGGTCACTTTAAGTGCATGCTTGTGTAATGTCATTGGAGAGGGTTGAATGGCCACCTTCTGTGCTGTAATATTTCTATACTCCTATGTCATTGACCATTTGCATGGGAACTGGGCAGCCTGTACTGTTAACATCTGTTGAATAAAGCTCTTAGTTTTTGGTGAACCTCCATGACCTCAGTTTTTGTTGAACCTCCAAGATCTCCTAAAGTCAATCCCGTGGGTAACTGGGTAATACAGAAAATGGAAGGCAAACACCAAAGGGTAGTTGGTCTGAATGGCCTTTTTATGTGTTGTACTTTTTTTTAATGTTATATCCATTAGTCAATAGGTGGCACTGTTGCTATTTTCACAAAGGCTCAACATCTTTGTTATGTATGCCAATTTCAAAGGGCTGAAAATTAACATTGGAAGAATAATTACCTCAGCAATTGTGTTCTATATGCATTCTTACAAAGTGAGCATTGATGGTAATACCAACATTTATTGCACATCTGTCACTGTCTTTGAGAAGTGGTGGTGCACCACCTTCTCAAAATGCTGTTGTCCATGTGGTACAATTACACTCACAGTTTTTGACTCAGAGTGAAGGAACGGTGATATACTTTCAAGCCAAGATGGTGTGTGACCTGGAGGGGTGCTTGCAGGTGGCAGTGTTCCCATCCATCTGCTGCCCTTGATAACAGGTCAGGTTTGGAAGGTGCTGTCCAAGAAGCCTTAGCGAGTTTCTGCAGCCACTTTGTGTCGATGGTTGAGGGATGTCAATCAAGCTGGCTACTTTGCCTTGGAAGATATCGAGCTTGCGCTTGGGTACTTCCTCACACTCCTAACTTGTGCCTTGCACAATCGTGCACAAGCTTTGGGCACTCTAGATATCCCAGCCTCTGATCTTATCTTCTCGCCACACTATTTATGTGGCTGGTCCAGTTAAATTTCTAGTAAATGATAAGCACCCTGGATGGTGTATGATCTACAAGATGCGCTGCAGCAATTCACCAGGACTCTTTCAGCAGCACCTTCCAAACCCACAACCTCAACCACATGATATCCTGACTTGGAACAATATCAACATTATTTCACTGTTGCTGGGTCAGAATTCTGGAACACTGTTTCTATAGCACTATGGGTGTACCTACCCATTGATGCAGTGGTTCAAGGCAGACCACCACCATCTCAATGTCTCAAGGGCAATTGGGGATGGACAACAAATGCTAGCCTAATCAACAGTGCCTAAATCCAGTGAATGAATTTTTTTTTTAAATAGTTTGGGATTTAATGATGGTAATGCCATTGAATGTCATGGTGGTTACACTCTCTTGTTGGAGATGATCATTACCTGACACTTGGATGTCACAAATGTTATTTGCCACCTTCAGGTCCAAGCCTTGCTGCATTTGGACATTAGTTGCTTCAGTATCTGAGAAGTTGCAAATGATACTGAACACTGTGCAATCATCTGTAGACATCAACGCTTCTGATATAATGTTGGCGGGAAGGTCATTGATGAAGAAATGAAGTTGGTTGGGCCAAGGGCATTCCCCACTCAGCAATGATATCTTTGCGCTGAGATGATTAGCCTCTAACGACCACAACCTGTGTTAGGCATGACACTAGCCATTAGAGAAAAATGCCCCTATCCCCGGTTCCTAATTACTTCAATTTGGCTTGGATTCCTTGATCTCACACTCTGTCAAATACTGCCTGACAGTGTATCCAACTATAATTCTAGCTTCAAAGTGTGTGATTTAAACATCTTACCCATTCCCAACATGATAAAGTTCTTTAGATGGCCCTGCTCCTGGCACTATAATCACTTGGCAAGTCTGGATTGAATGAGAATTAGGGGTAATCAGCAAATGATATAATCATGGGCAACATGCAAGTGAGAAGAAGTGCTGTTAGTGTCTCTGTAGAACCTAACTTTGTTACTGAATGATATTAGAACAAAGAACAAAACATCATGGGAAACAGGCCCTTTGGCCCAACAAGCCCACGCCACCATTTTAACATTGTGAGTTCCCTCTTCCACCCGTGACCCTTGTCTACGTTTATGGCAGTCCACATTGGAAACCAGATTCAGGGGAGACTAATCTAGGGACAATTTGTTACATCAATCAGCCTAAGAGCACATCTTTGGGGTGTGGGAGGAAACCGGAGCACCTGGAGAAAACCCACGCAAGCATGGGGAGAATGCGCAAACTCCCACAGATACTGGCCCAAATCCATGTATCTGCACAGCAAACAGTGATAGTCACGGTGCTGTCGTGTTGCCCATCAGCTGGTCCAGTTTAAGCGTACACAAACGATGTGAAGTACTAGGCTACTCTTGAAACATCCAAGAGCAGCCCTCGCACGACCCACTGCATGTATGCCCCTCGTTAGACAACAAGGCGGACCGAAGCACCTGTGGATTAAAAGAGAAAAACTTCAATAACATGCACCAAGGGCATCATTTAAATAAGAAATAGGAGTGGGCCAAGAACTGTTCCTAAGAAGACTCAATGTAACAATGAGGGGGACGGCAAGATAAATTAATCCAGGAGACAGCTTGCTATGGTCAGGTAGGCAATCCCACTAAATTGGGCAATAAATAAATTGTTGGGGGGAAAAAATACAGCAACTGATACATTAAAGACTACAAAAATGTTGAGGAAGGACATTGCATCATAGTCACATTTGTGGCATGGAAGAAAGAAAGGATTGCTTTTATATATACTTGCCATGACCACGGGATAGCTCAAAGAATTTCTGAAGTGTAGTCACTATTATAATGTTGGAAAACAGCAGCTAATTTGCACTTAGAAATTCCCACAAACAGTAACGTTATAATAACCAAATAATCAGTTATTGTGATGTTGATTGAGGAATAAATATTAGCCAAGATACTAGGCAGAAATCCCCTGCTCCTCTTCAAAATAGTGCCAACAGATTTTTGCACTCACCCAAGCAGGCAAACAGGGCTCTGTTGTAACATTTCATCTGAAGGATGAAGACTCCAACAGTGCAGCACTTTCTTACTGCCTTAGAATGTCAGCTTAATTTTTGAACTCAAACCCTGGAGTGGGACTTGAACCCAAAACATTGTGACTCGAAGGCTAAGCACTGAGCCATAGCTGGCATATCTTACTGAGTCCATTTTAGAGCTGGAGTAAGAACAATTAGAAAAACTCAAAGATCATACTATATTTACAATAAGGTGGTGAATGGATTTAGGATGCAACACTTTCTCTCCTTTGATGCAGCACATTCAAGTATTCATAAGCTACCTATTCATCATTGTTGCTCTCTGAAGTGTTTTGAATGCTTTTTATTTCATTGATCTTTTTATTGAAGTGCAAGGCCGATAATGTACCAATGATTCAAAATAATGTACTGTTTGATATAAAATTTGTGATTAAATTTTGTGAACCAAAGACAGGTGGTGAGAAAATTATAAACCTGCATTTTAACACAGTCATCTCTTAAATTTACAATGATACTTAACAACCCTCCGCTACCTCATCACTCTCAGCATCCCCCCCTCCATTCCGCACCTTCTGCCAGCCCTCCTCCATTCCGCCCCTCCTCTATCCCCATCGTCTGCAGCCCCTCCTCTATCCCCACCTTCAATAGCCCCTTCCCATTCACCCACTTTCAGCAGCTCCCCCACTCTTCTTCCCAAACCTCCAGCTCTCTCTCACTCTTAGCAGCTCCATTTTTGGTCTAGTTATTAGTACAGACAAAGCAGATTGTTTCCTATGGTAAGAAGCCTGTAGAAGAGGCAGACTGGACCAAAAACACAGTGAAGTTTGGAGCTGCCACTTTGCTCCCAGGCCTAACTGTGTGACCTCCCAGTATTTCCCACACAGTCAGTGATTGAGTTATACTTGCTGGCTTCTACCTGTAGCAATTGTTGCACTGACATCCCAGTTAACTCAGCATTCGCTGCTAAGGGTGAAGAGCACTCAGGATTCACCATCCATTGTTGTTTGGTGGCAAGCAGCCAGTGAATCCAGGGCTGTCCAGCTGTGTCTCCTCTTCATTTGCTAGCACTGCTTCAGAGTGGAGCTCGAAGCTGCAAACGTGACCCCTTTAACCCATCTGGAGTCAAGACACACAGTTTGGGAACTCTGACTTGCACAGTTTTATTTGTTTGACCAAAATATAACTAGATTTTAACATTTTAAAGTTCAACTCAGTAAATTTAACCTATGTTCAGAAACCAATCATGTACAAATGTTAACAATTTCAGATGTTTCAGTCAGTTCAGGGTTCAGATGTTTCAGTCAGAGCAGAGAAGGTGGTAGAAGAGGGGGAGGCGTGGCATTGTTAGTCAAGGACAGTATTACGGTGGCAGAAAGGACGTTTGATGTGGACCTGTCCACTGAGGTAGTCCATTGAGGCTAAGATTAGAAACAGGAAAGGAGAGATCACACTGTTGGGAGCTTTTTATAGGCCTCCAGAAAGTTCCAGAAATGTAGAGGAAAGGATTGCAAAGATGATCCTGGATAGGTGCGAAAGTAACAGGGTAGTTGTTATGGGGGACTTTAACTTTACAAATATCGATTGGAAAAGCTATAGTTCAAGCACGTTAGAGGGGTCAGTTTTTGTCTAATGTGTGCAGGAAGGTTTCATGACACAGTATGTAGATAGGTCAAAAAGAGGTGAGGCTGCATTGGATTTGATTCTGGGTAATGAACCAGACCAGGTGTTAGACTTGGAGGTAGGTGAGCACTTTGGTGATAGTGACCACAATTCGGTTACGTTTACCTTAGTGATGGAAAGGGATAGGCATATACCGAAGGGCAGAAGTTATAGCTGGGGGAAAGGTAATTATGAGGCTATTTGGTGAGATTTAGGATACATATGGTAGAGTAGGAAATTGCAGGGGCTGGGAACATCTGAAATGTGGAGCTTATTCAAGGAGCAGCGACTGCGAGTCCTTGATAAATATGTACCTGTCAGGCAGAGAGGAAGTGGTCGAGCAAGGGAATCATGGTGTACTAAGGAAGTTGAATCTCTGGTGAAGAAGAAGAAGGAGGCTTATGTAAAGATGAGACGTGAAGGCTCAGTTAGGGCACTGGAGAGTTATAAATTAGCCAGGAAGGAGCTAAAGAGAGAGTTAAGAAGAGCTAGAAGAGGACATGAGAAGACTTTGGCAGATAAGATCAAGGAAAATCCTAAAGCTTTCTACAGGTATGTCAAGAATAAAAGATTGGTTAGGGTAAGATTAGGGCCAGTCAGAGACAGCAGTGGGAAGTTGTGCATGGAGCCTGAAGAGATAGGAAAGGCACTGATTGAGTATTTTTTGTCAGTATTCACGCACGAAAAGGTCAGTGTAGTCGAGGAGAATACTGCGGTACCAGGTAGTAGACTAGATGGGATTGAGGTACATAAGGAGGAGGTGTTGGCAATTCTTGAGAGTATGAAAATAGGTAAGTCCCCTGGGCCGGATGGGATTTACCCTAGGATTCTCTGGGAAGCTAGGGAGGAGATTGCAGAGCCTTTGGCTTCAATCTTCATGTCGTCATTGGCTATAGGTATACTGCCGGAAGACTGGAGGGTAGCAAATGTTGTCCCCTTGTTCAAGAAGGGGAGTAGAGACCATCCTGGGAATTATAGACTGGTGAGCCTTACTTCTGTTGTGGGCAAAGTTTTGGAAAGAATTATAAGGGATAGGATTTATAACCACCTAGAGGGAAATAAATTGATTAGGGATAGTCAACACGGTTTTGTGAAGGGTAGGTCGTGCCTCACAAACCTTATCGAATCTTTTGAAAAGGTGACCAAAGAGGTGGATAAGGGCAAGGCAGTTGACGTGGCGTATATGGATTTTAGCAAAGCGTTTAATAAGGTTCCTCATGGTAGGCTATTGCAGAAAATGCAGATGCATGGGGTTGAGGGTGATTTAGCAGTTTGCATCAGGAATTGGCTAGCTGATGGAAGACAGAGGGTGGTGGTTGATGGGAAATATTCAACCTGGAGTTCAGTTACAAGTGGTGTACCTCAAGGATCTGTTTTGGGGCCACTGCTGTTTGTCATTTTTATAAATGACCTAGATGAAGGTGTAGAAGGATGGATTAGTAAATTTGCTGACGACACCAAAGTTGGAGGAGTTGTAGACAGTGAGGATGGATGTTACAGTTTGCAGAGGGACACAGATAAGCTGCAGAGCTGGGCCGAGAGGTGGCAGATGGAGTTTAATACGGAAAAGTGTGAGGTGATTCACTTTGGTAAGAGTAACAGGAGTACAGAATACAGGGCTAATGGAAGGACTCTTAGTAGTGTTGACAAGCAGAGAGATCTCGGGGTACATGTGCATAGTTCCCTGAAAGTTGGCACCCAGGTTGATAAGGTTGTTAACAAGGGGTACGGTGTGTTAGCTTTTATTGGTAGAGGGATGGAATCTTGGAGCCGTGAGGTCATGTTGCAACTGTACAAAACTCTGGTGCGGCCGCACTTGGAGTATTGCGTACAGTTCTGGTCGCCGCATTATAAGAAAGAAGTGGCGGCATTGGAAAGGGTGCAGAGGAGGTTTACCAGGATGTTGTCTGGTATGGTGGGAAGGTCGTATGAGGAAAGGCTGAGGGACTTGAGGTTATTTTCATTAGAGAGAAGATTACGAGGTAACCTAATTGAGGCATACAAAATGATCAAAGGATTGGATAGGGTGGACAGTGAGAGCCTTTTACCTCGGATGGTGATGGCTAATACAAGGGGACATAGCTTTAAATTAAGGGATGGTAATTATAGGACAGATGTCAGAGGTAGGTTCTTTACTCAGAGGGTAGTATGGTCATGGAATGCCCTGCCTGCAGCAGTTGTGGACTCACCAACTTTAAGGGCATTCAAATGGTCAGTGGATAGGCATATGGATAACATTGGAATAGTTTAGGTTAGAGGGTCGTTAGATTGGTTCCACTGGTCGGCGCAACATCGAGGGCCGAAAGGCCTGTACTGCGCTGTAATGTTCTATGTTCTCTATGTCCTAACAACTACCTACTGAGGTGACAGAAAAGCTTTCTATAAATACCTTTTTAAAAGGGCAAAATGAAGGATTAAGATGGAAATCAGTTGCTTTTAAATCATTGGAAAATTTGAGTGATAAGTTGATTTTTTTTAGAATGCAGAATGGCAGTTCAGAATTTGCTAACAATCTGTCCTCCCCAATTCACCCACTTTCAGCAGCTCCCCCAGTCCTTTTCCCAAACCCCCAGCTCTCTCACACTCTTAGCAGCCTCACTTTTGGTTTAGTTGTCAGTACATGCAAAGCAGATTGTTAACTGAGGATAAGGAGCCTCTAGATAGCTAACAATACTTCACATTAAAAAGGCACCACACCAACACTGGTCACGAATAGTTAACGCTGGAGTAACCAGAGCAATACAAGTAATAAGTTATATTTAACTACACACCATAAGTAACCAAACACTGCCACAGTTTAAGTCTTCTGCAAAACTGCAAATGAAAGAGGAAATGGCAAAAAAGTACTTGGCTTTCTACAGTTTTCTCAAGCCTGCTAGAAGGAAAGTCAAGCAGCGTCTTTGTAAGCCCTCTACTGGCAACTCGCAAACTTTTTGGTAACCAGTATCAATCATTCCAAAATCAAGTGTAAAATTAGTTACACAGTGCAAAAATCTGACAACTTTACTCTAACATGCATTCTCTTACTCTTTTAGTGGATCAGCATGACATCTCCTACATTCCTTGCACAAGGTTACCCAAATGCAGTGCAGTTATGAACACCTAGCGAGCTACTGGTATTCACTAACGGTTATTATTGATAGTTGTACCAAATAAGCAAGGTCCTCAAGAAGCTAGTGGTAATTGGAAAATTCATTCATTACTGTAAAATATCATTTAGATTTTTAAGGGACCCAAAACAAATACTGCCCATGTATTTACCTCAATTGAGATCTTAAAACTAAAGTTTTTTAAAATTTCCTACTAAAGAACTCAAATAGCACCATTAAGTAAAACACCCAAAAACTCTTGTTACCATCCCAGCTAATGTTACCACTGTACAGTCAGGTTCCAGAATGGCTTGTACTCGTTAGAGTTTAGAAGAATGAGGGGAGATCTCATTGGGACGTATAAGATGATGAATGGGATGGATAGGATAGAGGTGGAGAGACTCTTCCCGCTCAAAAAAGACAGTAGGACTCGGGGGCACAGCCTCAAGATAAGGGGGAGGCGGTTTAGAACGGAGTTGAGGAGGAACTTCTTCACTCAAAGGGTGGTGAATCTCTGGAATTCTCTGCCCGTTGAAGTGGTGGAGGCTGCCTCGCTAAATATTTTTAAGACGCGGGTTGATGGGTTTTTGATAAGCGAGGGGATTAAGGGTTATGGGGAGAGGGCGGGAAAGTGGAACTGAGCCACTACAGATCAGCCATGATCTTATTGAATGGCGGGGCAGGCTCGAAGGGCTAGATGGCCTACTCCTGCTCCTATTTTTTATGTTCTTATGAACCTTGGCCAAATTAACCAAAATATTTAGTTTTTTATTTAGAGACATGGATGAATAGAATCACAGGAATAGTAGTTAATTTTTAACAGCAGAATACAACATTTATTAAACATGAAAAGATTGACTTAACACAATACTCTTTCACCCCACCCACATCTTCACAGATGTGCAGATGTTTAAGGATGATACAAGTTAAAAAAATGAATCTTGTACGATAAAACTTTCAGAAAGTACACAGTCCATGTAAACCATCAGGCTAACTGTGGTCAAATCCACCGCACTCTGAAACCAAGTTTAACTTCTGTGGTTTTTCCTCATCAAATTCTCCCAGAATTATCACAGTCAGCCAACTGGTCTCACTGGAATCTGACTTTCATCCAAGTGTTTCCAAATTCCACTCCTGAAAAGACACATCTTGGAATCTTCTCCCAAAAAAACGCTTTCTTCCAAGTGCCCTTACCAGGATCTATTTCCAAGATTTCAATATCCTTTCAGTATTCCTCTGCCTTGGATTGCATTCACACTTCTGCAAATGTCTCAAATATCCAGTCATGCCAACATTACTGCTTCACAGGCTGTATTAGGATGTCACTAACTTAGGGTTATTTCCGATGTCTGGTTTCTTGCCAGCCAACTTCACCAGGTCTGATTTTTCAAATATGATTTTAACTGGGAGCCTATCTCTGCCCCTTTCCTTAACATTAATGAACAGTACCTTTTTCAGATGCTAGTTTCATTTCTTTTTGACCTCAATCTTTCTGGAATTCCTCTTTTTATCCCCTTGCTTCTACAAATATTTCTTTAGCTTCTGGGCCTTTCTTTCTGCCTCTTACTCCATTTTCCTGCCTCTCTGCTGGCAGTTCCTGTAACAGCTGCTTTCTTCCAAGGTACCTCATTCCAGCTGAGCTACAAGTGCTAATGTTTCTCCAGTGTGGCCCCTAGTTGCTAAGCAACAGCTTAGTCAGTCTTTAAAACTCTACTTTCACGTTGTAAAGTCATGATGTGGAGATGCTGGCGTTGGACTGGGGTAAACATAGTAAGAAGTCTCACAACACCAGGTTGAAGTCCAACAGGTTTATTTGTAGCAAATGCCACTAGCTTTCGGAACTGGCTGTTCCTTCGTCAGGTAGGAGGGAGTTCAGTCTCTTACTGGGTTCAATGTGAACCCAGTAAGAGACTTCTTACTGGGTTCACATTGTAAAAGCAGGTGGCATATGAGAGGGATTTTTAATTGGAAATGGTTTGGTGTAGAATTTATACAGTTTGAACAGAATTATGAAAAGAACAGAAATAATTAACTTATCTGCATTTAATAAAAATAAGCAAATCTCAATGTTGCTTAATTTTTTGCAAAGATCCAAATGTCATACCATTCTAAAATGAAAACTGTGTACCATTGTATCTTTTTTAAAATATGCTGATTAACTTAAACAATTTTAAAAGTGACTATGATTTATAATAGAAAACAAGGAAATGGCAGAGCAATTAAATAACTATTTTAGTTGTCTTTACGGAGGACAAGTAACTTCCCAGAAATGCTAGGGAACCAAAGGTCTAGTGAAGAGTAATTGAATGAAATTGTCATTTTTCAAAATTCTGTAGATTCTGGCATAGTTCCAACAGATTGGAGGGTGGCAAACATAACCCCACTATTTAAAAAAGGAAGAGGGAAAACAGAGAATTACAAACCGGTTACTCTAACAATAGTAGGAAAAATGCTAAAATCTATTATAAAGGATGTGATAACAAGACACTCAGAAAATATCAATGGGATTAGATAAAATCAACATGAATTTATTAGGGAAATCATGTTTGACAAACCTACTGGAGTTTTTTGAGGATGTAACTAGTGGAATTGGGTGAACCAGTGGATGTGGTAATTTGGATTTTCAGTAAGCTTTTGATAAAGTCCTATATAAAGGATTAATTTGCAAAGTTAAAGCATGTGGGAATGGTGGTAATGTATTAGTATGAATTAAGAATTGATTAGAATACAATCATAAAATTCCTATAGTGCAGAAGAAGGCCATTCAGCCCATCGAGTCTGCACCAACCCTCTGGAGGAGTGCCTCACCCATGCCCTGAACTCTACCATATCCCTGTAACCCTGTGCACTTACCATGGCTAATCCACCTAATCTATACATCTTTGGACTGTTAGAGGAAACCAGAGCACCCTGAAGAAATTCACACAGGCATAGGGAGAACATGCAAACATCCAAGGCCAGAATTAAACCTGTACCCGTGACATGGTGAGGCAGCAGTGCTAACTAATGTACAATCATGAAGGCAGGAGACAGAAAGTTGGAATAAAAGGGTCTTTTTTGAAATGGTATGCAGTGACTAATGGGGTCCCACAGGAATCAGTGCTTGGACTCCAGCTATTCAAAAAAGAGTCACAGAGGTTTACAGTGTGAAAACAGGCCCTTTGGCCCAACTTGTCCACGCCTCCCAGTTTTTAAACCACTAAGCTAGTCCCAATTGTCCTTATTTGGCCCATATCCCTCTATACCTATCTTTACCTATCTAAATGCTTTATAAAAGACAAAATTGTACCCGACTCTACTACTGCCTCTGGCAACTCATTCCAGATGCACACCACCGTCAGTGAAAGAATTGTCCCTCTGGGCACTTTTGTACTCTCCCCTCTCACCTTAAACCTGTGCCCTCTAGTTTTAGACTTTCCTACCTTTGGGGAAGATATTGACTATTTAGCTGGTCTGTGTTCCTTATTATTTATAGACCTCTATAAGATCACCCTAAGCGTCCTACACTCCATGAAAAAACGTCACACTCTATCCAGACTCTTCTTATAATTCAAACCATCAAGTCCTGGTAAGCATCCTAGTAAATCTTTTCTGCACTCTTTCTAGTTAAATAATATCTTTTCTAGAGTAGGGTGACCAGAGTGTGGCCTTAGTAATGTCTTGTACAACTTTAACAAGACATCTCAATTCCTTTATTCAATGTTCTGACCAATGAAACCAAGCATGCCAAATGCCTTCTTCGCCAATCTGTCCATCTCTGACTCCACTTTCAAGGAGCTACGAACCTGTACTCGAGATTTCTTTGTTCTATAACGCTCCCCAACACCCTATCGTTAATTGAGTAGGTCCTGCCCCGATTCAGTCTGCCAAAATGCATCACATCACATTTATCCAAATTAAATTCCATCTGCCATTCATCGGCCCATTGGCCCAATTGATCAAGATCCCATTACAATCCTATATAAACTCCTTCACTGTCCACTATACCACCAATCTTGGTGTCATCTGCAAACTTACTAATCATGCCTAAATTCTCATCTGAATCATTAATATAAATAACAGTGGATCCAGCTCTGATCCTTGAGGCATAGCTCTGGTCACAGGCATCCAGTTTGAAAAACAAGCCTCTACAACCACCCTGTCTTCTGTCGACACGCCAAATTTGTATCCAATTGGCTATGTCGCCCTGGATCTAGTGAGATTTAGTCTTTTGCAACAACCTACCATGCAGTACCTTGTCAAAGGCCTTGCTAAAATCCACATGGACGTCGACTGTACTGCCCTCATCTACCTTCAATGATTTCGATGAAGGAACCAAAAGTAATAGTAGCTAATGACATAAAACTCAATGGAATGCGAGTAGTGAGGAGGATGTTAAGAAGCTTCAAGGTCATTGAGATCATAGAGGTTTACAGCATGGAAACAGACCCTTCAGACCAACTTGTCCATACCGCTCTTTTTTTTAAACCCCAAAGCTAGTCCCAATTGACCGCATTTGGCCCATGTCCCTCTATATCCATCTTACTCATGTAATTGTCTAAATGCCTTTTAAAAGACAAAACTATACCCGCCTACTACAACTCTGGCAGTTTGTTCCAGACACTCATCATCCCCTGCGTGAAAAAATTGCCCTTCTGGACACTTTTGTATATCTCTCTCCTCTCACCTTAAACCTATGCCTATAGTTGTAGACTCCCTTATCTTTGGGAAAAGATATTGACTATCTAACTGATCTATGCCCCTTATTATTTTATGGACCTCTATAACATCACCCTTCAGCCTTCTACACTCCAGAGAAAAAAGTCCCAGTCTATCCAGCTCTCCTCATAACTCAAACCATCAAATCCCAGTAGCGTCCTAGTAAATCTCTTCTGCACTCTTTCTAGTTTAATAATATCCTTTCTATAATAGGGTGACCAGAACTGTACACAGCGTTCCAAGTGTGGCCTTACCAATGTCTTGTACAACTTCAACAAGACTTCCCAACTCCTGTATTTAATGATCTGACCAATTAAACCAAGCATGCTGAATGCTTTCTTCTGCTCTATCCACCTGTGACACCACTTTCAAGGAGCTATGAACCTGTACCCCTAGATCTCTTTGTTCTGTGACTCTCTCCAACGTCCTACCATTAACTGAGTAAGTCCTGCCCTGGTTCAATCTACCAAAATGCATCACCTCACATTTATCTAAATTAAACTCCATCTACCATTTGTCAGCCCACTGGCCCAATTGATCAAGATTCCGTTACAATCGGAGATAACTTTCTTCACTGTCCACTATGCCACCAATCTTGGTGTCACCTGTAAACTGACTAACCATGCCTCCTATATTCTCATCCAAATCATTAATATAAATGACAAACAACAGTGGACCCAGCATCGATCCCTGAGGCACACCGCAGGTCACAGGTCTCCAGTTTGAAACACAATCCTCTACATTGAGCTCTCTCACAACTATCTCTGACTGAACAAGACTGTTCACAACCTTGATGTTATATTTAACCAGGAGGAGCTATTGACCTCATCACTCCCCATAACTCAGCACCTATTCCCACCTCTAATACTGACTGACTCTGCCTGTCTCACCTTTTCTGTTGCTGAAACTCTCATCAATGCCATTATTATGTTTGACTACGGCAACACTGCCTCTTCTTTTGGCTTCTGTCATCAAGCCAATTTTGTATCCATTTAGCTACCTCACCTTGGATCCTGTGAGATTTAACCTTATGCAACAACCTACCATGCAGTATCTTGTCAAAGACCTTGCTAACGTTCATGGAGACAACATCAATTGCAGTGCCCTCATCTACCTTCTTGGTTACCCCTTCAAAAACTCAATCAAATTTGTGAGACATGATTTTCCACTCACAAAGCCATGATGGCTGTCTCTAATCAGTCCTTGAGTCTCTAAATGCCTGTAGATCCTGTCTCTCAAAATCTCAAAAGATGATTTAGACAAGTTGAATGAGTGGGAAAATACATGGCAGATGCAGCATAACATGGATAAATGTGAAATTATCCACTTTAGATGGAAACAGAATAACAGAGTATTATTTAAATGGCGATAAGTTAAGAAATGTTGACATACAAAGAGACGAGGATGTCTTTATACACCAATCATTGAAATCAAGCATGCAGGTACAATAAGCAGTTAGGAAAGCAAATGGTACGTTGGCCTTCATTGCAAGGGAACTTGAGTACAGGAGCAAAGATGTCTTAGTGCAGCTGCACAAAGCCTTGGTGCAGACCTAGAGTATTGTGTTCAGTTTTTGACTCCTTACTTAAGAAAGGATATACTTGCCACAGAAGGAGTGCAGCAAAGGTTCGCCAGACTGATTCCTGGAAAGGCAGGATTGTCATATGAGGAAAGGTCGTGTCTACTGGGCCTATATTCACTGGAATTTAGAAGAATGAGAGGAGATTTAATTGAACCATACAAAATTCTGACAGGGCCGACAGACTGGATGCTGGAATGTTGTTTCTTCTACTCCTGCTCCTATTTTCAATGCTGCATGAATCCTGAACTATCAAATATTAATAATTATGTAGCATCTGGACATCAGGTTATTAAAATTTAAGAGATTGATTTACATTATATTGATAAAGTTAAAAATAATTTTAAATTAATAAATGGGCAGCACAGTGGCACAGTGATTGGTACTATTCGTTCAATTCCTGGCTCGGGTCACTGTCTGTATGGATTGTGCACATTCTCCCCTTGTCTGTGTGGGTTCCCTCCTACAGTCTGAGAGACCTACTGATTAGATGCATCAGTCATGCTAAATTCTCCCTCAGTGAACCCAAACAGGCACCAGACTGTGGCGATTAGGGGATTTTCACAATAACTTCATTGCAGTGTTAATGTAAGCCTACTTGCAACACTAATAAGTAAACTTTAAACTTAATGGTTGTTAGCGCATATTAAGAGGTCTGATTTGAACGTGAAGGAACAGAAAAAACATAGTTCTGCTGGGTTAAATGGCCTGTTTTCCGGATTGTAACTATTGTGCAATAACTTAGTACTACTGTTCCAAGTTCAGGTACAGCACAGGAAAGACAAAAGTAAAGCTTCTAATTTTGCCCCAAGGTGCCTTTCCAACCATTTTAGTCTAATACTGGTGACAATGCAGAGCACATTATAGGCTTTCCTCCAGCTCCTTACAGTTTATAAACCAAGGAGATATAAATAATGGTCTAGTTATAGTAGCAGCTAGGCTGAAAATTAGTTAAAAGATTGCAATAAATGGCTTGATGAAGTAGTTGATCTTTAAAATTTTAACCAATCAGTAATGATACAGTCTGCAACACTATTGCTGGCTAATTTGTATGAGCACGATTTGTCCACTATGAGCAATGGATTGTAAATCCAACATTAGCCCCACTCTCCAGTGATATCTGCAATGTATTCAAGGTTACTGAGCTGAACTAATTTAAAGTAAAAATGCAGTATTGTGACCCTCCAGTTACTGTAACTGTTCCAATAAACCAGTCTCTTTGCTGTATTAATGACCTGTCTCTGCTGCCATCTGTTGTTGAAGGATTGAAAAATTGAAGATTTCATTGCAATTCAAATCTACCCATTCAATTTCTGCCACTGTTATGTCAATTTTAACACCAACTGTTTTACAGAAATGTTTCAATTCCAGCTGAGTTTTTCTTCAATAATGATAAGATAATTCCCAGTATTTTCTCCACCTTTTCTACTTGCAACTCGTTTGTTTCTGCTACTGGGAGGAAAAAAACTCTCCTTAATCGCTACTCATCTACATCAGCTGAAAACACAATGGCTGAAATTCTCTGATCTTGTTCAACCTGCCACCACTACCAGCGAGAATGGAGAATTTGGTGCTCAGTCAAATCGTTATTCGCCGCAGTGGGACCAGAGAATCCCAGCCAAGGGCAACGTCAGGGAATTCTGGCCTGTACCTGTTTCATATGCATGTTGACAATACTCAATTAGACCTTACCACCACCTCTCTTGATTCTTCCACTGTCACTAAATTATCAGACTGTTCATCTGACCTCCAGTACTAGATGAGCAAAAATTTCTTCCAACTATTTGGAAAACCAAAAGCATTCATCTTCAGTTCAAACTATAATCTCTGTTCCATTTGTTACCAATTCTCTAACAGCTGTCTCTTATTGAACAAGATTGTTCACAGCCTTGGTGTTATATTTAACCAGGAGGAGCTATTGATCTCATCACTGTCCCATAACTAAGCATCTATTCCCACCTCTAACACTGGCTGACTCTGCCTGTCTCACCTTCTCTGTTGTTGAAACTCTCACCAATGCCATTATTACGTTTGACTACTGAAACATTGCCTCTTCTGTCTTTCACATTCTACCCTCCATAAAATTGAGGTAATTGAAAATTCTGCCGACTCATGCCCAGTCCTGTTCACCAATCACCCCTATGCTCACTGACCTACACTGGCTCCTAGTTAAGGATGTTATTAAATTCTAAAAATTCTCATCCTTGTTTTCCAATCCCTCCATAGCCTCAACCCTCCCTGTCTGTAATTTCCTCTAACGCAACAATCTTCCACGATATCTGTGCTCCTCAATTTGGGTCTCCAGAACATGGTCAATTTTTACTGCTCTACCATTAACAGTCAAGTCTTCAACTGCCTTTAAGATAGTCCTGAAAGCCTAACTTTTGGTCAAGTTTTAGGTCACAGTAAAATTCTGTTTTGTAAAGTGCCTGGGAATATTTTATGTTAAAAGTGCTAGATAAATGAATGAATGGTTTAGCGTTTGTTGAAACGCACCAGCTCAACTTAATAACTGCTTGCAAAAGTCAATAAATACCCTTTATATGCAGTAGGCAGCACATCCATAACCAACTGCAATGGCGTTGGAAAACAGTTATAGACAGTTACCTGGGACAAACACTGGAAGTAAATGGAACAAGGCTACATTTGTGGAACCATTTTGTCTTTTTCCAGACTTAAAACTGAAAGGATACAACTGGTCTTTGAATACATTCCATGACAAAGATTTCACTACACAGTGTAGGGCACAGCCAGCATATCAACTTCAAATGCTCAAATGTTCTTGAATTTCTTGCATTAGCAACTAATACAAAGCAGCTAATACATTCAAATTAATTCAAAAACAGGAACAAAAGGTCATCCAGACTCAAAACGATAGTCTGTTCTCTCCCCACAGATGCTGTCAGATCTGCTGAAGTTTTCCAACATTTTCTGTTTTTGTTTCAGATTCCAGCATCTGCAGTATTTTATTCAAATTAATTCAATATTTTCAGGTGTCATTCTCATCTCAGACTGAAGGTTATCAATTTACCATAGATTTTAATAATTGATTTGCTTAATGAATGCTTTAAAATACTTTGTGTTTCCTTTGACAAACAGGGATATGGAGCAAACATTGAAGTTTTTGATTATTTAGTCATTACAGCACAGAAAGAGGCTATTCATGCATTGAATCCATGCTGGCTTTCCACACAACAATCCTGGCAGTCCCATTTGTCTATTGTAGCCCCGCAAGTTTACTTCCCTCAAGTGCACATCCAATTTCCTTTAAAAATTATTCATTGTCTCAGATTTCACTACCCAAGGAGGACAGTGTGAAATATTCAATGACATGAACATTTGGGTGGCACTGTTGATCTCACAGCACCAGAGACCCGGGTTCGATTCCTGGTTTGGGTAACTGTCTGGTGGAGTCTGCACATTCTCCTTGTGTCTGCATGGGTTTCCTCCCACAGTCTGAAAGACATGCTAGTTAGGTGTACTGACTATGTCAAATTCTTCCTCGGTGTACCCCAACAGGCATTGGAGTGTGGTGGCTAAGGGATTTTTCCAGTAACTTCATTGCAGTGTTAATGTCAGCCTACTTGTAACACTAATAAATAAACCCAAAACTCAATAAGAGGGGAGAAAATGAGGTCCTTCACATTGTTGAAAGTGGATAGATAAATCACAAGATCTGGATGAAATATGTTGTTGCTAAGCAAAGCAAGGAAAGAAATAGCAGGTGCTCTGACCATCATTTTTGTGGAGAGGTGGTGGTGTAAGTTGTCTGTAACTGGACCAGTCATCCAGACACCCAGGGTAATGCTCTGAGATTGGAGGAGTTCAACTCCACCATGGTAGATGGTGGAATTTGAATTCAATAAAAATGTACATAGGGGAGGAAAGGATTGGGTGCAGAATATAGTGTTGCAATTACAGGTAGGGTGAAGAGAAAGATCAGCTTAGTATACGACAGGGCCATTCAAAAGTCTGATGACAGCAGGAAAGAAGCTGTTCTTGAGACTGTTAACAAAAGGCATAGCTGATTGACTGGGTCTGCGGCAGGTGCTGAGGGAACCAACAAGGAGGAAAAACACATTGTGACCCCAATGACTGAGATATTTCTGGAGCCTCCTCTTCATGAGATGTTGAATTCCCACCATCATTCATAACTGGATATGGCAGCTCTACAAGAGCTTAGATTCCAGTAATAGTAGTGAAGATTTGTGCTCCAGAACTTACTATGCCCCAAGCAAAATTGTTCCAGTATAGCTACAACACTGGTACCTTCCAACAATGTGAAAACTTTCCCAGATATGTCCTGTACATAAAAAACAGGAAAAACCCAACTTGACCTAATACTGATCCATCAGTCTACTCTTCATCATCAGTAAAGTGACGGAAGTGGTCAGCTTCCGTACTATCATCCAGCACTTGCTTAGCAATAACATGCTCAATGATTTTGCCAGGGTCACTCAGCTTCTGACCTCATTGCAAACTTGATTCAAACATAGACAAAAGAACCAAATTCCAGAGGTGAAGTGAGAGTGACTGCCATTGACATCAAAGCAGTATTTGATCAAGCGTGGCATCAAAGAAGTTCCCTACATCAGTAGGTCAGAAGTGGTAATGTTCACTGACGATTACACAATATTCAGCATCATTCACGATTCCTCAGATACTGGAGTAGTCTATGCACATTTTCAGCAAGACTCAGGCTGATAAATGGCAAGCAACATTCATGTCACATAAGTGCCAGGCATTGACCATCTCCAACAGAAGCAAATCTTACCATAACCCCGTGACAGTCAATGATTCAATGGCATCAGCATTGCTGAATCCCTCACTATCAACATGCACTGGCCAGATACTGAATTAGACTAACCATATTAATACCGTGACTGCGAAAGCTGTTTGGAGGCTAGGAATCCTGTGGCAAGTAACTCAACTCCTGACACCCCCAAAAGCTTGTCAACCATCCACAAGGCACAAGTCCCCCTCTCCCCCTTACAAATGTATAACATTCACCTATTCTTAGCGCGACATCTGTGCTTGCGTACTGAGAGTGTTGTAAAGTCTTGGTCATAATTTGAAATGGCCAGACTCGAACAGTTCATCAGATGGGAATCTGTGATGATTTTCATCTGGGATAAAAGCCAACCCACAGAAGTATGTGGAACCAAAGTAGGTATTCACCTTAAGTGGACACAAAGAGGAACTTCTCTGATCACAAGTCTCCAAAATCTTTGTCTCTTGGCCTAGCTGTGTCTCATTTTGCAAGGCGATTATTTCCAGTCAGTTCCATTGCTTTGTTCAAACACCCGCTGAAATGTTGCTAACAGTTCTCCAATGCCCACTTGAAGAAAAGGATTTGAAACAAACATAATGGTTTGTTCCATCTTATCTAACTCCTGAAATCCTCTGAATTATGTTTCCAGTTTGTTCGGGCGGGGGGGGGGAGAAGTCTTTTAGGTTGTTCTTTTGTTCTTGCGGGTCAAACCAAGTAAACAAACTTAAATTACGTTCGGACAAAGAAAAATGGGGCGGCTCCCCAAAAGGAGGGGGAACGGCCCGAACGGAAACAAAAAGTACAAAGGAAACTTAAGACGAGTCAAATCAAAATGTGATTATCGGGGTCTATAAGGCACCTCAGCCCCTGCGGTGCCCAATGGGCACGGAAGGCCTTGACTGTGCCCACGGACACCGCGTGCTCCCTCTCCAGGGATACCCAGCCAAGAACGTAGCTGCGGTAGAGGGGCAGGCAGTCGGGACTGACGGCCCTGTCGATCACCTGCTGCCTGGACCTGTTGATGGTGCGTTTCGCCAGGCCTAGGAGCAGGTTCACGAGGAGATCGGCATCCTGACCCTCCCCTCTCCGCACCGGGTGGTTACAGAATTTATTTGGATAGAACCCCTTCTGTTTATCTTGTTTTGGATTTTCTCCAGGTTTGGGAAGCTCTCAGTAATTTTGTTCTTTAACTGGGTGGACTACAGGTCCAGTTTCAATTTGAGCATGTGCACTGCACTAATCATATGTGACAAGTCTCTGTCCCTCCCCTGCAGTTCACGGTTCAGCTCATTCAACTTTGTACTTAAGTCTGTTTAAAAAAAAGCCAATTCTAGCAACCATGAATTATTTGTCAGATTGCCGTACATCTCATTTCTTGATTTAAGGAAGGTGACAATTTCAGGGAGCAGATCTAAAAATTTCTGGAGGACTTTTTCTTGACGTAATCACCTCACGTTTGCCTGAAGGATTAGCTCTCTTTAATTTTACTCTTTCTGAGAAGTACAAATGTGTTTAATTCTTTCCTGATTATCTTAAAAGTTAGTTTCTCTATGGTGACGTGTTAATGCTTTGATGATTTAAGTGTTGTCACACAGTAACTGGCTGCATTAATTATGTTGTTTTGTTGTCAGGCAACTGAACATTTCTAGGACCTGTTTTCAGTGCTAATTTACATGCATTTCTCCACGTTAGTTGTTTCGCAAGCAACAAAGCACATTTTTTTATTCACATATATCGATGTGCCAGTATTGTGCCACGTGTGTCATTCTGTCATGTTTGAGAGTGCAGTCCTCCCTCAGGACTGAATTAAAATGTCTGTTTACATTATGTCTGTTTGTCATTTTCATAAATGACCTGGATGAGGAAGTGGAAGGATGGGTAAGTAAGTTCGCTGATGACACGAAGGTCGGTGGTGTTGTGGATGGTCTGGAAGGATGGCAAAAGTTGCAGCAGGACATAAATAGGATGCAGGACTGGGCGGAGAAGTGGCAGATGGACTTCAATGCGGATAAATGCGACGGTGCAGAGGGACCTCGGGGTCCTTGTGCATGAGTCGCAAAAACCCAGCTTGCAGGTGCAGCAGGTGGTCAGGAAGGCGAATGGGATGCTGGCCTTCATAGCGAGGGGGATTGAATATAAAAGTAGGGAGGTCTTGCTGCAGCTGTATAGGGCATTGGTGAGGCCGCAGCTGGAGTACTGTGTGCAGTTTTGGGCGCCGCACCTGCGCAAGGATATTTTGGCCCTGGAGGGAATGCAGAGGAGGTTTACTAGGCTGATACCGGAGTTGAGGGGATTGAGCTATGAGGAGAGGCTGAATAAACTAGGCTTGTACTCGTTAGAGTTTAGAAGAATGAGGGGAGATCTCATTGAGACGTATAAGATGATGAATGGGATGGATAGGATAGAGGTGGAGAGACTCTTCCCGCTCAAAAAAGACAGTAGGACTAGGGGGCACAGCCTCAAGATAAAGGGGAGGCGGTTTAGAACAGAGTTGAGGAGGAACTTCTTCACTCAAAGGGTGGTGAATCTCTGGAATTCTCTGCCCGTTGAAGTGGTGGAGGCTGCCTCGCTAAATATTTTTAAGAAGCGGGTTGATGGGTTCTTGATAAGAGAGGGGATTAAGGGTTATGGGGAGAGGGCGGGAAAGTGGAACTGAGCCACAACAGATCAGCCATGATCTTATTGAATGGCGGGGCAGGCTCGAAGGGCTAGATGGCCTACTCCTGCTCCTATTTCTTATGTTCTTAAATGCGTAGTCGTCCATTTTGGCAGAACCAACGGGATGAATGAGAACACTATCAAGGGCAGGAGTCTTGGTAGTGTTGAGGAGCAGAAGGATCTTGGGGTCCGGGTCCACAGGACTCTTAAATCGGCCTCGCATGTGGAAGAGGTGGTCAAGAAGGCGTATGGTGTACTGGCCTTCATAAATCGAGGGATTGAGTTTAGGAGTCGGGAGGTAATGCTGCAACTTTATAAGACCCTTGTCAGGCCTCATTTGGAGTACTGTGCGCAGTTCTGGTCACCTCACTATAGGAAAGACGTAGAAGCTATTGAAAGGGTACAGAGGAGATTTACAAGGATGTTGCCTGGACTGGGAGGCATGCCTTATGAAGTTAGGTTGAGGGAACTGGGTCTCTTTTCCCTGGAGAGACGTAGGTTGAGAGGCGACCTGATAGAGGTTTATAAAATGTTGAGAGGAATAGATAGGGTGGATTCTCAGAGGCTATTTCCCCGGGTTGAAATGGTCGCTACGAGAGGACACAGGTTTAAGGTGCGGGGAGGAAAGTACAGAAGTGATGTTAGGGGTAAGTTTTTCACTCAGAGGGTGGTGAGTGAATGGAATCGGCTGCCGTCAGTGGTGGTGGAGGCGAACTCGCTGGGGTCTTTTAAAAGACTTCTGGATGAGTATATGGGGTTTTATGGGATTGGGGGTTATAGATAGGTGTTGATGTGATCGGCGCAACTCGTGGGCCGAAGGGCCTGTTTGTGCTGTAGTGTTCTATGTTCTATGCATTCATGAGGTTAGGCTGACTGGCTTCGAATTACTCGGGCTATCCCTTCTTTCCTTTTTGGACACTCCTTCTGCACTATAGAGATTCTATGATTGGCACAAGATTAGCAGTCCTTCAATCTTCTGGCACTACATCTGTAGCCAGAGGAGATTTTTTAAAAATTAATTTAGTAGGTGTTGCTGGCTAAGCCAGCATTATTGCCCATTTCATATTCCCTTTGATAGCGAGCTGCCTTCATGACCATTGCAGTACATTTGGCGTAGCCACATCTCACAGCGCTGTTAGGGAAGGAGTTATGGATTTTGACCCGGTGGCTATGCCGGAATGGTGATATATTTCCAAGTCAGGATAGTGAATAACTTGGAAGGGAACTTGCAGGTGGTGGTGTTCTTATGTATCGGCTCCCTTGTCTTCTAGATGTCTGCAGTTGTGTATCTGGAAAATGTTACCTAAGGAGCAATGGTAGATTCCTGCTGTATGTCCTATGGCTGCCATTGTTTGTTGGTGGTGGAGGGAGCGAATGTTTGTGGAAGGTGCCAATCAAGCAGGCTGTTTTGTCCTGGATAATGTAAAGCTTCTTGAGTCTTATTGGAGCTGCACTCATCCAGGCACATGAGAGTATTTTATCAGGAGTTTTATTTCAGGAGTTAGATAAGGTGGAACAAACCATTATGTTTGTTTCAAATCCTTTTCTTCAAGTGGGCATTGGAGAACTGTTAGCAACACATTTCAGCAGGTGTTTGAACAAAGCAATGGAATTGACTGAAAATAATCACCATGCAAAATGATAGACAGCTAGGCCAAGAGACAAAGATTTTGGGGACTTGTGATCAGAGAAGTTCCTCTTTGTGTCCACTTAAGGTGAATACCTACTTTGGTTCCACATACCTCTGTGGGTTGGCTTTTATCCCAGATGAAAATCATCACAGATTCCCATCTGATGAACTGTTCGAGTCTGGCCATTTCAAATTATGACCAAGACTTCAAAGCACTCACAGTACGCAAGCACAGATGTCGCGCTAAGAATAGGTGAATGTTATACATAAGTACATTTGTAAGGGGAAGAGGGAGGTTTCAAGAGTTGATCTCTTGCTGCATTTTGACGCTAAAAGTGACCTTGCGCTTAAAAACATTGGAGACCACTGTCTTACACTCTGTGTTCTTATTTTGTATAGTAATCTTTGATGTGGTATCTTATCAAATGCATTTTGAAGATCCAAGTACATCACATCTACCAGTACAGGCTCTGAATCAAGACATTCAGAAAGACTGATAAGGTGGGATTGCATGACCCACATGTCTACCTACTATTTGAGCAAAGCTTACACAGAATATCCCAGCAAGCAATAAGATACACAATGAATTTGTGGCCTTTGGACAGAAATAGGAGGTATTGCCTTGAATAACTGTTCCTTGCTATTGGACAAGTGAATAAGTGCTTGACACTTGACATGAAGCCCCTAGAAATAAGGTATATAAACAGGATCTAGAGAAGGAAAACTCACTTTGGACTGAAAAGAGCTTTACAATGGAGGACCATGCATGTTTCAGCTTAACACATTCAACAATACTTCAAACAGAAAAGAGAATTTTGAAGTGATTCCATGCTGGCTTCAGCTCAGCACTTTGGTAACTCATGAGAGAACAGAAAGCCTGTTGCCACTAACTATGAAAATTAGCTTTGCTCATCCATTTGTCCCATCTGAGACCAGTAAACCATTCTGACGAGGCTGCCACCACCAACTACAAAGATCAGCAATGCTGTTTTCACCATCAGTTTCTCCAATTTGGGAGCAGTAAACCATTCTCACCCAGTACAGGTTGCATCGTTTCAATTACATCTCTTCTCATTCTTCTAAACTCTAAAGAGTATAAGCCTGAACTGCTCAATCTCTCTCATATGACAAATCCCTCATCTCTAGAATCAATCTAGAGAGCCTCCAAGACCACTACATGCTTCCTCAAATAAGGGGACTAAAACTGTACACAGTACACCAGGTGTGGTCTCACCATGCCTTGTACAGTTGTAGCAACAATACTTCCTTACTTTTACAGCTTCATTTAGCTATAAATGCCAAATTCCAATTATTTCCATTATTACCTGCTAACCTGCATGCCAGTTTAGTGCAACTCATGCATGAGGACACCCAGATTCCCCCGCACCAAAGCACCCCGAAAGCTCTCTCAATTTAAATAATAGGCTGCCTTTCCATTCTTCTGGCCAAAATGAATAACCTTACACTTATCCGCATTAAACTCCATCTGCCACATTTTGTCCACTCACTTAACTTATCTCTATCCATTGGTAAATTTCTTATTTCCTCATTACAACTTATGATTATGTGTCATCTGCAGATTTAGCTACAGTAACTTCTATCCAAGTCATTAATATGGATAATATGCATAGTTTTGGTCCTCTTATCTAGGGAAGAATATTCTTGTCATGGTGGAAGTGTGATAGGGGTTCACCAGATTTATCCCTGGGATGAAGGGAATGTCTAATGAGGAGAGATCAAGGCAACTGGGCTTGTATTCTGTAGAGTTTTGAAGAATGAGGATTGACCTTTTTGAAACTTATAAAATTCTTACAGCATGTGTGACAGGCTGGATGTAGATCTGATGTTTCCCAGATCAGTGCATCTAAAACGAGGGGGCAGAATCTCAAGGTAAGGCATAGGTCATTTAAGACTTCAATGAGGAGGAGATTCCTCACTCAGTGTGTGGTGCCCCAGAGAGATGTGGAGGCTCAAAAAAGAAATTGAGAGATTTCTGGAGACCAATGAAATCAAAGGATATGGGGATAGTGCAGGAAAGTGGCATCTACATTTTGTACTAGATACTAAGCTACAATCAAATGGAATAACAGAACAGGTTTGATGAGTTGAATGCCTACTCCTGTCCTTGTGTTCCTATTATAGTTATAGTTGAGAATCTTTTAACATTCAGGAGTCTTGCTACTGCAAAGATCTTGCTGCAGAGGATCTTTTAAAACAGAAAGATCACATCTCCTTGAATCCATTTGATTTTTCTCCCACGACATGTACGCAATGCAAAGTAGAAATATTTAAACAGCTGATGTATTGTCCAACGGTGCTTTGAGTTATTTTGTGTTCTAGCCATTTACAATTTTTAAATAGTCTTAAAGTTAATCCACAATTAAATCATGAGAGTTGACTCCCTATTCTACAGGAAACATTTTTTTTAAACAAATAAATAATCCTTGTGATGTGGGCATCTCTTGAACCACTGCAGCCCATGTAAAGAGTTCCAGTTTGATCCAGCAACCAAAAGGAACAATATATGTTCTTAGTCAGACTGGTAGGCAACTTTGAAGAAACACCATCACTTGCAAGTTCTCCATGAGCCAAGTGTTTCACTAGGCCATTTCAATTAGCAGCAAAGAGTAAAATAGATTGATGTGTAACAGGAGTCACATAAAGGCCAAGACCTTAACATAAAAGCTGCTGTACTTGTCTGTAGATTTCTCAAACTTTATCACTGAGGACCAAAGCAAGAAACCTAGTTACCAAAAGCCTCAATATCTCACACAAGACATTTAAGCATTCACTAGCCAACTGCTTGTTGTTAATGTAATGATTGTAAACCAGAGTTGCCCAATTATCAATAATAGGTTAATAATAGCTGCTAGAAAAGGAATTTTTACACCCAACATACTTAGTAATTCCAAATATTTAGTAGTCAAAAACATTGGCAACAAAAGGAAGCATGTTCAGCTAACAACAATCCAGCAGAGTCAGTGACAATTTTACACATCACTGATCTAAAAACTTAGCCTCGGCAGCAATCAGCATTACACTGTATACAGTGAGCTGGATATTTCATTATGCACAGCAGACAAAGATCAATTTGGGAAGACAATGTAATCCTAAACCAGAGTGCATCACTGCCCAGAACAGGGTGAGGTGAAAAATAGTCATTCTGAGCAAACTTTTACAGTGTTGTCAGGTAAAATTTTCAGATACACATCATAAACAGAAGCTTTACGTTACACAGCAACCACACTCAATGACAACAGTTAAAATAGAGTCAGGAAAAGGCTAAACCCCAAAAACACAAAAGCTTGAAAAAAATCCTTAAAAAAAAAAACCCAAAACCAACTTGCAACCAGTTTCAAAACACTTGGTTGTCCAACTGTACTTGAAATCAAGACTACACACGTTATTGCTCCCTAAAGTATCTCTATTTTCCATTTATTTTCCTCTCATTACCTATCATTTTCTGTCATATACAGTTACCAAATGCACTGCCTCAAATGCAAACATCAGTTCTACTCCAGGTATATCTATTTGATTTATTTTGAGTTTCAGAGATAAGCAGCACGGAAGGTGTAGCAATTTCCTTCCAATTTGCTTCTTTGTCAGTTTCCAGGCTGTTTAATTACTTAGGAATAGATTGTGTTTGCTTATAGTTAACTTTGCTTAGACTGTTTAGGAATTTTGAATTATTACTCTGAAAAACTCAGTGTGGGGAAAAGTTAAGTTTCCATCAGTTATTATTAGCAATAAAAGAATCACTATTTTAAGGAGGAAGGGAGAAGTTTGAGAGGGAGAAGCTGGAATCAGATATTACAATTAAATAAAGGTGGCTATAAAGACTTGAGGGAGGAGTTGGCCAGAGTTGATTGGAAAGGGAGCCTAGCAGGGAAGACAGTGGAACAGCAATGGCAGGAGTTTTTGAGAGTTATTCAGGAGGCACAATAGAAATTCATTCCGAGGAGGAGGAAACATGCTAAAGGGGAGGATGAGGCAATAATAGCAGACAAGGGAAGGATAGTATAAAAGCAAGAGGGAAGGATAGTATAAAAGCAAAAGAGAAAGCGTACAAAGTGACGAGAATTAGTGGGAAGCCAGAAGATTGGGATTAAAAGCAAACAGAGGACAACTAAAAAAGCAATAAGTGGGGAGATGATGAAATGAGTGTAAACTAGCTAGTAATGAGTTTTTTTTTCAATATATAAAAGGTAAAAGAGAGGCAAAAATAAACACTGGACCGCTAGAAAATGAGGCTGGAGAAGTAATAAGAAGAAACAAAGCAATAACAGAATAGTAACTTTGCATCAGTCTTCATAGTGGAAGGCACCAGTGGGATGCCAGAGCTCCAGGTGAATCAGGAGGCACAGTGAGTGTAGTGGCCTTCACTAAGGAGAACGTTCTGGGGAAACAAAGGCTTGAAGGCAGATAAATCACCTGGACTGGATGAACTGCACCCCCGGGTTCTAAAAGGGATAGCTGAGGAAATTGTGGAGGCATTGAAGGTGATCTTTCAGGAATCACTGGAGGCAGAGAGGCTCCCAGAGGACTGGAAAGTAACTAATGTAACACCGCTGTTTAAGAGAGGGAGGCAGCAGGTAAACAATTATAGGCTGGTTAGCCTGACTTAGGTCAGCGGACAAAGAAGTGGCAGATGGAATACAATTGGAAAAGTGAGAGGTTATGCACTTTCGAGGGAGGAACGGAGGCATTAGCTATTTTCTAAATGGGGAAATGCTTAGGAAATCAGAAGCACAAAGGGACTTGGGAGTCATTGTTCAAGATTCTCTTAAGGTTAACGTGCAGGTTCAGTTGGCAGTTAGGAAGGCAAATATAATGTTAGCATTCATATCAAGAGGGCTAGAATACAAGAGCGGGGATGTAATTCTCATATAAGGCTCTAGTCAGACTCTATTTGGTGTGTTGTGAGCGGTTTTGGGCCCTGTACCTAAGGAAGGATGAGTTAGCCTTGGAAAGAATCCAGAGGGGGTTCACAAGAATGATCCCTAGAATGAAGAGCTTGTCATATGAGGAGCGGTTGAGGACTCTGGAATTGTATTCGTTGGAGTTTAGAAGGATGAGGGGAGATCTTATTGAAACTTGCAGGATATTGCGAGGCCTGGATAGAGTGGACGTGGAGAGGATGCTTCCACTTGTAGAAAAAAACTGGAACTACAGGGCACAACCTCCAGCTAAAGGGATGATCCTTTGAAACAGAGGTGAGGAGAAATTTCTTCAGCATAATGAAGAGTCTATGGAGATCTTTGCCACAATAAGCTGCAGAGGCCAGGTCATTGAGTGTCTTTAAGTCAGAGATAGATAAGTTCTTGATTAATAAGGGGATCAGGGGTTATAGGGAAAAGGCAGGAGAATGGGGATGGGAAAAATATCGACAGTTCTGACACGCCACAGCAAAAAACCGCACCAACCTCCTCAGAAGACAAACACAGGACATGGCGAAAATTGTACTCTTCGTCATCCAGTACTTTCCCAGAGCGGAGAAGCTATAACATCTTCTCCAGAGCCTTCAACATGTCATCGATGAAGACGAACATCTTGCCAAGGCCATCCCCACATCTTGCCTTCAAAAAACCGCATAACCTTAGACCATTGTCCACAGCAAACTACCCAGCCTTCAGGCGAACAGTGACCATGGCACTACACGACCCTGCAACAGCAACCTCTGCAAGACGTGCTAGATCATCAACATGGATGCCATCATCTCATGTGAGAACACCATCCACCAGGTACTTGGTACATATACTTGCAACTCGGCCAACGTTGTCCACCTGATGACAGCAGGGTATAGATAGGCTGGAAAATTGGGCGGAGAAATGGCAGATGGAATTTAATCCAGATAAATGCGAAGCGATGCATTTTGGTAGATCTAATGCAGGGGGGAGCTATACAATAAATGGCAGAACCATGAGAAGTATGGACACACAGAGGGATCTGGGTGTGCAAGTCCACAGATCCTTAATGGCTGGAAAAGGTGGTGAAGAAGGCATATGGCATGCTTGCCTTTATTGGACAGGACATAAAGTATAAAAGTTGGCATATGATGTTGCAGTTATATAGAACGCTAGCTAGGTCACATTTGGAATACTGCGTCCAGTTCTGGTCGCCAGACTACCAGACGGACATGGAGGCTTTGGAGAGGGTGTAGAAAAGGTTTACCAGGACGTTGCCTGGTATGGAGGGTATTAGTTATGGAGGTGAGATTGAGCAAACTAGGGCTCCCTGGAAAGACAGAGGTTGAGGGGCAACCTAATAGAAACTTATAAAATTATGAAGGGCGTAGATAGGGTGAACAGTTGGACATTTTTTCCCAGGTCAGAAATGACAAGCACAAGGGGTCACAAGTTCAAAGTAAGGAGGGCAAATTCAACACAGATATGCTGGGGACTTTTTTTTTAAACAGAGGGTGGTGAGGGCCTGGAATGCACTACCAAGCAAGGTGGTTGAGGCAGACATGCTAGGATCATCTAAGACTTATCTAGATAGCCACATGAACAGACTGGGAATAGAGAGATACAAACAGATGGTTTGGTTAGGAATACACGATCAGTTTAGGCTTGGAGGGCCGAAGGGCCTGTTCCTGTGCTGTATTGTTTTTTGTTCTTTGTTCTTTGACACGCTGCAGGAAAGGATGTCCCGAAGCATGGTACACTGGGAGACCATGCAGATGCTACAACAACAGATGAATAAACACCGCTCGTCAATCGCCAGGCAGGAGTGTTCTCCTCCTGTTGGGGAACACTTCAGCGGTCACGGGTATTTAGCCTCTGATCTTCGGGCAAGCATTCTCCATGGCAACCTTCACAACACATGACAATGCAGAGTCGCTGAGCAGAGACCGATAGCCAAGATCTGCACACATAAGGACGGCCTCAACCAGGATCTTGGGTTCATGTCACACTATCTGTAACCCCCACGACTTGCCTGGGTTTGCAAAACGGCATTAACTGTTCTGGCTGGAGACAATACACATCTCTTTAACCTGTGCTTAACCCTCTCTCCACTCATAATGTCTGTACCTTTAAAACTTGATTACCTGTAAAGACTTGCATTCCAACCATTATTTTGTAAATTGAGTTTGTATCTTTATATGCCCTGTTTGTGAACAGAACTCTCACTCACCTGATGAAGAGGCAGCACTCCAAAAGCCTGTGGCTTATGCCACCAAATAAACCTGTTGGACTTTACCCTGGTGTTGAGAGACTTCTTACTGTGCTTATCCCAGTCCAATGCTGGCATCTCCACACAATGATAAAAATATCAATATGGTTGAATAGCAGAGCAGACTCAAAGGGCTAAGCAGCCTAATTCTGCTCCTGTTTCTTATGGTCTTGTGGGAGCTGTGCCCCTATCTTGGTCAGCATGTATCCGTCAATCATTATCATAGAGTCAGATTATCTGGTCATTATCACATTGATGTTTGAGGGAGCTTGATGTGTGCAAAAAGGCTGCTGGATTTCCAACAGTACAACAGTGACTACGTTTCAAGTATGTACTTGATAGGTTGTAAAGCAGTTTGGAACATCCTGAAGTCATAAAAGGGATTATATAAATGGGAGTCTTTCATTTTATTCCTCTGGGATTGGCCTCAAGTATCACCTTCAAAGCCTGCTATGTTCCTGCAATCAGTACTTTGACCTTTTACTTTATAAGCAAGCCAATATTTCTGGGTCTTCTAATCCAAGCAGTATGTAAACCATTTATATTAAAATAGCTTCCTTGCTGTGCACAAACTCACACACACTTCAGTAAGTTGTAAAGTGGGTGAAATTTGATGCCATCTGCCAATGCTATACATCAGAACACAGAATCTCCCTCCCTACTCTTCACCTTTTACCACATAAGCAGTTGACAAAAGTGCAGAACATAGCAGGGAAAGGAAACATCCTAATCTCAGAATCTCTACAGTGCAGAAGGAAACCGTTTGGCCCACTGAGTCTGTGCTGATTCTTCAAGAGCATCTTACTCATGCCACCAGCCCCCAACCCCCTCATTCTCTCAACCCCACGCATTTACTCCACTAAATCCCCCTAATCTACACATCTTGGGACACCAAATGGCAATTCCAATTAAGCTGCACATCTTTGGACCATGGGAGAAAACTGGGGCACCTGGAGGAAACTCACACAGGCACAAGGAGAATGTGCAAATTCCACACAGTCACCCTAGACTGAAATCAAACTCGGGTCCTTGGCGCTGCGAGGCAGCAGTGCTAACCATTGTGCCACCTATGAGTTTCATGAAACTCTTAGTTCTTCCATCCATTACGTAACTATCAGTTCTCACATAACAAGTTACAGGGCATGCTTAGGATTTGTTTATACCACCCAAAATAAATATCTTACGATACTGAAGTTAAATTATTAACACATGAAGATTCAAACATAGCTTAACATCTGAACATGAATTTTGAAGTACATTTTATTGTGTCTATCATTTAATACAAATAAATACTAGCACTTCATTCAGATCCTTGCACTAGGCATTTACAAAATAATTTAACACCAATGTGGGGCAGCAGTGATGATATCACTGTTGCAAAAGTCTGTGGGAGGTGTGGCTGTCAGTCTGAAGACATGGAACATGTCAGCTCAATGGATATTTCAGACAACTATGCGTGACAAACTTCCACTGATCATATATAAAGTGAACATCAAGGGAGTGGCACCTCTTCCAACTGATGAACAAGTCAGGCTGATCTGAGGGAGTCTTGATCACTTTCTGATTCACTCATGGGATGTGGGCATCGCCAGCAAAGCCAGCATTTATTACCCAAATGGAAGTCGTGTCTGACAAATTTACTGGAGTTCTATGAGGATGTGTCTAGGGCGGTGGATAGAGGAGAGCCGGTGGATGTGGTCTTTCTAGATTTTCAGAAGGCGTTTGACAAAGTACCTCACAAGAGGTTATTGCAGAAGGTCGAGGGACATGGAGTTGGGGGTAGGGTGTTAGCGTGGATAGAGGATTGGTTGTCAAATAGGAGGCAGAGAGTGGGGGTCAATGGGTGCTATTCGGATTGGCGGATGGTGACTAGTGGAGTGCCCCAGGGGTCGGTGCTGGGGCCTCAGCTATTTACCATTTATATAGATGATCTGGAGGAGGGAACCGAGTGTAGGGTGTCGAAATTTGCTGATGACACCAAGATTGGGGGAACGGCAAATTGTGCGGAGGGTGTGGAGAGTCTGCAGAAGGATCTAGATAGGCTGGGCGAATGGGCCAGGAAATGGCAAATGGAATTTAATGTTGGCAAGTGCGAGGTGGTCCACTTTGGTAGGAAGAATGGTAGGAAGGACTATTACTTACGGGGCGAAAAACTGCAGCAGGCGACGGTGCAGAGGGACCTCGGGGTCCTTGTGCATGAGTCGCAAAAACCCAGCTTGCAGGTGCAGCAGGTGGTCAGGAAGGCAAATGGGATGCTGGCCTTCATAGCGAGGGGGATTGAATATAAAAGTAGGGAGGTCTTGCTGCAGCTGTATAGGGCATTGGTGAGGCCGCAGCTGGAGTGCTGTGTGCAGTTTTGGGCGCCGCACCTGCGCAAAGATATTTTGGCCTTGGAGGGAGTGCAGAGGAGGTTTACTAGGCTGATACCAGAGTTGAGGGGGTTGAGCTATGAGGAGAGGCTGAATAAACTGGGCTTGTACTCGTTAGAATTTAGAAGAATGAGGGGAGATCTCATTGAGACGTATAAGATGATGAATGGGATGGATAGGATAGAGGTGGAGAGACTCTTCCCGCTCAAAAAAGACAGTAGGACTAGGGGGCACAACCTCAAGATAAAAGGGGGGCGGTTTAGAACGGAGTTGAGGAGGAACTTCTTCACTCAAAGGGTGGGGAATCTCTGGAATTCTCTGCCCGTTGAAGTGGTGGAGGCTGCCTCGCTAAATATTTTTAAGACGCGGGTTGATGGGTTTTTGATAAGAGAGGGGATTAAGGGTTATGGGGAGAAAGCGGGAAAGTGGAACTGAGCAGCGACAGATCAGCCATGATCTTATTGAATGGCGGGGCAGGCTCGAGGGGCTGGATGGCCTACTCCTGCTCCTAGTTCTTATGTTCTTATGTTCTTATGTAACTGCTCTTGAGAAGGTGGTGGTGAGACATGTGCAGGCCATACCCGTGGAAATCCAGCCAGTGCAGCAAATGCTACAACTCAAACTCTCTTTGTCAAAAAGGACAGAAGTGACAGCCTTGATAAACAAAGCATCTGTCACCTGGGAAATGCAGTTGCGCGCAGCAGTTTGTGAAATCCTGCAAGTGTCACGAGCAGATCCCCGGAAGAAGCCAGATGAAAATAAATTCAAAGCTGTAGTGACCGCCAATGCCAACTGGCGACAGAATAACACATATTCTATAAGTAGAAAAGGTCAGAAAATAAACACTGCAGTCAACAAGGCCAAATTTATTAGAAAATGAATGTCAATTACTAGGATTAGAAAAGTTACAGATAAAACACTAACATTCAATTAAGGATTCCTTAAGTTGAAAAATGCAAGATAAACATTTGAAAAAAGTAAAAACTGAATCAGACTGGATGAATGCATGAATTTCCAAATGTCATCTGACATTACAGTAACTTTTTAAATAAACTATGTGGATAATCCTGATTGAGCTAATCTATTATCCCCATGTTCCAGAATAAAAAGACCTTATTCATCTTGCTTGAAGGCATTGATTCATGGTGCCATGGAAATAACTTGGATATTACAAAAAGTGATTATTCTCCTTGTAGACAAATCGGCAACAAATGTTATCAGGCTATTTTACCAAGAAGAGCCTGAGAAGCATGCTTTCTTCTCTCAGGGCACACAGCATGTCATCCACATGAAATTAGAGTGACGACTGGGGAAGGAAATCCAAGCCTGTGCTTTTACTTGCTAGCTCAAGCTGCAAGCTTAAGCCCAATTTGAACTATGTTAAGTGGGAAGATGCTGAGCAGAGGCTGTGGTACAAAAAAGGAGACCAAATTAAAAGTGTGAATCACACCAGAGAGGATCACAGATATCTCTTGGCAGCTGATTACAAAGTATTAACTCTTATCTGCAACCTTCTCAGGAGCTGTCTAGTCAGCTGGGCAAAGAACTGGTAAAAAATGTTTGAAATAAAGACAAGGATTTGTCAATAATCTAAAGATATTACAATGACCTTTCAGCTTCTCCCATTTTACTTGGGAATTGTCAGAATAATCACCATTCTCCATCTCCTCCTAAAAGCATAGAATCTTTACAGTGCAGAAGGCCATTTGGCTCAGTGAGTCTGCACTGACCCTCCAAAAGAACACTCTACCGCGACCCACTTCCTATCCTATCCCCATAACCCTGCGCATTAATCATGCCAATCCACCTAACCTATCGCTCGCTGGTTCTGACATCCATCATTAAGAGGTGCTTTGAAAGATTAGTCATGGCACGAATCAATTTCAGCCTCCCAGACTGTCTAAATGCAAAACAATTTGCCTATTGCTGCAACAGGTCCACAGCTGATGCCGTCTCCCTGGCCCTACACTCAACCCTGGAATACCTGGATAACAAGGACACTTATGTCAGACTCCTACCTTATTGGCCACCGCTCAACCTTCAACACCATAAGCTCAGTAAAACTCATCTGCAAACTCCATGGCCAAGGGCTTGGCTCCTCCTTCTGCGACTGGATCTGAGATATTCTAACCCATAAACCACCATCGGTAAGGATAGGCAACAACACTTCGGCAACATCAGTGCCCTGCAAGGCTATCTCCTCAGTCCCTTACTATACTCCTTATACACCAAATGGCCAAATTCCCTTCCAACTCAATTTTCAAATTTGGTGATGATACCACCGTAGTGGCTTAGAAATCAAAATGATGAGAGGGATTCCAGGAAAGAGATAGAGAATCTGGTGAATTGGTGTGACGACACTAATCTCTTCTTCAATGCAGCAAAATAAAGGAGATAGTCAATGGCTTCAGGAAACATAGAGGAGGACATGCCCCTGTCTACATCAATGGGGATGAAGTAGAAAATGGTCGAGAACTTCAAGTTTCTAGGTGTCCAGATCACCACTCTGAAGCTATAGTTAAGCCTTTCACAGGAGGCTAAGGAAATATGGCATGCCTGCTACGACTCTCACCAATATTTACAGATGCACCATAGAAAGCATTATTTCCGGTTATATCACAGCTTGGTATGTTTGCTGCTTTGACCATGAGCACCAGAAACTACAAAGTGTTGTGAACAAAGCCCAGTCCATCATGCAAATCAGCCTCTTATCCGCTGCCTTGTAAAAACAGCCAGCATGATCAAGGACCCCACGCATTCCAGACATTCTCTCTTACACCTTCTTCTGTTGGGAAAAAGATACAAAAATCTGAGGTCACGTACCAACTGACTCAAGAACAGCTTCTTCCATGTTGCCATCAGACTTTTGATTAGACCTACCTTATATTAAGATCTTTTTCTGCAGCCTAGCTGTGACCTAACACAACATTCTGCATCCTCCCTTTTCATTCTCTATGAACAATGTGTTTTGTCGTAAAGCGCACAAGAAACAATACATTTCACTGTATACCAAAAGATGTGACAATAATAAATCAAATCAAAACAGGGCAATTTAGCACAGCAAATCCACCTAACCCGTACACCTTTGGATGTGGGAGGAAACCAGAACACCTGGAGGAAATCCATATAGCTCGGAGAGAACGCAAACTCCATACAGACAGTCACCCAAGGCCCAGGTCCCTGCTGTGAGGCAGCAGTGCTAATCACTGTACCACTGTACTATTTACTTCATTTGTCAGTCCTCTATTCCTCTTCCAATCCCACTGTGTTCAAGTTATTCATAGCCACATCTTCCATCTGGTCTTCAGGCTTCCTTTTCTTCTTCTTCATGGCAATCTCATCTCCACCATTTGCCTCATCACATTCTCTCTTTTTCCTCAACAGATGACCATACCATTTCAAAGAAGAAAGATGAGACTTTGCCAAGGCTCTTTCCCAGAAGCACAGTATTAGCATCCAGCCGGTGACTTCCCCAAGCTTCGAGCCTGTGACTCTTCAATTTTCTCACAATCTTCACTGATCCCTTGATGTGCTGGTTCATGATTTTATTATTTCTCTTTATTCCAAGCATCTGAACTGCATCTTATTAGTATCCAGTTGTTGGGCAACTTTAGGAAGATAGGAACAGGTTTCTAAACTATACAACAAGGCTGGTCTCACAATTGTTTTATAGATTCTTTCAGTTTCAATGATACTTTTCTATCACATAACACTCCATTACACTTCTTCCAATCACTCCAGCCAGAACTAATCCCATTGCTTAATTTCCACACGTCCATCTTCTGCCATGTTAATACATAAAACTAAGCATTTCCAATTAGAAAAGATTATTTTCGGTGCCAGCCAACAAGTATCTACCCAGACAAACAAAACACCTAATTTCTAATGAATTAATCACTGAGTGGCAGTGATAATTTGGTAAGAAGTCTCACAACACCAGATTAAAGTCCAACAGGTTTATTTGGTAGCACAAGCCACCAACTTTCGGAGTGCTGCCACTTCATCAGGACTTTACTCTGGTGTTGAGAGACTTCTTACTGTGTTTACCTCAGTCCAACACCGACATCTCCACATTAGTGATAACTTGAACAGGATGCAATCTGACCACGCATCAGATACTGGTGGAAAGAGTTTTCACTAAAGAAAACTCAAGATTGAAAGGAAGACAGAAATTGCTGGAAATACTCAGTACTTCAGGCAGCTTATGTGGAGTTAATGCTTCAGGTCAACAAACTTTTTTGAGCATTTATATTTTCTAGCTCAACAAGTCACTTTTCAGAAACACTGGGTGGTACCTCCTGCACCAACACAGAGGGACCATGTGCAGGTCAGAAACTGCAATGAAGAAAGATGAGACTTTGCCAAGACTCCTTCTCAGAAGCACAGTATTAACATCCGGCCTGCGAATTCCCCAAGCAGCCAGCCTGCGACTTCCCCAAGCAGCCAGCCTGCGACTTCCCCAAGCAGCCAGCCTGCGACTTCCCCAAGCAGCCAGCCTGCGACTTCCCCAAGCAGCCAGCCTGCGACTTCCCCAAGCAGCCAGCCTGCGACTTCCCCAAGCAGCCAGCCTGCGACTTCCCCAAGCAGCCAGCCTGCGACTTCCCCAAGCAGCCAGCCTGCGACTTCCCCAAGCAGCCAGCCTGCGACTTCCCCAAGCAGAGAGAACAGGCTGGATAACATATGCATTTTGCCTAAGAATTTGTAAATAAAAAGAGACAAGCGTATGGGTTAGAAGCACTCAAGATGCAACAGTCACAGAAATGGAGAAATACCTGGGAAAGGGAGCGGCGTAACACATGCAGGTGCCAAGCCCCATATTCTGACGTCCTCAATATTCTCCTGCATGACACTACTCAGGACAACATACCTTGAAGCTCCATTTGTTTCTCTCTCTCCAGTTGCCTTGCATTTCCAACTGCACAATCTGCACTCATACTCACCCTCATCCTATTACCCTCTCCCACAAATGCCTCATGGTCACTTCTAAACTTCTTTCGCTTCTCTTCATGCAAGCAACTGGCAATACAATTTCATCTCCTCCAGTGGGAAGGAGGTCTTATGCCAGGGGTTGGTGACACCAGCAACAATCTCCCATGAGTCTGTGCATTATGAGGCACTGCTGTTCAATCATACCAAGTGAACTGAACCATGTGTTGGGGATCGATGATCCGTCCCCTTTGTCCTGTGGAGAAGTGCGTGGATGTGCAGAAGGCAGCTGCCATTGCTTCCGCCCTCAAATATACGGTGTTGGAGCCCTTGCTGTTTGTGGTTTATATAAATAATTTAGACTTGAATGTAGGAGACTTGATCAGCACGTCCATGGATGAAACGAAAATTGGTGGGGTGGTAAATATGGGGAGGATAAACTTAGATTACAGGAGGATATAGACAGGCCGGTCAGCTGGGCTGATCAGTGGCAAATGGAATTCAATCTTGATAAGTGTGAGGAGATGCACTTGGGCAGGGTATCCAAGGCAAATGAATACATGATGAACGACAGTATCCTGGGAAGCACCAAGGATCAGCGGGCCCTTGATGTGAATGTACACCAATCCCTTAAGGTAGCAGGACAAGTGGATAAAGTGTTTAAGAAGGCACTTACTTTTATTAGCTGAGACATAGAGTTTTAGAGTAGGGAGGTTATGCAAGAACTGTATAAAATGTTGGTTAGGCCAACGCTACAGTATTATTGCAGTTCTGGAATTCGCACTGTAGGAGCAACGTGATAGCACTGGAAAAGGTGCAGAGAAGATTTACAGGAAAACGCCTTGGTTGGAGAGTTTTAATGAAGAGAGATTAGATAAACTAGGACTATTTACCTTGAAGCAAAGACGACTGATGGGGCAATAATTGAGAAGTATAAAATCATACCGGACAAAGGTAGAGTAGACAAGAAACTTTTCCCTTTGGTGGAGGAATCAATGACTGAAGGCATAGATTTATGGTAAGGGGCAGGAGGTTTAGAGGAGATGTGAGGAAAAACATTTTCACCCAGAGGGTGGTGGAAGTCTGGAACTCACTGCCTCAAACAATGGTGGAGGCAGAGACCCTCAAAACATTAAAGCAATATTTAGATGTGCACTGGTGATGCCAAGGCATACAAGGCTATGGGTCAAGTGCTGGAAATGGGATTAGAATAGTTAGTTGGTTGTTTTTGACCTTAGATGTGATGGACTGAAGGGCCTTTTCTGTTCTACAAACCTCTATGACTCTAAGGTGGAGCTGCATGGTAATAGCCAGCAGCAGGAGGATGCAGCCTGAGGTGTGTGTGTGTGTGAGAAGGGTTAGACAAGTTAACTACCCCCCAAGAAGCTGGCAGTCACCTGTCAAATATACACACTCTGAGAAATACCTTGAATGGCAGTCTCATATCTGACCAGGTCGCTCTCCAGGTTCACTGATCAAAAGCTGCCCAGCTTATCTGTTTCAAAATGACCCGAGCAAGCTGCCATCAGATCAGAATTCTGAGCCCCTGGTTGGGAAATCCAGAATTGTGGATTAAAACAGCTCTCTTTTTTAGCTTGACTATCTCTGTAACTTGTACATTCACTGCTCAATTTTAATCTAACCCTGCAGAAACCTAAAAAGGACATGATACCCACGAGACCTCACTTTCCAAGCACACAGAAACCTGTTTTCCCGTGCTTGGGAAAATTTCCCCATTATGTTTAATTTGTCAATATAGTTTTCTCCTCCCGTAGAGTCAAACTTACTGAAAATTGCATCAGGTGTCAGTTGTAATGTTCAAGTAGATAGCTTAAATCAGTGTTACCAGCACCAATGACGGACTAGACTGTCCAAAAACAATTAAGACAGGCTCCTACACTTGATCACTAGCTTTGTCAATTGAAGGTGCATAATATCTAGAATTGAGGGCTGGACTGCATTCAGGTATGATTCCTTCCAGTGCTAAACTATTTCCAACACTCAGTTTCAGTTGATGGGTAAGGCAAAATGCTTTTCAATAACCACAGCAAACTGGTACAGTACCTTCATTAGAGGCAAGAACATGTGGAGAACGGCTGCAAAGTTTGACCAGCAAGGCACAGTAATGTACTAAAGCTACAGCACTACACAGCTGGGTTAGAACATGAGTTTGTTCTTGTGATCCAATAACCACAACTGTATTGTTATTTCACACTGAGGGAATAGAAACACTCTAGATCTATTCCTGCACACCTGGGATAGACATCAACAGTGTGCACTGTGCAGGATTTATCCTTGAATTGCATCAATGTAATCAATGAAACAGCATGACAGGAAAAAAGGAGAAAACACAATGGCAAAACTGTTTTGACATACATGATGGTGAAAGGACAAGTTGTAATAGGCCACTAAAAAACGCACATGGACCTGGGCTTTACGAAAGTGGGGTTGACTACCAAAACGAGGAAGTTATACAGAATCTTTATAAATCACTGGTTAGGCCTCAGGTGGAATATTCTACCCCCTCCCCCTCTAATTCTGGGCACCACTCTTTAGGGAGGATGTCAAGATTGTGGGTGAGATTTGTCAGAATGGTGCCCGGGGGTGGGGGGCTTTAAAGAGCAGACACAGCGACCAGTCTGAGTGTGATTCGATTGAGGATTGAGACTCCAGGTGAACAATTTGAGGAACCGGAGTGACTCTGTTACCATCAGTCAACACGCTGAGGGGAAGTGAGAGGCCGATCGCCGGTTGAAGGTTTATATCCCAGCATTAGGACGGGGCGGACGACCTGTTCACAGCCCCCTGTCCCCGCGGACGAGCGGCCGGCCGGGGATGAAGCTGATCTGGGAAAGGAGCTCCCTCAGCACGTGTACCGAACCCGGAGCCCCGCCGCCGCCGCCAGCGGGATGGGGGGGGCGGGGGAACTCCGGTCCGGCCCCCTGGCCACTCAGTGACCCCCTTCCCGCCCCGGATCCCCGGCTCCCTCCGCTCTCTGCTTTCCGGACGGCACTGACCTGATCCCGCAGTTTGAGGAAGACCATGGCCCCGGCTGGGCGGCGGACAGGCCCCGCGCCGCTCGCGCTCTCTCCCCGATTCACCGAAAATCCCCAAAAAACCCAAACTCACAACATTACCGCCACCCGCACCCCGCAGCAAAACCCACCGCCATTGGCCGCCAGCACACACCGCCCCCCTCCCCAACAACAACTACACCCATTGGACAGCCACCCGGCTGGCGTCAGCGCGCTCCACTCTGACCCCGGCACCTGAGAGAGAGAGAGAGAGGGGGGTGTAG